>NC_140090.1:22509760-23127617 GCF_964237585.1 Gallinula chloropus
GAGAAAATACATATTAACACATCCCAGTTGGTATGTGTCAGAATTCCATCACAGATAAAGCTGTTGTAGTTTTTAACTGCTGGAGATGAGCTTGTGGGAGGTTTACATTTTTTTGCAGCCATGTATTAAAATCACAGTTTTGTTTGGTCTACTAAAATAAATTCTGTGGTAAGTACTTGAGCAGAACATTGTTTACATGGTTCTGCTCACCCCACATTTAGAAAGGATGAACTCAGACTGGGATAGGTGCAGAGAAGGACTACCATGGCAAGGGAGATGGATGGTCTGTTTTATGTGATGAGACTAAAAGACCATGTCTTGCTCAGACTGTGGATGTGAAAACTGGTTGCTGTCTATAAATACAGATTATCATTGAGGAGAAGTAAACTGTTAAAGGACAGTGTTGCTCAGGAGCAGGTGGGGACAAACACAGCTTGAGCCTACAGTAGAAGTGTTTTTCTAACCATCAGAGCAATGAGGTTCCAAAACAAATTTCTAAGGGAGGTCTGGAAACAAAAATAATGTTAAGGTTAAAGTGAAGTTGAATTATTTTTTTAGGGTAATTTTTCTGTGTGTACTTACAATAGCAGCTCCAACGCTGTTTCTACACCAGGTTTCAGTGTTTTGCCTAAATATCTTTCTCCTAGTACAGCAAGGAGTTACGTGAAACCATGGGGTCCAAATTTTATTTTAGTTCTTAATGGAAAAGTGTCCTTAGAACACAGCCTTTTAGTTGGTACAGTGGTACTGTCTCTGGAAGTGACAGTGCCTTTCACTCCCACCCCCCCACCCCCCCTACCCCATCCATTTCATGCTCTTTTTTTGTTGATGGAAGCCTTTTTGTTGGTGGAAGCCTGTCAGGAAGGTCAGCATCATTCTGTCCCCTATTTGATGTGATGAATCTTGAAATTTTTCTTGGGTATTGTAGCACGTTTCTCCACAGAAGTGGAGGAGCACTCTGAGTTGGAACCCTGCTACTGGAGTAGAGTTGTTCTTTTAGGACACTGTCCTGAGTCGGGAATTTGAATCTTGTTGCCCAGAGAAGGCAACCAAAGGAAGGTAGAATTACAGCTGTTTGGATGAGTCTGGTCCTGAAGAGAGTTCAAAGCCAGACAGGCACAGCATGCTGCCTCCATCTTTCTTGAATAGAGACCTTCAGTTCTCTGAATGTGAGGTGGTAGGCACCTATCATCCAGTGAGATTTCCCAAATTCAAAGTTATTAGATGCTTACTCAGCATTTGCAAGGAGATGCCTGAAGTCTGGGAGGGTGTAAGGTTGGAGGAACACCAACACCTCAGTGTTCCATTAGGCCAGCTGCTGCCTGCTCAGCATTGGGAATGATCTGAAACTTTATTCAGGTGCCTTCCCTCAGGAGATTCTCACTATGGCTGTCTTTCTGCAGTCACCCTTACATTCCTTATCAACAACACACAAAAAGAGGAGGAAAGCTGGGGAAGCTTGAAGAAGTCATGTGCAGTCCCCCACCTAGATCTAAAACTGCCCCTGTAACAATTCTGTGCTGATTGATGAGCGTGCTTAAGTCTTTACTACATTGTGTCCTCTAGGTTGCTGTGCTCCTGTGGCAGCCATAAAAATAAGTGTATGTAAAATCCAGTAAGCACTTTGAAATGGATTTTGCCACATTTTGCCACAGTAGACTTTTACACTAGAGCAAAAATAGCCCATCTTTGTTTTAGGGTTTACAATAAAGTAATGAATTAATTCTATTTCTGGCTTTTTGTCTGTCCGTCTGTCTTTCCTGGTTTCCTGTTTAGGGTAAGATGTTCCATGTAATGTTTGTTTAAAATGAATTATGATAATAAACAGAGGACCCATAGTTCTCAATGGGTAACTGATCTTCTTTTTTCTGCTGTTCAAATATTACTGCTGTTTAAGTGGCATGTGATTCTTGCTTAATACTCAGGTATGATTTTGTTTCTGAAAGACAGAGTGGAATACTTATCTTCTGTGATCATAAAGAGTAGCAGCTAGGAACAGCCGTGATGTGAGTCATTTTGACACTGAGCAAACTTGTCAGAATGTTCACATTTTCAGGACTAGATGGTCTAAGACATCCATTTTTTCCTAAATATTTTTCAAAGTCCTGATGCAAATTTAAAAAGCTGTGTCTCGTGGTGTCTTGAAAAGATCATGAATTAACAATTGCATTTTACTGCTAAAATACTACTTGTTTACTGGGAAGTCAAAATAGTAACAACAGGGTTCAGTCAGGTTCTTTGTAGTACTTTTAATAGCTGAATTGGACAATCTCATAGCGTAAAACATGTGAATCATAATCTCCCACACGAGGAGAAAAGAGAGAATTCATAAGGAACTGTGAGGCACTGAAATAATTTTTAAATAAATGAGTTTATGTGAAACTTTAACCTGTAAGGTTAGTAGGTACCTTTAACACATAAGGTACCTTTTTCTCTCATAAGCTACCTTTTTCTCTCATAAGCTCTAGTCCACTTCTTTAGGATAAACTAGAATTTCACTGCAGGCTTATAATACCTTTATGTTACAAAGTGAAAAACCCGTGGCTTTAGCTGAAATGTTTGTGTATTACAGCTGCCTTTTGCTTAGGGCCATCTGCATAGGAGAATATTCCTTTAACAGAATAAATCACAAAAAGACCGTAGCAGACTTACTGGAATCCTTCTTCTGTATCTCCGACTACTGTTCTTGCCAAATATATTTAAAAAGAGGCTCAGTGGATAAAAACATGGTATTTGTGTGAGACTACCTGCTTTGCAATGAAAAAATATACTGTGCTGCATTCACTGGCTCTTTAATTCGGATTGCCAATGATAATGCAGAGTCTACTGCTAAAGAAAGGTAGGATGCAGAAGCAGAAACATTAGTGCTAATCTGCTGCAGAAGGACTAGATAAATCAGCACAGCTCTCATACATCACTGAGAGAGAAGCTGATTGCAACTTGACCATGTGCCTAAGTGGTCACATCAGCAACAAGAACGGAGCATGGATAAAAAAACTAAAATGTACCCTTAGGGCTACTTGCTGTGCAGAACCTATAATAACACATCAATGTAAGTTGAAGATTTCTTTATTTGGGGTTTTCTTCTGTTGTAATTATTGTTGTTTACAAGATTATATTTTTATTTTGCATAGATTTAGGGGAAATATAATGGAGCGAAGCATAATACTAAGCAGATAATAGTTTGATACTGTTTGTGTCTGTGAATAGTAATGGGCTTTATTACTGTGTGTCTCAACATAGTTCGTTCTTTGAAGATGTTTTAATATTTAATCTTAACAGTCATATCTCAGAAATTGAGTAAGGTTTTGGGTGAGATGATAGCGAGATCTCTCTCTCCTTCATTTCTGTCATCTTACGTTTCGAAATGATTTGAAAGACAGAATGCCACAAATATATGTACATTACTTCTGTGAGAATTTTTACATTTTTTTAATTCTTTCTGTTATGAAAAATGCTCATATAGAGTGATTTCTGTGGACCTTTTTATTCTTGAATTAAGTGCAGATGGTAATTTCCCTACAATTTTAAAAATTTGTGCAATTGTTTAATTTAATGTCACTTAAGCATCTGCAAAAAGGGAAGGCAGGGATAAGATGGAAACTGAATAAGCATTGATTGCTAGTCTGAAAATTAAATTTTAAAAGTTTTTGCAGTAAATCTGATTTCAGTTCATTCTGTACTAAATTAGATTATCATATTTAAATTGAGGTTACTATACAGCAAACAAATGTACGAAACTGTCCTGGAGAGCCCACATTTCATGCTGTATCAGACTATAAAGGTGGTGTTGCTTTTAGCTACCCAGGAATATCCTAATTGTAGAATTCAGAGCAGCATGTTTAAATAATGCATGGGAAAATAAAAAGGAAAGTGGAATTTTACTGTTCAGATGTTAAGGTAGCGCTTTGTTCAAAGAGGAAAAAATGTCTAGTAAGAGCTATTGATGTGGAATGTCAGTCTCTCTCTCATGGCTTTAGGGAAAAAGACAGGGAAACCCAAGACAGGTCTTGCAGTGCAGTCTGAAAGTGAGGGAAATTTGTAAGGACCTCTAAAAAACCCTCAATAATGTTTTATTTATTGACTTATTTTTAGGGAAAGATAGGGGCTTCAAGCAAACAAATTTAAGAAATATGAAAAAGGAGTGAAGGATGCTTCAGTGATAGGAACTTGATAAAGTAAGTGTAAAGATACAGAAGAACATCCATTTATTTTATAGAGTTGTAGCTGTGGCCAAATATAATAACAAGAGGCTTAGAAAAAGAAGTAGGCTGCCTGTGTTTAGTCTGCAAATGGTTTGTTTTTGTGACAATTGAAAATTGTAGGGATAGTTATATAGCTATTGTCCCCTTCACAGAGCTTAAATGCTCAGAATGTGGGCCAGTTTCAGGTCCTGAGGCACAGATATTTTGCTTGGGTTTTAGCTGGAACAAAAAATAAGGTTTATCTATTAATAACTAACTTCATTTCAAGCGTGCTAGATGAGACTGGAGAAGGGGGATGGTAAGGCTTTATGGCAAAAAGGATGCTCCTTCTTCCCAGCAGAATAAATAACCGACCTGGCCAACTGGCAGATGAAACATGGACCAAGCAGACAGTTGATTTTTGTACAAAATATACACATGCATGATCACACAGGCTCTCAGTTGCACACAGCCCCTGAAGCTGAGGCCCCATTGGGAACCCACAGGTTTAACACTCTGGCTTAGAAAATTACAAACACAAAAAGAGAGGAAAGCTGTATAGCAACAGGAAGCAAACAGGATTGGTGATTTCTTTGACCTTGTTACTTTTGTTTTAATGTACCCAATGTGGTATTAAGTTGTATTTTTGTTCTTGATATATTCTCCTTTCACATGTGACACCATAAAATAATCAATCTGGCTCCTCTTAATGGAGTTGGGCTTCTGTTGGTAAAATAAAGGCATCCTTTTTTCCTGTGATCTGTGATCATTGGAACAGTGGGAGATTATTGTGGTTTACAAAGATAATTAAACTAGTAAGCAGTTTTCCTTTTCTTGTAACTGGACATAACCTGTAAAGTTTCCTGCAGAAGTTGTTTTGAACATTTAGAAATGTTATGTCTGCGAAGATAGTCTACAGTTGTGTTCACAGTGTGATCTTAAAACAAACATTTGCTTTGTGTTTCTGTGAAGTTTTGTAATGCAGTCACTTAAGTTAGATGCTAAATGAATTGCATTGCATGTGACAAAACTGGACTTAGGTTGCTGCTTCTTTTAAGTTTCCTTTCTAGTTGAAGAGACAAAAGTCTTTTGAGTGCCTTCTGTAGGCTGAATTTGACCTTGGATGCAGTTTCCATTAGTCAAAACAAGGCACATGCACTTTCTCTAGAGTGAAAGGCTGAGTTTATCTGTTTGCTATGCTGAGCGTTTCACTGTTACCTGTAAGCTCTTTCACTAGACTCCAACCTGGTCTTCATTTCCACCTTCAGTTTTAGTGAATAAATTTATGCTAATTACAGTTCCTTGTACTTTAGAGAAAAGTGTGCTAATGGACACTAATCCCTGTGCTTTCAGAGCTGCAGGGGGTTCACTGATGCCAATTTCAGTATATTGAATTTGCTTATACCGATGATGTTCAGGCAAACAACATACAAAATATTCTTGCTCCCATTGAGTTTAATGGAAAAGTTCCTATTAACTAAGGATACCAAGGCAGGGCAGGAAGCCGTAAAGCAGCATGAGCCCTATGGTGGCATCTCAAACACAAGGCTGTCCCGAGAAAAACATCTGAGTATAATCATAGGGGTTCAAACTGTTTTGATTAAATAGCATATCTTCTGGTTTTCTGCTACAAAACAGTGTAACTTCCATTTGAATTTGAAAGTCTGGCCTCTACTATCTCTGTGTTGGTCATAAAGGAAAACTGTATTGCCCCAAAAAGAGGCTCTTCAAGGTCTGTGATGCCAAAGGAGAAAAAGTACTCCTGTATTGCTGCAATGAATATGTTGTGTTTCCATCCTAAAGTCACCAGTCATGCTTGTCAGGGCAAGGCGTGATGGCTTTCCTTTTTCCTGCTTCTCCTTGTCCTTTTCTGGGCTCTAATCACTTCTGATAAAAGGAGACACCATTTTGCAACTATCCCAAGAGACCTAAGAGCTGTAGATCTTTGAAGTATGTGAGAAAAGCTCCCATCTTGCTTTATGCTCACAGGCCTAAGAGCTCATTGATTTCCTCCACAAGTTCAATAATCACTAATCCATCCACTGAATTGTCTGGAATGCTCCATAGCACAACCGACTTCCGGCATAAAACATTAACTCCCAAGCTACAGTATATGAAGTAGCCACAGATCAACTCACGTACTTTCACAGCATCAGTTACCACCTGAAGTACACTCAGAAAATTGTGATAAATGACTTTTTGTTTGGGCAGCATTGCACATGCTGTGAAGAGAATACACGTGGTAACTGTCTCAACAAAGTGAACTCTCATCCAAGTATCATTTTCTTCTAGGGAAACAGTTAATCTCTGGAAAGGGCAAGAGAATTTTACGTGTAAGTTGACTATGAAAGAAATATACCAGAAAACCAAACTATTTTATACTTTTATTGGGTCATCTACCCAAATCTTGAAACCAGTATTGAAAATCATTTAACAATTACAAGGTATTTTAGCAGAAGATCATGCATGGAAAGGAATTTCCTTCGTATCTCTCCTTCTAGTTTTCAGGTAGTCTTCCTAGCCTTGCTAAATGCTGTCTCTGAAGTGGATTTCTTCCAGAACAATGTGAACTGCATGGGATCAGACTCCACTGGGGCACACACAATAATGATCTCAGATAGCTCCTGAGGACAACCGTTTGTCTGATCTTTTGTTTAAGGGAGACTTACAATGAAAATATGTTCAAAAAGGGGATCCTACAGACTATACAGTCTACTATACGTAGAGTCTGTAACTCTGCTATTCAGTAAAAATCGGACTCCTAATTAGGGTCACAGTGTCTTGTGAAGTTTTGTGAGGCTTTTAACGTTTTTTGTTACCTCACTGTTATTATCCTGGAACGTAAATAGTTACATATTGGATAACCATATGGATGATGTGTTAGTATATTTTAAGAAGATTGCTCAGATGGCTCACAGCCCATAATGGCATTGCCAGGATTTTTGTGTACCAAAAATCTAAACAAATGAAAGATGGAGGGGGCAATCACGGAAAGGAAGACTGAACAATGAAATGTAGAATTTACCTTTGGCATTGGTGCCAGAAATCAAGGCCGTGGGAAAAGTATAGTGTGATTTCTTGTACTTCGCTTGGGCCATATCCCAATTAGCTTTGCAGTTTGAGCTGGGGGAGCAGTGTAAGTGTTTGTTCCTTGTTTCCAGCCATAGTACTAGGTTGCAAGTGCTCTTTTTAAGACTTGATGTTCCTGCCTCTTTTTTATTTCCTCAGTGACTAGCTGAACTTCCCAGCAGAAGGGGTGAAGACTTGGGTTGAACTTTTCACCAAGTCCATTCAAACCCCCTTTCTCAACTTACCAATTTACCATAACAGCTTCTTGTGATAACGAGGCCATTGAATAACCTGGCATTATTTTCCCTGGACAGATGCTGAGTGGTGAGAGGAAGGAAGGTGGCAGAAAGAAAGGGGTGAGGAAAAATCTTGAGGGACTGTGTAATTCCTTCAGGGAGGTGTCTCTTAACTTCTTTGTTCAGTCCTTGAACACTTCTTATTCAATATACACATATATTTTTAGTCTTTTTGAGTAAAAAAGCACCCTATAATCCCAATTCCACTCACTGCACTGTAAAGGTAATCTCACTGAAAGGAAGGAACTGTTTGAAACACTGACACTTTCATACTGTAGTCAGTATTTATCATGATCTGTAAAGCACATAATTCTCATAACAAGAAAGCTTCAGATGTTTTAAACCCTGGCAATTTTTCACCCAGCAAAGAGATCTGAGAAATACCCAGGCAGCAAGCCTCTCTCAGACGAGACAGAGTGGGCTGTTTTATATCAGGAGCTGCATTTCCTACTTTGCTTCCTCTGCCAGAAATTCTCTTGCCAGAAACTCTGTCATTTCAGCCTTTATCTGTTTCTGAGAAGTTAACCATCCCAGTAACATTACCATCACTGCAACAAAAAAATCTGCAGACAGTGAAAGGCTACAGAAAACTGAGAATTCCACCCAAATGTGTAACTTCTCCAGGCCATGATAAAATTGCCAGCTCCATTTTTAATGGGGAGATACTTGAGTACAGATCTATGCCTTTAATATTAATCTGTGGACAATTCTGTAACAACAGGGCAGAAAATATGTTTGGTTTATGTATGTTACTACTTTTGCTGTATTGCTACATATACAATTAACTTTTACAGCCAGTACCAGCTGGTTTTGTTTTTCAGGAGCTTAAAACAATTAAAAGTAATCATGAAATTTTTCAGTGTTTGGCTGCAGGAATCAGAACTTTGTCCTTTTCAATCTAGATGTGTCCGCACAGACCACATAGGCTTCAGTGGGAAAGCCCTTGAATGCATTTGACAGAGAATTTAGCCAAGAGTAGCTGTTAACAGAGCAAGCAAGCTGAGAGCTTAAACACACATGAGACATCACAGTACTTATACTATGTGAGAACAGTGATTCTGATTTGCAGAATGTTCAGGGCTGGGAAGGACCGCGAAACATCATCTGTTCCAACCCTCCTGCCAGAGCAGGATCATCTAGATTAGGTTGCACAGGAACACACCCAGGTGGGCTTTGAATGTCTCCAGAGAAGTAGGCTTTGGTTGCTGAGTTCTTTACGGGTAGGCTGTACCTTAGTAAAGAGTAGTTGAATGTACCTGTGGACCTCAGCTTGCTGAGAGTATGTAGTGCTCAGCAGTCAGAGACCTCTCTTGATTTCATTTGTTACTGGTAGATGCATCCTGGTAAAATGAGTTATTCTTCACAGCAATGCTTTTCTGGGGAAGAGAATATCCACAGTTCAGATCTGAAGGGTCTTTTGTAGTTCTGGGGAACTCACCTGAGAAAAACAGTCAGTACTTTATGCAACTGTAACTGCTGAAAGTCTGCAATGTGCTCAGAGAAGGTCAGTGAATGCTAGCAAAGGAGGGTTTTGGGTAAGGAGTGAAAAAAACGTAACAGGAGGGAATGTGCCAGGGATTAAAGTAACATCTGATGTTTCTTTTTTTTTTTTTTTTAATTAAGATCTGTAGTGTGCTAGTAACTTCATTGCAATTACAACTAAAATACTATCATCTTTGTTTTACATGTGTTATAACCACTTTTCAGAGTGCCTAGCACCTATCCAAAAGGTCCTGTGACATTTGTGCAGCAGTGGCAATAGCAGCAGTAGAGGTGTGGGGTGCTGCAGAACAAGAAAGTTGAGCAGAGGTGAAGCAGTCTGGAGCAATGGAAGACTGACAGAAAGCTGTTAATGCAATATAGCTCTCACTTGAAATATGCAGAGAGCAAGTGAGCAAAAATACAAGACCACTTGCATCCTTTGCTGAGCACATTTGTTCCTATTGAATGTAGTCTTGAAGGCAGTGATGCTACATTTCACCCCAATATGCTCTCCCTAATTCACTGTATTTTTACTTACATATGTATATAAAGTCCTCCAAATAATCTAAGCACAAAAATCCCATGCAGAAAGGATTTTATTAAAAAAGCTGGATGTTAATGCTCCAAAGGAGACTAGAGTATCTCCTGGGATTAGTGAGTAGGTGGGAGGAGCCAACTGCCGTAGGCATAGCCCAGGGCCATTAATTCTAGCCTGTCATTAATCCCCCTGTAATGCCCTATGCTGATGCCACAGTTCCTGTCACAACACACAAATAGAAAGCAGAATGACCTGTGGATTTTGATAGGTTGTGTTATTCTTCTAATGATTGCTTGTATTTCTGAAAGCTAATCTCTACAGTGTTAGACAGAGTTTCAGTTTATAGGCTTCCTATCTTTCCACAGACTCCTTGCTTTGCTTTTTACTCACAGGAAGCTGGCAATGATGTTACTAGTATTCTATTCTGTTTTAGCCTTTCAATAAATCGTGAAAGCATTGTAGCCTGTATGCGGTATGCTCCATATATTGAGTCCTGGGAAAGCAAAACTGATAGCAACATTCTCTAAAGATTATTAGCACACATATTTTCATATCTAGAGAAACATGAACGTGTGTTTTGTTTACTTTGTGATTGCCGTGTAAGGTAAAGTCTGGTCTTATTTGGGGTTTTGGTTCATTTGTTTTGGGGGTGGTTGTTTTTGGTGGTGTTTTTTTAAGCCCTAAAATTTTAATGAATTTATTTCAATACCCAATGAAATGGTAATAAAGGGGAGACTAGTTATAAACCATTTAGGAACAACTGCCATCACATGCCCTTTACATGCATGCTCATGTACTCAGCACTATACAATAAAAGCATTGCTAGGCAGATCTTGAAGTGCAGGAGGAAAAAGTTCAAGAGCAAGAGACAGCCCCCAGCTTAGCAGATCATGTGAACACACATGACTCTAAGCAGCGAAAAGTTTAGGTAGCCAACAGCAGTTGTGAGAATTTCCAGAATGCTGGACTTGAGAGCCTGTTTAAATTGTCCTAAAATGTTTTCACTCAAGAGGAAAGCTATTAATCTCACCTTTACATAGAGTCCTTCTTTGTCAGGGATCCCAAAGTGTTTTGCAGATGCAGAGATTTAGAACTGACAGGCACATGTCAGGGGGAAAATTAATAGGCTGACTGCACCATGGTTGCACAGAACTTTGGCAATGCAGAAATGTGACTACAGATGGGCTCCACTACTACATTCCCTGAAAGACCATACAGCAATACTGCATAACAGCTCAGGTTGGGAAGTGTGGCAAACTTTATTCGCCTGAAAACATAGGTGAGTCAACAGCACTAGGCTGTATGAAAACAATGGTAAACTGCTTTAAAAAGAGAAGAAGTAGCAGCTGAGCTCTCTATAATTGGCACTTGTGGTGAAGATGTAGACTGTATTGCTGAAATGTGAAATTCCATCACTACGTTGATTCCAAGAAAGAGGGCATGAAGTAGGTTGAGGGTTGATTTAGGATAAATAACCACTTCCTACAGTGCTGTCTGTGCTCATTATTTACCCAGCTGGGCCTGTTTAGCTTCTGAATTCAAAATTGATCACAGCAGAGAGTGTTGGGTCATATTAGAACTAAAGAGGAGGCTTAGGATATGCTGTCTTTTGGTATACTAAAAATGTCTGAAATTGAGAGAATTCATAGGATATTCATAGGAGATGTTAAACTTTAACAACAGCGGTATGGAAGAAGGTTGGTGTATGGATTATTTTTTCCCTTCTCCTAACACATGGAATTTTTTGTCCCTTGTGGCCACCTCATTCACATATAGGGAAAAGAGCCTAGAACCAATATATTTTCCTCTTAGAAAGACTCGCTGGCATTTTCTTGCAATCAGTTACGCTTGTCAGCTCTAACGTTTCATCATCCTTCCTGAAAACCAGTGTTTTCAGAATGGGTGTTTTTCAAACTCTTTATATTGTTCCTTTTCCTTCCCCTGACTTTACAGTTACAGTTTGGCTTGCTGCTGTGTAGGACGAGGAGAGATGAAGGAAGGAGGAGGTGGTAACCCTCTTTGCCCTGTTTACTGCCCATTCTCCCCCTTTCCACTGACTCAAAATAAATTCTGTACTGTTTACAAGAGCTGTCAGAGAAAAAGAGGGGTGGGAGGGAGGAGGAGGAGAGGAGAATGAAGTGACAGTGGGAGGAAGCCTTTGCCCTCTTAGGTCTTTGTGAGGCAAGCATGCATCTGAGAATCACTGTAATGTAAATTTGACCATTTTAGTGCATAATGAGGGTTTTACACTCCTACAATCGGGTGTTAGCTAATAAAGTCTTAATTTAATTTCTCTGTGACCCGTGCGTGTTGAAAAACTGAACAAGTTAAATGATGAATTGACTCAGCAAACTAGTCCCTTAGAGACTGTATTTACCAGGTGAATCAGGGGGAGCTGACTGAGGTGATCCTGATCTTCCATGAAGATATGGGTGAGGCTTTACCAACTACTCCCTGCTGGCCTCAGCAGTTCAGTAGTAACCTTCGGGTGACTGTGCTAGCTGGCAGCGTATGCACAGTACTGACAAAATTCATGTGGAATTAGGTACTTGTGTCTTGATTTCAGAAACTTGAAAGTAGTTTCCTCTGTTATGATTCTTTTTTCTTACTGGATCTCCTGTTAGCCTTGATCTTCTGTGGGGTCTGGAGTATTCCAGACTTCTGTTTCAAAGGTTGTTCTATAAATAGGAGTGTCTGAAACTGAAGGGGGGATATCGAGCTCTGTGCAGGTCTAACACAGCAGGGTTTAATGTGTGTTGGACACAACTGGAGGGCAAATGGAGTACCAGTACTTACAGGAAGAACTGGAAAACACTGGGCTAGACCCATCTGAAGATAGCAGTGACTTCCTGCTCCATGTCTAAAGTGTTCCAGAGAGGAATGAGCAATCCTTACGTGCTGTTTCCAAAAAGACGTCACTGCAGATTGATGCTGACTTACTGCTATTTGAATTTATCTGGTCTGAGTTTCCTTTTTCTCTGGAAGGAGTTTTTTTCTAAATATTTTTAAACTTCCTTCCTGATATTTTTCTTTTTTCCAGATTCCAAAATTAGATCAAGTCACATTTCCTCATGGAACTTCTGCTGCAAGGAGACATTGAGCTTTTGCAGCGCCTACTCTGAAGGTGCCTGCTCCAATGGATGACCTGCGCTGTCATGCATGTTATCAAAAAATGATTGGCCAATGGCAAACTTTAAAAGTTAATGCATGTCCTCATTACTATCCTATCCCCTCAGCTTGTGCTTTCTGACTCTTGCTTGATGTCACTGAGTCCTATTTGTTGAAGGTACTGTTTAATCCATGACTTGCCTGCTGCATTTTTTTGACCTGTCAACTCTTAAAGCAAGAAAGTTATTTTAAGAATGAGCTTGTCAAAGAGCCTTCAAAGACCTTGAAGGTTGAATATTTGATTAAAATGTGACTGCAGCATTAAAATGGGTGCACGGTGTCCTTTTGTAAATGAATGACTAGGAAGCTTGTGGACTGTCTAGATTTCTATTGACAAATTATTCAGCAAATGCTTCAGGAGAGTTGCAGGGAGGGTGAGGAGGTAGTTGATTTTTAGGTTCATACTAATTTTATTCCTAGAGATAGTCTGAAGATAGCTAAATTCCCAGATGCCTCCACAATTCCAGTTTAAATTTCCTCTCTGGAAACGAGGAAGATGACATGCTCTAAAACATGGGACAAAACCCCAGGTCCTGACTTGGGCAGTCCCACATCAAAACCAGGTTAGGTTTGTGGTCATCTTAGCAGTGGCTGTACATATGGCCCATGCAGATGCTGCACCATTTTTTTTCCCTGCTTCTGTTTGGTGAATGACTGCTGATAAAATCTGCTCTGAAAAGGGCTTGGGGACCAAATGACTGTCCATTTTAATACTCTGATGGATCAGGAGGACAGACAAATCTTTAGGGGAAGCTTGGTAGAAGTGAGATATGAGGGCAATGTCTAGTACCTAGATTCTCCCTGCACTGTGGACAGGCCAAGAAGTCATGGTGCCAGCTGCAGTCAAATGTTTTTTTACATGCTCTAAAATCTGCAAGGCAAGCAGTTGGAAATGGTTGACTAGTCTGGGTATTCATCTTTGTACAGTTAGAGACAATGAGATATTACATGCAGATTCAGGCTGGATGGGAGTCAATTGTTGTGTTAGCTTTTCTTTCAGTGGAAAAAGGGTCACTGTTTTTGACAAGCAGAAAGATTATACAAATAGAACTTGAATCACCTTCATGTTACATTTTTCTTTTCTGTCTGATGTTAATTAAATTGCTTCAGTGCAATACTCTGAAATGCAGTATGGGGTGGAATATAGGCATTATGTACATATCTGTACATCATCTTTCTCTTGAAAGACAGCTAAAATATTATATGTAAATTTATTGCAACACTGGAGAGCAAAACCAAGTCCTCTGATGTTCTTGTAGAGTTTTCTAGTGTGCTTTGGTTACTTTTGTAAAGGTCTAGCTGGTCTTGTGCAGAAAAATGTGGTTATTTTCTCATGTTACAAAGAGGCAAATATTGTCCTTGCCCCTTTCTGGCTGGTCAGTCATTTTTGGCTTTGTAGCAAATTCTTAAAGACACAAATCTGTTAACTGATCCCCATTCACAGTAGGACCCCCTCCCCAATTTTACCAGAGCTGTCTGAGGAGATGATATGCTGGAAACAGGAGTGGGAAGCAACGGCTGGCAGGGCATAGGCCATTGTTGCACTGAATGCTTTGTCTTGTGGAACCACGATGGACAGCCATGACCTGCATGGAACCTGTGAAGGGGTTGGATCTAATTTGCATTTGCACTGGTTCCTCAGAAAGGCAATTCCAAGAAAAAAAGTTTTATAGGCAAGAGTAACATCATACATTGCCACTCAGTATTGCCAGTATCAGCTACAAAGTTTTAAATTTGGCAGTTAAGGTAATTGGATGCTGATGAAGAATAGACTGCAGGAGGGAGAGAAGAGAGTGCAAGCAGGTTGCAAAGAGGGTGGTATTGAATAGCTGCATCCATTATTGACTTGAACTCCTTGAAGAGTGTATTGGATAGAATTATACCTGAATAAAGCTTAGTATTTGGGATCTTTGCCAAAGTAGGCCTTATATTGTTAGGGGAAAAAGAACATTTCCAAAAATATTTTGTTACAACTTGCATTTATAGTTTCAAGGTTAAAAAAAGGTGCAGCTGCGATGACTTCTGTGGCTAAGATGAAAGTCTTGGTAGGTTTATTCCAGGTGCACTCCTCTCTTAGGACTCCCTGATTTTAGCCAGTAGTTTTGGTTTTACTAATGTTGGTGATTTCTGTCACCTCTGAAGAGGACACTGAGGAGCCAGGAATGGATGGTCCAGTGATCTGCAAGATATATTTTGAAACCTCAAGGTTTTGAAAGTGGGCTGACCTTACTGTTGAGAAGCGATGCCCCAAACGCAAAGGAGCAGCTGCTCCTCCTGGAAACTTCCAGGGTTGGTCATATGACTTGGTAATGAGACCTATGCAACAGTACCTCATTCTCTTTAACATTAGAAATTTGAACTAGATGTCAGCAGTATGTATCATGTACCCTTGTTACCCTTTAAATTGTAATGGTGTGCAACAGCAGCTCAGTGAAAAAGTGTTCAGAAAAAAAATGCATGTGGTAGATCAAATTACTGGTCTATGCAAAAAGCTTAGACTCCAGGTATGTGGTGGTGAATTTGGAAAGAAAAGAGGTCTGGGTGTCCCTCTGATGCTGTGGGACAAAATTTTTGTAGTAGTAATGGAATTAGTCTTTCACCAATTGTCCTGGCTGTCTTCTGTGCAAAACATTTCTGAAATGTAGTTAATCATAACAGAGTTTCTCCAGCTTTCCCCCAGCTTACTCACAATGGGAAAAGGTTTTCCAGTTATCCAGGAGAGCCTTGTCAATCCCTAGTTACCCTTGCACCCAAGCTCCTGTTTTTGTGCCAGCTTGCTTGCTTACCTTAAGCCCTGGTCATCTCCCATGGAGACAGTGCTGCTTTGCCAGACTGGAGTTGGCTTGAACAGGCAGCATAATGGTTCAAATTGGGGCTGCTGTTTTCAGCTCTCTGACATTAAAGGAAACAGAATCAGCCCAGTTCTTACCACTTTGGAAAAGGCATTTTCTTCAGAAAAAGCATTTTAATTCTGAATAAAACATTGGGTTGGCTTTTAGCTCATGAATAGCACTTTATTCCACTTCAATAAATATCAATACCGACAAGTAACCACATCATGTCATGACCTTACATAAGTGCATGGCAACTTTCCAAGTTAATTTTGGATATTATTTCCACAGATGTGTAGGGCTGGGTTTTGTAGGTATTTGCTTTCGCAAACAGGAGCTGTAAAACAAACTGACAATTATGTAATGCTCCATGGACTAGTCCTGGCTTCAGACACTGATGGTATCTCAGCTACTTCCTTCCCAAACTCCTCCTAAGGAGTTTCCTTCCTCAAGGAGCACATCACAGTTGAGTGTTGACAAACAACTATATACCTAGAATTTTATGGAAGCGTTTGGAAAGAAATATTGCTTTATCAACAGGGAAAATTCAAGCAATTAAAAGTCACGGGAAAATAAATGCCATCTCATCCTGCTTAAGCTTTCCAGACACCATGAGGAAGGAATGTTTACTAGTGTGCAACCAGGGAAAATTTTCTTCTTGCCTTACTGGGCCCCTGATTCAGGCAGTCTGCTCTGTTCTTGGACAACTGAACAAAACACCAAATGCCTCATCTATTACAGGTTTAGAAGCTTCTAACCCTGCTGTAAGAACACTTCCAGCATTTGTATGCCCTTGTATGTGCTATCATTGCAAATGTGAACTTCTCCATCATGGTTACCCTTGTTAAGATAGCATTTGAATAGAAGGTCATCTTCATTTAATAACCCTCTCATTGGAGTTGAAGGCATGTAAGTCCCAAGTGGTCATATGCTCCCTGTGGGATTAAGAGAGCCAGTGCTTAGGTAGCCACCTCTCTGAACTCTCAAGTTCTGTCCCTGGGGTCACTGAATGTGGGTGCTCCGAGTCTCTGCAATGCCTAAGTCAGAGCTGTTAATGGACCGTGGGTGCTTCAGTCACTCGCATGTTTTGGGAAATTTTGTACCCACAGCTTGTTTGCCAATTAAATAGGGAAGGTATTTTGTTGCAGATGCTTTGTGTAGGCTATCACTCAAAATATTAACATTGGGAAGTGTAGACTCCTGCCAGATTTCTCTTGACATTTTTTATTTGATGCAGAGAAAAGCAGATTGAGGTTCGTCTTTAGTGTTAGATGGAAGGCCATCTCTCTCAGTGCTCTGTTTCTATACAGCAATCAAATCCCACATACTGTACTATATTCTGCCAGGAAATCTGCTAACCTCTCATATAATATGGAATAGGTTTTGTAGCCAGTGTTGTAGAGCTGTTTTCCATACAGGAGGGTTTTCAGCTATTTTTTTCTGCTGCCTTGGTAAGATTTGCAATGGTTCTTTCTACAGTGCCAGATGTTGTACATAAAACAGGAAATTATATACTGTTCTCTTGCTTATTGAGCAGAGAGAAGAATCTACTTTTAAAACCTAGCTGGGAGAGGTTGCTAGAAATGTCAAGTTTAAAGAGGCAGATCAAGTGTGGGAGATAAGAATGCAAGACAAAACTTGCCTGAATGTGACGATGAATGCTAAATTTCATCGGAAACACAGTTGATGTACTGACATTAAAGGGAATGTACTGAATATATAATCATTGTGGATATATGTATGGGCTTTTGTATTGTAAGATAATGAAATGAGTAGTTTTTTGTACATACATTTACTGACACTGATGGGAATCTCAGGAGACCTTTAATGATCTATATTTAAAAAGATACCAGCCCAATTACGTACTGCACTGTTTGTCTGTCTATTCCTGAAAGAGTGCAATGTCAGAATAATATTACTTTGGTTACAGCTTCTATGGGATCCTTAATCTACATATCTTGAAGTGTTTTACAGATATTAGGCACTTAATTCAGTACCGTTCCCCTAGGCTGTGTTCACAGGGATTGTGATGCACTGATCCTAGAGCTCGAGTTAAAGAGTCTCTCACTAGTACTGAACTACTCACGCCTGGCTGCAGGTTCTTTCTACTTGGTTTATGTCTTTTTTCCCCTCAGGTACCCCGGAGCAGGTGTCTGGCCACCCTGCTGCCTAATAGCCAAGTGCCTCTTGCTGCCTCTCAGGCTGTTTCAGTGACTCTGCCACCTGTCCACGCAGGAAGGGAGTGCGGCCTGGGCTGCATGACAAGGTGCCACTGCAAAACTGGCCTCTGGATGCTCTAGCTGCAGAACTTGACCATTCTGCAAGGCATGAGAAGAAAGCCATAGAGGAACACATGAAACGCAGTATTTATTCTCATTAGTAAGCAAGGCCTAGCATGTGACACAGAGAATTATAGTTCTAAGGGGATGCATCTTTTATCTTTCAGAAACTTCTAAAGCACACTGATAAATTCAGGGATGATTTGGGTCAGGCTCTTTGTAGACTTCTCTGCTAGACAGAGCTACTTTAGGAGTGGTTTATACATATGTGCATTACTGTTCTTTGTACTGTTTAGGATAATGGTGAGAGATCTAGGGAAAATGTAGCTCTGTGCAAATTAGGAAAGAGACAATCAACTTTTCTACTGGGACTGCTGCTCCAACAGAGTGTCAGTTGAGTCCAAAGTCTTGTCACTTTTACCTTATCTTCTGGTAGCTTGAAACAGCTTTTCTGACCATGTCATATTCTCCTCCTATAGGTATATACTCTGGAAACCTCTCCTGAATTACATCTCTGTTGCTTTAATTAACCTAATATAGGAGCATTATTTGAGGTTTACAACTCTTGGAAAAACCTCCCACTGGCATGAAGTCAGAGCAGCACATTGGTGCCTCAGACCCTTAGTTTCTGTCTTGAGACAGAGGAGACCAGCAGGTGTGTGCTGGCAGTGTTGATTTTGCTTGGCATCTTGTTTTACATCTGCTCTTTTTTTGCTTGCTTCTTGACTAAAATGGCACCTTTGGACACTTGTAGCAATTTTCCTTATTATGAGGCCAGATTTGATCCTTGTTGTTGTTGGCAAATGATTCCCTGTTAAGTATCTGGACACTAGCACTTACTTCTCTTGTCTGGATTTCCCCCCTTGCTTCCATTTGCAGGAAGGATTAGCTCTTTCTAAAGGCAGCACTGCTGACACTCTCTGGGCAGTGCAGCCGTTCCGTAGGGCTGCAGGCCTGTTTACACTGCTCGTTCTAATCACATCAGGTTTGTAATACCTGTCAGGTTTGCTAAACTTAGGGGATAGCGGTGATGTGAAAACTTCTGCCATGAGGAAACACCACCAGGTGTTTTTCAAGACAGCAGCAGCGTCTGTCATACCTATTTCATAGAGCTTTTGTTTACTGCTTTTGGAACCTGCTATGATTTCCTAATGTTTGGAGGTGAAAACAATTTCTGAAATTGTTATGTGATTCTTCTGCAGCATCAGAGCTGTGGTGGGAGCCTTTTAAGTTCTGAGCTCATCCGTGTTCCCTATGGGTAAGGCAGTGCAACAGAGCCTGGAAATAGAAGAGGGACAGAAAACGGCTGGAACATAGGCATTTCCCAGGGATGAAATTTTCCACTGCAGATATGAACAGCAAATCTTAAGTCTACTGGGCAATCAGGCTTCGCATTTCCCAGTTTGAACTGGTTTTGGATCGAGTAACAGTTATGGTGAGTGAGTGATATACTTGGGAACATGGCAGAGATCTAGTCTTCAGTACTAGTTAGTGGACAGTATTCCTTCCTATCAGAAGATGAATGATTATTAGTGCTATTGGAACACATCAGTGAATACAAAATACAAGTTTTGCTGAAGCCAGGGAAGCTTTTAAATTATGTTAGCTGAGGATCCATTCCAATATAGTAGTATGTAGTGTATTTTAACTCCATAGAAGTTATACAAATAGTAATCTTACATAAAAGACACAGATTACAGTGGTCATCTTACCTAAAATGTATCAAGATTTTCACAGAAATCTGGTTTATAAAACTGAAGACATGGTATAGAGTTGTAAATTAAGTGGATTTAGATTTGAAGGCAGCATTTTCTCTCTGTTAATGAAACCTTTCTTAAAGGCTGTTCTATAATTACACTTGCGGCTTGGTGGATAATGCCTTGTTCTCATATGCAAGTCATTTGATTCCTCCGGTGCCTCGAAACACTCAAGAAGCATGGATGGACTCTTGCAGTGTGACTCATGCTGTAACTTATTTTACTGCGTATTCTATATAAAGACTTTCTTTGAAGGATGAGTGAGTACACAGTATCAAAGTGACAATAACAAACTTTGTCTGTCTTGATTCACAACAGAGAAAGCCCTACAAAAATAGACTGAAGTGTAGGTCGTGGCAAATTAGGTAGCCCTTCAATTAAGGATAATTCTAACTCTAGCATTACTAGTGGCTTTGTCTCATCTTCTAGAGGGACTGAAAGTCTCATCCCAGTATAGCAATACACTTGCTTCAAGAGTTAATCATTCTTCGTGCTCTCAGAAAAAGGGTGAAGTATAGCAGTTTACTTATCAATAAAATCGGGATTGGATAAGAATGCCCCCGTGCGCTTTTCTCCTCTGCAGCAGCAGGTTATAGCAATGCATTCCAAGCCAGAGCTGCCTGTTCTGGATGCTGGTGTCATCTAAAACCTGAATTGCCCCTTTAGGACATCAGCCCATGAATGTAATGAAAACAAAAAACCCTGCTAATAATCAGAATTGAAGTTACAAAATTAGTTTGGGATATAAATATAATCCCAGCCAATGAAAGTGATTGAAAAGTTTTTCTGTTAATGGAAGAACTGAAAAACTTACTTCCTTTCCATTTTTCCTTTTTCCTGCCACCAGTGCTTACCACAACTTCCCTTGTGTATCTGTGATATTTGGAGTTATCCCCATGAGGATTCACCAGCTGGTGTGTGTGTGTACAGACTGGTCAGCTGACTGGTACCCGCTGGAGGGGGTGACAGAGTGCTGCCCTCTTGTCCCTTAGCAGTGACACTGGGACATTTGGGATGGCTCTCCTATCACTGATTTTTGTTTCACTTCTAGGACTTTATTTGAGCCCCATCTCAAATTTGGATGGGGTTTTTTTGTTTGGGTTTTTTTTTTCCTGATTGAAAAATGTAGGGTGGAAAAGAGAGAAAGGGGTGGGATTTCCTGCCAGGCAGAGCGGTTGCATTTCGTTAGGAAAGCAGGCCAGCAGAACAGAGCCTTTGTACCCAGGGTTGAGTGCAGAGGTCTGGCACATTGTGGCCACAACTATAGCACAAACAACAATTAAAGTTTGTTTGGGTCTGCTTTTAATGTGAATGTTGGGAAATTACCAGGGACTGTTCAGTGTAAAAGAACTGAACAGAAAGATGAGTAGACAAGACGCTCTCTCCTCTCAGCTTCTACTGCATGGCCACAGCCAGTGTTATTTACTGCATCCTCGTAGCAAGGCCTTTTAAAAAGAACTTTGTAATGTCCTTGCTGACTGTCTTGAATTTTCAAAATATACTCATGCAATATGTCTTAAACAATCCATTCATTGTCATTTGCTAATATGCAGAAAGGATTTAAAATCATAGTGCAGTAATATTGTGCACTGTTTTTTCTTCCTTTACTGAAAACCCATTTAGTTTGCTCTCCAAGTAAAAACAGCGTATTTATCAAGTACTACTCTTTGCTTTGTGTATATATTATCACTTGTAATGCACCATTTCCAGTGGGTTTGGAACAAGAACAGCCAGGGCTCATGAAAAGCAGGGGATGGGGCCTCCCCAGCACTGCCTGATGTATTTATTTTAATACCTTTTTGTCATCTTTTAAACAAACAAATAAAACATGATTCCTTAAAGAAGGAGCAGGAAATAAGATATCTAAGAAGTGAACATTTAAAAGCAATGGACTAGAAAGATGTTTTACTTTCAAAATCAATGCTCTACTGCACGCCCTGGCTGTACCTATCCATCCAGTGGGGCAGGTTGATATTTCAATATAATAATGAAATTATTTTTAGCTGTGTGCAAGGGGGTACCCAGCAGAAATGGCCGTTCGACCAAGTGGAACAGAAACATAAAAGTTCATAAAATTGTTTCAGTTCCCAGTGAGCTTTCTATCAAACAGATAACTTTTAAAACCAAGTAGAAGTTTTGAAAAGTCAGGTCTTCCGAACAGCAAACGTAAGTGCCACGGATGTTTTACTGCGAGCATCTTGTAGCCAGTTTGAAATAACTTGTCTCTCCCCTGAGAAGTCAGTAGTTGGGCATTTGTGCTGACAGGTTTTGGGTGCTCGGGCTTGACAAATTGTTTCTGGAGGAGCCTTAGTGCAAGAATCAGCTTTTCTCATTGCCCCTTAGACATGGGATTTCCTTGCCAAATTGCCTCACAGAACTGCTGTGTTGTTATATATGTACTATATGGTAAAATTCAATGGTCTGTTAGTGAGTCTTCAGCAACCCCTCCTCTCTTTGTCTTACAGTGGATTGTTTACAGCTGTCCATGACCATCATTTGTGTAATCCTTCAGTGTAAACTCGATAGTAATAACTGTGTCTCTTTGGATCTGGTTATGTGTAGCTAAACCTCTTTTTGGGATAGTGTTATCTTGGTTTCTTTGTTAACTGTGTCCCTTTTTGTTGGTATAGCTTTAGCACAGGAATGTAACAAATACTGCTCTTCCGGATGGGAGAGTATTTCCTAAGGCCTTTGGAGACCTGTCCTACGATGGATGCCAAAGCCCTGAACTTCTTGTTCTCAGTTACCTCATCGTTGCTTTCTGTGAATAAAATCCATGGTGAAACATTCTCTGCTTGTATTTAGTTAATCTGTGCCACTCTGCACCTTTTGTGATGTGCCATTTGGCTGAATGCTTCCTGCCCCCTTAATTGCACTGTGGGCCTGGCTGGATGGGAGGAAGGAGAGACAGGATCTGACCTTTCACTCTGAGTGTAGAATTTAGCAAAGCTAGACCCCAGTCAATCTGATTTCAGTGTTCTGTTGAACAGGAGTCTGATACAATATTATATTCATCCACTTCCACCCTTCTTTCTTTTTCTGAGAAGATTATACTTCAGTTTACATCAGTACTTTACCCTTTGTTATATTGTGCATCGTCTCAATTTTTTTATGTCTCGTTTAATGTTTCTCTTTTGGTCCTGTGTAAGTTCAGCATTAACAGTTCCTTACTATATTCTCCACTTAAGAATATCTACAGTGCATCATTATTACTGTACCCAGCTGCACCTCTCAAATGCTGTTTTAATCTTGATAATAGGTAACATGACAAATCATAGTGAGAATGAAGGCTGATAATGAGGAATGAAAATCAAGGTGACGGGTTTTTATGATTATCCATTGTACCGTGAAACAAACTCTCCTTCAAAATATGAAATAAATAAAAACCAAAAGCTTTTTAATACAAAATTCCTGTTCACACTGAAGTATCAGCCTAATCAAAGAAGGCTGCACGCTTGATGATCAGATCAATTGGAAAAAAATACAACTTGAGTAATTTTAAAATGGATTATTTTTACCCGGCTATTTTAATCTAAGAGAATGTTATGTTATTTCTTTAAACAAGTCACTCTTAAGAATCTCAGAGTAGGTTGGACTCTTCTTGATTTATACTAATTTAATCCTTTAAAACTCACATTTTCTATCCTATTTACTTCTAATTTTGCTCATAATTGACATCCTGCTGCCACAAAATAAAAATATTGAATGTAAGCAATGCTTATTAAGCTTGTGATTTGTAATGTGCTATTCATTTCAGTCTGCAGAATCTTTCAGCCCAAACTGTCTCAATGACAGCAAGATTTAACGAGCCTACCTTTGTGAAATTGCTTATATGTTTCTAAGACATCAACAAGTAGAACTGCTTTTTGGTGCCAAGAGGGAGGAGGAAGTTCAGTTCTTAGACATACCCACCATTGTCTTTTTTTTCTTTCTTCTTTTTTTCTTTATAATGTGGCCTCTACCCTGAACTCTGTCCGCTCCGTGTGATACCTCATCTGTTTAGACTGTGTATTGCACTGCCTCCTACCCTTCACCCATTGCTCCCTAAAACACTTACATTTCTTTCCTTCTTATTTCTTGTTGATGTTTCTTTCTTTCCTAATGTTTAGTTTCCAGTGAGACTTTCCTCCTTCTTTCCCATCCCTGTTTGCCTCCATTCCTCACTGTTCTCTCTCATGATATGGTTTGAAAATGTTTCTAAGGCTGTGGTGAAATAAATAATGTTACTTTACTTTTTGCCTAAAGAAGGGGCCACATGAGAAACAGTCCCAGCAAGTCTCTGGGTTTGATTTGCAGAACAGCTTTTGGTGTGCAGGCTCTTTTAGTCTTGGTGAGGGACTGGCAGCTAAATAAAGTGTCTTTGGTTTGAGGAAGTCACTTGCACTGGCTCCTCTCAGAAGAAAAAAACCTTGAAAACTACCCCATCCAAAATAAGGCCATTGCAGGTTGATAACAGATTTTACCTAATCCCTGTCACAGCACAGCTGAATCACCACTGTTTGTATTTCAGTTTGATAAAAGTGAGTCATTCCCATCCAATATGTTTTGCTGTCTTCAGGTAAGATGCTGCTGTACCAGTCTGTCAGGAGAGATGGTGTTTCACAGCTTCAGACCTGAGGGCCATGAAATATTGGACTGTGCAGGTGGATCTAAAGCAGTATTCTAAACACTGTGTTACAGCACAGCTGAAGTATCATTATGAACTCTGGTGGGGAAGTACCACAGGCAGCATTTATTATACTCTGCTGTGCATAAAAGGGACTCCAGATTTGAGCAGCTGGAGCCATGAGAGATTTATGCTGGCAAAGTAATTCCAATGGTGCCATTGCGTTGGCTGCTGGCTGAGCTGGAGGCCCAGGTACTTTGGGGTTCTGTTAAATTATATCAATCTGATTGTGATTGATTTTCTGTGTTGGAATACACTCTTTTCCATGCACTAGGGGGAGTAGATTATGTTCAGTCATACTTCTTGAATTATAATTATTTAGTTTGTCATTAGGTTTTCCCCCTTTATTTTGTATTGTACGTGTTGTTTTGATTTCACAGCAGTGTTACTGAGTGAGCTGCACAAGCTGATTACAAAACAGCTCACACTGTAATCAAAATAAAATTAAAAAAGCATTGAAGACATGCTACTGTTACAAGAGAAATTCCCTTCTACGTTTCCTTATTTACACTAACAAAATATACTTGTTATTGTTAGGCACAATTGAGTAGAAACAATCAGTTTGAGGAATTATCCATGAAAAGGAAGCCTTTAAGATTAGCAGAGTATTGGAAGTTGATATGTACTTGCTTCTGTGAGAAGCAAAAGCACAGCATTAGACTGGCCCCACTGAACTCATTAAGAGGTTTATATTGATTGTAAGGGAATTAATATTTAACCTAGAGTTTCCTTCCAGATGAAAACAAATTTCTAGACAAACATATTTTTGTGCTTGGAGGTTGTAAATGTGAAAAGCAGTTACAGATCAGCTCACCATTTTGCTTTTTCTTTATTTGTTTCAAATCTCCTTGTAAAAAATACAGGGGTAGAGAAAAAAAAAGAAGCTGTCTGTAGACAGTGGATAAAGCTACTGCCCTACAGTATCAACATAAAGCCAATGTGCCATTTAAGTTGCACTTAAAACCTATTTTTAGGACTTAAGTACTGCATAGACCTTGTGGTGACCTTACAGAATTTCACTACAGAGGAGCATGACTTTACCCCACTGTCAGAGCACAGCCTGCACTGGGAGGTTTGCGACTTTTCTCTGCCAGTGGTACATACCTAGTCCCACATATATTTCTTCCTGTGAAGCCTTTTCTATAACATGCATGCAAATATATGTGTGTCGTGTATCAGGCTTTCTGTATTTGCCAGATGGAAATCTCAGGATGGAACAATAACTTGGTTTTGGGGTTCTACTTGACTCCTGACTTCTCTAGTATAGAGAACAGCCTTTTGCTTGCTCTGCAGGTTAAGATACATGATCAGAAACAGGTCACATAGGTGGCTGCAATTATAGAATTTGCCATTTTGTCAAAGCACTTTATAAACATAAATTTCTTCCTGGTATGACCTTTTGTCTCATGTGAAGCTCTGCTCCAGAAAAATGCTAAGGATCAGTCCGGGGAGGAACACCATATGGAAGAACAGTGTAGGAGGCAGCCTGTAGCTGCCCAGGCGAGGAGCCCAACAAAGACAGCCTCATCCAGTATTTGCAGCTCTTGTATTAGTAGTCTCTGATCTTCCCTGTACACTGTCTTCTCACATAGCACACCTAGGCTGAGCTCACCGGAAAGAGTACATCTTTGCTTCTCCCCTCATTAAAACAGGTTTATCTGAAAATAGCAGGTGTGACTGCCTGAGGGTACAAGGAACAATTTTGTGCTCAGAACTTTTAGGAAATTGTTCTTGAAACAGGTTTCCCTTATGCATGACCCACGAGATCATGCCAGAATTAGCTTGATCTAAGTGCTGTCAGCATAGGTTTAAAGGCTGGCTGTAGCAGTAAGAAAAATTAGGTTAAAAATATCTTTCTTAGTAGTTCTGCTCTTTGTTTTTGAGTCATATCTGCTGGGTTTGCTAATAAAGATGCAGGTTTACAATTGTTAGTGTTGCAGAACAGTTTGAAGAGGGCTGAGGTTCTGTTTGCCTCTTGCATCATTCAGAAAATTCCAGCTAAGGTGTGATTTGATGCCTCTCTCCTGCAAGTGATAATGAAAGGGGAAGAAAGGAGAGCACAGCTTGATTTTCTGATCTTGTATTGAGTTAGAAGCACTGCTGCTGACAGTCATCATCATCTGATTTTAAAGTGAACAAATTCAACACAGATAGTGCTGTGAAAAAGTAAATACAAAATTGTATAATGCTCTTTTTCAGCCACTTTTGAAAACTTGAACTTCACATGAAAGGCAGTTAAACTATTTTATTTTCTTCCTAGAAATACATCATCTATTCTACGGTTACACAAGTGTAGTAAAAGAAAACCTGTAAATCAAATGAACTGTCTGTTCTTATTTATATTTTCTTTGTCCTCTTTTAAGCATATGCAGTCCTTCCCACCCCTACCAACCATGTCACCACCCAACTGCATTTCCTGAGTGGATTCCTCTAGGAGACAGAATCGGAGGGCTGTATGATGTCATTTCTATATTTAAATTAGATGGAGCAGAATACACTGTGCAATTTGTTTAATCACTGCTCATGCTCTAATTTCCTTGGATTTGATTTTTTGCAGTGCAGTCTTATCTTCAGGTTTCTATCTGGTAGCCAAGTCTGCTATTTGGCATGACTTCAGGGAGCTGGGTGCATTTTTCTTTTTGACTAAAGCTCAAGGGGATTCTGTGATCAAGCAAATTGTACACGTAGAGCTTTTCAAGCACGATAAATTGATTTAAGTGGGAATGTGACAGAAAAATATATGCCTCCAAAACAAAGAGATCAAATAAAATCTAAAGTGTAGTTGATTAGAGCCATGCAGAAACGTTCGGTAGATGGTAAATAGGTAAATAAATGGAAAAGATGCAGATTCATCTGCTATTACATAAAGTCTACTAATTCTGGGATCAGGATTCAGCAAGTTCAGTACAGGCATTTCCTGTATTTGTTTTATCTAAATATGAGTAAATGGTACTTTGCTTCTGCTATTTCAGGCCTTGTCTATCTCATTTCAGTGACTTGATAGACTGACGTGTACTAAACAGTCTCTGTTCAGTAAGTTGGGGTAGGATGTTCACATGGTTTATTTTTTGTTTTCCCACAATACATAGGGATATGATTTCTCCACTGTAGCATTAATTTTCCTAATTTGTCTTTATCCTTTCCTTTAGAAATACTTCAATTCTGTTCTTTTACCTATACTGTGAGTGACAGCAAATACATATGTTCTCTGGGTGACAAAGGCAAGTATTTAGTGATATGCAGGATCCTCAGTGTTCTAGAGTCAAGCACCAGCTTCAAGCAGTGACTTACTATCCAAGGTTAAACAGCTGTGGGTCAGGTCATTTTTGTGATATTCAGTTAAGTGACATTGACCTTAGATGTATGGAGGTTTTCTGATTGAACTTGCTTAGGAGAAATACACTTACTACTTTGTAAATGTGTTAAGAAGGCAGTATGTGAAATCAGAGCTATGGCAGTCTCCTGTGGGTCTCAGCACAAACTATCAGGCAATAGCAAGGTGTTGTTTGATTTCCCTTTTGTAACAAGATATGGGCAAAACCCAACTATGGATATGATTATCAAGTTTGGGTTTTTTGTTCAGATTCTGTAAGAGCATTAGGCACTTTTTATTGGAAAACACTAGCAGATTAGCAGGCAGATGGTCTGAGGTTTTACCTGTCAGTTAGTTCAGTAAGGAGCTATCTGTGGAGCATCAGATCTAAAGGCAAAGATATAGACTTTGAGACAGGAATCTCTACCCAGTTTGGTGGGTGAAAAAAAGGGTCCAGAGATCTTCAAGGACTTTTCACATCTCTCCTTATTGTTCTGGAGAAAAGAGAAGAAGAAACAATGCACCATGGGAGTGACGCACCCTTGTGAATAATGCTCACAAGGGAGGTGGTTCGTTGCCAAATGGTGTATGACTGGCAGAGCCAACTTAGACGAAGAACAGAATTGTACTGAGAGCATCAGTAATCAATTATTTATTGTCAAAGGAAAATAGAGAAGCTACATTGACAAGCTGCAGCATATATTCCTCAAGAGAAACTATTACAGGAGTATGGACAGATAGTGTAGGAGGGTTGCAGAACTCAAGTAATAGTCAAAATAATAACATGTAATTGAATTGTTACACAACATTTTTAAAACCTTGGGCATAAAGGGTTTCTTGATGTTTGACCTAGGATTTCTACAACTGAAATGAATTATTTTGTTACTCCCAAGTTTGCAACTGATGCAGCCTCTGCTGCCAGTAGTAGGCAGAACAGAGGGCAGCAGAACTGTATCTGGTCAAGAGTGACACTGTGGGTTGAGATTGTGTGTGGAAGAGAAACAGGCATTAGCTCTTCAATACTTGCAGCAGAAAAGAAGGTACTAACTACAAAGACATATTTTATATACTTTACGTATGCTAGAAAAAAATGCAATGAATTTAGAGATAGCTTGGAGTTGGAATTATAGTAATTGCCTTTCTAAACATTAGCATATAAAATATAACAAATTATGTTCATGGAGTAGAAGAAAAACTATTGTGGTCATGAAAACCTCAGAGACTAACTAAATAAGAGCATGCAAAAGAACACACTGAAAAGCTGGACAAGGAGTAGCCTTAAGAACTGTTGGTATGAAAATTCACCCAAAGCATCTCCCCAGTAAGGCAAGTGTGCAACTCTTTCCTCCTTTTCTCCCATCCCCAACTGTTCTTTGTCAGCACTCTTCTGTGCTTTAGGCTATAGCAGTGGCTGAAAAGGTCGTGTTAATTTTTGCCACTGCACAGATATGAGGCAATCAGTAACTGGAAGAAAAAATACTGTCTTTATTACTTGTGCTGTCAGATTAGATGCAGGAAATGTCTGATCTTTAAGCTATTGCGTGATAGAGTTTATAAATGGGTAGAAATCTGAAGGCAGAGTGAATAGGTCACTGAGTGTAGTTTTAAAACCTGCTGTCAAGTTGGATTTACAGAACTTGAAGACTTCTGGTAATAAACAAGCTTATGATGATTTGATAGCTGTTGTTGTCTTTCATAAGGAAAGCCTTTCCAGAGTTCATACCACCAGTGGAATACATTTTCAAAGTCTTTTGTAAATATTTAGTCTGTTAATCTTCAGGATGATTTTAAATGCCACCTACCAGCACAATTTAACTTACTACATTTTCTTTTCATTTACAGAAATTATGGTAACAAGATAGGTCTCACAGTCAGTGTTGTGTTTTCCTCATTATCTCAGTTTTGAGAGACCTCATGCCTGGAACTTCATTACTCTGTCTGATACTGTGAATCTCCATGCAGTTACTTATATCTGCCTTTGGATACTTAGGTTTCCCAGCAATCAGTGTGTCCCTGACGTCTTGGCAAAGAAGTGTTCCTTGACATTTAATTTGACTGATACAATGACGCAATTTTAGGTGTGAATTATACCTCTTATGTCAGCCTGCACCCCATCAAGGTGTCTTCCCGAGAGACCACGTGTAGGCAGTCAGATCAGCCTTCCTTCCAGACACAGGTAGTTTCATTTATACAGTGGTCTCCTGGTGGAGTCTGAACAGCTGAGCTTTCTGATGATGTGTCTTGGGGTAGTGCCTCTTCTGGTAATGCTGCCTGAGCTCTTTCAGAAGCAACACTGCTCACTGGGCCTGCTCTGTCCCACACATAAGTAGACTTGTCCCCTAGTAGGGTAGGACCTTCATATGGAAGATGACAGAGCTGAAGTCCGTGGCAGCCTGTGCTTTAGTTCCTGCTGGGCTTTGCCATCCTGAGCATGAGATGGGGCTGAACAGGGTTTGGTGCTTCCTTTAAAGTGTTACATGTGATTCTGGCTTATTCTACCTGTAGATATTTTTGTTGTTAGGCCTCCACATTTTTTTTAATTGTATGAAGTGTTCTGTGTTTCATTTCATGAGAAGAATAATCAGGAAAAATATTAAAGAATTAATCAGAAGGGAAATGGCCATGCAGTGTATGATGACTGTGAACAGGGCATTGTAAAATTACCATCTTCCTACAATTCAAGTTTCTTATCAAGTTGGAGTAAATGTGGGCTAATAATATATTTCTGGGAAAATGCTGTTTTGGGAAAAACAGCACAGAACGCCAAAATGAGGAAGAAAAAGCTCTATAAAATTGATTTTATCATATCTCCAATGAAATATTTCAATTTTCCATTTCCAGATCACATTTCAAGACTAGATTCTGTAGAAGGTAAAATAAAACATTTGTCTACTGTTTGAATACAATGTTATTCCAAGCCCTTGTGACAGGCTTTCTCTTTCTTACTTTTGGCAACCAAAACGAGTTTTCCCCCTGTTTTATGTGTGTGATTTACTAGTTGAACTGAGAAAATAATTATTTCTTGTGTTCTTCCTATAACTGAATTCCAGGCATAGGAATGGATGCAGACTATGGGAGAGGGAATGGTTAGAGAAAGAAAATAGGAGTTTTATCCTCAAATCAAGTAGCACTTATTTTGTGTGACTGGCCAGGGACATAACATAGTTTTGCTCTACGAGTTTTCAGCTGGATTATGGTGAGATTTAAATAATATGTTACTAAGCTTTAGCATGTAATAACTTATCTAAAAATAGGATTGGATTATTAAGATTAATGTAATCTTTGGAGCTTTTGCTATTATTTAGAATGCAAGACACTCAGTTCTAGAATTGATGGCATTTTCATATCCATTTCCAAGAAAAAGAAATGTTAAAAGGGTAATTCAAGCATCTGTTAAAATCCAGCAGAAATTTTAGAAGTGAGTACATCCAAACAGCTTCATAGAGCAAAGGGTAAAACTTTTACATTAAGGTTGTACCATGAGGGAGATTTTCTGTCTCAATTATCCCGTGGGCTTAGTTGAAACCTACGTGAATTTCCGCTGGTTGGTCCTTCATGTTCAGCTCACTACCCACCCTGAGGACTGTAGGACACATTTTATTTCCACTGATCATCAGCATCCCTGGTGCACAATCTTGTTTTCTGACAGTTCCAAAAGGAAATTATAATTGTTTATCCCTGACAGTAATATAGTATGATTGAAAACAAAAATGTGTCATTTATTGAATGATTTGTATTTGATGAAAGGATATTTTTCCTGTGATGTTATTTGTTAGCTTCTGTGCATTTCTTAAGCCCTTAGACAGAGCTTTGAACCTTATTGATCATGTCACCAGCAGTCACTGAAGAAAAATACTGGTTACTGACATCTGTAGCAATTATGTAGTTTACAGTGGTACAAGGGACGTTATTTTTGCAGTTGCAAAGTTTCATCTGATAAATAGTTGTGTGTGTGTACATAACATGAGGTGTGTTTCATAACCTTGTGGTTTCCAAAAACCAAACTTCGTGAGTTGGAAGTAGATGTTTAAGAGTTTTCACACTAAATGCCGTGTGTTTCAAATCTGACACAAAAATTGTAGTGGTACCTGATTCTCACGAATCCTTAGTTAACAGCCTTGTCTCCATCCCTGCAATAAAGCAGCTTTCTAGCTCAAGTTCAGCAGAGCAGTGTAATTTCAAACAAGCTTTAAAACAGTCTTTATGGGAAATCACACAACTAAGTACATATTGATTTATTAGAACCCTCAAAGTCATGCTTTGGGGAAGATGGAGGAGGGAATTGTTTTAGCACAACTTCTGATAAAAGAAAGGCAGTGTGCTCCAGTCAAGAAAGCAGGCCTCGTGGTGTTAAGGGTGAAGATAGGTCTGACTGCCTCCATTGCTTGTGTGCATGTGAAGCACAAGGCAGCAGACACACAGTGGAAATACCACACCACCCATCGCACGGCTTCATGCATCTGTACCTGACTGACTGTGCCATTGCTGTCTTTCAGAAATATCGACAGTATATGTCTGGACTTCTCACTCCTCCTTATGGTGTTATGGAAACTGGCTCCAACAATGACAGTAAGTATGAGAAAATAGACATCAGATGTTAGAAAAAAAGGATAAAAGGGGGGAAGCGTAAAAGTCCTCTGGGTTTGGGTGTTGGAATTTAAATGTTAACTTCAATTCAGTGTTACAACATCATTAATACTGCATATAGTAGGAAATACATGGGAACTTGCCTAACTGCGTTCCCCGTAGTATCAAACTGTGCGCAGAGCTGCACACAATCAGCACTATGTTGACTAACACATACTGTAGCATGTCGTGTAACATGTAACTGGTTAGAGGTGTTGCATGGGTTCTATGGAACACGACCTTAAGTCCTGCTAGTAAAATAAATCTAAGAAACTGGCTTCTTTTTTTAGTTAGGACGGGCTACAGAACCTGCTTGGGAAGCTAGGTTAGTGCTTGGGTGGAGAGCCTGCAGCAAACCTTGCTGTCTGACCTTGGTTACATAGCTAAGTGAGTTTGGGTATGTCTCTGCCTCCTGAGGACCTGTCAAGCTGTGGCATAGGGCTGTAGACATGAATCCAAGGGCAACCTTTGAAGCTCATCTCTTCTGTAAATCAAAGTGTTTTTATTTAATTTCCAGAGGAGTATTTAGATGCCAACCAGGACAATATCTGATGGTTAGCAATTGCATCTGCAAATTCTGCCCCTTATGTTTGTTACGTGTTCAGTATGTTCTGTTTGTGAAATAGCATAGCAATGCTAGTTACAGGAAACTCAGTGTCATGTTTGACTTCAGATAATGAAACACAGGTAATTTTGAATTTAAACAAATAATAATTCCTGTGCATGTAATTCAGATACTAAGTTGTGAGAAAGTAATATGTTTAGCAAACTGTTCATAGTGTTTACACAGGTTAGCTTTTTGTCTTTTTTGTTTTCACAAGAGAAATCTTTCGTCTGAATTTGCCCTCAAAGATTGTAGATTAATGTGTATGTTAACAAAGTATCAAACCCTACAATTCACTATTCATTGATATCTACGCTGTTACTTAAAGAATATACATTAGGTATTTATTTTCTGTAATCTTTTTTTAGGAATGCCAGATAAGGACAGTATGTCAAGCAGTGCTCTATGCCAAGTTTCTAAAAATTGTAATAAGGTAAATCACACCTAGTTTTGCCTTTGTTTTTTGATTGTGGGGTGGGGTGGTGCAGGGAACGGATGGATTTGGTAATGCAAAGGTACAGCATTACATTGAAAAGAACTGGGTGCCGATGAAAAGCGTGTGGTTGATGCATGTGAGTACAGTAAACAAATTACAAGGATGCTTTAGACATTGTATCATTAAAGTTGAGAAAGTAACTGGTTCAGGATCAGCATTGCTAGCAAGTGTGCTGATCCCAAAGTTTGTGTGCAATCTGTTTGTCCTGTCTTTGTCAGAAAGGTGCTGAGGGTCAGGAAGAAAAGCAGCACTGTGATGAGACCAGTGCATAGCCAATGGATCATAAAATTAATAATTAAATCCTATTGTAAGGCTTAACAGAGCCTCAACAGATGCAGAGGCATTGTTCTGGCCCTTTGCTCAGGGTGAATTCTCTCCTGTGTTCAGAGAGCAACTTTACGTTTCAGTTGCACTTTGTAAAATCGTTCTGTGCCTTCAGTCTCACCAGATGAGGAACCCACATGAAAGAACTCATTAATATTTCTATGCTGGGTTTAAAGTAATTGCAGTAGTGGGAAGAAATAGTTTCAGACATTGCTGTAAAGATTAATTTTTTTTTAATGACAGAAGTAGAAAAGTTACAATAGCAAATAGATGCTTGGGAGCCTTCTTTCTGGACAATGCAAGTTGGATGCATTTGTGTGATGTCTTTAAAAGGTTAAAGGTATTTTTGTTTGACAGCAGAAAAATAAGACCATGTATATTTTAGCGTGTTTCCTTAATGTGAAAAAAACCACACCCTCCTCTGTCTGTCTGTCCTGCTTCCTCCAGGCTACTGACCTTTCTTAATTGTCACATTCTGCCTTTACTAAATGTATAAATGTAACGGTACGCAGTTCCTTTTTCTAGAGTCTAACTTACTAATGCTGTACTACTTCCTGACACAGATTTTTTCTATCTGGTATGAAAATAAACATTTTTCCATGCACTGAGGAATAATTCTTAGATACTTAGATACCACCTTCCATTCTGTAAGCACTTTACAAACTGTTATAAGACTCAGTGCTTCTCTAAGATGCTGGCATTTCAGTGCTATGCTTGGAGTTAAGCCACTTCAGGAGTCTTACTTGACCTCTTAATGAAAGCACCAGGTGTAGAATCCAAACTAAAAGATCTTGTAATTTCTGAAACAGATTGAGGTTAACAGATAAAGGTAATAAGATAAAACCATCCATCTTTCCTAGAAGGTGATATTCCCCCAGTATGGGCAGTGGAGTTCAGCTAAGGATGGGCTATACACTTTCAGGTACAAAGTATTTTAGAAACTGAGTGATTTTTAGTGATTAATACTGCTGCCAGTAGCTGGGCTTCTATAGAAGGCCAGGGCTCTTCCTGCCCAGAGTAGTACTGTTCTGCTGGGCAAGGCACAGAACTTGGCCAGGACAGGCACAAACTGTTCAACAGCTTTTACAGGAGTAAGGGCCTTTCCAAACCATCTTAACTTCCTTTCCAAGACACGTACATAAACCATCCATACTTCTCCCTCCCACACTGCACACATTTCTCTGGAGCAAAGCTGAGAAAGTAAATATATGACAGATGCTTGTCACCTTGTGGGAGCTCTGGCGGTCCCATGAGAAATGTGGCAGAAGAACCTACACGATGTAGGAATGGTTCATGAATCCTGGTTCTGGGTTTTTGCTGTATGGGCACAGTTCTCTTTAATTATGTTAAGTGAAAGTCAACTGCAACAGGGAGAAATACTTGAGTATTTTATTTGTTGCATGCAAGCTTCATTCCTGCCGTTTTAAACTGAACAGCTGTGAGAGCACCTACACATGTGGGTCTTCATGCCCTGCAAATCAGTTTTGAATGATCAGGGGGATACTGGGAGTACTGGGTCAAATTCACAAGTGTTGTTGGCAGCCATTCAAAATACAAAATAACTAGAAAACAACCCTGTGTTTGTAGTTTTTACATATTTTGCTTCTTTTAGGGTGATATATGGCTGTTAAAATGGCTACTGTGTCAGGGAAGACTTAGGTTTCCAGAAGGATGCCTGTGGGACTGGAAGCAAATACATCTCGGGGAGGCCTGCAGGCTACTCTGTAGTGTCCAGAAAAAGACTGAGTGAGGAACTTTCTGAGATTCAGAGAAAGTTGAAAGTTCCTCAAAATTTTTTGTATGATAAGAAAACATTGCAGTCCTAGACAGAAGGAGATAACATAATGTCTTCAGTAGTTATGATCATAATGATGCAGTTATTAGTGGGGGTTGTGTGTTGGTTAAATTTTCTAGGGAAGTTAATAACTATAAATAATTTGCTTCAAATGAAATCTAATATATTCCACTCTTGAAATTTGAAATGCATGTTTTTCTCTCTTAGCCTGTGCTGAGTCTTTTACAAGCACTGTAAGAGATGATTTTCCATATTTGCTAATTATTTGAGTTTCATCTTCATAGCTTAACTTTTTTCTCCTGTCACATCTATTAGTTTTTGATGAGTAACATAAGACACTTCTTTTAATACGTGCCTTGAAATTTTCTCACCATATGGGGATGTTTAGTTTTCCTAGTTCATTAAAATCTATAAAAAAATTCTATTTGGAGAGAGCAGCAAAGAGATTTTCTTTTACCAAACACGAATTCATTTGCATTTAGGGTTACATTATTGCACATCATTTAATGCAATATAACAGTTAAATTGAGCATAAAATACTGAGACAGAGTATGCTACCGTCCTTACTTATTTTGGAGAATGAAAACAAAGCCAATTTAAACCTGTCTTATATAAGGGGAAATAACACAGCTTCGGTCTTTTTAACTAGTCAATCTAATATCTGCACTCCACTCTCTCTAGCTCTTGTTTCCAAAAATTCTCATGGGGTAGAGTTGGATATAGCTGGGTCTGTGAGATGAATATAGCCATAAAGCCAGAATGACAAAATCAATAATAATTTCAAATACACTTTTGGAAAAGCCACAGCAGAGTACTTAGAACTCAGGGGAGGTCGGGTTCCAGCACGCAGATGGAGTAGGTCATGGGTCTGCTTCCGCATATTGCCGGCAGAGCTGGCAGCGGGGTTGCGTGGTGCTTCCCACTGCAAGATCCCAGTCTTACAATTTGGCCACTCTTTCACTGTTTACAGTGAATTGCCATGCTGAGAGTGTGCTTCTGGCTGATTTTTAAATTGAAATGGATCAAACCTCACTGACACCGAGGTTGGGGGAAAATACATAGCACATCTAAAATAGCTTTGCCCAGTACTACACTAGCAGCCTTGTTTTTTGGACTAAGGAGATCCACATCTGGGGCTTGTTCTGGCATTAAAGGGTATCATTGGCGACCTCCTACAAAATAAGCCTTATCTTTAAGCCTTGAAAAATCTTAATTGAAACCGACTCACTAGAGGCTCATTACAGCTTTACTACAAGCTTGTGTAGACAGGCTGTGTGGCTGCACATGCAGAATTGCCACACTGCTCCTCTGGTCCTGGGCTGCTGGGGCATTCCTATGCTGATGCTTAATGGGACAGGTTTTTTCACAACAACTCATTCTAGTTGCTAGAGCGACATTTTGATTATTATAAAACCAGACACTAACTGAAAACCACAGTTGTCTCCCCTGTACCTTTACACCCTCTACTGGTGTCCAGGTGGGGAACCAGTAATGAAATAGCCCCAAAATAGCCCAGTCTTTTCTGGAGACATGACATACATCATAGTTTTAAATAAAAGGGCATTGCAGAGATGAGTTGTAGAGACACAGGAATGAATGAATGTGGGTGAGAACAGAGGACAGACCCATGGAGAGCATGGATCTTCACTCTCCTGTAGAGTGTGGTACTGAATGCTTTATTGTGCTGCCAGTACATGTCCTAAGTTCCTTTGCAAACTGTGGGTGCTGTGCTGGAGAGAGCACAGGAATGATCCACAGAAAGAAGAGAAATCTGTGATTAACAACAATTATTCTATTTATTCGAGTACTTGATAGTCAAAAAGTTCTAAACCTACTAGTGATCCAAACTGAAGTTCTATATTGTTTTCCATAATGGAATTTCCATATTGCAGTTTGCTAAAAGAACCTCCAAATCCTCAAGAAACTACCCCCCACCAAAAAAAAAAATTCTGCTTGAAAGGAAGGATGAAAAATTAAGTGTCCCAAAGCAGAGAATTTAAAGGAGGGAGGCTGACTCATCTGTATTTGTTATGGTACAGACTTGAGGCACTGGCAGTTTTCCCAAACTGTGGTTGCCCCCTCCATGGCAGTATTCAAGACCAGGTTGGATGGGGCTTTGGGCAGCCTGGTCCAGTGGAGGGTGTCCCTGCCCATGGCAGGGGGTTGGAACTAGATGATATTGAAGGTTTCTTCCAACCCAAACCAGCCTGAGATTCTGTCATTCTGTGACTTCAGTTCTTTGTGTTTATTGTGGTACAGACTTTGGTTACCTGCTTGCATGTATTTTTCCTGTGACACACTCAATTAAAACAACATCTCACCTCAAAATCCACGCTAGCTTTCTTTTTGTACTACTTAATGTCTGTAACTGCTCAAAGCCAACATAAAATTGTGCCACCTTCACTGAAATCATACAGCCTAGATGGGGGCTTCATCGCCTTTGTACTGAGAAAACCGTACTGAGCATAGATGATAAAAGCAGGTAAAGTTCTGCAAATTCATACAGTCGTTCTTGCTGTCGTGTGAAGAATGTATCTTTTTTCTGAAGTCTCTGTCACGTGGTATTTCCATTATGTTCCCCATAGTGGCTTTAGGTCTCTAGTGTGATAAAAAGTTGCAGGAGCTCCCTCTAGTGCACGAAGTAATACTCGAAAATCACACGGATAGAATTTCGGAGGCTTACAGTGTGAAACATCCCCTTTATCTTTTTCCTATAATGATTCCAAATCCCCCGGACTGGAATGTTACTGGTAGTGATTTTTGTAAAGAAAATTTGTATAGATATTTGGTATAGAAAAGCTCCTATAGGCTGTGCTGAAAATCACCTTTTCATCAGTCTTCCTGCCTGTAATTAGATGTGATAAAATGTAGGTCCTTCTCTGTACTGCACTTTCAATAAGGCTTAGGGGCCGTGCTGATTTTTGTGCATTTAAATAATTGGAGTGGTTGCGAAAACATGATTTGTTATCTTATCAACTCTAATTGCATTTAATAAAATTATATTGAGAAGATCTTTCAGTTGACAGAGTAGGACAGAATCTAAGTGTTAACTCTCCAAATATCGCTATTTTCAACATTACTGGGCAAATTAATGTTTGTTTATTTCAATTTTCAAGCACTTAAATATAACTCTGGGCATTTGAAAGTATACTGTTGGTAAAAAGGATGCTACAGTTCACTAAATGCCCTGTGTGCCTTGAAGAGCCCACACGACACCGGTAATAATCATGTTCATTCAGTGTATTAGCTACTCTAGCAATAAAAAATAGTTTTACTTCTGCATTCCCTATATTTCAATTTATTTATCCTAGATGACCAAGAGGAAAGCTTATCTTTTACCATAGTCAGTAGATTGTCAAACGTGGGATGTGATAGAGCATTAGCAGAATGCTAAGGGAAGTGTTTCACACGCTCATGAAACTGTGAGCCCCCAAGGAACAACAGGAAGAAGGGGAAACCAGGTATAGCAAGATGCAATGGTGAGGTGTGTATTTGGAAGCAGTAACCTCTCCAACATTCACATGAATTCTGTGTTATAGCAGAACTGATTTTCTGTGTGGATGGTTTATGTAACTGTCCAGTGCATTAATTCCGACCCTCTCTTGGATTCTGTGCCAGAGTCAGTTCTGCTACACAATGTTAGCATAGGGTTAGAAAATAATTTCTTTTCATTTTCTGTTTTTAACATGGTTGCATAAGGCAGTGTGTGCAAATATTTCTAAATAATGTCTTCATGCAGGCCTAACTGTACCAATTACTTTTAGGGCCTGCTCTGATATTGTGGCACCAATTTCACATATATGAAAGCAATTTGCTTAGAGGTCTGTTCAAGTTCTTCATTTTGCTCTAAGTGGAAGTGCTCAGGGTTCAATCGTTATCACAGCCTGTAACAATTTGGCTAGTGCAGAGTCTCTGCATATAGTCCTTGGCAATGAGTCACATGGTGACAGCATATGGCAGGAGAGATAACAAAGGCAGGAGTGTGAGATGAGTAGGAGTCTGTGAAAAATACATTTTTCATACGTTAGTAATGAACTTCATAATGAAAAATGTGAAGGTCATCAGAGCTCTTTAATGTAAACAATTTTGTTAGTGGGTCTGCTGGCTTACATAAGTAAGCTTTGCACGAACTAAATTGTTGCAGAACCGCCAGGGCGGGTTTTGGTACATCACTGTCCTCAGTTCCAGCCATATGGAGATGATGCACAGCTGTAGGTTTCCCTTCCAAATGCCATTGTGAATAGCAATGCCTCAAAGAAAAGCTTGTACTACCCCATCTTCTGTTATCCAGTTCAGCTGCCTGATAATCTATGAAATATCTGTGACCCATGATTTCATTTTGTACCCTCGGTTCTGGAGACCCTAAAGGCAGTTTCTATTGGAAAGAGTTTCTTCTGCTGTATCTAATCATATAATTGAGCTCCAGTCTGACCAATACAGAAATAGCCAGAGTAGTCCCAGTTTGAAACCTGCAGATGCAATGAATAATTCTCATTTCACCTATTATCACAGAGGAATGAGTAGCATTGTGGAGAAAAAGAACAAAATTCTTGGTCCAAGTTACTGCATTTTATTTAGCACTGTGTGTCAAAATAATTTCTCTTTGGTTTGTGTTTGATCCAGTTCAATGATCCCTGGTCCTTGAAGCCATTCCACAAATTTGGAAGAAACAACCCATGTCCCTCTTCCTACAACAAGGAGCTTCCATTGTAGTGGCTCTAAGGATAAATAGAGCTGCTGTGATGATAGTGAGATTGACAAGAGTTAGAGTCATATATTTTTGGTCATAAACTTTTGGTAGAAAAGGGCAGGATTTTGCAACCTGCAGATGGTAAAGGAACATTCTTTAAAATTTACCCTCATTTTCAAAGAGCTTTAAGAAGAGAGGATTAAATACAGACAGGTGTATTTTAGTTTTAAATATATCAAACTGCTACATTTATCTTGGGAGAAGATGAATAATAGGAAAAATGGTGAATAGTGTCCAATAGCACACCACACTTCAGTTGTCATCTCCTGAAGAAAGAGCCTCCCTTTCCTGTCACAGCTGCAAAACATTCCTGAAGCAACCACTGCCCTTTGCTCAGGAAGGGAAAGCCAAGCTTGGAAAAGTGGGTCTGCATCTGTATCCTTCTTTAAGTGCAGCATTGACTTTCTGAGTCATTGTGAAGCTATCTGCAACGTCCAAATCAAGATAGTGTGGGTTTTATTGACATGAAGGGGTGAAAAAAGGCAAGAGGGACAGGGTGAGAGGTGAAGGGGAGAGAGAAAGAAAAAGAGGGAGAGACCACTCCTCTCTCACAAGCAAAACAATCCATGTACTCAAGTCAGTGTGAGAGCTGAACTATATGAGGTTTTAGTTCCATGACTTTTACATCCAAGTATTAATATGTATGATCTTCACAGTATTTGAATGAAGAGTCTCCTCAAACAGTTATCATTGTTATTTTGGTGCTCCCCACTTCTCTTGCTTTTTAAAAAAAAATGTTAGCTTTTATTGCAATTTATGTGTATCCTAAAGCCTTGCAATTCTTGGTTGTGCTGGGTGCTGTGATGCAGAGGGATGGAGGCCACTGCTACACAGAGTTTGCAGTCACAGAGAGGCTGGAATGACTGTCAGACTGAAAGATGCTGGTTTATTCAGACCATTGTAAGGCACTGGATTCATAGTGTTCTTACGTTTCAGATGAGTTTTCTTCCAGGAGCATATTGTGAACAGTGTGACAATCCTAAGAGACACTTGGACTGGAAGGAAGAAGTTCAGAAATCAACAGACAAATGAAAAACCAATAGATATATATTCCTTCGTTAATCTTGTAATTTGGTGGGGATCTATCTTACACTGTTGACCTTGTTCAGAGGAGCAGAGTAAGTACCTTCTCCCCACGAAAGGATGGCAGAGGTGCTTGCGGTAGCATGGGGAAGGCAATTTAGTTGAAGAGATGTTTTCCATTTTTGACTCCTCTTGACTAGCTGAATGAGTGTTATTATCATAGTTTAGATAAATAAATAATGGTAAAATAACAGAATTTCCTAGAAAATGCTAGATTCTGTAAAATAATATTGTGAAGTAAGTAGAGGACCTTCTTTCAGTAGGAGCATCACTCTCAGTTCCGGTTGTCTGGGGAAAGAGCATATTGCCTTACCTGCCAGTGCTGGCAAGGGTAGGCTGATAATGCATACTGTGGAGTCACATTTGATGACTCTTGCTCCTTGGCTGTGTCTTCTGTGTGATTCTGTCCCAGCCCATAAAAAGCATGCACATATGCTCCATTTATCTCTTGCAGCTGAAAGGCAGAAAGAGTCAGTAATTATATTGAGAAAAAAAGATAGTCCTTTTCAAGGTTCATGTCTTCAGACAAGTCAAGCGTACACAAGTAACGCATTTGGCACTTATATTTGAAACAGCAAAATGAATTTTTTTGAATCTTGTAATTATTTTCTCAAGTTTGGCAGAAAAATTGGATCAGGGATCTTAAAATCAGATTCCTTCTAGTCACTCATATCATCTTTTGCTGAGCATTTTGACTGCCTCTGCTACAATGCATGCTGGAAATTGGTATTCCACAAAGTCAATTACAGTTCTGAGTCAGTAAGAAGTAATCAGTGTGTCTGATCTGATCATTTAGCAGCATCTTTTTTTGTCTGTGTACGGATGACAAAAATTTGAGAGGTTAATAAATAGTGGGGAAAAGCTCTATAGCAATTATGTTCTTTTTGTGTTACCTAGTCAAGAATCAGGAGCCAATTGTGCTGGCTCCATACAAAGACCATCACCACCAGACCACGTGTTTGGTTTGTGGCCCTTATTTTGAGCCATTCTGTGTTAGAATTGATGAGGCAAAAATGTCAGATCTGTACAACGGAGCCAAAAAATGTAATTGGTCTATTATCTCTAGTGATGGTGAAGGAGCAAGTGCTGTTCAGGTATTTAAAGATTTATGATTTATGACTTTTCATCATTTATTCTTTTTGTAAATTTCCTTCTGGAAGAAAGCTTGGCACAAGATTGTGAACATGTTGGATATTTGTGTGCTTTATCATCAGTGAGGCAGCTGTCTTAAAATTAAAGATAGCAGTTACTGAGGAAATACAAGTACACATAGCTGAGTTGACTGGTAGAGAAATGAAAAGAATAAATAATTTAGGTTCCAAAATAAAAACAGAAAAAAAAATCCTAACTTCCAGTACCAGTTATTACACTGCTTCTTATTAGGATTACTCAGCCACGCTTGTTTTTATCTTAGGAAATGAAATTACATAAATAATTTGTATAAAAGCTTTAAATATGAACTGGATGGAGAAGGAACCAGTGGTTTAACAGGGGAGAATGATAATTAAATCTTTTTAAGCCTCCCAGTACTGCTTTGTCCATCCTGAGTCTTTAAAGTAGCTGACTTCAAATGCATGGATCTGAGGGGGCTAAAGAAACCGCCGCTCTTCCCTTGTAGCCTTTTGCACAATGGCTGAGGCAGTTACTTTTCACTCGAACCCATTTTCTGATCCAGCCCCCAGTAGAGCCAGTGAGGGCCAGCAGTGACACCAGGACAGGGTGGCTGTGCAACAGGGAGATGGTGGAATGATCAGCTCTCAGAGCAGAGCACACTGGGGCCCAGGGAAAACCACAGGGCTGTGGCAGCCCTTCCCCAGCAGCTTCCAGTGACCAGCACCCTGGCTCTAGGGCACCTGTGCTTCCCTGTGAGTGTGTCCATTCTCTTTACTTCCAGCTACACGTGTCTTCTCCTCCATCACACTGACAGTCCTGCTTGCCTGAGGGGAAGGGAGCAGAACTGTCAGACACACGTAAACCTTTTTTTAAGCTTAATTTTCTGCTGTTTTGGATGAAGATTAGCTTCCTGGCCAGGGCCAGCACAAGCAACATGGCAGAGCCTGGGTGTGGGGTTCAAGGAGGGGATGGACCCCACCAGTCCTGTTTGAAGCTGCTGTGAACTGTCTGCAGCCTTAAATGTCTAACATAAGCACAAATCTCTACCAGGTCTGTCAGCTACAGACTTAGACTCTTTCCTGCCCCAAACACGGTGTTTCTGCCAGCCCATGTCAGCTGCAGGGGTAGCAGAGGGCCAACTGGCAGGGAATCATTTCATCAGGCCAGCCTGCAGCTCCATTGCAATTCACTGCTAAATCACAAATGAATCTGTGTCATTTCAGTCTCCTGTGTTTAGATACAGATTTGTATGATGTATTCCTGCTATTGCTGTAACACACATACAGATCCAGGCAAATATTTGTTACCCTCCTCCCCTCTCTCCACTGAGTTGTCTTAATTGTGTTCAGAGCCAGTCTAGATTTGGGATTTTCAGCTTGTGGCCTGCTGGCTGCTGGGTTCTGGCAGCTTTTCCAGATGTGCCTGGGAAATAAACTAAGAAAATCCTATTGTCACTAGCTGTACAAGGTACCCATCTTAATTGGCAAAGCTATGGGGATCCAGAAAATAAAGGAGACTAACAGCTTCCCTGCCTCCCACCTCTTTTTGTTTACCCTGATTCAGCTGAGTGTCATCATTAGCTGCTGCACATCCCAGGAGAATTTTGGATAAACATGTGTTGACAAAACTGGTTTTGTCATTCCTTATAGTGTAAATGTATAGCCACTGCACCACAGCAGGCCTGGGCCTGCCTAATAGAATGGCTTTCTCATCTTGCTGGTATACTGGTCCAAACCAGGGAAAGAAGGAGGGAGAAGAAAACCAGGAGGTTGCCTTGTAGCTCCCAAATAGCTACTTAGTCTGCCTGGTGTCTTTGGCATTACAGTCAGTGTTCTTGAAACCCTGTCTTTTGTGTTTTGTCTGACTTTTCTACTGTGAGGTTTGGGGTAGAGAACCTGGATTGCTGCCTGGAAAGTGCTGTGTGACTTTGTGGCCATACAGACACAGGACACTTTGCAATCATATTGGACTTCAATGTACCAGAAATTCCTCTGGGGAGGATGCATCTTCCTTTCTCCAAGACAGTCTCCTAGTCTGTCACAAAGAAGCTGAAGATTCCTATGTTGTTGCAGAAAATATGTTCTTTTCAAAACAGGTTAGCTGGGAATACTCCATGTTCATTCAGGATTTCCAGGCAAGCTGGTTTGGATTACAGTAATTAAACTTCTATGGAACAGCAAACATTTCCAAGCTGTGATTTACTTAACATAGTGCAACAGTCCTTATCTTTTACACAGCCCACAAAGAGACACTAAAGAGTCAATTAAGCCAGAGAAGATTTTTATATTATGTTTTAAAAGGTGAATGGTTGGGAAACAGCAGGGACAGAATTTCAGCTGGACAAAGCAATATTTTTAGCAATGATGTGAAAATTAACATCAGCATTAAAGAGAAATAGGAGAAATGGGTTAAATTACAAAATACATACAATAGGGCCCTTTCCATTTCACAAGGACAGGGCTGGTTCTGTGATATCCCGAAAAGCCAGACATCACAGAATTTACACAGCTTAGGCTACATACTGAGAGAGGTAAAAAGAGGTCATCTCTTTCAGAAACATACTGTGGTGAATTGGGATGTAAAGAGATGTGGTTTGCTAAGGAAAATGTCAGGTAGAGTAATTTCACCTCTCCGTATCAGTCTTGGGTTAATTATCGCAGTGTTCTGCCTGCATTTCTGCAGCCAATTTTTTCTCAGGTTGCAATAAAGATTCATTTGGCTACAGAATCAGCTTGGAGTATGTTTCAAAATGTCTATCCCTCACTAGTTATCAGGGAAGGTGAGCTGCAATTCAAAGCAATAAAACAAATGTGAACAAGTCTGGTTTAAATAGTGTCAAGTCAGGCATCTGCAAGCTCTGTAGGAAGTTAGGAGGTAAGGAGAAAATTTATTAATATGAAATATTTATTCCTTTCCAATGCTAATTGATTGCAGGAATTAATAGTAGTATTCTTTTACTATTTTCTTTTTTTTTTTTCACACATGCACATTACCTCAACACTTGTATTTTTATTTACTGATTATTGTCATTGTATCGTGGAATTAATGTGAAAAACAGGGCATATAAATCCATGTTGTTCAGATCTAATGATTTGATTCCAAATGCCTTTGGATGTTTTTAATCAATACAATTACTTCCAGTAAAGTATCTGAAGAACACTGAATTAAGTGATTAATACAGCAGTTAGGAGTTTCATTTCATTCTACTTAAATACATAAAACTGCACTTGGATTTTGCTGTAAAAGACAAACCCTTACCTTTGTAGATCAGTATTTCCCCCTCTGAATTTATGCTGTTGGACTTTGTCCATTACTGAATCAGATGATGATGTGCCCACATAGTAGAAGAGGATAATAAAGTTGATAGATTGTCCTCAGAAGATGCAGGTTGTCCCTCGTAACCTTCTGTCCCTTCTGTTTTCATAGAATCATAGATTATTTCAAATTGGAAGGGGTCCATAAGGATCATCACATCCAACTCCCTGCTTCCCACAGGACCACCTAAAACTAAACCATATGACTAAGAGCGTTGTCCAGATGTTCCTTGAAGTCTGACAGGGTTGGTGCCATAACCATATCCCTGGGGAGCCTGTTCCAGGGAACAACCACCCTCTCAGTGAAGAACCTTTTCCTAATCTTCAGTATGAACTTATCCTGGTACAATTCCATTTCCTCATGTCCCATTGTTGGTTACCAGAGAGAGGAGATCTGCACCTCCCCATCTGTTGCCCACCTTGAGGAAGTTGTAGACTGTGACAAGGGCACTCCAGGTTTTGGTTAGATCTCTGTCGTCATGAAGGTTCATTGTGGTTAGCAGAGCTATGGGGCTACTAATGTATCCCAGTCAGGGATAGGAGTTGTCTCTTGCATCAGAAGCCCTAGAAAGAAGTGCACTAACCTAATGAGATTACAATCCAATTTTGAACCAGAACCACCCAATAGATAAACTTCCTGAAGGACTTGGCTGAGGCAGGATAGGTAGCAGGTTCAGCACATCACCACCCTCCACTTTGACAAGCTTTTTGTAGACATCATGGGAAATGGAAGTTTTAAGGAAGGTAAGAAGGTTGTTTTGTGGATATTTGCCAAGAGCAGAATGCTTGTCTTTTCCACTGACATACAAATATGTAAATTAAACAGAAGAGCTTGAATGGTTTTTTATGTTTATGACAGAAAACTTAAAGCTGTTGAAATAAAGAAATACTTGGCTGAAAGAAGAATGTTTGCACTTTTTAAAAAATATATTCTGGTCTAGCCATCAGTGTGGGGTTGCTTTCCTTGTTTTACTTTCTTATGCTACAACCATTTACCTTTTTTAGGAAACACGTTCTGTGTAGATGGAAAACATCTATATAGATCATTAAAAATCTCCTTCTGTGCAGTAGGGTAACAGAAGGTATTGTGCTGGATATGGTTAGATTATTCCTCTTCAGTTTCGTTTTTAGCAAAAAATTATTTCTGAAAAGGATGGCAGGAAGAAGAATGAGGAGTAGATAGTAGCAGTGGAATCTGAGGCAGATGTGCTGCACTCCTTCAGTGTTTCTTCATTTCATGTATGTTCACACAATGCACTGTCCTGAGGTTGGAGAAGGAGGCACCTGGAATCACCAGAAGAGACAGAGAAGGGGTTTAAATTAACTTCTCTTCCCTACTTGCCAGAAGCTTTACCTTGTTGCTGCCCTCCCCAAGGAATTCAGGAGGTAACCTTCAATGCCCTCGAGCCCCGTCTCACTTTGATGACTTTTCCTTTCTGTGGTAAAAATCATTATAAAATGCTCAGGATGAATTTGCAGAGACTAGACTTCCAGGGTTTCAGTTGCAGCATTCAGAAGTGTTTTCAGTTGCTCATTCTCATCACTTGTCAGAGATTTGAGTAGATACTGTCATCCCCATTTTAGAGATGGAGGTGTTGATGTCCTCACAAGTGGAATGACTACCTGGGGTCACACAATACATAAACCACTAGCACCCCGGAGACAGTGGTACTGTTGCCTGATTTGGGTGGTGTTTTGACTACACTGAAGTCAAGAGTTGTACCATTGATTTTAAAAGGTTCCCAGTTTCACCCCCTACTTCACACTCATCCAGGTTTTGGCACCTTTATGTTTGGCAATGAAGCTACTTTATCAAATATTTCACTGCTGAGTCCTCTGAGGGCAGTTCTGGCATCTGAGTGTGATGGAAGCAGAGGAGAGCCCACCCAGTCCTGCTTGTCTAGAGGCATGCATACCTCCAGGGAGGTGGGAGATGTGTGCAGAGGTTACAAAGGAATCTGGGAACACGTGAAATAAATCCTCCACAAGCTCATTAGTCCTTAACTTCTCTTCAGTTTAGGTTTTGAATAGTTGCTGTGTACCTGTAGCTTGGGTGAGGGGCAGCTCTTAACAACCAGTAACCTTCCTGCCTAATATTTATCATAATTTTCATCATTACAGTTTGTTACTCAATAAGTGAATAATTTCAGGTAAACGTACTATTAAAGCCATGATACCAAGAAACTAGTAATTGTCCTGAGAGACAATGAAAAAACCACTTTATTCTTCTGTAGGTTAGAAAAAATGCAGGAGCAGAGAAACTGGTGACAATGCTGGCTTGAGATTCCTTGTGACAACTGTAGTCACACCTCTATCAGAATATCGGGAATGCTCACAGCAGAGTTAGCATTTTCTGACATTTTATTCAATGCATGCAGTGTAGTTATAGCAGCTGTTTCATTGTAGCAGGGAAGAAGAAAAATGACAGGAAAATAAGACATCATTAGCCATGTTCTGGGGGTTTTTGTGCACTGGCCATAGTCTGTTTCAATATTCTTTTTCCCTTTGACATTCACAGTGAAGTATCATTTTTGGTAATGGCTGAATCATTTTGAGTTAAAAGGACAGACATTTACAGTTTGTCAAAGAAACATTGTAGAAGTGTTAATAATGCAATTTCAATTTAACTTTCTCAAATAAATTTTCTACACTGATTACATTTGAGAATTTAAAGGGACACATTTTCCTGTTTATGCTATTAGTACATGTAGATTACTAAAATAAAGCAATTTTAGAATGTATTTTGAAATACAGCTTAGTCTTCACATTGTAATATATTTAAAGAATATAGATTTTAAAACAGTCACTGTTACTCTGAATATTTTGATAGTAGCCCATTTGCTGACACTGTTCAAAGCCTTTTGCAAAAGTAGAAATTATTAGTATTCCTCTCTCCAAAAGGGGGAAAATGAAACACGGTATGATTACAGGATTTGTGCAAGGTCATGCAGTCAATTAATTCAGAAAAAAAAAAAAAAGAATAAAATTGAGCTGCCTTAACCACTGGTCCTGAAAATTTTTACTAGTCTATTTTGCTTGGCTTAGTTTGTAGTTTGAGGTATTTAGATTACAGGTGATGTAGTTCTGTGAAACTAAAAAGATTTTAAAGATGTGATTAATTCCTGTTTCTTTGGAAGTTCCCCAATTTTGTGAACATCCTCATGACTGTGTTTTCCTCCATCCATACCTTGCCCTGCTTCCCACTTTTCTGTTTACAGAAGTTTCTTAAGAAATTACATGATTGTCTTTTGGGAACATGGGGTGTTTGAAGATGCTTTGGTAATACAGTTTTAGAGTAGACTGGCTGCAGGTCCTTTTAATACTTGCATTGATAGTAAACATAGATGAAGACCAGAAACAAGTGCTCTTTCTGGGTAATTTGCCATTTGTTAATTGCAAAGTGTTGCTAAGTCACCAATAGACCTCGCATGAGGTCAGTTATTGTCAGTTTTGGACTTTTCCAGTTCGGAGATGTGAGCTGGCACTTTGCTCTTTAGCTGCCAGTACGGTTTTGTGGAGGTTGCTGGGGAGGACAGGTTCCTTCTCTCAGCTGCTACGTACATTTGTGGGGAGATAGTGAAGAGCTGAGTGAATTGTTTCCAACATGGTAGTGATGACTGCATTTCTATTTCCACCCTTTATTGTTTTCTGGAGGAGTGTGGTGAGGTCTCCCAGCACATACAATTGTGGTCTGGGTTGGACAGAGCTCAGTCCTGGTAATGTGTCCCAACCTTCAGAAGTCCTCCTGGAAAGGAGTTTGTGCCAAGGGCTCTTACAGACTGTGCACCCTGGGGGCTGATTAGAGATTGGGACATAGGTTGTTTTCTGATGATAAGTGTTGGTTAGTGTATCAGCATGTTCCACATAGGGCTGCTCCGGAGATCTAGCACAGGCTAACAGAGCACAGAAATTCCTACAATATTGGTTACATTGTCCTTCAAATTTCAACAAAAATGCTTTTCAAGGGACCTTTTTGTGACAGGATCTTTGACCAGCTGTTTCTCTGATGTATTCACTAAGTGCATTGTTTTACCTGCAGCTTCCTAGCAGAGGTTGGTGCAGTCTGCACAGGTACATTTTCTCTGCAGATGGAAATAAGACCAATGGATTTGGATTAGGAAACTATATCCAAGACTGCTTTCCACCTGGAATGGTCCTGTATGCTCAGCTTTATCCCTGCTATTAGGTTCCTCCGTATCACTGGAAATACTCGTTTGTACTGGAAAAAGTCATCTCTGCAAAGCCCCTCACCTTTGGAATTCTTATTTGTGTCTTTGATCTGAAGTAGCTCATATAGGTGGCACATTGCAAAAAAGTAACTTTTTGGAAGTGGATGCACAGCTTTGAGAAAGAATGATAAGAATAGAAAGGGGAGGTGTTGTGTGGGAGGGCTGTGGGAACTTCTGCTAATTGTCAGCTGTACCTTAGTGTCTGGCTGTACTTTCACCAATATTGTGGGAATGAGTTTTTTGTATGTTTTATTTCCTCCCACGTCAAACAGGTAGGGCACTGATAGTCTGTCAGGAGATGTATACAGAGACATTCGAGCGTGTCAGTCATAGATGGCAGTGATCGACAGTCATCTGGAACCACTAAGAACTAAAGATGCTCTGCTTCCTGAGGTGCACTGAGGAGAATCAAATGCCACGGGCTTGACTCAAAACCCATTGAGTCAATTAGGGACTACCCCGTGATTTCAGCAGTCTTTGGATTAGGCCCTAAATCACCGATAGTAGTAAATACTGAGGGTGTAATACAAACAGACCTCTTAGTGATGTGGCTGTTGCTGCTGCCACCTTTTGACTTGTCTTGCTTTTGTCCTTTGTTTCTTCTGGATCCCCTGCCAGCCGGCAGGAAAACAGATGTCACTTGCAATTCTTTTCAGTGCCCCAGTTGGAAATAAAGGGATCAACAGTAGTGCACAGGTTTATCTGATCACCCTGGTAACCTCACATACCATGCTTAACTCCAATAAATACGGAAACTTGTGCTCAGTTCAAAGATGAGCTAAACTGAGGTCATGGGAAAAACAGGATTCATTGGCTTTTGCATTATTTCATCTTAGCTCTTTGCAATACACATTTCCTACCTTAACGTTTGAGACTGGGAAGTTAGGTCCCCTCCATCATTTCAGTCTTTATATCTAAACTGCTGTAGAAATCCTTCATTCATATGTAAAGACTCAGGAGAAACATCTCTTTACAGCTATTTAACAAGGGGAATAGAAAAAGGTATTTTTATAAGAGATGTTCTTGGAATTTATTTAGCAGATTCAAATAACTTGACAAATACAGACCTCATGTTAGGTCTCTATTATTGTCGTTCATTATATTATTTATTTGTTTGCACATGGCTTGCTCAGTGAAGTAAGAAGCACAGAAATAAAGGCAGCCCTTGCCCTATAGTTTGTAATCTAGGGCCTATTTCTCCAGAGATTAAATGTGTGCATAAAATTATACACATGAATAGTTCTATTTAAATCTATGGTATTGCTCTCATGCATAAATATTCGAGTCTTCAAAGGAATGGAAGCTAAAATTGTTGCTTTGTCTGCTTCACCCTAATTTAAATAGGGAATTTTGTGATTGGTTTCATGAAGGGTTCATTTGAATGGCCCAAATGTGAACCCATAAATGTACAGATACAGACTTTGTCGATGGTGACACTGAAAATCATTTTATCTCAGTTTTGCATGATCATTTTCTGCTTCCCCTTCCAACACCTGCAGCTTTCCCTTCTCCACTCTGCAGACCCATACATATGCCCTTTCTCCCCTACACAGGGGATTGGCAGATCACAGTAAATGGTCTGTGTGTGCATCTGTTGGCAAGGGTGTGAAGCAGGTAAAGCTCAGGCTGGTGCTGCTGTGTCGCTTTCTCTCGCGCCGAAGGAACGCTGAGAGCAGGTACCCTTGTCACTACAGCATACAGGAGATGGGTAATTGTTTGTAAACTGTTACAACTGGCTTGAATATTTGAGCTCTTCAGCAGGTAGATTTTCCCTTATTCAGGAGTCCTGGAAAATGTGATCATCAAGTAGCTGCAGTCACATGGCTCCTTGCAACGTACATATACTGCAGTCACATTAATTCTTCAAAGATACCGGAATGTGTTAAGAAGCTAATTAAACACTGCTCGCTCTGCTGTTTTATAGGGAGAGAGACTTCTTTTTTTAATTCCAACCCCTCCCTCCCCCCCAGGTGCTTTTTAAGCATCCCTTAACGGGAGATCCAGGATTGTAAGGATTTACAAAACATCCCTTGGACTTCAGCCACGTTGTGACTATTATTCTAAAATACAATCCCTTACAGAATCGATTTTTTTTCCTGAAGGGAATTTGTTGCTGGAACACCGTATCACCTGTTACCTAATTGAATTGCAGTGAACTCTAGCGCAGCCAGAGTTCACTGCAGTAGCTTTGAAAGGCAGTAACTTTCATGGAACTCTTTGCTGGACATGTCTTTTGGCTGGTAATGATGTTGTTGCCTAGTAGGAGTGACTGCCTTGCTTCCTTCAGTCCAGGCTAGCTGCTCAGGGGGTTGTTCAAACTTGTAGTTGAACTAATTTTAGGCATATAAAGGTGTCCTTGAAAATTGCATGGTGAGGCTAAAAAGTACTTCAGAAAAGCATCTAGTCTATTCCTGAGCCTCATGTACAATTGACTATAGCCGTGTCACTCCTGACAGGTACCTATGTATCCTCCCACATCTCCCTGGACTCTGTGCCAGTATTCACTGTCCACACTGCTAGAAAAGCTTCACCGCTGTCTAATCTGGGTTTTTCTTGCAGCAGTTTAAACTCTTTGCTTCACGATTTCTGCGTTATGTACTAGGCAGCTTTCTTCTTTAAAAGGCCTTTTAAATCTGAAGGGGGGGTTATCACACTTGTATTCTGCTTTTACTTATCTGAACAGCTTTGATTATTTATATTGTGCTTTCTAGTTGTTCTTGTGGCTCTCTTCTAGACAGTTTTAAAGTACAGTGGGCAAATGAGACACCATATTTTAGCTTCTTAGGCCTTATCTAGGCTGACTATCTAGTACAGCATGTGCTGCTTTCACACAGGTATGGCATTGCTTAGTCCTGTTTAATATCTATTATAAACTTTTTTTTTTCCTGTGGAGCTGCTACTAAGACACTTTTTTCCAACCCTGTCTTTATATAGATGATTCTGCCTGAAAAGTAGTCAGCACTACCTGTGTTGCATAATAGCTTCATATTTTCTTCAGACTGATGTCATGACTGTTTCAAATTGTAAATTTATTCTCCCATGTACACGCAGTGCCTCCCATCCTGAAGTCTCCTGCACAACCAGTCGGTGTACATCCTACTCCATCCCATGTAAATATTTAATAGTATCAGATTTGATATATTCTTGAACATACTGCTCAGAACAGACCTCTGTTATGACTGCCAGATGGACAGTGTTTTACTGGTAATTGCTTTCAAAATTTACTTTTCTGAAATACACATTTCCAACTGGCTTTACACCTATTTTATAAGAATTTAATCTGTGCTTTGATGAAGAAATTATCATATGAGATGGTGCCAAGTTCTTACTAAAGTAAAGGCTTGAACAACAACTTCTTCCCCAATCTAACAGTTATTACCTGGTCATGGAAAGAAATTAGATCAGCGTGGCATGATTCGTTCTTGATTTACATGTATATATTATGACGTATATATTATATATGTGTGTGTGTATATACATATGTGTCACCTCCCTGCTTTTTTCCAAGTGCTTACAAATGGAGTTTTTCTAGGAAGACAAGTTAGGCTGACATGTCTATATTTTTTCACCTCCTCTATTTTTCTGTCTTCTGCCTTCCTTAGTCCCCAAGAATTGTCAGAGGTGACTGTTGATTCCAACATGGCCACAGCACTCTAAATTGCTTCAAGCTCTTCAGGTTTCCTACATGAAATTCTATAAACCCAGACAATCTGAAAATAGCTAATTTACCTAACATTTTCTCATCCATTCTTTCACCTTTTCAGGCTGAGACTTTACTCCTTTCTCTCCTCTACACAAGATATTAGCCTTCCGTCTGCCACTGAACTTTCTAAAGAACACTGATACAAAAAATAAATCAGTTGCTTCTGGATTTCTTGAATTATCTGTCAGTAGATTTTCCTCTGTTGAGCAGTGGATCAAAACTTTCCTGCTCTTTTTTTAACTGCTAATATACTTGTGGAACAGTTTTTATAGCTCTTGACATTTCTTGATATGTCTGTGTCATGTCATATCTTTGTCTTTCCAATTTTGTCCATTATTCTTTTATTTTTTTAAACTTGCCTTTCTGTACATTTCCTTCTTGCATTTCAGTGAAGAGCTTTTTCTTTAGCTAAGTTGAGTCTTTACTATCCTACCTCTGTGCTAGGATATACTCCATGCTTGATTAGTACTGTTTCCTTAAGTAACTACCATCTCTCTTTAATTCCATTTACCTTACACTTGCTCCGCCATGACCTGCTTCAGGAATTTAGCTATTAGTATTCTGGTTTTATGGATTTTGTTCTTCCTGATCCATTGTTTCTTACTGGACGTCTTCTTTGATGTTCTTAAATCCTGTGTGATCTAGTCTAGGTGATCCTGCTCTGGCAGGAGGATTTCACTAGATGATCTTTCAAGGTCCCTTCCAACTCCAGCGTTCCATGATTTCCCTCTGTAAGTTCTGACACGTGATCATTTCAGGATCACCTTCACCTGCGTTACTTTCTGTCTTCACAGCTGGTCCTCTGTATTGGTCAGGATCAAATGTAGGTGCACAAACTTCCTGCTGCTTTCTGCAGATTCTTGTGCTGTGCTCTAGCTTTCACCCTGGGTGTTTTATGTCCTTTCGGGTTGAATAAAATTTCTTCTAAATACTTTCTTGTATTTTGCTTTGATTAGGATGGGAGATTTATTGTCAAATCTTCACCCATATTTGATTTTTTCAACTATTTGTTTTATGCATTTTTGTCATAGGCTCTGAAGAGCAAAGATGGGATTTTCACTAGTCTATCACTGTAAAAGTCTCTTACAATTTTTCTTATGAATTTTATCTCTCCTGTGAAGTATATTGCTAACTAGAATGAAAATCTGGAAACTAGATTGGGTATATTGTGCTTTATTGATATAAAAACAATCTTAAGAATACTAAACTTAAAAATAGTATTCATAATGACTTTAATGCCAATTTAGCCAACATTTATATATACATTTGCCTGTAGTCTCGGTGAACTTGATGAGGACTTGAAATCCCTTTAAAAGAAAATGGAATCAAAAATCATTAATACTCATAGTGATAGCTCTGATTGAATTATTTATATACCCATAGAAGCTTTTACTTGTTGGTTTTGTTTGTGTTAGAGGCATCTTTCAAAATATTCTAGCTATTCTTAGCATGCAAGTGTAGACAGTCTAAAGTATGCTCCACACAGTTCCAGAAATGAAGAAACATTGAGGGATGTTCTACCTCCCTTATGGTGGGACAGAAATGTTTATAACTTACATGAGTCTTAGAAAATTTTTTTACTTATTAATTAGAAAATTCAGGAATCCGAATTTAATTTCATTGATTTGTCTTTTCAGTAACTTATTGTAAATTATGGGTATATATGAAAAAACATTTGCACTGTTTTCCATATACAGGTCTCTCCATTAAGGTTAAATTATCTTTATTGATTTCTGTCATGTGCTTCCCTCACTTTCCCCTTCCCAGCTGACCTGCTCCCCCTGTGCCTTTGTAGCTCCTAGCACTATTTGCTTGCTGTGAGGACTTTGTCACATCATTAAAGTCCTCTGGGAGCTGACAAACAGATACCCAGTGTAAGAAAACCCAACCTGGCAACCCAGCAGTACATGGCAAATGTTTCACTGTACTTCCAACCTAGCTGTCCTGCCGCTGCTGTGACTGCCAAGGGCTGAGGTAGAAGGTCTTGCCCTCTGTGTTGGGTGTGATCTGCCCAGTCAGCAAGCCCACAGTGCCAGCCAAATTCAGCCCTCACATCATGTCTCCTGACATTTCCCACTGGAAGTAAATTTGGTCCATGCTGTTAACTGCCAGTCCCAACAAAGCAAAACATCTTCCCATCATTCTGAGGTGGCTGCTGAAGTTCAGTTTTATTCTCCTTTGTCTTCGTTTCTGTTGTCCTTTAACCCTCTGTTTTCCTTTTTCCTCTGTTGTGCAATGTGCTTCCTGTCTCCCCTCTCCTTTCACCTGTTTGTTATGTGCCCATTTTTCCATTTCTCTCATCCCCTTCTGCTTCTCTCTTGCAGAGCCCTGATAACCTTCCCTTTTGCTCTTCCCTTTGCAGAACCAAATCATCTGCTTTACTCTTTTCTTTTTCCTTCACTGTCCCCTTTGTGAAAGTCCTTCCCCAGGTCTGTACGAGTGGCCTGCGCTCTCTTGCATTTCAGAGAGCTCTAGGGAGCCATTACAAAAGGGCTGCTGGCTAGGCCTGGTAGTTTAGAATAAAACAGAGTGGAAGCAGAGCTTTTTCTTCATTCCTGTTTCTTGTGTTACACTGCAAGGGAGAAGAAAGCTGGATAGAAAACAGTGCTGAAGGAGGAGAAAGTTTCCGTGGTTGGGGACTGAATGGTGGAGGCCATGTGGAGGAAGGCTGTTGTGCTCAGTGTGTGTTGAGGGCAGCAAGCGGAAGAGCTTGCTATGCCCATGTAGCCTCAGATCTGGTGTGATTTTTGCCTGCTTTGTTAGTATCTTAGAAAGTCTAACGTGCATTTGTTTATTCATCTTCACACGTCATGTCACTGTGTTAATTTGCTGAGCATTAAGAGCGAAATCTGTCTTTAGGATTTCTTTGGAGAGCTTTGTCTACTCAAGTCCCTTGGGCAGAGCTTGGATTTACACATCATTCTTTGTTTTCACAGATTCTTCGTTCAGTGTTTTTGTTCTAGCCCTTATTTTATTTTACTGCTCAACCTTTAAAAATGTATTTAATTTCATTTTATTTTTCAGACACCTCTTATTGAACCTCACATCCCACATCGCCCTACTAAAACCATTGCCCAGGTAATAGGACATAGGTGTGCTGTAGAGCCAGGCCACTAGGCAAATAAAAATAACTCCTGTTTCCAGCAGTGTGATGCATATCAGCTCAAGTGATGCTTTCTGTTAGATGTGTTAAGTATGTGTGCTGCTTTTGTCTGGGATAGGGTTAATTTTCTTCATAGTAGCTGGTACAAGGCTGTGTGTTTGGATTTGTGCTTAAAACAGTGTTGAGTACTGTTTCGTTACTGCTGAGCAGGGCTTACATGGAGCCAAGACCTTTGCTGTTTCTCACCCCACCCCAACAGTGGGTGAAAGTGCAAAAGGAGCTGGGACGGGGCGCAGCCGAGACAGCTGACCTCAACTGACCAAAGGGATAGCCCATACCATATGGCGTCATGCTCAGCACATGAAGCTGGGGGAAGAAGACACAAGGGGGGCAATGTTCAAAGTGATGGCATTTGTCTTCCCAAGTCACTGTTATGCGTGATGTGGAGCCCTGCTTTCCTGGAAATGGCTGAAGACCTGCCTGCCCATGGGAAGTGGGGAATGAATTCCTGGTTTTGCTTTGCTTGTGTGAGCGGCTTTTGCTTTACTTATTAAACTGTCTTTATCTCAATCCACAAGTTTTCTCACTTTTACTCTTCTGATTCTCTCCCCAGTCCCACCAGGGGAGTGAGCTGTTTGGTGCTTAGCTGCCAGCAGAGGTTAAATCGTGAGAGTATGTGAGACTTAAAATCCTGAATATATACTCTATTGCTCTGCAAAAGTATCATCTGGGCAAGGACTTTTAATTAATGGAAAAAAAGAGCTTGTGCTTTGTTTTGCAGAGGGCAGTACAGAGATTGCAGAAAGTTTTAAAATCTGTGTGTCTTGGTCCCTTTTTTTTCTCCTTGATCACCAAGGTTCCTTCAGAAAAGATCCTCAGAGCTGGAAAGATTTTGCGGAATACAATTCTGTCCCGAGCCCCTCACATGATAAGAGATCGTAAATACCATCTGAAGACTTACAGGTGTGTGAGCTGATTGTATAGAGGTCTCTGAATTTTTATGCCTGCCATCCTCTGATTTGTGATTTATGCCTTACCATACTTGCAGGTCTCAAAAGGTCTGAAATTATTCTGTGATGCTATTTGAGACTGGATGTTATGCAGTCTTTAATGGGCCTGGTAAATCTTTTCTGAAGTAATTTGACTGGAAATTGAGTCCATGATTGTGAACAGAGTATTCACATACAAAAACTCTTCCAAAGTTAATAGCATAGTTAGCTGGAATATTCTGTGCAATATCAGGTTAAAATGTAGATTCTGTTCTCTTTCTATATCAGTAAGAGATAATAGGAAAGCTCATTAATATATTATATGTTACTGTACTGATTGCTACAGCGGTGTTGCTCAGTGTGGAGTTCTGAAAATTGATCTGGTGAGAAACATTCCTTATGTAGATTTTCTGTTAGAGTGAAAATTATTTTTTTCTGTGTATTGCCAGGCTTTCTTCTCTTCCTGCTGGTGGCAGCACTGACTTGCTGAAGTGAGATAACAATGGCACTTGTAGAATAGGAATCTGACTTTAGGGAGTCAGGATCTATCTACTGTTGGCTTAAGGAACAATCAATTTGTTTTAGTGTCTAATGTTTAAATCGAATACCCAATGTATTATTCAGAGTATATTTAAATAAAAATTGGTTCAAAATCTTTTTCTAAATAGCAAATCAATGTGTTGCTTAGAGATAAGTGCATTGATTTTCCATATTTCAGTCAAAAATGTATTTAATATGATGCAAGATATTTAGAGCTTGCGAGCTGAGAATATATCACAATATGAGATTGCTCATTGTTCTAGAAGAACAAAAGAGCTTGTATGACAATAAAGACCAACACTTATCCAAACAAACTGTACCATTTTATATTATACATAACTTGGGAAAACTCTCAGGGTTCTGTCTTTGGGTTGTTTTGGTTTTTTTTAAATATGGAAAGTCAAAATTTAGATTGGATCCAAGAGAGAGAAAGTTTTGTCATCAAAATGGGATTTTAATTGGAAGAATTATTTAAGCTAAATTTCAGCAACTTCAGTATTATCTGTTTTCTTGGTCTCTGAAAGTGATGCAAGAAGTGTGGAGCCACAAGAGTCTGTCCAGAAGGACTAGCCAGCTTCCTTTCTGTTCTCTATGTGATCAGTTATAGATACACAAGTGTTTGATCACACTGCTTATTTGCTTCTGTCCTGTGCTCGGGAGTGTTATGTGTAAAAAAATTCGTGTAGTGACCATGTGACCTTTTGGCTTTTTCCTGCTTTTTGGGCATTCTCCAGAATCTGACGCCTGCTGTTGTCTGCCTCAGGGTCAGTCAGGAGCTGTGAAGTGACCAGCACCTAGCATGAGAGAGCCTCAGAAACACTGTACACCGAACATTGTGGCCAATGTTTGGATCAAATGGAGGAACACCCTCCTAACATTCACTCTTCCTGTGGAAGCTGTTCTCATTGCAAAGCTTTTGCAGTGTGAGGTGGCTACTTTCATGCAGGATCCTGAAAAGCGTGAGGTGCTTGTTCTCCCTTGGTGTACTGGTAAGGTTTCCTTTGAAACCCAGGTTGGATATTGTTGCACTGGTGCAACAGGTTTTGTACCAGGTGGCACAGGCTCATTCTGATCCTCTGAACTTCACTTTTCCCAAAACACTTCTTGTTCTGCTGAGGTGATCCTTTCAAAACTGAACACTGGTATTTCAACCATATATGTGTAGATGGTGACATTGTGTTTTCGGTAGGGAGATTTGACTAAGGTTATACCGAGTTTAAGGTATCGCTGTTCTCGGCAGACACTGTTGGTCATCTCAGTTGGCTAGCTCCCTTTTCATTTTCTATTTGTCCTTCAGGCAATGCTGTGTGGGGACAGAACTAGTTGACTGGATGATGCAGCAAAGTCCTTGTGTCCATTCACGAACGCAGGCTGTTGGCATGTGGCAAGTATTGCTGGAAGAAGGTGTTCTTAACCATGGTAAGATACAGAAAATGGATCATGAGCCCAAAAAAAATGCTACAGAGCAGCCTGTTCATTCATAAGTGCAAGCGTAACACACAGACAGTATTGTGTGAATCTTGCTACTAATATTCCTTTTTAACGTATGATAATATCGAAAAAGAAGTTAATAATTTATAATAATAACTCTAATTATACTTAGGACTACAGTGGCTTGTGATTATATTGCAAAAGCTGTGTAGCACTCAGACCAAAACCAAGAGATGCATTACCATTCACCAAACCGATCTTCATCAAAGATATGCAGCATGTGGAAGTGAATGTGAGCATTTGTGTTTGCTCAGACACATAATTTTGGAATGATTTTCAGGGTTTTGGAACAGTTCCCAAATCCAGCACTCCCGATAATCCAGTGCAGAGATCTGGGATTTTTTGTTAGTTTTCTGACTGTATTTTATATTGATTTGCAGCTTACATTTGGCAGGATTTACTTGGTAACAGGTTATTACAGCCCTCAATTGGTTAGCTTTCTAAAGCAATATTCATATTTGAAGCTTTGCATGTACATTTTTATTAAGTTCAGAAGAGCAGCTCTATTACAGCACACTTCCATTTATCCTCTGTTGTGCTTCCCAAATCCCAGGGAGAAATTTCCACATTGAGAAGACAGATTGTTTCCATGGCTTCCTTACCCTAAGGGCTCTAGCTTTAATTCCTGCCAAATATTCCCTTGAACTCCCAGGGGCAAGCTCTTACAAGCCGTATCACAGTATCCAACTCAACACATCTCTCTGACTTGCTTGGAAGACCAAGGGTTTGTCCTTCGCCATGTCATAGCCTCTCTTTAGAAGTCTTCTCTTGGTAGTCTTTCCGTTAAGTTCTTCCACCAGGACACAGGTCAGTGAACTTGCCCCTGGGATTATATCTTGATGTACATCTCTGGTACATCAGAAAGAGTTTAGATCCTTTTGTTAACCTTTTAGCCCTTTCTGAAACATGTAGGGCAATGTGTTCATGCTAGAGAACCCCTCTTAGAAATTCATAATGTAACTGTTTCCTGAGTGTGAATTCTTTGCTTAAGTGAAATGGTTTGAAACAATAAGAACAAAACCAGATTTAATTAGAAAAAACCACACACGTGCACACATGCAAATTTATGTATACAAACCCACAACACATGTATATAGAAGCCTTTTGGAAAGTATTTTTAGTACACAGTTTAAAAGTGTACCCTCCAAGCTACATAATTTGGACATACCTGAGAAATAAAGGTTTTTAACATGCCTGCAGTTTCTCTGTAGCTTTCTTTTCCTCCTTAACCAATATTTCTGATATATATGATGCTACACAGATTTCTATATGGTTAACATTAATGAGAGGAGCTTAATATTTGATATGTTATGTTGTTTTCAGTGGATCAGGAGCACCACTTTCAAGACAAATACTTATTCTATCGATTTTTGGACGATGAGCATGAAGATGCCCCTTTGCCAACTGAGGAAGAGAAAAAGGAATGTGATGAGGAGCTACAGGACACTATCCTTCTGCTGTCTCAGATTGGGCCAGACGCTCATATGAGGATGATTCTCAGAAAACCGTAAGCAGATTAATAGGTTAATACATGGATTTTTCCTGTGACCTTCCCTGTGACATGGAAACATTTATTATCTGTGTGTATTGTCTGCATTTATTATCAGACATCCTTTGGCCAGTTATTTCACTTCAGTGCCAGTTTGTTCAATGTCTGAAGTTTTTAAGTCCATATTAAGTAGTTTCTAGTCCTTATTTATGCCTGTAGTTGGACTGTGTGTTGAGAGTAACCATCAAAGTCCATGAATGCCATTGTGCTCACCTTGAGGAAAATGCTGCCTTATGAGGCTGTATTTCATTTCTGAGTCTCCCCAAAAGTAAGTTGCAGGTAACAGAAGAGTCCTGTTCCATTAACACTGTCTGTGTAGACATACCATTCAATTAACTGTGCTGCTTTCAGTTATTGTGAGTAGAGTGGTAGGATGGCAGCACAGCAGGTACCTTTCAATTACAGTCATTAGTGGCAGCCATTAATTAGATACATCCTTGGTAGAACTTTATTGAATTAAGATAGGCTGGACTTGGCCTGTTGTAGTTTGCTAGCAAGGTATGAAATGTGGCTCTGTGGGTTTATTTACCCATTCTTATTGTTGTAAAAGAAATATATTAAAAAAAAAAAAGTGTTTCTGTACCTAGACCGTGGAGGGTGTCTGCCCAGTGTCTGCTCAACCTTTTCACAGCTCCCAGATCATGTCCTCTCACTCATCAGCTGGCTAACCATCCCTTTAGCAGTACATTCTGGTCACACTGAAAACTCTGCTACAGGCCTTTTTTACAGGCAGCTTTATAGTGACTTCAAAGCAACCACCATAACCTCTGTTTGACCTGCCACAGAAGACAACGTCCTCATTATGCAGGTAGTGTGAAGGGCCGCTGAAGACATATTTTACTGCTAATTAAGCACACTGAGAATAATGAATTACTTAAGGTCATCTTCACTGAAGATTACTTGTAATGGTCAGATGAAGAAAGATAAGTACACAAAGCTGGACCCTGCTCCTTTGGGGCCTTTGTCAAAGTTTGTCATAGGATGGGATTGGGACCTGTCTACAATATGAGACCATTTACTATACTAAAAATGTTTTGAACTACTTAATAGAAGTGCTTGCTCCTATTGTGTTTCTATCTGTATCTTTTCCCCACTCCGTTCTGGTCCCTGTATTGTCTGTTTGGATTGTAAGGTCATTTAGACAACACTTTTCCAAAAACTTGCTGAAAGCATTGAATTTCAAAAAGGACCATCAGATACTTATTCCTATAAAAACATGTAACACTGCCACACAGCAGTAGCTTTAATGCTAGAAATTCTTTTTCCTCTGTTTATTAGAACTTTACTCAAATACAACCAAAGGAACGCTCATTCCCTGTCACACAAAATACACTGACAAATCAGACTGGGAGTGTGACGTTTCCATAAACCTTTATGGTGTCGGTGAATTGAGATGTTTTCTCCTGACAGAGATGTCCTGTGTCTTCTCCACTGAGCAAAAGAGGGCTTCTTGCACCCATGAGCAGAAGCCAGCCATTAGGAGACTGTGAGCTGTGACCCTGCAGCTCTGCACTGCCTCTTTTGCCTCAGGCAGACTGAGCAGGTCGGCACTTGGAGAATTGCCACTTTAGGGTTATTGTGGTCTTTGGCTGTCTACTGCATTTGCTTTCCATTGTGACTTTGGGAGCAGTCAGTGTAAGTTTAGCCTGTCAGGATCAATATTAATTATCAGAGGACTGAAAAGCTGGAATGATGCTGTGGAAAGTACCACTCTCCCTTCTGCATCATCACTTGTACAGCATCACCTGAAAGAATATTCATAGGAGATTTTTCATGCAGTATAGTGAGTGGAAAGAGGTTGTCTCAAGACTGACAGCCATCAGACATGTTTTCCTATTCCTGAAAGTGCTTATTTTTGCTGCCCTTTGCTCATGGAAGCGAGCTTGTACTGTCAGGCACCATATTAACTACTGTTCTGGTATTTGGTTTACACACATTATGATTTTGTTAGTTGAAAATCCACCCTGGGCTGAGCTGTATCAAAGCTGTTAAAACCTCCATGAATCCTCAGAGTCCTGCCAGTTTTGACTAGACACTGTTACAGCTGCCAAAAGTTCAAGGAATTGTCAGGGCTTCAGAGACACTGGCTGTAGCTGACCTGAGCAAGACCCTCAATTTTCAAACCAGCACAGCTGCATTTTGCAATAGTCACCATTTCCGGAGAGGTTGCAGAACTCAGATAATTACCCTGAAAGAAATAAGACAATATTCTTTGATGAGAAGATTACTTTGAGAATTTGATTGTATAATGAAGCTGTTGCTTTGAAAGGTACTTTCTATTGTTCAAAATCTGAAAATCTCTAGCAAAAAGTGTCACTTGTTTTGACAGCCGACTTAAAAAATTCTCTGTTTATTACATTAACTGCAGCATTTTAACTGTCAAACTGTGAAAGAATGTTCTATAGTTTAAAAAACAGAATAGAGCTCAGGGAAATTTTTGGCAGGCTCTTGTTGCTATTGGGTGGGGTTTTTTTCTTCGGAAACACATACACTGTGAATGTGAAAATAGCTTTTTGTGAAGTAGCAAACACAGCTCTCTGCTCCTTATAATGCCTGAAGCACAGGTGCAGACCTTGAGCAAGTCCCTGGGAAAAAATACTGTAGAATTAACACAGCTCTTCCTTACAAGCATTTCAATCCTTCAATATGAAAATACATCCTGAAAACATTTTTCTAGTTATTTTATTGGTGTTCATATATAGCTAACTGATTCTAAACCCTAATTAAATAGGATGCTATAGTACAAAGCTAAACAAAATAATTACAGGAGTCTTTAAAGGAAGAATTATATTAACCAGACAACAGTATTTAACTCTGATAATGTTATGGATTCTATTCTTTTTTAATATTCTAGGCCACAGTATGTTAGCAGTATGACTGAAACAATAAATCTGTGTTACATATTCTTGGTGGCTTCACTCAGAAAAAACTTTTTCTCAGTACAGAGAGTGTTTGATTCCACATGTGATCAGTAACTGAATTTTAGTGTTGCTTGCAGAAGTAAGCTTCACAATGATATGGAGAGGAAGTGAAAACAGTGCAAAACCATATATATACACTAAAAGAATGTAATTGTTGCTAAGTATATATAGCTTCTTGAAGGTTTTGCAAAAATTAAGCGAGGCATATTCATTCTGTTGTTCTTAGAATGTTTTATTTAGATATTCTACCCAGCTGGTAGTAGTAAGAAACAAACCAGATTTCTTCTTAAAGACTCCATAAAGTATTAAGTTCCATAGTCCTTGGTAGAGTTTCCTGCCAACGACATTTAATAAACCAAGTGTTATTCCTGGGACAGGAAATGCATGTTGTCTTTCCACCTACCGGTTCACTGACATTTACGAGTGTTATATGTGGTAAATGGTATTTATGGAGTTAACCAAGGAGCACCCATTCAAGTGCAAAGGTTAGGTAATTAGCTTCTGTGCTAGAGTAAGTGAACATGCATCCACTTTCACGCTCAGACACAGGTAGTGGGTAACATTATTCGTGTCTCCTATATATTCTTTATGGTACTTCAAGACAGAATTTATACTCTGGAAATATATGCTTATTTGTTGTGTAATCACAATGTTATGTGGTCTCTGATCTTTTCCCTTGTTCTTACTAGCTGAGAATTTTCTGGTTAGCTGTGTAATAAAAATAATCAGTGATATTGCTTGAACGTACATAGTTTATCAATGGCAAAGTGCTATGTTATTGTCAACAACCTGGCCACGGAGGAGCTCAATGTCTCTGACCTTGATAAATTCTCCAAACACTGAATGTTTTTTATTGATCACTTAATATCACCTGAGTTGTCCTGTCCATTAATGTGTAGCCTTGTTCTCTACCCATTCCATTTATTATCCTGTCTATAACCAGCTATTGCTGTTAGAATGCGTCCCCTGCAGAAACTAGGTCTTTACACAGCAGGATCCTACAAATCAACATCAGTGGGTCACCACACAGGTTTTACAGAAGCAGTGATGCCTAATATCTCTCCACGTGACATCTGCAGGAGCAGAAGTAAAGACTGAGTACATCCACTATAGATTGTCAGTCCTCCCAATGTGCTAATGCTGGAGGCAAATAGGCACTGAAAAACGAGTGTTCCCTTTTGTCTTCATGGAGATCTGATGTAGTAAGAAATCATCCTTTTATATTTTAATTACATGTAGAAAAATGTTAATTCATTATACTATGTGTTCTGCTTTCCAAGACACGCTGATTTTGCCAGCATGTCACAATATAAAAGTTGTTACTTCCTATGGGAAATATTACTTGTTAAAATCCTTACCTTATGTGTCTTAAATCTTCAGCAAGGTAGCAAGTGCTGGCTTAGCTTTATTAATTAAGCTACTACTGCTCTCCATAAATCACTAGGAGTGGCAGCCTTATAATTTCAAACCAGATTTATAAATAGTAAAGAATATTTTGAGTCACTAGAGGGCATAGTAGTACCAACACAGCTTCTGTTTCTATTAACAGTTTATTCCATTCTCTGTGAAAAAAAAGAATGATTCAATCCAAAGTGTTTGGGGTTTTTTTTCAAAATTGGTCTTTAATCTGGGTAATAATAAATGCAGTCACTGGTAAATGAAGAACAGATTAAAAATATAGCTTGCTTAGCAGAGATGTCAGATGTCCTTACGTTTTCTATGACTTCTCCAGTACTTCCATAATCTAAAAGAAGTGTCCATCAAACTTCTTTTGCAAAAAGATGCAATCAAACTCCAGAGTGATGCAATTGCTGTGTACTGCTTCTACCTCACACATGATTTAGACGGACTGTTCCACCAAGAGGTGATTAGACAGAAAACCTGTAGGGTACTGTGTTCCTTACTATAGAGTTACTGTAGAGTACTGTGATCCTCTAGATGCTACAATTTCCTGTAATATCGACGTTTTAATAGGAAAGCTTCTATCAGAAAGGTTCACTGTGACATTTCTTTTGGGGCTGTCCAAAGATTCAACTGTGCTGTTAATTCTTTTTGACACTACACGTTGCAGACAGCGCAGGGGTTTGGAACTGTGGAGCATGTAAACCTTCTCCTTTGAAACTACTGCCCCTGGACTGGGATTACTGTATCCCATTTCCTCACATCTTAAATTTATCCCCTTGCCCTTCTTATGACTAGGTTGCTCTTCTCTTCTGTTCTTGGCCCAGTGATTTAATTACTTATAATCTGCTTTTCACAAATGTAAAAAATACTGTTTGAAAGGACTTAGTCCTGTAAGAGTAACTTGGAACAATGATTTAAAGGATTCTTTCTGCATGTGTGTGAAGCTCCAATGAGCTGTCTGAAATTATATCACAGGAGAATATGTCCTTTTAGAGAAAAAAAAAGAGAAGACGTATTAGTTTAACTGAAGAGAATCTCACAAACTCCTAGAACTCCTTCTCATGGGTACTATTTATTAGATCTTCCAAAGCATCTCTGACGCACTGCAGTCTTCAGAGTATTTGTGTCCTTTTTTAGCAGTTAGAACATTTTGCAGTGTGTAGACCCCAGAAATGCAATTATTTCAGTCAGGGTGGCAGCTTCATTCCTTGTGCTATAGGAGGATTATTCCTTCATCAGCACCTGCTTTTTGTTAATTGTGGCTTCTGGTACTTTTCAGTGAGAGAAGTTGAAACTACGGAGTGGTTCTTATTTCCCTTCGTGGCTAAACAGAAGCACTCACTATTAACTTTATAGCAGTCATTTACTGTCCTCCAAGATGCGCTGCTGCCTCTTCCAATTTGTTCAGCAGAAATTCATGCGCTTCGTTACCAACTACTACTACTGTCTGTTTGCTGCAACTAATTAGTACTACATGTGAAAAATAGTGAAGACCCTATTAGACACTTGGGAGTCCTTCTGAAAGGAATAGATCTTTATGTACCATTTCTGATTTATCTCACCATTTTACATAGAACACTTGATTTCATCAGGAAAGCTGCCTAATCAGGATCTCTCTAACGTGGTTGCCATGGCTGCTGCACAGTGTCATTCAGATAGTTTCATAGTGCTTCCATTCTTTGTGTGTTTCAGTCCTCCAGCCAGAACCATCGTTCAGTCCCTGTTTGGTGAGGATCTACACTTTGGTGGACAGTAAAGCAGTGTTCTGTGTTGTTCTGTACTTCTCTGAAGCATTTCTTTTGGACATGTATTGCATTTTGCTGTCTTTTTTAATCTTCTCTCCATAGGCCTGGCCAGAGAACTATAGATGACTTAGAAATTATATATGAAGAACTTATTCACATTAAGGCCTTATCTCATCTTTCTACTACAGTAAGTATTTATAAAAACACAGCTCATCACCAAAAGGGAGGTTGAATTTTTACTTTTGGTGCTTTATAAGAATTAGAGTGCCTACAACCCTTTGCATTTATACTTCTCATGCAAAGAAGTTATTCCTGCCAGTGAAAACCACCCAAGCACTAGGCAGATGTATGTCATCTTTTGGGTATCAGGTATAGTTCTCTTCATTTGTTTGTGCACAGCCCCTTCCCCACTCACTTGGCATAGATGCCTCCATCTGGGTCCATGTCTGAGTTTAAATTAAGGTGCATATAATGCCTGACATCCAGGACTTTTGTGCTACTGAGTTTTGCAGAGCAGGTGTCTGATTTCTGAGCTATGAGAAGTCTTAGCTTGAACCAGTTAGGAGGGGGAATTACATGGTGCAGAAAGGTGTGCTGTGCAGTGCTGACTGGTTCGAGCGTGCTCCTGGAGTGAAGGAAACCTCATCAGGCACCTTCTCTCTCAGTGAGCATGAACAGTGCAGATAGCCAAGAACAAACGGAACTGAGAAAATGCCTGGAGGAGAGAGTGCAACTGTTTAAAGTCTCACCATGGTTGACACACTGTTGTGGCAACAAGCTAAATAGCACGTTATGCAGTAGCAGCAAGATGCGGGTGCTTTCAGAAAAAGGAAGCCAGTCAGAAAGTAGATTTATGTTTGACAATAGCTTCTTTGGAAGATATTTTCCATAATTGTCAGCTAACTTGGACAGATGCAGCTAATTATGTAGCTGCATTACAGAAGGATAGGACTCTGCAAACATATAACATCTGAACAATGTTTTTCAAAAAGAATATGCATCCAGAGTTGGTAACTGAACTAAGAGGGAACAGCCAGCCAAAATCCGGAAGCATCTCTGGGATGTAGGAAGAAAGTACTTAATGAAGATTTCTGAAGGGTCCAGAAATGATCCTTTTCAAAACAAACAAAAGAAACTGCCCAAGATAAACAGATACTGAAAGGGTGTGGAGAACACTCTTAATACTACAGACATAACCCAGAACAAAAAAAATCCAAACCACAAAATACTTGGAGCTCAGAAGAAATTCAGACCTGAGGTCAGGATTGACAGCAAGTAGCATATAGAACAAGTGTGGCAAATGAGACAAACTGCAAGGTATACTTGGCATTTTGAAGAATTGCAGCTGATTCCATGTTTCTAGTAAGATTTTGGAAATGTCAGCCTATTATGTGCAGCATGAACTAAAGCTGAGGACAGAAACTATGCCTAGTTTAGGAATTCTTCAAGGAGCAACAGACAGCATTGCTTCTATGAGCCAGAAGATTAATGGTCAGTCAACTTGAAAGCAAATGGAATGCTTATTCGTTTTAAGCAAGGCGTAATTCCTCAAGTAATAAGTTTTCTATATATGCCATGAGCAGCAGGAAGTAAAATGGATAAAAGTCACATGGTGGTGAACTAATCCCTGCTAGAGAAGCCTGTGAAGTTAATATATGAATGAAAAACAATTATATAATAGAGTGTTAAAAACACATCAAGTCCTTGGTTTCATCAAGAGGATTCATTCATGGCAGAGGCAAATGACTGAAACAGCTGAGAAGATATCTGAGGACGTACATGGATAGGAACGCTCTCTACAATGTGCTGAACAGTACTAATGGGTTTGTATTTCTTGTCCCTAAGAAAGTGTCATTGCCTTCAGGCAGAGGTAGTAACAGAGTTTGGTGAGCTAATTGGTGCAGAAATCAAGGGTCTGTGGGTGCATTCACAGGTTAGTGTACTAAAACACCCTGTCCAAACACCTCTATTTATCCCTGAGAAAAGGTTTGGTGAGTGCCTCTAGGACAACAGAGCCTGAATTTGTCTACTTGTCTTGGGAGACACAGCCACTAGACTCATTTGGGTTGTGTCCACAATTTGTGAGTTCCCTCCCAAGTTTTTCTTTGTGGCATAAACATGTTTTCAATTTTGGGAGAATGGTTTGAAAATGCTACTACTAAATGTATGTTGGAGCCAGCTTTTGATCTGTATTTGCCACAGTTAAATTACACGATAGTACCTCTGGGAACATGGATTGTCACTAGCTGAAGTTCTCTGAAAACAAGAATCCCACTGCTTGGAAGTTGGCCTCCAAGTCCTTGGATATTTGTGGTTGTATGAAGAGAGGCATAAAGCACACAGGAAAACTGAGGCTAGTGTGAGGTACTCAGTGATGGCACTGTTTGTGAAAGTAACACTAGCAGTGTTTAGAGTGAGAGAAAGCAGTTGTAGGCAGCGTCTCACTAGAGGCAACCACCCTGTCAGTTGTAAGAGCTAATCACACCAGAGCAATACAAACCCACTGCGGGTGGGCTGATGCCAAGGGCAGTGTCACATTCTCCAGTTCCTGGAGGAGGTAGTGAGCTGGACGTTTTGCCTGGGAAGCTGTCAGGCAGAGAGAGACCTCAGCAGGGCCAGATGGCTGTGCCTCACAGCACATGGCTGTGTCGAACACAGCAGAAGTGGCCAGATTTACATCAGTAAGGGCAGGGGTACTGATTCCTCTGGGAAGAACAGGAGTACCACAGAGCCCCATGGTGTAATTGCAATTGCTAGCTATGTTCCGTAAAGCATCAGCTATTACTGTCTGAAATTTTTCATCATGCTAATGGTGGTTTCATATGTGTGTGTATGAAGAAAGATGCTGGAGACCTGTATCCTAAAGGAGCCCTTGTCTGAACCATTTGGAGCCGGGAAGTGTAGAGGCTCATGTTCTCTAAGGCCAGTCAGAAGGATATAGAACATCAAGTGAAGCAGACCATTGTGTGGCTGTGTGACTCTGAATGAGCGCTGAATGATGCAGAGGGAAGGGAAGAATAAGATACACATAAAAACTGTAATGGTTCTCTCTTTCTTTTAAGGTAAAGCGAGAATTAGCAGGAGTCCTCATTTTTGAGTCACATCCCAAAGCAGGAACGGTCTGTAAGTAATTGGAGTCCTTTCAGATCTTCTTTCTCATCTGTGGCATGAATATTTAAATTCTTAATATTTAAATGGCAAGATCAAAACTTGAATGCACTCTTTCAAACTTGACTCATGCTCTGTATTGAATACTTGGGCTAATGGGTATTGACTTAGCCTGTTGCCAGTTGTAGGGGCAAAATTAATTCTATAACCTTGGTTGGATCTATCAGCTACAATTTGGGCATGTTTTTATCTAGGGTTCTGGTTGGACCAATATGATTTAAAATCTATTTTAATATTATCCCTCTATTAAGAATAACCTTGCTGCACATAATAAAGAATTTAAAGTGTTAGATTGCTCACACCTATTTATACTGAGAAGTTTTTAGCAAATAAATGTCAAAATCATAACCACTAGAGAATTGGATTCAAACACAGTCCTACTGCTAGGATCCAAGTCTGTGTGCTGATTAGTAATTGATAATGTGTTGAAATTGTCGTGAAAAATAAAGGCAACTTTCATATCAGTGTAATAAAATCACTACTGTGTGGGTGTGATTTTTTCCCTAAAATCTCAAGGTGATCAGTTTTAAAATCATAGTAAGCCCTTTTTCACGGTAGACATTAATATGACTTGCAGTAGAGTTACCTTAATTTTTATTGAGTGCAGAATCTGGCCCAATTGTATTTTGAATAACTATATTCTCACCATAAAATCTTTTCTCTCTCTTGTAGTATTTAATCAGGGAGAAGAAGGTACTTCTTGGTACATTATCCTAAAGGGATCAGTAAACGTAGTCATTTATGGCAAGGTATTTTTTTCAGAAGCCGTTTTATATGATTCTTATTATTGAAATTGTAAGAGTAAACTTTGATGGAATACAGTTTAATTTAGAGCAAAATCACTTTGTCTGAGGAAACTAATGTAATTTTATTAAGAAATGATCCAGTGGTTTCACTGATTGTACTTCCAGTTGATTGCTATATAATTTGGGGGTATATTACACACTTTCTGAATATAATTCAGCAGAGTTACATCAGTATTTTAGGACAAAGTCATTTGCTGGAATTTGGTGAATTGCCAGACTTCTGTCTCATGGGTGTTTTTGCCCTGTCCCTTTACCACCATATTCTTTTGCATTTGTAAGACTGATATTTCTCAGGCACATCAGGCATGTCTGACAGAAGTACTGCTTTGCGGCTGGTGGTTCTCAAGTTGGATGAACCCCTCCCAGATTTATGCCAGCTCTTCATTTTAGTTAAGCTATAGACTGAGAAGCATCTCTATTAAATTTCCTGTTTATGAGAGAAATTTTTCAAGGCAAAATATAGGACTTTGATGCACACCAGTCCCTTGAGTCTTTAAAATTCCCTGCTTCCTGACTGCTTTCTCATTCAGTGCCTCAGAACTCTCCATTCTGAACACCAAGCATTTCGCCAAAATCTAGCATAAAGGCTCGGGTGCTAAGTCTTTTCTTAAGTTACCCATATTTAGCTACATTTCCTATATCGCTGGGTGAGCCAGGTCCTCTGTTGCTATAAATTGAAGTAAATGGAGCCCTACTGATGAACACTAGCTGAGGACATGGTGTTGTATGTTATTTCTACAAACTTGATCTTATATTTTAGTGTCTCTACACATAAAAAACAAACAACAACTTTCCGTCTTCAGCAGTGTGAGAAGAGTCCTTCAAGCTGAATGTAATTTCAGAGAACAAGCCAATTCTTTTCTATTCTTGCCTTTCTTTAGTAATAACCAGCTATCAAGTATTGTTTCCTAGTCATTATTTTGGCTGTTGATTTCCTGCCAAATAGATTTGTTTTGGTATTTGATTGTGAAGTCCGGTGTTTGTACAAGGACTTTCAATAGAATCCAGAGTAATGATGGGTTTCTGCATGTAAATGTTTTGCTCTGTGCAGGGAGTGGTATGTACTCTACACGAAGGAGATGATTTTGGCAAGTTAGCACTTGTGAATGATGCTCCCAGAGCAGCATCCATTGTTCTGCGTGAAGACAACTGCCACTTCTTGAGAGTAGACAAGGAGGACTTCAACAGGATCCTCAGGGTAAGAGTGGGAAGGGCCGTCTGGCAGCATGATATCGGAACTAGCAAATTTTTCTAGCATCTGCCCTATTTCTATGGATATACTGATATTTATAAGCTTGTTTGAGGTGTCCCTTATTGCAGAACAGAGGTGTGACCATCTAGAAGATTAGGTAAAGAATATACTATTAATTTTTCCTCTTTCTCTGTTCCTAGCTCAGACATTAAAATGGAAACAAATGGAATCTTTTGTCTGTCACATTTCTGAGGTCTGGAGTTTGCCAGGTGCTCAGGGTTTTTTTATGCTGTCCAGGATTTCTGGATGATCTTCCATCCAAATATTGAATAAAACAATATCACCCATTCTCCAAGATAGGCTAGTGTCAGGTACCTTAAAGTCAATAGATTCAAGGCCGAATCAAGTGGCAAATTAAATAATCTACAGGTAAATACACAGATGTCTATGAGGGAGCTCTAGAAGGACATTCCCAGACTTATTTTACGGTTATTCATGGTAGGTCAAATATGTTCCAAAGCCTAGCTGTAATTCTGTAAATGCAGGCAATCATTCATAGTATAGGAAGTCAAATCCAGTATCATCCTGTATTTGGGTGTATATATGTCCAGTATTGCAGCAATAAAAACAGTGCAGACAGAGCACTATGCTAGAGAAATGACACAAGATTGTCTATGCTATACAAAAGGGAATGAGGATCCCATTGGCAGTAAGTTTGTGTTGGCCATGGGGACTCCCAACTGATTTAGCTCTGGTTGATACTTAAAGAAGATCAAAATCCATAGTCTTACGGATTTTCATCTGTGTTATTTGAATGTTCATTATATTGAATTCTATTTTTTCTACTATAATCTATAAAGCAGATAATGAAATGTTTACTGACAGTTTACTGAGTTAAGACTTACCATTTAAAAGTGTAATTTTCTTTTTTAAAAAAGAGAAAAGTCAGATTATAAATAATAGTGCTCGTATATAAGTGGAGATAGAGTTTACCTTACATATGAAAGGTCAGCAGAGAGACTGTTTTTTTGGCAAACTTTTGTTCCTTTGCTTTCATATGGGTTTTTTGCTGTAGTCCTTCCCACATTTCTCTGCTTTTTCCCCCCAGTGCCAGTGGTTCCCTCTTGATTCTACCTATGAGAAAAGCTGAGAAAAGATAGATAAATACAGGGGTAAAGAACCAGTCCCAGAGCCTTTTGTGTTTGAAACCATACACTCTTTCAGAGTAACTAAACAGCCAAATCAGGAGCAATTACTTTATTAAAAGTAACTTGTCTTGCAGGACGTGGAAGCAAATACAGTAAGGCTCAAAGAACATGACCAGGATGTCTTGGTGTTGGAGAAGATCCCAGCAGGAAACAGAATTTCCAATCAAGGAAATTCACAGCCTCAGCACAAGTACGTTTTCATTCAGTAGTGCAAATGTCAGACGATGATTAACCTTTTCATACGGTATTATTATCCAAACAATAGCATACTCCCCCTTTCTATGGAAGAATGCAGTGCATATAAAGTTTTCCTTTTTTAATCATCAGCTGATCACATGCCCCATACTGGTTAATATATCCATTTCCAGCAGCACACCAGTTCTATGTCTTTACACAATAATTCTCTAAAGATCTTGCTGTAAATACTTATCTCTTGTAATAGCTTCTAAATAGACTACACACGGAGAATGCTGAAGCCCTATTAAGCTGAGCCACCGTGTAAAAGGCACTAGGAAAGTACATTGTTTTATTGTTAAGTACAGATATTTTCATTTTGGATTTTGAGCTCTGGATTCTAACAGGAGTTGGGTAGGGACAATTTCTATACAAAACTAAGATCTCATGCGATGAAAGGCGAACAGCTTATCTTACGGAATAGGTTTGTGCTGTAATAACAACACTCATTACATTTTATTTACTTTCTTACTGAAAGGGAAAAAGTACAATTCTGTTTGGATACTACTGTGATAAGAGTAGAGTGAGGCTATTATCATTCCAAATGTTGGCAAAACCCCTAAAGACTTTCTAAATGAATTATTTGCCATTGCATAATTTTCTTCAGAAACACTCAAACAACTCCAACAAAATAAGCACCAATAAGTTTTGAATCCTTTACCTTGGCCCTTATTTTTTCTCAGTGAAAGAACTAATTCTCTGTAAGATATTTGGGTACAACTTTGGGAATCTGGGATTTTATATACCTATTTTATCTGCATAACTGAATATAAAGATTTTTAAAGATATGTGAAGGGTTGAATAAACCATTTCTTTCATTTTATATACACATTTCACATATTTCAGCAACATCCATTTCCTCTTTCACTCAGTCTGTTAGAAGGAAAAACTATGCTGCCAGATAAAAATGTACAGCAAATTTTTCTTTGTCTAAATGGAGGGACGTTGACTGCAGCCGGTGGATTTGCATCAGCAACTGCAATGCACAGCAACTAAGTCACCAATTTAAATCCATTTTCTCGGGTCTGATTTATTTTTCATGATTTGAAGAGAGAAAGTTTGATTTAAACATATTTGAAACACTGCCTTCCTTGCACCAGCATTATTTGTACTGTTTCATATTTTCTCACTTGGAATATGAGAAAAATAGCTACAGACATTTGTGGTCCCTGATTAAGTTAGGCTATATTTTAGAGCTTACATGCCAGGTATATTTTCAGATAAACTCAGGATTTAATTTTTGTAATTATTTGATGTGTTAGGTCAGCTTTTGGGTACTATCAGTGTGCCAGCAAGGGAGCTTTGCTGATAACAATGACAAACAGCCATAAGCTATAAAAAAAGGAAGCTACCTTGAAAGTTTACTGCCTATTCTTCAGCAGTCAGATTACTTTGTTAATAGTGTGTTAGCAGTGTCTTTTTTATTTAAAAATCTTTGGAAGTGAGTTCACTGGTTCTGAAGATGAAATTTCTTTTGTTTCTTTTAAGTGGCTATATTTGTGCTTGAGGCTTCGACTCCAAATCAAATTTGCTGATGTGGCCTGATGTCCAGAATGTATCACTCAGCCTGTAGTTGAGTGTTCAGTAGTTTTGAAAAACACTGTGCCAAAAAGAGAAGCTTAGCAGGGACCTCTTCTTAAAGGCCTGATGCTTTGCCCTGGTTGGGTTGCTTACATCTCTGTTATCTCTTCAGATGAGCTGGCCTTTGGGCTTTTCTCCCCAAGAAGTTACGTAGTGCTTTCACTAGAGAAATGTTCTGCATCCCAAAGTTCTTCCCTGAGATATCCAGTCAACCAGGAAATTCTTTTTCTTCATCTTAGTCTTGGAGAAAACATTTTGGGAGCAGTTTGGATTCCTCTGCCTCCTCTACTGAGGAGGCACAGCTCCTACATAGCTCCCTGAGCCATGCTTTCAAACAGTGACAGTTTCGCTTCGAAGGATTAGCTCTGAAGTTCTCACTTCCAAGATCTAACTCTTTATGGGTGATCACACTCATGCAGGATGAATTCAGCAGCCCTGCAAGTCACTTCACTGTTCATTTTCACTTTCATATTCAGAGTACAGCAACCTGTGATTTCTCTGCTTCACTCACTTAGATACTTGGTTAGTATCTCTGCGAGAATGTGCACTGGCTTAACAAGTGTTTGTGTTCTTGGGACATCAATACAGTTCTTCCAAAGGGGTTGGCAGGTAAAAGAACTGTGACGGTCAGCGCTCAAAGTGAGGAGGAGCTCCCAGGAGCTCAGCTCCACCACTTATTTCTCAGCAGGAGCAGAGTATCTTCACTTCTCGGGGTTTTTTCTTTCTCTTTTTTTTTTTTTTTTTAAAGTTTCATACTTTATCAGTTGGATTCAAAAAAAAAAAAAAGAAAAAAGATGCAAAGATTGAAAGAATGGAGGGAAAGATAAAAATTCTGATCTGCAAGGAAAGAGAAAAAAAAAAAGATGACAGCAGGACAAGTTTCTCAATATTCTATGATACTCTGTTGATAGTTAAAATGTTGCTGGTGTGTTTTCATGAAGCAGAAAAACCTGGCTGTTGTACTAGTTCTCTCGCCTCCCTAAATTTATTCCAGGAAGTGGTGCAATACTAAGTTTATCCGCTTGAAAACTTACTTCAGTTTTCTGAGGCAGTCCATAAATTTGAAGATACATTGTGCTAGTTCCTTATTTGCCCAGATCTTCTCAGACTGACCCCTGTCAGCAACGCTGAAAGGAATTGTCTCCTTGCTCTGGTGCTGACACATACCCATTCTCTTTTTTTGCTCATAGTAAGTCTTAAGACCCACTAATGACTATGAATTGCTACCCTTAATGAGATGTTTATTCTCGGTGCAGAAGCATCCCTGATCTGCGGCGCTGCTGATTGCGGTGTAACGGTGGTAGTGTTAGACTGCAGTACGTGTGCAGGGTGGGGGCCGTCTGTCAACTCACACTCCCTGGGTAAGGTGGAGTAGTCTTCTCCGAAGCCACACAGGGACTGTCGTCAGAGCAGGTGTTTGGCACTCTCCAGTCCTGGTCTTGATGAGCTGTTTTGCCTATGAGACACTAACTCCTCCTTTCCCTCCCTCAGGTATATTGTGATGTCAGGAACCCCTGAGAAAATTTTAGAGCACTTTCTAGAAACTATGCGCCTTGAAGCAACTCTAAATGAAGCAACAGGTACCTATGTGACAAAGGCGGTGTTGTTATACTTCATTAGATCTTGCTGGGGCAGCACTGCACTGTGGTGCTTTGAAAAGCACCTACTGGTAGTTTTTCCTAGAGTAAGGACTATCCACTGCTCTGAAACAACCCCGAGAAATGCTAGGAAACCCAGTTTAACAGTCCATGCCTCCTAGCCAGTTGTGTTGGATTTGTCCTTCTGGTTCAGAGCAGAACAGCAAAATCTCAAAAGGTGCCAGACCACTCTTGACATTAATTAGGCACAACTATGAGGCCAGGACAGAGCATGCATTGTCACTTGATGATACTCATACTTCTTGTTCTGGGTGTCACTTAAATCCATGAACTAGCTTGATACCTCCAGCCATTGCATTATGCTAGTATAAGTATTCCAAATTTTTCATACCCAATTCACATTTAAAACATCACAATTTAAAGTACTTTGTGATACTTTCCCATGTGCAGGGAAAGAATGACTGTTTCTCCAAACAGAGGAACTCAGCACACTGTGGGCCAAGTCCCAAGAATGCAGGTTGCTGCAGCTACACTCATAGACTGCTTTTTATTAGTGTAAAGAGTATAGAGAATTTACACCTAGGGATAAAGCTATTTTCTGACTATAAGTAAGTCTTTTGATTTTTAAAAAGTCAGGCACAAAACCCTCCTAATTATGATAAAGTAATGCAGATACTTTTATGTCAAGCTACATCATGTAACTTTAGAAAGTTGTTTTTATACTACAGATGTTGAATGAGTTTAAGGTGTTCTTAAATCCAGTTAATCTGTTACTGGCCTTATAGTATCGGAGAAAACTGTGTAGTGGTCCCTAAATGGTGGAAGAATTGAAAGATTACAGAAATCCTTTTACAGTGTGTGTTTTAACCACCTCTAAGAATAAAAATGATCCTTTTCACAGATACCCGTTTATTAGGATTACAAGCAGAATGACAAGTTTACTATTCATTGTATGCAAGGTTTACACATTTTTCTAAAATGAGTTATTTTTTGAAATTTTTAAAACTTTTCCCCAAAACATCCAGTGGTGGGATACAAAATGTCACATCTGAAAAAAAAAAAAAAAAAAAGCAAACCCTGTTTTACCCTGTTTTTATGATATAGAAGCTCAGGGTGCTGGAAAATTGAATTTTTAGTTTATGCATTCCCTTCATTTAAGAACAGTTAAAATGAACTTTGCTCTGAAAATTGAATTAAGAAAAAGTCTCACCTTTCCGGAGGTGAGTTTTGTCAACTGAGATATTTTCATATATGAATTACAGTGGAAACAATGATGTAATATTACACTACACAGTGATCTCAACATATTTTTTTCTGACACCCCTTACTTACAGGGGTTTTAAATGTTGCTCTTATCTCAGAAGTTGCACTGTAGAAATGATACCCAAAGGTACTGTGCTTATTGTTTCTCAGTGATTTCTTTTAAGACTTGCACAGTTTAAAAATAACGTGAAGTTTAATCTCATAAAGTTTAGACCTTCTGCTCATTGCTGGGAAATCAGCAAAGTATTAAATTATCTGCCTTCTCCTGTGTCATATATATGGCATGTGCTGTCTGGTACTGCATTTCCCCAAAGCCAAATGCAGCAGCACGCCTTAGGTGCCCAGGCATGGCAGGCCTGATGATGTTAAGCTCTCTCGGAGGAAAGTATATCCCAATGTTTCACTTCTGCACAGATGGTGGGGTTTCTTTTGCTGTGCCAAATTTCCCTTTGACACAGGTAAATGCCTGCTGACATAAATACAACAAAATGCGTGCAGACAAGAATAAAAGCTTAATATTTCGGCGAGTAAGATATTTTAGCTGGAAGAAAACTCATTCTTGTGATGAGTTTGCAGGACCTTAATCGACTGTTTGCTTTCTTCTCTTTTCACAGATTCTGTTTTAAATGATTTTATTATGATGCACTGTGTTTTTATGCCAAATAGTCAGCTCTGCCCAGCCTTGATGGCACAATATCCTTTTGTAAGGGAAAAGTTACATCCCTCTAACAGCTGTCTGTAGCGCTGATGAGACTGAAGCTTCTCTCTCTCAAGAACTACATGCCTACTTCACATTTCCTGGAGGCTGTGCCTTGTTGGGTAGGTTCTCAGTGTCTGACTAATGGCTGTCCATAGCTCAACAGCTCTGATGTGGATAGTGTATACCCATGAGCAGATACGGCTCCGGAGCAAGAAAAGTTTATCTTTTCTGTGCTGATTACTATTCTGAGGGAAATAAATGTACTGTGCCTCCACCAGATAAGTGAAATTGCATTAAAGTTTGGATTACCCTTCCTGTATCCTTTCTGTCTGTCTCGGGTTTTGCTATAACACCTAGATTTTAGTGAAGATCGTTATTTTATGGTGATTTCAGTCCCCTTTCCTGTAGATTACAAGCTGCAAACTGCCTCAAGCAAAAGGTGCCTAAACTAGAAGAACAGTAAGTAAGTAGTTCCTGGGTGATGTCATAATAGTTATGAATAATAAAAAGAAATCTATAATAATAGTATATAGCAAATGTTAACAAACTGGAAGAAACTTCAGTTGCATGGGAATACCTAGAAGATGAAAGCTTACAGGGGTTAGCATTGAGAGCTGGAGCCAGTTCTCTTGCTGTCTTGCATGTTTTACAGAAGGAACCTGTGAAATGTCTGTCAGTCAGTTACTGGCAGGTCATTTAGTTTGGGGAGCTGTTGGGCACTGAGAGTTTTCCTTGTGCACAGTGACTTGAAGCTGTCAAGTGACTGGGAGCATTAAATAAACATATAATGTTTTCTGGTTTATAGAATTCTGACACGGGTATAATAACTTAAATTCCCTATTTATTTTTTTAGAATCAGATTGGTGTGAAAGTGTGCTTTCCTTGAAGCTCAGCGGGGCGAGTGACATCTGGGAAAGCTAACACCCTGAAACCACAAAATAGAGCATCATGTCCTTGTCTGGCAAGCTTGAGAATCCATTTGTGTTACTCCTAGCAAGGACAGTAATTGTTTTGAAAACCTTTGGACCCATAAAACTGGTCTGCAGAAAATTGTTCATACACCTGAAACAAACACATTTTCCAAAATCACATAGTTTTGGATATCAAAAGTATTATGAAATGCTGTTGCTGACAGCTTTGAGAAGGGAAGAAAGGACAGCACTTTTTATGCTGGTTTTTTGTTTCTGTTTTTTTTCTGATTTATTTAGCTCATATTATTCAATCAGTCCATTTGAGACTCAATCTTGTCTGTCCTCAGTTATAATAGTATACTTTGGATATCCAATAACTGGGAAAGTCTGACTCGTAAGCAAAATGTACCTCCTTGTTTATAAGGGAAAAGCTTTTCTGAAGACCAAAGTGGTAGTGTCGCTTATGTATATGTATTCACTTGTGATGAAATCTGCTCTGGAGAGGAGGCTAAGACCATGGCCTTAAGTGGGTCATGGCAAGCATGCTAATTCTTTTCAGAGAGGAGGAGGAGGGCTGGAAGTAACTGGTATCCCACTGCTTTAGTGTCAGCTTTTCCTAGAGCTGGATTATTATTTATTTGGTCCATTCTGAATATGGAAAATCAAACTGTGCTCTGCTGATTGTACCATTGAAATTTATTGTTAGAATTGAAAGGTTGCTAACAAAGCTCATCTTTTTCAGTAAAATCGCTCTGCTAAAATGTTTGCTGGGGCTGTGAGACTAAGGAGAGATTAGTTATGCTCAGTGAGGAAATTAGAACAAAAATAAAAGGAAGAAAGGTGATTCAGTCAGAGACACTGTTTTTGCTCCAGGTCCCAATCAATACAAGTCTATTTTCCTACACCCACTTAGGATACTATTTTAGCTGCCAGTATGCAAGTAGGAGTAGAGCTAGACCACTGTAGTGCTTTCAAGGGTACAGGGTATAAATTATTTGGGTTTTAACTTCTTTTACAGCAGTGTTTTGTCACATGTAAATTCTGTAATCCTGAAAGGAATGGACAGGTGCACCATTTTGGCTAAGTAACATTATTGCTTGCTGCGGACTCAGTGCTCATACAGCGCTGTCTCTTGGCACACCACTCTTCTTTAGTCATTAAAGTATACAGATCCTGCAATATTTAAAAAAATTCCATTTTTTTTTTTTTTTATATAAGGAAGCAAAAGGCATGGGCTTTTGTCCTGGATCAGGACATTAGTCCTGGGTGTTGGACCAAGGCCCCTGTTTCCTTCTCTTACAGAAATGGAAATGGACAAATTCTCAGAGCTGCAGCTTGTCAGAGAGAGACAGGACAAAGCCCAAAAGAAAACTTGAAATAGAGTAGCACCCCCAGAAATGCACTTGGGATAGTGCAAGTGTGTGTGCATGTGTGCAGGTGTGCATCTGTAAAGGCCCACTGATGGCGAAGCATACACTCCTCTTTTCCTCTCTGTCAATGAATGTTCTGTGAACCTCTTTTACCATCACAACAGCAAAATAATTTGTGTTCTACTGCAGTAATGGGTGCTGATTTTTCACAGCTTCTGATATGGTTAAGTGTTCCCATGCAGGAAAGAACAGCGTTCAGAATTGCTTCCAATTCCCAACATATGCTAGACACAATTAGAATTTTTTATATATATATATATACACACACACTGAACTCTAACCATGTTGGTGTTGATAAATATTTTACAATTATCTGACACTTATTGCAAGTATACATGATGTTTTACTTCTGATTGCAGTCTGCAGTGAAGCTGCATCCTGTAGGTCCTGTGAAAATGGAAGAACGCTTAATTGACTTTCCCTATGATAATGTTAATAAAAGAGCAATTAATATAAATGGGCAGGGAAAATACAGTGCCTGTGGTGAGTCAGTTAATAAGAAAGTAAAAATATATGAAATAATTACAGTGTTTGAAAGGTAAAAATGGCATGAGAAAAATGACTCAGTAGAATATTAAACTTGCTCCCTGAGACATCAGAGCACATAGCTTACAATATATTATTTACTTCTTATGACTCTCTGACTTATTTATTCCCATAAATGTACTGACATGTTTAGTTCTCTAGTCATTTTAAACCTTTCCAAATTAAATTAAAATGCAGATCTCTAAAAGTTTGTCAGTCAAATGAGTGCCCCAGTAACCTTGGTAGCACGTCAAATCTCTGCAAGGGTTTTGGGCAGGAGAATCATTTGGAGAGTTAATAGATACTTTTCCCCCTTATGTTTCATTACTATGAAGTATCTTAGCATTTGTTAGAGAAATGCTTCTAAAGGAGAAGCGTAAAATAAGTATCATAGAATCACAGAATGGTTTATGTACGAAGGAACCTCGAAGATCATCTAGTCCCAACCCCCAAATATCTTAGATAATTTCGATTTCTAATTGATATTTTTAAATCTTTCATTACAGCAGATGAAATGGCACCTTGAAGGGATGCCAGGCTTTGCAGTGAGTGATAGAATGTCAGTATTTTAACAGTAATCATTGCTGTATAATTGTGAATAGCAATGACAATCCTGAATCAGACTTCTGGTATCCGGGAAGAAAAGTAACTGCATGCATTCTGTGCTTCCTTCACATTTAGCCATTGGTTATTGGGAAACAGTTTCAATAGATATTGCTAACCTCTGTTCTGTGAGAAGTAGGCACACAAGTTGTCATATTTTGTTTCTGCCAGGATTCTTCGTTTTTGCATAGTTAAAGGCTGAAATTATCTCAGTTTATTGCCCATCATGCCTTTATTTTTTCTTGGTTTTTTCCTTTTTAATAAATGTTATAGTTGGCCTTTTTGTTATTTGCATATTTTCGTAATGTTGACACATCAAGAAAAAAACCCAATTTGGTATTTCCCCCCTTTTAACATTGTTTATCTCAATAAATATCACAAAGTACTATATCCCAAATACACTTTGATAGAGTGGAAACTTCTGATTTCCCCATATGTGAAATGAGGCTACTACAGAATTACTGTTTTGCTCCAAGTCTCTATAGTCAATCTAGACTGTAAATTTCCAGGTCCCCCTTCCATAATGGGACTGAGGTTCACTTTGGGTTACAGTAACTTCTAAAAATAAAAGGAATAACAGTAGTGGTTCGTTCCAGTAATCTTCCCCACAAATGTAAATCTGGACTTGTTAATAAACACAAAGTGATGTTTTTCATTTTCTTCGACTGTCTCTAGAGAAGAACAAGGAGAAATACCCTTCTTCAGTCTCTATGGTTAATCCTCTTCTCTATTGTTCATGTATCATTTCTGTTCTGCTCCCCTACAGCAACCATCTCTGTGGTGGGACTGTGATCATTCCTGTCCTCTTCAGAGAATTCACTGTCTTTTTAGTATGAACATGAAAGGTTCGCAAGTCTTCATGCTTTAGTGGCCGTCAGAAATCAAAAGTGTATATCGGAAAGTTATGTTTGAACACCCTGAAAATGGTTCGTTGAAAGTCAGTTGTTTGTCAATTCATACTGGTTTTGATATTTTCAATCACTGAGCATTTTCCTTGACACCGTGGCACCTACCATGCCCAGCCTTCCCAGGGTACAGAGCAGGAGAAAATGGATTATGCCCTCAACAATAAAAGACGAGTCATTCGACTGGTTCTGCAGTGGGCTGCTTTATATGGAGATTTACTACAAGAAGATGAAGCAGCAATGGCCTTTTTGGAGGTATAAAGGAATCATTGTATCGTTGTACTGAAAAGCACCTACCAGGGAAGATAAGGTGAAAGCCTGTTCCCAATCTGTGGAATTCTGTTACGAGCTAAAGAGAAGTGGGTCACCTCAAAGTGCAAACTCAGTAACTGTTTTCTGGGCTTTAGCTGCAGACAGTATATGCACCTCAGCAGTGCCTGAACCAAAGTCAACCTCTGGACCTCTGCAAATACTGCTTTAGAGCAATTTGCTTTTCTTAGTAATTTCTTGCAAACAGTTCAGAGGCTCTGAACGGGTTGAACTGGGGTGCTGCTTATGCCTGCCTGAGGTGTGACAGGAAGGAACTGGAGGGTTCTCACTCTACAAAACGAGAAATCCTTTCCATTTGAATGAAAGCTGTACTGCAGCTATTGGAACTTCAGATCTTTGTCATCTGAACACTTCTAATCCCTTAAAATAATTTAATTCTTCAGACATTGGTTTTAAGGTCTTTGTGTTAGGTGCCATATCCTTTTATTTCTACAGTAAGATGTATGGCCATTGCCATGTTAAATTGTAATTGCCATTTTTATTGTTGTTGTTATTAGCATTATCATTATTATTATATATTTGGTTTATGGATCACAATCCCATAGTTTACTGGCTGAATGGGACTTCTTGCCCCAAAGAGCTTAAAACCGAATCCAAGATAAGAGCAGAGGGGGCCTTAAGTTTGAATAGGTATAGAGCAAACCCACATGGGAAAGCTGCTCATTACAGACAAGCTTTGCAGACAGACATAATGTCTTTTATTAGTCCAGATGTTAACAATTACTAGTTGCAGATATGTAGATCAGTTGGCTCGGTTTTGTGTGGGTGTGGCAGGAAGAGGTTTGAGTAGATTTTAAGGGAAGGTGGTATCGTAGCAGAGAGGAGTAGCTGCAAGTAAACAACTTGGTTGCAAATGAACCACCATGGACCACAACAGCAGTGAGTAAAAAAAACCCCTATCATGCCAGATTATTTGTGAATTTTATAGTCTTTATCCTTGATAACCTGAAGATGTAGGTCTTGCACAAGAAGTTAGTGGTTTCACAGTGAGCTGAGGAGCCGCATCAGGCTTCCCTTCTGCATGTCTAACTCTTGCTTTAAATCAGCTGGAGATAAACAAGTAGAAGTAATCGAGGGCTGGGCCCAGCATGTGTTCCTCTATGCAGATTATCATGCTTTACCATCATTAAACTATCAGATGTCATCTCATAATACTCTATCCTGAGTACTGCTCATTTACTCTTATAGTTATTTAAAGGCTATTCTGTATCATTTACAGGAATTTTATGTATCTGTATCAGATGATACCAGAATGATTGCAGCACTGAAGGAGCAACTTCCAGAGCTAGAAAAAATAGTAAAGCAAGTGTAAGCACAGTTTTTGCTTCTTTCTTCCCCTGCCCTTCTTCTCAGTAAATAGATGAAGATTTGTTGCTTTCATCTATTAAAGACCTATTCTGTGAATGGCACTCGGTCTTATCAGACTGAATGTTTGCATGCAAGATGTTTTGGATCTGGCCTTCTCTATCTGTGACCACATCATTCTTACAAACACCAAACTCTCACTGAAAGATTGACAGAAGGAATAAGAAATTATGTACACACCACTGAAACTGAACAGGATGCTTATTTCATGCTTACATGGACCTTGTATAGTATTTTTCCTGCCACGGTCATAGATTAACTATGGTATCATCTAGTCTTCTTTTCCTATATGCAAGCATTAATATGCTGATACTGTAGAATGACAAGCAGCCCGTGTTCTATAGGCAATTTTGCACACAAAATTTTCCAGGTAATATTTAATGATGTATTCTATGCTTTACCTTTTCATAGTTCTGAAGAACCTAAAGCACCACAAAAAAAGGTAAGATAATTTTTCCATTTTCTAAAGTAAAAGCTTTAGTCCTGCAATACATAAACATCTTCTCTTTACTAATCACGGTTGTGTTAACATATATTAACACTAAGAAATAGCTTTTCATGTTGTGTCAAATTTTGCATTGCTATTCTTTGTCTTTCCATTGATAACAGATTTATTGTAGTTTATGTGTACCCCATGTTTCTTTTTGCATTAATGTGAATCCTGATGATTCATCTTCAGCACAAAGTTCTTCTGCAGCTGTTCAACACAAGTGATGACAGAGCACAGAAACGCCAGCCTATCAGGGGCACTGATGAAGGTGAGTTCCTTCTCTGCAGAGTTTTCTTGAGCTACTGAGATTTGCAGTAAATCTCTCTAAAAATTCTCTAAAAAAAGGGTCTAAAAATAAACGAATGTACCTACCTACCGTTTGGCCTGAAGCTGTGCTAGCCCAGCATTCTCAATCAGTGATTTGAAGTGCTCCTGTTTTTTTCCCTTAATTACTTGTGCTATCCAAGACTCTGCTTCCTCAGAGGAAGATGTAAAAACCTTTAAAATAGGGCTTGAACAAAGCAGTTAAGGACCAGTACAGACAGTGTCTGTGCAGGTAATGGCAGTGTGATCAGTACTGGGTAAAGAAGGTCATGTTTGAGCCTCTGTTTCCCCTGTGTAGTTTGAACTAGCTCTTCCTTTTTGAGATAGGAGTGGAGCAGGTAAACGTGCCGTGGATCTCTGCTGTGTGACGCACAGTCTAGAAAACAAAATCTGCTAGTTTGCCCTATTGCTGTTCCTTGATACTCTGAAGAGATCAAGGTAAAATTAACAGCAGTGTATCAGAATATAATTTTCAGTTGTGCTGGCTTTTCATATTGTTCTTTACATCAGGCAGGTTAAAGCAGTGCCATGTGAACAAAATCCTGAGCTCTGCCGATGAGATCTGTTCACTGTAAACAATGATACATACCCCTTAAAACTCATAAATCGGAGGATTTCTTTGCAGCTGCTAGGGCTAGCCTCCCAATGGTTGTTTTGGTGCATCTTCATCACACAAAATAGCTTCTGCTTCAAGGTGTTTGATATTAAAGGATAGCTCTCAGTAGTGAACAATGGTAAAAATATGGGAAAGAATGCAAGGTCATATAGCTGAGAAAGCTGATGGCATAAATTGAACCAACAGAAAAGCCATTTCAAAAGCTGGAAGGAACAACATATGAACAGCAGACATCCCACTGGGCATACAGCTTCTGTTGTCCACATCAGTGTTTCTTCTAAGTCTGCAAAGAGCAAAACAGTTGCTGCTGTCGTGGAAGTACCAGTTCTAATGTCTGCATGGACAGGCAGTAACTGCCCCCTTTGTGTGGCTGCACCTTTCTCATTTGTAGGGCAGGCAGCACACTGAACACTGAAGACCCATGGACAGCTATAACCCCAGGGGCTGCTTGGCTTGGCTTGACAGCTGAGCTGAAGAAGTATTTTGCAAGCAGCTTCTGTCTTAAAGTCGTGTCACTTTAGGCTGCCTTGCTTTTTGCAGGCTAATGTACTATCGTATTGATTTCTAGGCAGCCAGAGACCTGAGTTCATGTATTACTCTGGGAACCAATTTGTACTATACACTCAAGTGTATTCTTATTGTTAGGCTATTTTCTTCATTGTCTACAACATTCTTGATTCAGCAATTATATACTTGCTTGTAAAAAACAGGTTGCAACACAGTTTGATTCAAGTTCTGATTGTAACCAAAATTCTGTTTTCAAGTCTATTTTGTAAATATGAAAAGTATTTTCCTGTAATTAAGAGAGTTTGCAGCCAGTTTTTGTGACTCTTGAAAAGAAGTGTTGATTTAAAATATTATGTCTGGAACATAACAAAATGCTAGATTGAATTGACATAGATAAATAACGTAGCAATGCTGAAACACTAGTACTTCACAGTTTACTAAAAGCTCAGGGAAATCAGAGATTTCTATACTAGAAATTGAAAACCATCTGAGGAATGGGTAGTTATCAGAACTGTAGTGATTTATAGTTCCTTTATTTGTTTGATTTGTGAGGAGTGGTTACTGAAGTGGAAGTAATTTGTACAGTAAAGTCTCTGTGGTTGTTACAAGGGGCATACACAGTACAATTTTTTTTTCCTTAGTTCTGTTTAAGGTGTACTGCATAGACCAAACCTATACCACCATCCGGGTGCCAGTGTCCTCTTCTGTGAAGGAAGTGATCAGCGCAGTAGCAGATAAACTGGGTTCTGGAGAAGGCCTCATCATAGTAAAGATGAGTTCGGGAGGAGGTACTGTATTTGCATCATCTTAAACACTTCTCACAGTGAAAGCATGTCAGGAGACATGCTGAAAGACTAACTCAGTCAAGACTTTTGCATCCATGTGCATGTTGAGCCGGTGCACAGGTTCTGTCTTAGAGCCAAGTCCTTTCCCTACTGCAGACACAGACTAGAACTCACATGGGAGACAGGAAAAATGGAGAAGCTTGTGCATCTGCATGTTTCAGAGGAGAGCTACCCTGTTTCCTTCACTGTAAGGCTCCTAAGAGCTTTCTAAGAACAGATAAAGGAGGTAAGCATGGGTAATGTCAGGCTAGACATGTGGATCAGCAACAGCAGAAGCCTGCAGTGCATATGGTCCTGTAGTGGTCACTACCATTCTGGGCACTCTGTCCACGCAAACCACTACTGGGCAATGCAGTTCCAAGCCCACTGACCTAGTGTTGTCAAAGGGCTGGGAGGCAGCCGCCCACTGCAGGCTGTGGAAATGAAAGAGTAACTGCAAGGTGAGTTCGGCTGGAGAACTGGTGTTGCTGAAATGCTCTGGTTGAGTGTGAATGTGTGGACACACCCAGAGCTGAGGAGAGCTGTGTTGGAAGGCATTTTTTGCAGAAAGTGATGACTGCCAAACACTTCTGAGAACTGACACCAGGAGGCTCTACTTTTTGCAGCTGCAGCAATTTTTTATTATCAGATTTGCTGACAGCCAGTGCATGCTGGAACAGACTGTTCAGCAAGTTACCTCATGATCTTTTCTTTACCTGTGATGTGATGCTCTTTTAGAGCTACTGTAATGAGATTTGAATACAGTTGCATTTCATCGTCTCCTTTTGCAGCTACTGTCTTCCAAGGTAATTTCTATTAAGAACAGCTCTCCAAATGCTTGCAGCTCAGAGAAGTATAAATAGAGTCCCTAATTATGGCTAATTTTTTGCAGGCAGTTTCTAGAGATGGCAGCACAGGCTTCTTGTCTTGTCTGTACAACATGGGGCTGGAATTCCAGTTCTGTATGCCAGTTCTGTAGGAGGTGGGTTTGGGCTGAGCTTGTTGTCATGTTTCTTCAGTAAAGAGGACCTTGCAGTCATCTACTGTTTATCCTGGCCATTAGTTGACTGTGCAAAATTTGTTCCCAGAAGGGAGATCTGTGCAGCCATTGGATCAGTCCTGCTGTGAATTATACATACATACATACATATGGTAAATAATCTTTTGTTTCATGTTCACAGAAAAGGTTGTGCTCAAACCTCATGATGTTTCAGTGTTTACCACTCTCACTGTTAATGGACGGCTGTTTGCTTGCCCACGTGATCAGTTCGATTCACTGGTACGTATATTCTTCAGTTTACTGGAACACTTGGCCCTTCTTGCATTATCAGTGCTTCAGGTAAAAACTAGGGGAAACATTCAAAACAAAGGGCTTGTCACACTACTATGGGATGAGCCCTGAAACTAAAACAAGGTAACGTTATAATTTCCATAACGACAGCAGAAATATTTCTGATCCACATGACAGCACTTGATCCCAGTATTCTCTGTGTCACACTGAGCATGTAGGAAGAGCTGAATATTGCCACTAAGACTTGCAGTAATCCCTGATTACACAATTATCCCCTCAAGGCCACAGGGATATATTTTTGAAGATAGATGTTACCAATTAAAGCATTCTGGAGACTTGGTTCCAAGAGTAAATTCCTTAAAATCTTTTATTTCTCATCCTTACGAAATACTATGTCAAAATCTCAGAAGATTCTAAATAAAATCACATAAAATATTCCTGGTAGAAATATTTTTTCTTAAGTAGAATTGTTCATAAGTACTTACAGTTTATACAGTAATTCTAACGATCTCCATGGGGTCTGCTTTTATAGAGTTTGATTTGACTGTACTTTTTGTTCCTTTTATTTCATTAAAAACAAATGTCATTGCCAAGTCATGTCAGCATGAACTCTATTACTCCTAGCCTTGTTTCAGCCTCCTGTATGCTTTTAACAAGCCACTTAGTATGTATGCCTCATTTCTTTTATACATATGGCAATGTCTTTGCTTTGCTGCTGCTTTCAATTTAGTAACCAGGGAATGCACATCCAGCATACTGTAGTTCCACGCAGAGACACCTCTTGTTCAGTTTATTAAATTCTGGTGTTCCCTTAAGGTTAATTAATCCTGCCAAGTAGAAACCCTCATGGGGCATGCAGCTCTGAAGTAGGGGTGTTGCATCGGTACAACTGCACTGGGTACTTTTATATGGCTCTCCATTGCCTGTGTCACCAAGTGCCATTACCTTTGGCACCAAGTTGTCATGACTTTCTGTGCCTTTTCCCCTCTGATACTTACCATGGATCAAGTACTCTAAATGCTACAGGGAGCTTTAAGATACAGGGCTGCAATGTGCTAGTTTTCATCAACCGGACTGACTTCAGTAGGAACGAGGGAGGGACACTGAGCACCTTTGGAAAGGTTCTCAGCACTGCATAGCAGAAAACATCCCCTTATCAGCTGCGTTTTTTCAAAGAGGCCTAAACAAATGGGAAAATGTTGCAACCTTACCTCCCTCCCAGTGTAAGCCTTTCCCATTCCAATTTCTGACTGCTGCCCGTGCACGGACATTTATTCACATCACACTTGGAAATTCCCACGTGAAAACTGTTCTGGGTTAGATGAGTTTTCAAAGATGCGATGAGTTTACATCTAAGTGCCTCTTTCCTAGCCTTGGAAAATATGTGTTTGTTATGGTAACAGCTATGTTGTGTTCGTCTCTAAGTAGGGGAAAAAAAAATATCCCTCTTTCGGTCTGTGGGCAATTCTCTTTCCACAGATTTCCACTAATTAGGAATTTCTACACAAAACTGCTGTACGTTTAATTAATACTCTGTCTTAAACTAAAGAAATCAGGTGTTTGTGCAAGTCCCAATACAGATATTAATGGCTATCCTGATTTTTTTGTGGTACTACTTTGCTTATGCAGGCTATTTATTAAAATTGTAGATGGAGCTGCTCAGGTAATAATGCCTGTGGTATAGTTTAATTCTTTTTATTTTGTTCATATTATGGTGATATTTGAAAGGTATTTTTTGCCTAGAGTACAAAGCAAGAACTTGTACAGAAAATAAAGCTCCTCTACACTGTGAGTTATTGAGAAAGAGACTTGATGTATTCATCCAGCCAGTCCTTTTCCTATTTGGAATATAATACTCTTATATAAAAGGGGATTAATTTTGTAAGCTCATTTTCGATAGTGCCGTATATAAATACGGTCTGTTGACTCAATTATTGAGTTTGTACTCGGAAAGGAGCCTGTTGGCAGTTCCTTGGTCTGTAATTGTCTAACAAAGACCCGATGAGAAAGAGAACTTGTAAGTAAACGATACTGCCCTCTCCTGGAAGCGGAACAGGGGAAACGGGAGGTCACGGGGAACTTTACCCCGTAACGCCCGGGGTTTGCAAAAGGGGTGGTTGGGGGCATTTCAGCAGCGCTGGTACGACATTTGTCCCTATTATATACAACAGATCTGACCTGATCTCAAGCCAAGTTTTAAACCCCTCTTTAATATAAGATTTACTTGGGTGCTGAACTGTGGATCGCGTCCCATTTGTCGCGTGGTATATGGAAGTGTCTTTCAAAACTGGTTTGTATCCGAATGATTTGAAGGATCCTTTCTCATAACACTGGGTGCATTTATTTTTAATTAGCATAGCTGTGAGTTTTGCAGTCACAAACGGTGTGTTCCTGTGCTGTCAAAGAAAGTATGAGGTTTATTTTATAAGTGCCCAGAAGATCTTCCAGTCGCTGCAGATTTCTGAAGTGTGGCAGATGTAATCATTCTCATCATTACAATCAGTAGTTTACAAAAGTATTTGGCTTGTGCTTTTTGGCCTCCTTACTTGTGTATGTGAAAAAGGAAACGCAAAACAAAAGACCTATGCTCCTAAACAGACATGCTTTAGTTAGCACAACGTGTATTGAAGTATTTATTTCTGGCTTCAAATTTTAGAACAATGCTAAAAATAACACACTGAGAACAGTCTGTTTTATTTCCTTACAGTGCCTCTGAAGAGCTTTCAGAATTTTCCTGACTGTCCTGTGCATAGTGGATACTGATTTTGCACAAGGCTTCTCATTTCCTAATGCCAGACTGTGGTTAAAAGCAAATTCCAGTTTTACTATGAGAAACTTGCTTAGAAAAGTGGTCACACTGGGGGAAAAAAATAATCAGAAACATTATGGAAGAAAAGCACCAATAATGCAATTTAGTATTTGTAAAATATTTTATACCATTTTTCCTTTTGTAGGCACCATTACCAGAACAAGAAGGACCATCTACTGGTACAGTGGGAACATTTGAGCTGATGAGCTCCAAAGACTTAGCACATCAGATGACAATTTATGATTGGGAGCTTTTCAACTGTGTGCATGAGGTATGAGTGTCTTTCTGTTGAGACAGAGACATCTGTTAGGAAATGTTTAGCTGTACATTGTAAGTTTGCACATTATTATTTGCAGAATTTTCTCTAAGCTTGATTTTAAAAAATACTACAATAAATCCACTTGCAAGTTTTGAAAGTATAAAACACTCTTAATTTCATAGGCAAAGAGCAAAACTAAAGTTAAACTTCTCCTGAACATGTGCTGCTTACTGAATTATTTTGTGTGATTTAAGGTATTAAGCTATTTATACATAGTCTGTAGTTCGGTTTTTGGTGTACCTGAGCTATTGTCTACTGGATTTGCAACCTGAATCTTTGTCATCTGTTCAGTAGTGAACATAAATTGCAGAACATGTTTCAGGTTAGATACCTTGCTAGTCATTCTTAGCCTCTTTTCTCTATCCAACAGAAGAGATTTCTAAAAAAAATAAATCCCAAACTGTTTTCTTTTTCTAGCTGGAACTGATCTATCACACTTTTGGAAGGCACAATTTTAAAAAGACCACAGCAAATCTGGACCTGTTTTTAAGAAGATTTAATGAAATTCAGTTCTGGGTGGTCACTGAGATTTGTCTTTGCTCTCAACTCAGCAAACGTGTTCAGCTGTTAAAGAAGTATATTAAGATAGCAGCCCAGTAAGTATGCAGTCAACTGTGAGCTGGAAATGAGGTTCAGTATAGTCAATTTGTTATTTTTCTTTTCTATTTTCAGTCAGCCACACAGAGCAGAAGTTAAAACACACTCTTGGTGGTAATTCTGTGCATTTCCTTATAGGGCTCTATAGAACTGTGTTAGCATATATTCTTCTTTGTTGTCTTTCTCTCCAATCCTCCTTGATTTGTGATCTCTCAGGGCCATGTTTTCATATCAAATTTGTGAGTAAATAGATTTCAGTTCATTAGGAGAATCCTTCATTTACCCTTACCTGCATTAGCAAATATCAGTGTGTGAATTAGTAAATATTAAAACTTAGCCTTGATTTTCCTGAGAATAGAATTATTTTACTGGTGCTGTTCAGGAAACCTGTTCTCAGAATTGCCCCAAGTGGGAAAACCGAGAGGGGAGAGTAAAGAGATGTAGTACAGAGATGACAAAGCTCCCGTTACCTTCAGTCTGCTTGGGATATTTTTCTAATACTCTTGTTTAAAAATGCAACGGTATGAATGTCTTCATTTCCTACTGCTGGGTTTGAGGTTGGAGATTTTATTCATATTGAAACTAAAATTCTTCAGAGCCTTCATGCTGAAGACATGTCTTGACTCCTCACTACTTGAAGTCAGGGGTGAGGGCATGACTGACCTGCATGGCTACAGGTTCTTGTCACTGTACCCTCTTCCTTCCTTTCCAGTTCCTGGCGTATACATTGCATTCCCCCCGTCTGAACAAAGGTCTGTTGAGGTGTGCAGCAAGGAACAAACTGCCTCTTCCAGCGTTTGTCCACGGCTTTGGGCATTGTGACTAGAGGACTTTAGGCAATCTTAATGAACAGAGAGGTTATTACTTGCAGTTAAACCATGAGTTAGTAATTGCAGATAGCTGAAATCGGTGTTCACACCAAAACTGCACGTGAGCGAGCCTCCTTTTGCGGAAGGGCCTGGTCTGCAAGCACCAGCCTCTCTGGGATTGCTTTGGGTCAGACTGCGGCTCAACGAAGCTGAAGATTTTCCAAATCTAGTGGTGGGCATGCAGGATCAGGTTTATAGAGCAGAGGGCAGAATTTACCTCTTTAGTTTCTAAAAATAGACACAGGGCATATTCCATTATCTCATGCGCCGGCCTGGCAGGCTGTGTCCAGGAGAGGGCACTGGCACCCACACGCAGACACGTCGGGGTCTTTCTTAACTCAGAGACACGAAAGGGAAAAGGTTCAAATACGGTAAATTAAGATACAACAGCAATTTCCGTAAACACTTGAAATCAAGTATGCTAAAACGTACAGTTAAATATCTCCTTAACAACCCGCCCTAACCCGTAGGCTCCTTGGTTCATGGGTTCAATCCTATGCTATTTACAACAGCTTGACAACCTCCTGTTTACTTCCATGTTTCTGGTATCACTACAATGCTAAAAATAAATAGCTAAAAGCAGTCTGCTCTGCTGAGTCCTCTTTGTCTCCTAAAAGCAGCAAAAGCCGAAGCACAAGATTTTCCCCCACACAAACCAAGGGGGCAGGTTTAATTGCAGCCGCTGGAAAGGCGCTGGGAAGTTTTGCCAGGCGGCTGCCCTCGGTGCAGGGCTGCCATGGCAACAGGTGCTACAGCGTGCGGTAAAACAAACACAAAGTGCACCCAAGTTAGAGGGGGGAAAAAGCCAAGGAATCGGATCAAAAGATGTGGGCCCGGGCCTTGAAGCAATATCTTTGAGGAAGTTTTGACTGTGAAGATCCTTGAGACCTAATGAGAACTTTACCCTAGCTAGAAGTACTAGACTCATTAGAAAAGTGTTTGGGGAGAACAGCTCAGTGCTGCACTATTAATCTCAGGCATGACTGGTGGTAACAAGATGCCTTGCACGTACTGATTTTCAAAGACAACTGTCACTGAGAACCCTGTTTCGGTTCTGCAACTAGGGGCTCAGATGCCATACCTGAAGGCACATCATTTTGTGTCTGCCACCCCACGCACCCTGTGATGTGTGCTCCCCATCTGCGCGGGCAAGCGCGAGGCCAAGTGCTGGCTCCAAGTGCTGTGCACATGTGCTTTCAGTTCCAGGAGTCACTGTTGTCTTTGCATCTGCTGGGAAAGGATGTAGAGGTTACCGGGGTCATCCCTTTTCTCCAACCATTGTAGGATTAAACTTTCAAACAAAAGGAAGAAGTAAACTGTTTCCTACAGTGACTTTTTCCTGTATTAATGTTATTAGAAAGGCCACCTAGGAGATGCTTGCACATACTCCTATGGATATCCACAAACCCAATTTCTGTGCATTTCCTCCTTGCAGATATACCTACAGGCTATTTAGAAGCCTTCTTGTGTATCACTATACTCAGACACTTTCATTAAGTTTTATAAAATCTTTCTTTCTATACATGAGTGTGTGTTTACAGGGAAAATGCTGATTAATATGTTCATGTAAGTACTGAGATTTTAACCATGTGTATTTATGCTAGAGACAAGTGTGTGCCTATATGTGTGTGTGTGTGTGTGTGTGTGTGTGTGTTCACAATTCAGGAAGATTTTTCCAATGCAGTCCATTTTAGAAGACAGAGGGACCTTCTCAGTGTGCTGTGGTGCTTTGGAGGATGCACTTTCCGACATTTTACAGCATCTATGGAGCGGAGCCACGCGCCGCTGTGGTGACCACCTCGCAGTGGTCCTCTGTACAGAACTGAGCTGGTTCCTGTAGAGCCTGTAGAATTCACAGAATATTTGGTGTACAGTGTCAGACATCAGGATGGATTTTAACAGGGACTTTGTCAAATTACATTGTTTAACAGAATATTTGGCAAAACTTAATTTTTAGAATGAAAGAAAGATTCAAATTATATATTGCAGGTACATTTGCAGCTGCCTACTATGTTTGAGCACTAGTGCTGTGTGGTACTAATTATTTTTCCATGCCACAATTTATTCTCAATGTCACAGGCTATGGACAGATATCCCTTTCTGGATTTAGTTGTGCCTGGGGAAGAGGTTATCGCTGACAGCCTACCCTGGCTGCTTTTCATCCTTATCTCCCCTCAGATCCACTAATGAGGCACTGCCTGACCTGCTCTAGTCAGAATAAGTTGGGGTAGTTTTACATTTCAGCTTATCTTCGCTAACCTCGCTCACTGTCCCTAATCTGATGTGGGAGAATTTGTATGAGCAGCTCTGCCAGAAGATCTGAGGGGGCAGCAGTCTCCAACAGACAGACCATCAGATGGGTGAGAGTGTTTTTTTCACACACTCAGTGTTCACACAGTGCAGGCACAAGTGAGGCCCAGATCTAAAGGACTCACCCACTCGATGGGCAGAAAAAACAGAGTAACAATAGGGTGATGCGGCAATTATGGAGTTGGACAGTAGGATGTGATGATTCTACTAATTTTGTCTGGAGCTGAGGATCCCTCAGAAGAGCTAATAGCTTCAGCAATGAATAATAATAATAATAATAATCTGTGAGTCATAATTTGAATCTTGTGAAAATTTCCTTTGTAAACAGCAAAAGAAGCAGAGGCTGAGGTTCTGAAATCAGATACTGGTAAATCAATTGTTAAAGACAGCAAATTACTTTGCATGAACCTAGCGAGACACAAATTTATAAGATCCAGGCTTTGTTCTTTGTCTTCCCTTCCGACTGAGTCAGTGAGCCACCTGATGCATTCCCAGCTGCACGGGCTGTTCCTGACAGATCGTGTCTGTGCCTGCATATGGTGTGTTGGGTCTTCCATAATAGTTACATCTTCCAGTTTTTCCTCATTGGTAACCAAAGTTCTCCTTTGCATTAGGGATGAAGGGTGACCTAGAGCTCCTAGTGCCTAGGACCTCTTTAATGATGCTGATAACAAATTCTTTCCTTGAAACATCCTAAGGAGTTCCAGAATCTACGAGTACTAGTACAATTGTACACAGCAAGAGAGGTCACTGACACACAGGCATCTCCAGACAGCTGGTCTTCTCCCTTTAAAAAGACTCATCGCCCCTGTAAACTGCAATGAAGATCATCTAGGGACAGCTTCCAGCACTCGGTAGCTGTTCAGAAGCTGTCAGCAAGTTCTGCAGCAAATGAGGTTGTGGACCAGTTGCTTCCACTGTTTCTGGTATTCCCTGGGACTGAATTGAGCCCAGCTTCAGGGCTGTATTTCTGGCTGGGGAGGAACTTCAAAGACTCCTTTAATGTCCTTGCTGAAGCTGGCTCTGGGTGAAGTGGAAGCAGGGGTCATCTTAGGAGGGAAGGGAAAGGAGCCTCCAGAGTGTGGTGAATTACGTGCAGATCAGTGGTGTGCTGCAGGTGTTCTGGACAGGGCTGCCCACTTTTGGTCACATCTGTGATAGATGCCTGCGTTCAGGACTCTTCAGACTGTTGTGTGTACTCCTCTGACTGATGCATGCAACTGAAAACCTGTCCCTTTGTGTTTCAGCTGTAAAGAATATAAAAATCTGAACTCCTTTTTTGCTATTATTATGGGACTGAGTAATGTTGCTGTGAGCCGTCTCTCATTAACATGGGAGGTAAGTCTTAGCTAAAATCCTTTCCCAAGAAGTTTGACTGGGATTTGTGCTTTTAGTTAGCAAAAAACATGAATTGGGCCTTTATTATTGATAAAGTTTGGTCTACCTTTAGCAGAGGCTGACATGTATTAGTAAGGTGGTATTCCCATAGATGTGTTGAATACTTATAAGCAGTTAACAAGAGTGACAACAGCAGCTTCTGTTGATGAGGTAAACTGCCCAACGGGGTGAGCAAGTTAGCCAGTTAATCTCTTACATCAGCCCGTCCTCTGACTTGATGGATCATGTAGTGAGATCACTCCATAGATACTTCTCTAAAATCCATGCTCTGTTCATAGATATTATTTTCTGATCTCCATACGGACTCTGATCCCCTTTTAAAATGCAGCTTTTCCCTAAAATTTCTGGGATTCTTTCTGACATGCATTCCCCTGCTTATTGTCACTTCGGTCTTCATTCTCACTCAGAGCTTCCACCTTTTTCTGTGGCTTTGCCTCTTTGCATGTGAGTATATAAAAAGGGGTGCGATGCGCCGCCGGGCGAGGCAGGAAGCACACGTAACCACCGGGAACATACCGACTGTCAGAAGCAGCGCAGGTTTCAGTGTGCATGTATTCTGTTCATTAGAAATTCAGAACAGTTAGTGTGATGAAGATCATTGATGCAACTGAGGCCAAGCTCTGAACACCTTTAAAAAGGGGCTCTGAAGTAGGAGCTCCCACTGACATGTCCGAGAAGACACCAGCCAGGTTTGCCGAAGTACCCGTGGTGTATATACAATTGGTGTTAAAGGCAAAGATTTGCAGAGCCGTTTCTCAAAGTAATGGCCCTTCATTTGTGGCTACTGAGAGGAACAGTTGGAAGAGCAGAGACAGTAGGGAGTAGTATGAAAAGAGGGAATTGAATGTATGTACTACACAGAGCAATGTGAAATGGGCATGGGCCTGAGCTGGAGTGGCACAGATCGTTTGTAGGTGTGTGGGGTATGAACCCGAGTTCAAGGAAACGTTACCACTCTCTGGTGCTGTAGGGCAGGTGGTTCATCAAGAGAATCTCTGCAGTTTGATTTTTAGCCAGATATATATGCAGAATATACTTAAATCCAAACATACCAGGACTTGATTTTTGCTATATTATCATGCATTTACATTAGTTGCATGCACAAATTAGATATTTGCAGGTGCAAATGTCCAATTATACCACTTATTTCACAAATACCTAATCTGCATGCATATGCAAACTAGGCACACAGTTGTTCACACACATCATTAAAAATTAGGCCCTTGCTGTGGCACAGTGTAAATATCTTGCTAGGGTACACACTCCAAATGTAGAAAGTATTGCAAAAAATAATTTCCGTGCTATAAAGTCTCTATTAATTTTTAATGTTACTTGCTGCCAGTAGTAGTCTGATTTAATCAGCAAATACAGAGAAATTTCTTACTGTAACTAGAAAGCTGACATATTCTGAGTGTGCATAAAACAGTACTGTTACCTCTGAAACAGATTTATAGCATGTTTATAGCCTTTATATTAGAATTATTTAATACGTATAACATAACATGAAGAGGAAAGGAAATATTTAGTAAAGCCCATCTCATCCCAATCCCAGCATGATCAACTGACAGTGATTTATTTGTGTAGGTATTGTGGACTGAAAAGCTACTCATTAGTTTATTCCCCAGAAAGCACTAGAGGCCCTTGGCTGCAGGGCATGTCAAAAATTTGGTGATACAACAGCATGAACAAAAAAAAAAACCTTCTGGAAATGCCCAGGCTTGGATTCGAGTGTTGGCAAGGGCAGTTCATCGTAGGTGTGAATAATTAAGCTGAGCTACCCCTACACAAGCTGTGTGTGAATGATATTTTCAGATAGGCTGTGATCAGGAACGTCCTGAAACCACTGACTTGCACTTTCACTTACATTGTGAATCCAGTGATTACGATGTGAGCCAAACAAAAATCCGAACCTAAACATCCCAAAGGAGTAAATTCAAGTTGGGGTTTCAATCAGGATCCAGGTTTCATGGCTGGTCCCGTCTCTATTTATAATCTCGTTGCTAGGAGACATGTTGTATTTTAGATTAGCACATTGTTAGAAATATCTGGCAAAAAGAGCGCTTTACTGACTTAGGGCGTTGTAGAAGGAACTAGCATTTACAGTGAAATTGCCACACAAATTGGATTTAATTAAGGTTTGCTATTTTTGTTTTTATTAACAGAAACTTCCAAGCAAGTTCAAGAAGATCTATGCAGAGTTTGAAAGCTTAATGGTGAATAGCAATAGATCCCTTATTCTATGCACAATCTGAGCTAATTCAGTTTCTGAGTAACTGATTTGAATTCCTTGATTCAGAACATTTTATATGTCCTTGTTTGACTTTAAGAAGTTTATGATCCCATTTTAGAGCTGCTAAAACAAGTATGTATGACTAATAAATTATACTCTTAGGAACCTACTCTGAGAGAACTTATGTACCACTCAAAGTTAATCTGGGAACTCAGAAAAGCTTTATCACTTGTTTTCCAATAGTACATATGGGAAATTATATTTTCCAACCTGGATTTTTCCAGGCAATACATTTTAGTGTTACAGCATATGCAAAACTGGATCTGCAGCTGCAAGGAGGAAGGAAAAATGTGTGGTTCCTTTTATGATTATTTTTTTTTGTAATCATATCTTACCTTGCTATGTGGCATGAAAAATGTTTGTGTTTAGTGGCTGCATTCTCATCATGTAAGCTGTATGGGAGAATGATAAAAGGTTTCTTAGTTTGCAGATGCACTTTTAAAGCCACAGGAGAAAATAATGATTTTAATAAATGCCGTGACATCTAAATGAATACGTAGTGTCTCGATACATATAATAATACATATTAGTAATTATTTGATTTCCCTTTTTTTCTTCAGGATCCATCAAGAAATCATAGGGCCTACAGACTAACTGTAGCTAAATTGGACCCTCCAATAATTCCTTTCATGCCACTACTTATAAAAGGTAAGCTTGGATGTTACCAGAATTATTAACTTGAAAGCTATTTGTCAAATATTTGAAGAATAAGAGTAGCAGCAAGAAAAAGCAAAAATCAATCTCAGTGTGAGGTATGATCTTTTTCCATTATAAAAAGCATGAGACAGACAAGAGAAACTGCTTTAGTACATCTGAATATCATACCTCAATTTTACTAGTCTTAGAAATGCTGCAAATTAAAAATGAAATGTTTTACTTTTATAGCTGCTTTGCTTTTTGTAAGGGATAGATAAAATGTTCAGCTGTTTGGTATGGCCATGATTTGGTAATGGGCTTTGATGTGGCTTTCATTTCCACAGACATGACGTTTACTCACGAGGGAAACAAGACATTCACTGACAATCTAGTCAACTTTGAAAAAATGGTATGTATGGCACACTTGAATTCAAAATTTAAAAAGATCTCCCTGTTCTTCTCTTCAGGAGTGAACTTTTCCACAGTGACTTTCAGGGCTAGAGAAAGCGAAGGCAGAACCAAGAGCTGCCAAAAATAGTCTGCGTTGTGCAGGGTGCCTGGGGTCTCTGGGTTTCTGGAAAACCTCACAGAGGTGGAGAAGAAACTGCCCACTGAGCCATGCACAGTCAAAATGTTTCCTAGGAGAGGCAGCAGCAGTGACAGGAAGCAGAGCAGTTAGAGACACTTTTTAACAGCCAGTTTGGGACTGAGCTGTAATTTTAACTGCTGCTCCTTCAAACAGGACTGAACTGCCTCAGGCTGGGATAGTTCTGCATTGCTCCTCAGAGAATGAAAGGAGCTTTAATACAGAATGTGCACAACATCAACATCTTGTTTTCCCTTTTCCTTTTAGCAAGTGAAACAACTTCTGTTACATGGTTGCTTTTACATTGAAAAGGGGAATCAATGATAGAAAGCTAGATTATGCTCAGATTTTATTTCTTTTAAATCCTACACCTAAGCTGTCATGATTTCAAACCTTACTGTCAAAATCTGCAGGCAGGCAACTTCCCAGGGCAGAAATGTCAACTGAAACTCAAGTTTCTTAGCAGCGAGGAGCCAATTTCTTGGTTGCTACAGCCATGTTTTTAATTAATGTGGTTAATGACACCTCCATCTGTGAACCAAGGTGAGCCAAGCCCAGCTATGAGCAGCTACCCTGCAAAACCAGACCTGACTTTCTGTTCGGGCACTGAAGCTCTATTCAGCAGCCGTGCTAGAGCATATCCGCTCTGGCACATGCTTCTGCTTGCTCTGAGTACTGCACCAACCAGAACCACTCCGTGGTTATTTCCACTGCACTTTAGAGGAGCTTGTCTTACCTTCCAAGCACTGATACCTTGGAGGGGAAAAAGAAGAACTTTCAGCTCTTGAGAAAACTTCACAGAGAAGCGATCATCACTCTGGATTCTTCTCTTAGATTTCAGTCTGGAGCTCCTGGACAGCCTCTGTCCTAGGGTGAAAATACTTCTGTACTGAGCAGAGACTTTGTTGTGGGTAAATGGTAGTGCTAATGCCTGAGTAAGGGCCTGACCTCACTTTGCTGTAATGACATTCTGTAATTGCATATGCAGACTGTGCTGCTGTCTCCTTCCTAAGGCCTGGAGCCTCCTACCTGCAGAAAAGGACTTTTTTTGGGGACTGACTGTGCTAATCATATATATATATATATATATATATAGTGTAGAAAGTAAATATCCCAGGGAACACAAGGGAATCTCAGACTTGGCCAGAGCACCTCCAAACCAAGAGGGATGGCAACTGCATTGTTATAGCCATGGCTCTGTGGCTGGCTCCATGTTCCACCTCACTTGGCCTACTTACACCTCCTGAGCCAGAAAAGCCAGTACATCCACAGCCCTCAGAGCCATATGCCTCTGGCTCTTGTCTACGCCTGATTATCTGTAAAAGCCATTACAGGAGACAGGAGCTTTCCTGTGAGCACTTGCCCATGGACAGAAGTTCAAACCAGGCTTGCCATTTAGAAAAGGTTCTGCAACACTCTGTATCGCAAATTTGGCACTGCCAAGGCCAAGAGTGAATTTTGTAGTAGCTTAAACTGATCCATATCTGGGCTGCTGCAGGTCTGCCCTTTTCACCCGAGTCTGCACATCGCCTTATCTTCAGAAGCATGTTATCTCCAGAACATGGACTCACTAGGAGTACCCAAAAGTTTTAAATAGAATTTTATACTGCAGGAATGTCGTATCACCCATTTTGATTGGGAAGCTGACCTGTGAGCATTTCCTTCAGGGGGGGAAAGTGAAGATCAAATAATGTATTTTTGACGCTATATATTTTTTTAAGAATCAATGTAATGTCTCATGTTCCTCCACACAACAGAAAGGGAAACAGTCTCTCAGTATCCTAAACCTTTCTTCAGTTAGTGCTCTACCTAGAAGATCACTCTGCTGCTTCTCCACACCTTGCTAAAAGTGTATCTTTTGTTTTTAATGTTCTTCACCAGCTCTTCTGCATGCCTCTGTGGTGTTTTTCTTGCTTTTCTCTCAAGCCATAGCTCTTCAAAGCAACATGTATTCAGATTCCACCCACATAATTCATTCAAATCCTAATGTGGACCTGGCAGTTTTTAGATTTTTGTATGTGTCATCAGGTCAAGCAAAGAAGAAAAGCCTACTGTTAAACTTCAGTCGCTGCCGCCTACTTGTGTTAAGCTTACAACTGTCATATTCACACATAATTGCCAGATATTAACTAGTGAAGACAAGACCACTCAGCCTTATTATCAGAGATAACTCTCAGATAAATTCAGCTCTCTTTTACATAAGTATAAATGCGAGGCAAATCTGTGATGTTATTTTGCCAGTTTGAGGAGAAAAGCAGAAACCAGAGCTCCTCTCAGGAATCATGTGCTGCCATTTGTTGTTCCTGCCTGTTTGTTCTGCCACATGATGTTCTGTCACAAGCAGATGGAGGTACCTCCAAATAGTGCTGGGAGCCACTCTTACTGATCTGTCTGAAACGTCTTTGTTCTTTGGAAAATTATTTCCCTTCATCCATCCTAACTTTGGTGCCCGTTGAAGTTTATGAATAACAATATCTGGGTAGCTGCCACCGGTGGTGCCATTTGCCACAGGAGGAGGTGGGTCCCTCTGGCTCTGGTGTAAGCACAGTGATGAAACTGAGAACAGCCTCTGGCATCGTATCTGCATTCTCACCACAGAGCTCTGATCCCGACAGCTGATGTGCTGCTGACAACTTTATTCCTGTAACCAGCAGCCAAAAGTAGAAGTTTGATCTAGTGGCATCTCTTCAGCTGAAACAGCTTCCTTTAAATCTTTTATGTTTCTGATGTTTCTGTTATTATTTATATTAAGTGATGCATCTTCAAACACGCAGGAGCTGTCAGACAGCGTCTGAGCCAGGAGTTCCCCGAGTGCCAGAAACAGCAAGGCCTGGTTTCCTAAACATTTGTGTTTCAGGGCTGCCGGAGCTCTGCTCAGGGCTTATTTTTTTGTGGCTGGGGCTCGCATGGTTTCTTCATGGCTGGGGAATTCTGTGTGAATAAGCTTTTGTCATAACATAGGAACTTGCACTACAGCCTCTTCCCTGAAGGAGACAGGGGAAGAGGGCACTTGCACAGTCTTTCTCTCCTCCACAGAGAATTGGTAGGAGCTTTCTTATGTTTGAAAACTCTGGTTGTCTCTTTCCAAATTTGACAAAATTATCCAGAGAAGAAAGGGAAAACAGGCAGATGGTGTTAAACCACATTAGCCTAGGTTTGTTGGGGGTTTTTAACAAGTCAACCTAAAAAGGAAAGGGCCTGAGTCATTTCTTTCCTGCTGTGCTTCCCTACAAATCTGTCTTGTCAGAGGTGTCGTGGCAGAACTGTGGTATTGGCAGTAGTGAGGGACATCGCTCTGCAGAGTGTTGCTGAGCTTTACCTGCTGCTGCTTTTTAACTGCCTGCTCCTCCTTCCCCTTCCACATCTCCTGATCCCCACGGATGCTTCTTTCTTGGAGGAGGCTGTGAGGATGGGGAGGGCAGGGGCATCTACCCAGGGAAGAGAATACCATCTGTGGTAGTGCCGCAGCTATGTGTGAAAAGGGAAGTTTGTAAGTGGTTCCACTTGGTTTGTACAAGATGTGGGCAAACAATAGTGATGGGTCAGAAATAGTAGCACTCTTTGTAGTTGCACTGCACTTGTGTAACTTGTGCCATTTATTGCATGAAGCAAGGTGAGAGTTGAGGAAACACACATTTGGCCTTAAAATCCAGCCTGGAACATGTTATTTATACTTTTGTCAGTAAGTAGCCAGAATACCTAAATTGCTGGTATTATTACCCTAAGTCTTTAGTTAAAGACTTTGTCTTCAATACCAAACAAGATATGGGTTAAGAGAAGTGTTGAAGGTCTTTTCCTTGTCTCACTTGAAGAAGCTGATGGAGACAAGGTGCAAGCTTGTACCTTGATGTACCTTCTATGCTGGCATATACTCCATAACCTTGTGTGGTAAAACCTACCCGCATCCTTTCTCCACTAGTGAGCTGGCAGTAGATGTTGGTTTTAAGTGTTGCTTTAGAAGGCCCATCTATGTAAAAACTGAAGACATATTTGTCACAGAGGAGTAAGGAATGAGTAGGCCTGTAAAGTTTTTAAAAGTCTTAGTTATATTTTGGCAGGCTGAGGAGATCTTGAGAGCTGCAAGTAGGTGAAAGATAAAAAGGTGGCAGTAGACAGCAAACACAGTTTGTGATCTAGGATACACATTTGTGTTTCAAGTCCATTAATGACTCTCTCTTCAGGTGGCAGAGATCCTCCAAGGCTGTAAGTAGTATTTCAGTAGCACTGGTTCCTATAAGCTCCATATGCTTTAGCAGATAGAGGACAACCTACAGCCTGCAGTGCAGTACAGGGCAATATATAACATTCAAGTGACGTTGCGTTTATAGCTATAGATTTAGAAAAAATTTAAAAGCCCTTTTCTAGAATTATGTCTTGCCAGGGACAGGAAAGTGAGGGAAGTGCTGAGCATGACTCCCCTTGAGGACAGGCAGTATTTCATACTCTTGACCACTTACTGATTTCTGCTCTTTTCAAACCTCTGCTGCATAATGTTGCACGCTGGCTGCCAGTGCAGAGTTTTGTCTTCACAGGCAGCGGGAAGATGCAATTATTTGTGAACTTTATCAGTGCCATATCTCAAATCATCAGACCGCCTGAACAAAGATCATTTTCTGTGGCACTGTCTCCATGTCACACTTCCCAGCATGCCTCAGAAATGGCACCTGCAGAGGGAGCAGAAGCCATGGAAGAGCTCTGAAAGTGCTGACCTGCCATGGCGGCACAAGGCAGTGCCATGATGCTGGCCACTGATGCTGCTTTTCGTCAAGCCTCTTCACCCTTCAGGTGTGAAATGAGGATTAGAGAATCTGTGCATATTGGTTTTCGGGGTTTGTGGAGATGAACAAAAGGGAATTCACACTCTGATCCTTATGCAAAAAAAGAGCAAACATTCTTTCATTTTTGGAACATAAAGATTATGCAAAAAGTGTGTGACTAAAGCCCTTAGTAGTTTTCTATGGCATATATGAATATTTATAACATTTAGAAACCTGGCTTTGGAATGGATTAGAAGATAATGTGCTGGCCTGCTGCCACTATTCCAGACTGCATAAAACTTGAAAGGGTATTGTTGTGTATATATAGCATGCTGGTAGTAGCAGTTGCTTGTTACATTATGCAGTTGGTTCCGTTTCAGAAAGATCCAAATTCAGGTTTGTATGGCTTTCCAATAATGGTCGTTCTTAGCACAGCAAACAGAGTAAACAGAGGTTAATTTTTGCAGGCATTAACTAGAGGTAATCCTCTATTTGAAGAAAAATTATAAGCAGCTGGCAATTAAACCTCCACCTGAACATTTTCTCCGCACATGTTTCTAGTTTTCTTGAATCAAAAGAAGACAATCCAACTTATCTGCAAGATTCAGGAAAGGAAATTCACCTTCGTTTCATATGCTGGCTCCTTGTTCAATTTGCACCTTCCAACGAGGAGCTCTTTTGAGCTTATATTAGACAGTACATTGGTGCTTGGAAAAGGCAACATGAAAGGAGCTCTTCAAGGATACATAATGCTCCAGAATCTCCCCAATGGGTTGCGATGCTGCCGTCTGGCCACAGCTTCTCCATTTATCCTGTTTTAACACCCGCTTCCTCGTTCCTTTGTGTTTCATCATTACCAGGATACTTCTGAATGCAGAGACTGAATGAGATTATCCTCAGGAACAGGGAAAGTAACTCCTTAAAACGAAGCCTTTCAGCCAACTGAAGGAAGCCAGGCAGCTCAGCCTTTAACCAGAAGTCAGACAAGTTCATTGCCACTTCAGTTTTCCTTGCCTGGAATAGCCCATATAATGAGAAATTTGGAAACAGTGAAAACTTTTTTGAAACCTTTGCTGCACACACAGTTTGTCTTTCAGTACAATACAGCATTACAGTGTGTATTGTCAATGCTGTGCTTTTTTCCAGAATAAATTCTTCCATAAAGAAAAAGTAAAATAATTCCACAGCACACACTTTTTTTGATAAATCTAAGTTTTCACCTGAGAAGCTTACTAATCAAACACTGTGCCATCAGTCTGACTCCAAAGATAATTACAAAGCAAGAATTCAAAACCTAAACATTTACAGGTATGAAAAATTAGTGTGTGTATTAACAGTCCACCAGTACAGTGCATCAAGCAACACTAGCTATCTTCATAAATTGAAGTGGGCTTAGCAAAGCTTCCTTTGAAGCTGTGGAAACTTCATCGGGTTGGCTGGTCCGGTTCATCTTTATTGTCTGTCCTTGAAAGAGTTATTTTAGGCAAGTCCTGTTTGAAATGGTATAAATCAAAGTAGCAGCATCACACAACAGAATCCACAGAGGTATGAGACATTCATGTTTACAGGGTTGATGTTTTGATTTTCATTTGACTGGGTTAGACTTGAAGAACCAACACTGTGATACCCACTGCGTTCTGTCTCGATCCAGTATTGTAATGGGTGCTTGTCTTGGAGTATTTAAGAGGTTCCATTGGAGTCAATGGGGCTTATTCACATGCTTAATGCTAAGCACATATGAGAACATTTGCAAGGTAAGTGCCTTAGAAAATCTGCCTAGTAGTCATGGCTTGAATAGGTGTGAAAATTAACATAGGATAAAAATTACTCTTACATGAAATCTACTGATTCTCTACATGTAAATACGTATGACTCTTGGAAAAATATAATCAGACCCATATCCAAATTCCCTAGATCTTTTGGGAACTTGTGTTTTAGAGTTATAATATTTTAGATCAGTTTCAGAATAGCCACATTTGATTATACAGTGTATAATCCACAGAAATTTATTACGTGATACAGCAGTAGTGTTTCTAACGCTGGCCACCAGCCATACCCATTTTTGTATGCTTGACAGTGCATTAACTGTCTAAGGTTATTCAGTGTGTGTGTAAGGAATGTTTTACATTGGTGCTCCCATTGCTCCCATTGCTGGAATGACGAGATTTCACAAAGGTATTTTATTTATGGCATCGTTTTCATGAAAGATAACTGTGTTCATTTTGAGGAGCACACGCCCCAGGTTTTACTGTTTACTAGTAAGAAACACATCGCTCCATTGTGTGAAGGTTTAGGACTAGCTTGTTAAACTCACACACAATTTCAAGCAGGTATTAAGCAGCCTGGCAAGAGCATGCTGTGTTAAGGGATGGAGCTGTGTTGTAACTGCTGGACCACGATTAAGTGCTGGATCGAGCATTAGACCGATGAGGAATAGCATGGAATAGCATTTCCCTCCCCTTACCCCAGCTTTGTCTTATTCTAAGCAAGAGGAACAGAAAGAAATGTTGTTGGGTGACACTTGCCTGCAGGGCCACAGTTCTAACCAGTGGCCTTCTCACCTGGGAATCGAGCATACTTCCAGAGGGAATCGGTGAACATAGGCCCTCACGTACAGCTTTACACTGTCATTTTCCAGGAAGGCTGAATTTTAAACTCAAAACTCATATGAAAAGTGAAAGCTCTTTAACTGCTGAGTATGTTCTAGAAATGGCCTTGCTGTTAGGAACAGATGGTCTTAAAATTCACATGTGTCCATGGTCCCAGGAGTTCTACATGATATTCTTTCTACTTTTTAATGTGGGAAGATGTTATCAAAGAAATGCACATTGAAGGGGCTGATCTTCATCCCTAGTTAAGACCTTTTACAGCATCTAAGCAAGGGAAAGGGTTCTCTGAGCACATGTAAATTACTCGTGCTCATTTGAAGCCTGTGTAAATGCAAATCACGCCCTACATATGAGGGTATCAGCATTAAAATTATATTTTCATTCATATGACTGCTTTTATTGGCATATGTCTTTGCACTCAGGCACAGTTAGGTGCTTCGTTTAAATGATGATGAAATACAGTGCTTGTTCTCTGATTGCATTCCATCTTTTCCTTCCAGCGCATGATTGCCAACACTGTCAGGACGGTGAAATTCTGCCGAAGCCAATCTTTCAGTAAGTGTATTACAACATCTGCACAGTCAGCATTATCATCAGTAGTTACAGTAATTGCAACTAATTCTGTGTGTACCAGAATTGAAAAGCCTGATTTCCAGTGATTCTTCCATGTTTGGATCCTCTAACGTTTCACAGGGTGAAACACCCTTCAGGAAGCTCTAATAAGCCCCTTCTCCTCCATCTCTTTTCCACACATGTGAGGGAGCAAAATGTCTGTGAGGTCTCTGCACACTTGTCCAATTAGAACCAGTTGAAATTAGCCTCTGGGTTCAGAAGGGGTTGAAATAAGGTGAGCAGACAGCAGCACAGAGATACACGTGTGATACCTGCTTGGATAAACCCTGTCTTTATAGGAAACCAGTCGGTAAACATAGCATTTATAAATTACATAACTGCATAAAGTGGTGATCTTAAAACCTGTTTGTCAGTGTAATTACCAGGGCTTACTTGAGGCCTCACAGCAGCCTTCCTGTTTCTCAAAGAACAGAAGAATACAAGACAATACATTTTTACAGAAATAGTTTCCTTTCATCTGGGTCAAAGCCTAGCTTAAAATCAAGTTAAGAGAGGTTTGGGTTTTTTTCTCCCACCATCAAGGTTTTTCTGGCTATTACCTTTACATTTTCATGTGTTCAGCACTAGTGAGCACTCCACATATTTAGAAACAGAAGCAGATTTTCACTACAGGTGACAGAGCAACGTGTAGTTGTTGGTGTATAGATGTGCTGAATCTGAGTGCCATGCTTTTTCCATGTGTATGTCTGTATTGACATACGGTAAAAGCTTCGGTAGTTTTCTTTCAGAGGAGTTTCAGTTCCCTAACACGTATTTCATTAAGTTGTAAGCGATTTGCTCTGAGGTTGAAGATACCGAGGTTTTAACTCAGTGGTGTTTCACAGTTGTTGCTGGAGCAGGTATAATGTGGCTACGTTAAGCAACGTGAGCAGGTGGGAAATGTTGCGGCTTGAATGGGGCAGCCACTGGGCACTGCAGCGCTACAGGTGTTCACCAGCGAGCGAGAAATGGGAATGTTTCCTGAAAGGAGGTTTCAATCAATTACACAGTCTTGAGCCTGTGTGAAAGCCGCCGGTTCAAAAGCCGGTGGGCAGCTTTAAACCATAGCAGTGAGCTGTGTAATTTATAGCTATTGACGGGTAAGGTGATGTATAAAACTCTAACCAAGGGCCATCAATTTGAGTAAATGTAGCCAAGGATGTCTGAGAGAAAAAGCTAATTTGTGGGGGTAGTAACCAGAAAGACTATCGGATATGGAGGAAAGGTTTCAAAGAAAGCGGTTTCTAAATATTGTCTTTTTAACTCACCAGGACCTGGTGTTTCCTGTGACAGCTTGTAAAGAGTTTCGCGTTCTGTTCAGGCATTTGTTCATTTAAGTGTATCAATCCTACATCATTTCTCTTTCACCAGATCCCGACGCAGCCCTAACTAATAAGAACCATCAGGATGTTCGGAGCTATGTGCGGCAATTAAATGTGATTGACAACCAGAGAACTTTATCACAGATGTCTCACCGACTAGAACCGCGTCGAGCATAAACATTTGAAGCAATGATGAGAAATGATCTTTTATCCTGTCAAGGTCACTTGTTAAGAACTTCACTTTCTCTGCTACCACACTGCCACTACAAAAATAAGCAAAAACATATTCTAAGGTCTTAGGCGACGCACAATGTCCCCAGCCTGTAGGAGAACTTTGGCTGAGGAGCGAATTTATGCACTGTAGCTGCACGGGTGGCCATGCTGCGACCTGTTAACTCATTTTAAAGTGTAGTAAATGATTTCTCACATGGGCAAAAGAGGCAAAAGATAAAATAGAATACTTAGTGGGAAATGCACAAAGAGCGTCTAATGATTCTAAAGGAGGTAGTGTTTTTCCTCCCTAGTTTAAAAAAATCTGTATTTTATGATTTATTCTCCAGGTCAGGACCAAAAGTGATCATCAGTTTAGCTTGCCTGGCTACTGCTGACCTCAGTAGAAGATGTATGTAAACATCTGATGAAAGAATGTAGGTTGAAGAGAGGTCCAAGGTACAGTTCCATTCAGAGGAGACTTATAAATACTTCCATTTGAAATGAAACAGATACTGAGAGAAAGTTCTAATCTCAGTCGTACTGCCTACTACTGCAAGCAGTGTGGCCATTTCAGAGAACTAACTGACAGGACTGAAAATGTTTTGAATGATAAATAGATTAATCTGTGTTTACATTTTACTTCTTTTTTTAAACTACCAATCAGGTTTTTACAAAATTCCATGATGACAGTAAGGTGGTCGAAATCCATAGCGTAAAGGTAGCAAAGGACCGGTTCAAAAAGAGCACAATATGCACAAACGGATTTCAAGAGAATAATTTCCTGGACAGTAAAACCTTAAACTTCAGCTATAATTAACTGTGGCTGGTTAACACATATTTTCTGGTCTTAAGCATTTACAAATATCTTAATTTTCAGCCAATTGTTTTGCACTTTCAATAGACTGTAAATAAATGTTAATTCATTATGTTCTAGGATACTTATTTATGTAATAGCTATCGTGCCAAAATAATTCAGTTTTATTTATTTTGTTGAGCATGTTGCAGGAGCAGAGCTTTTGTCTTTATACCTTGTGTGCATTTCATGTGTAGGACGTGTGATGTATGTTTTCTGTAAATAACACGCAGTACTTTATTAAATGTAGTTGCCGGAAGGGTTTAGTCACTGGCCTCATTTGCACTTCCAGCTTCATCCCTGCACGAATACCAGTGCTGGGAGCTGGCTGACACAGCAAACGTCCTTTATCGTCTGTGGGGCCCCAGACCTGCAGTTGGCCTCCACCCACTGGGGCATGGAGGAGCAGTTTAAAGCCCACTGGGGCATGGAGGAGCAGTTTAAAGCCCACTGGGGCACGAGGAGGGGTTTAAAGCCAGACAGAGCCACCCCTGCCACGGGGGATGGCAGTCTTGCACTGATGTAACGCCATGGTTCTACTCAGAGTTTGTTTGGGGGCTCCCTACCCTCCCCTCGAAACACATTTAAATGGAAAGGTTCACAGGAAGAAGGGATGTGTGTTTACCTTGAGCTACCTGCTCGGTCACTGATGGGAGCGCCAACAGTTCCCTCCTCTGGAACAGGGCTCTGCCCCTGGTTAGCTGACTCGAGCTCAGGCCTTGGCTAGCGTGGTACTCAAGAGGCCTCTGGCTTTGCTCACCTGGGGAGGTCTGTCAGGTCCTGGAGCCGTGAGGGAAGAGGTCATCTGGCCTGTACCTTTTCTCCTCTAAAGTCAGCCTGAGTGCCCCTCGGGATGGCTGTACGGCTGCCAGGCAAGCGCTGAGTGTGCAGCTGAGTGTGCGCCAGGGGAGTGACAGTGTTCAAACAACAAGTCTCTCCTGCTGCGTTCACACCAGCTCTGCTCTGCAAAGCTGGATGTCATAAAACCGATTAAGCTTGAAATTAGGAGATGCAACTATTATCTCATAATTAAACTTAAGAGATGACCTCACTGATAGAGCCTACATTTCGCCTCAGAAACAGAACACACTTTTCTTGGCGTTGACCGGGACTGCGTGAAGTCAGTATAAAGATTTTATGTTTTCTATCTATGAAAATAGTTACATCCTTTTAGTTGAAACATAAAATCTGCAAAAGCTGAGAGTCACCAGGGAAATGATGACACACAGACCCAGTATCTGCTCAGTACCTGCGTCCTGCAAAGGAAAGAATTACACAGTTAAGAAATATTCTGCAGCATGATGAAATAATTTATTTTAACTTTGCTGTCTGACTAGAAGTTCAAGATGATTCAGAGGGAAACCAGCTAATAACATAGAGACAAATTTGTGTCTTATTATTTCAAGTGAGAAATATTTCTCATTTCCATTTTTACTGCTCTATGAATATACTTCATACGGCTTTTTCAGATACAGAATCTTCCCCAAAGCAAAGTATGCCATAGAATAAACTTCAGGGACACAATTAATTCAAAAGACATTTTTATCTTTACAATCATTTTATAACATTTGTGAGTTCATGATTTTATTTGTTCCAGATTTGTTCCTATTGTTTGGACTTCCATTTATTTCTGTGTTAACTGGTTTCTAGAGCTGCCAAGTTTCAGCTTGGCTCTGCACATCAACTGATTCTTCATCCGTTTAGTATGTTTTTATCCCCTTGGTTTATTCTTTTATTCCTTAAAACCTCTAACTGTTTTACTTATTTGTTGCCAAACAGCCTCTATCGTGAAGATATATTCTGGTGATACAAGAGAGGTTTTATGGCACCTCCGTATCAACAAATGAATGCAGTTTACCTACTCAATGAAACTGGTATCTGGCAGTTTTTTAATTTTCCAATAAAGGGTGCTGTGTAAATAACAAGTGTTGCTATCTCTGTATCTAACTCATTCGAGTAGCCCAGATAGTTGCTATGGTGCTGATCACAGTCTACATACCTAGAGATTAAACGAATAAAGCTATCTTCTGGCTCTGGGATCCATACTGGGCTTCTTGCTCTCTGTGTTGACTTTACAACAGGCAGGCAGCTGTTGGTGTATTGCTCTTGCTGTATGAAGTCTCAGTGACTGTTGCGATAGTGTGAAAGTGACCAGGAGCTCGGGAAACTCTGACATGGCAAAATGCCTGCCCTGTGCTTGCAGCTGCGAGTCACAACTGGATCCTGCCTGAGTGAAGAGACACCCCTTGCCTGTTGACTCTGGGGCTGCTCTGTACGCCTGGGCTCGGATGCTGTGACAACAGAGCTGAGCCAAAGAGCGACCCCCGGCACTGTACCGCCCGCAGTCCATACTGCTTCTATAGTAGCAGGCCCGGCCAAGGGACCTGATCTCGGCCCACACCAACTAGCACCAGATCAGAGTGTCCAGCTGTTCTTCCTGGAGCAGCATGCACTGGGGACCAGCTCCAGTAGGAAATACGGATGAGTCTGTCCATCCTGTCTCCGTCCCTGCCCCGCAATCCTCAGTGGGACTCACGGTGCTACAGACCTCCCTGATCCCTGCTTGCACGAACAGCAGAACCTGCAGACTGGAAAAATATGAACCTGTTCAAAATAACGATCATGCCCGAGGGACACGGGTCACGCTGTGCTGATAGGGCTGGCCCATGCTGCTTGGCCACGCATCCCAGAGCCCCCATCCCTGTTCATTTACTGGCAGAGTCACAGCTGTAGCATTCAGATGAGAGGGAGGCGACCAGGAAGCAGTGTCAACCATAATCATTTGCTGCTGGGATGGTGACACCATGGGCATTTTGAAAATGTTCTGCATTACAGGGTTCCACTGGCGAGGTGGTTTTTAGCTCAAGCAGCAGTATGGAGCACAGGCACCTCTACTCGGGGCTGCAGAGCCTTGAGAGCAGGGTACATCCCTTGCCTAGCCTGGCGCATTTCGCTGTCATTCCTTTGTTAGGATTTGCTGTTTTTCTTGATGACAGGCCCAGGGCTGCCCATCCATCGCTAGACAGTGCCAGGGCTCAAAGGTTAAATCCAGGGAGGCTGTATGCAACACACCAGGAGGCTACAATTGCTCGGTAAAGGCAGGAGCCACGATATTTTCCCCAGACATCTTGTTCAAACCCAGTCAGCCACAAAGACGTGAGAGTGCCAGATAAAAGAGTTCAAATGTACTTGCAGGACTCTGCAGATGGAGGGTTTGGGTTTTTTTCCTCCTAAGGAAAATGCTGTGAAGGCACACAGCCTCCACAGACCACGTACAAAGGGAGAGACAGAGACAAAAAAAAGCCCTCTTTTCAGAGACACTGGCAAAACAACCTTTTAAGTACAAGAAGTTTAAATACAATTTAGAAACCTCACAAAATAAGTGAGAGAGAAATCAAAAGGTTTAACCTGCAGGGGTACCAAAAGAGATAATGAATTTTGCTTTAAAAAGAAAAAAAATTAGCAAAATGTAACAGCAGAAAATTATAAGTCTAAATTGTTAACATAGCTTCTTAGCAAGGTCAACTGCATAATATACAGTACCTTAACCTCTTCCAGAGATTTTTAAACACCACGCAGCTTAAATAGACTACTTCTGAATTCAGTGGTATTTCTTCTGGGAGCTCTGAATGCAAATCAAGAGGTAATAGTGGAAGAAAATTAAAAGATGTGCTACTCTCATTTCATTTTTGTGCTGATAATAAGGAAAGCAGCATAGAGAGTGATACAGCAAAGTGAACCTCTAACTTGAATAGCTTTTCTTTCACTGTTAATCTGAAATGCATTACACCCTGCCTTTTCAAATAATCATAATGTTCTTTACTGTAGCCTGCATTAAAGTTTAGCAGGCACAAGCAGCAGCTGTCACCAGAGGTCACGTATTAGCAATCAAAGGAAGTAATGACCAGATTAAAAAGTTATCATTAAAATTACTAAACCAGAAACTTCTAGAACAGCCTAACTTCACCTGGAGCACAAACAGACAACAGAGCCCTGCCTCCAGGGCCGCAGTTGTGCCCAGGGGACCCCTGACACCCTTGGGTGTCTCCCCGGCACAGTGCTGTGGGGCTGGCCAGCACTCGGCGGGTGTGACAGCATGGCCAGCCTCGGACCTGATCCACTCCGCCCCTGGCACTGCCACCCCAAAACAGCTCCCGCAGGACAGAGACCTGAATGGCTGAAAGCCCCTCTCCAGCTTCTCTCCATGTCAAAGGGCTGTGGTCAGTATGCTATAGGAGCACCTGGGGTATGTCCCACATGCATTTACCTGCACACCACCCAGGAACATGTAAGACTGTTTCTCACTTATCTGCCAACAACATGCTGCTCTCATACAGCACCTAACTAGGGAATTAACTTGTAAATTCTTAAAATAACATAATCCAACCATGGTCTTGATGCTGTTTGACTCAAGTGATGGAGGGACTGCAGTAAAGAGGAAGACTCTCACAATTAAAAGGGCAAAACAGAGAGCATGCACAGCTACAAAATCTACCGTTCCCATTTAACTGCTGAAGGATATTTCACAAAGGGTTCGCTTTGAAAAGGTTTGGCACTCAAAGGTAATTTCTGAATTCAAAATAAACTCAGAAAACTACATGAAAATGCATAAAGAATGCATAATTACTGACGCAAATTGGAATATTTTTCTTGGAAACTCCATGCAATAAAAATGTGACACACGGGGGGACTGGTAAGAGGCTGACCTTTATTTCCTGGCCCTAATCCATTTGGGTCAGAGTGGCAAAAAGCAAAGCCTTTGTCACATGGCAGGGGTCAGCCAGTCGAGTTTAATTTTTTCCTCTTTTTGCTTTCAAATGCAAATAAAGCACATTACAATGAAAATAACGATTGTAAATGAATAACTCAATTAAAGGAAATTTACATAAAGATACGTAGGCTAGAGGTGACAGTAGATATTCCAACATCCTAACAGACAATAATCCATTTCTTAATCAACTTCTGTCAATAATCATGAGCTTTCTGCTCTCCATGGTTTCCTCATTATAGCACCACCTCTTGTGTTTTTAAATAGTTCTTCCCTCAGATGCTGTCCGAGGCAGCGAGTGAATCCGCTCGCTGTGTTTGCCGAGGCTTTGTGGTCTTTCACAGGTGTACGTTCTTTCTGCGCAGGAGTACGGTCGGCAGCATTGTGGATGTTCTCAGATAACAGGGAGCCGGCGTTGCCTTGGGTTTTCTTTAGATGTCCTCATTCTCAGTAGGACTGACCCTTGAGGGCTGCGGTACTGGCAGGTTGCTGCCTAGTGTCTGTTTGAATTCTAGCGTTTCCTTCCATTTGTAATTCCTGCCCTAATGTTTCTCCTGTTCCAGTTTTCTGGCTGGTAACTCCTTTGTGATGCTCCTGATCAGTTAGAGCTTTGCACAGATTTATTTTTTTCCCTCCCTGACACAACTAGATGTTGTTAACAGTGCACTAGTGTTGGGGAGGGGGGGTGGGTGTTTGATCACCTCCTTTTTGGGAACACAGGCAAAGGTACTGAGATGATGCAGCTAAAGAGATTTATCTAAAATAAGGGCTTTTCTGAGGCAGCCTAATATTATGGGCATTTTCTAGTTTTATCTCATCTCTAAATCCAAACAGAAAAAGATTTGATCTTCAATAGCCAGATTTGTTTCTAACTAATATACGCTGGACTAAACAAGCAGCAAAAAAATGTAAGCTGCTCACACTACAGAATATCATTAAAAGGAGCTAATATTTTCTTTTTAGTTCAAACCGACTGCCTGTGAACGGTGCCCAAAGTTTTCATGATTGCAGTGGTTGCCTTCGGTTTCCAAGAAAGGTAAATATACTAAATAGTTACATACTAGTTAGTTTTAACAAAGAAAACAACATATGATGCTTTAAACCAGCTGTTGCATCTTCTGCCTTGTCATCTTCCCTTGGTGGTCCTCAGAGGTGGAGCTGTGCCTGCCTCTCCCGACTCCCTAAGATCAAGCAACCTATTGGGAAAAAAAAATGATGAGGGAAATGAAGGGACTGTTGCTTCAGTGGAGCTCACAGTCGTGCGGATTAGAAAACACGACCGGGCACAGCAACAATAAATTCAGTACAGCTTTAAAACAAAGAAAACACCATTAAGCCATATTACATTTTAGAGAAAAAAATGTGCTGAAATTAGAACAACAAATTAAGTCTATTGGAGCACAAAATTTAATATAAGGAGGAGTATGAGTTATATATATATATAATTAAAAGTATGCAATGAAATGGTAACTGAACAGAGTAGTAGGGAGTGGATTACAGCTGAATATAACGATCGGCTAAAAATTGTGGTGCCAGTAAAAGATAAGAAAACCATTCTTGTAAAACAATCAGGAAATTTATTTCTTGTTAATATTTTGCCATCTCATTGCTATCTCCATTTTAATTATATTGACATTTTTGTAGAAGTTATATGTGCTTTTATACTGCACACATGCCAGATCAAAAGACAAACAGTGTACAAGCTGTAGCCTGCCAGTTCTGAAAACCGTTCTGCACAAAGCAGATATCTGATCCACATGTAAAACACCCATCGCAGACCAGCCCTCTCTGCCACACAAATACCTCTATTTTATTGTTCTAGTCTGCATTTAGTCTTTCTGTGCTTAATAATTTTACAATTAATATGTAAATAGTATTTATAATACTATTTTTTTTATTTTATGTTAAATATACAAGACAGGTGCTTTCATAAATTCCTACTTTTTCTAATAAAAAAAAGATGAGAAAGCAGCAGCAGAAAAGAATATCATTTGTGTGGGTGTGAGATGTACAATCCTTAGTACAGGCTCTATTTTTCGTCATTCCCCATGAAAGTTGAGAATGAGCCAGTCACCACAGCACACCAAAGCCGGGGCTGCTGAAGCAGACAGGGATCAGCCCTGGCTGTGTGGGCACGGGGGCTGCACGTAGCATCAGATGGTCGGTGCGTGTGGGCGCACATTCCCCGGGCCATTTGCGGCAGGAAAGGCAGGATTGCCTCTGAGCCAAACCCAAAGGCAAGTCCTTAGATTTTCCACTTGCTAGAGCTCGCTGACTCCATCTCTCAGAGAGTCTAAATGCAGCAAATTTTGGCAAGCAGCACCATGCCAGGTTCCGTTTTAGTCACGAAACAAACCCTGCTCGTTCTGTTTCGGGGTGTAACTGCAGAGGTGTGTGGTTACAGCATATCTGGACATACCTGCATGAATTTCAGGCTGGACAGCGCAAGCAAAAATAATGATGCAGGGAGGGGTTTCAGGTGAGCCACTCGTGAGCCAGTTCCAGGTCACAAGCCTGATGGTACAAATGGTATAAAATTAATGCTACCGTATTGTTACTGCTGTTGTTGCTCAAACCAGCTGGATTCACACCAGCATACACTACTGCTAGTGGTATGGTAACGTGTGTACAACATTTCATGCTAGTATAGCCCAGGCATGACCCCCACCATGTTTTCTGGTCAGTTGTTTAAGCCAGGAATGAGGCAGGCTGTTATCAGCCAGAAAAGCAGAAGTGCTTCAAAGAAACCTCCGTACTAAGCCTGAGCTGAACTCTGAGCCAGTCTTGAAGGAGAATTGAAAAATACGGAGCAGGTGTCCACCTCCAAATTATCCATGGCTAGAGTTTCACGTACAGTTTAAGCTGCCATAAACCTTTGCGACTGCTAAAAAAGCACTTCCCCACCCCGTCCCTCTCAGCTGCTCGTATCAGCCCTTGCTCCTCTCCTGCCTTTGCTCTGGCACGATGACCTGCATTCAGATCTGGGTGAAAAGGGATGTTTTTCCCTGCAGCGGCTTTTGCCTCCGCAGCCCCGCTCACCGTGCAGCCGTGCAAAAACCGCGCTGGCGGGAGGTGAGGTGGGCAGCGCGGCAGCAGGAATGGGGCTCGCAGGGCAGGGAGGGGTGTGACTGCTGCTTTTGGCAGGCAGGATGATTTAAGCCACCTGGCCATATGCATGAAACTATATTTTCCATGTTGAAAGGCGGTGAGACGTCATTGCACCACCAGTGTGGCAATGAGATGTAGAGAGACAATTCATGCGAATCCTTTCAACTCTAAAACTGAATTAAAAGCTGCTAGAGCTACCTTTATCCTTTGCCAATTGTTGTGGCTTTACAATTACTTCTGTTAGCTTTCAAATATTTTCTGCCTGTGCCACATAAATTGAAGAAGCCTGAGATGAGGATCGAGTTCTCCAGAGCTGACTTAGAGCTTCTCAGTTTGAATTTGCTGTGAGGGGAAACCATACCGCCATGTGCTGCTGGCTGTTTCATGTGGTATAGCAACCACCCAGGAAACTCTGATTACTATGGGTTCAGAACTAGCTAATTTTTTAGTTCTCATGATAATGGGGGGAAAAAAAGCTTGACAATATCTGAACACCCACTAGCTAGAGGGCAGAAAGGAGACAACCCCCTAAACGCACAGGTAAAACCTTGCAGTAATTCCAGCTTCAGGATAGCGTACCTCTGGGGTTGGACAGTCCTTGCTCAAGCTCCTTCACTTTTCCTCTCTTGTCCTCTCATACAGCAAGGGCGATTTAAACAGCACCCTCCTGAGTAGGAAACATTAACCACTCCCTCCTTTCTCATGTGCTGCTGGAATAGTTTGCTTCTTTCTGCACCCGGGGCCTAAAGTCAGACATGATAAATCCCAGCTCACCGGATACACAGCCCTGGACAAAAAGCCTGGACAAAGTGCTGGCGGCTAGAGACCTCTGAATGCAAGTGCTCCATGAATCGAGTGATTAACATTTAAATAGATTTTAAAATCATTTGACTAATTGGCAATTGCCTCAGACAGGAAGGATAAACATGTTAGTCACAGTCTTTAAGAGACTAAGTATGTGGCACCCCTCCTCCAAAGCATGAGTTTCATGTGATTTGCATTTGATAGCTGTGTTTTCTTTTAAATCCTGGCACCTCTGATTAACTTTGCCTGGAGACTCCTTTCCAGGCTCACCAGCACATCAGTTCATCACAAAGCACAAGCACTCGCAGGTCAGATGGTGCCTCAAAGTGCCATATCCAGGGGAAGCCAGAGCACGCGACCTCCTTCACTCCTTGTCCTGGCAATGCTGACTGCCAAGGTGGGCGTATGGGGTCAACCCATGCCTGCCTTTTGCCTTTCTCAGCATCTTCATGTACTTACTGCACTGTGACAAAGATCTTGCTGAACTTTACTCGTCAGTTATTACAGCTCAGTGGAAGAATATGTCTTATTTTATGCCAGAAATGTATTGTCCTCCACTGTTTTAACTGTTTTTTACCCTCTTTCATGCCAAAATAACACACCTTGGGGGAAAGCCTCTAATATTCATGAAACTGTATTTGATTCATCAGGAAAATGTTCTTCCCTTATTCACCTCAATACCTTACATCTTAGTGATGTACAATTAATGCATATGATTCAGTGTGATGCTGCACACCTCTTTGTGATTCATCGTGCTACACAGCTGATTTTGGTATGGCCAGTCTACACTTACATATAGCTATAGCCAAATATGAGAGGTAATGAGGAGCCAAGATTCTCCAGTGAGCGCAAAACCCCAGTACAGACCCTGGTAGGTGAGCGGGGCAGTGTGGTGTAAAGTGGTGATGGGCACTGAATCTTGCATGATACCGATACGAAAATACACTGTCAGAGCTATATGATGTGTTTGCCTCAGCACAAGAACTGTTTGAACCTGTGCCTTCTGAGTCACTTCCTTTAAGCATGACAGCTTATTTTCAATTTGCAAAAAGTTTTCTGCAACAGTAGAGTATCAAAATACCATTAAAATGTTTGGATAAGGAAGGGTCCATGTGATTTCAGAGGGTGGAGATGGGTTGACCCTCTTTTTTTCCCTGGCCTGCAGTGACTGTCCTGAGGGCAACCAGGGAATACAGATGGGAGACCAGGGGCTTGTTCTTGGCAGTCAAGTCCTCCTCTTCTTCCACTTTCCCAAAAGGAGGACTGGCCACAGCACTACCACCTTCCCCCTTCCAGTTCCTAGGGAGCTCCTCATGCTGACCATGCAGCAGCCAGGCAATTCCAGGTGACACCATTTGTGGTAACACCATCCCAGCTCTGGTGGCATGAGAACAACGAAGAGTATCTTTTAAAAAAATTACCGTCACCAGGTCGTTTTGGTAATACGAATTTTAGATAAATTTGGCTATATTGCCTGTCACAAACAGCAAACCTGTAAGGAAGGAACTTGTGCTTCCAAAGCCGTGGCCATGGGAGCAGTGTGCCACGAGTCCTTCCATCTGCAATGGTGGGGCTGTGGTTGCAAACACCTGAGCCCCGCTCGGGCCAAAAAGCTCTTCTTAAATTTGGTGTGGTTAACTAGCAAGCAGACACCCCACCTCAGGCAAAAAGCCATCCTCTGCCTGGCCCAAACTGTGCGTGGAGCCAGCACCTTGTCCATGGAGCCGACGCTCTATCCAGAGCATCTCACAGCAGCCCCCCGCAGCAGACGGCACTCTGAGTGAGGGGCGCGGAGGCCAGAAGGGGCCTAGCGACCCCATCATTACTCATCGACATGTCAGGTACGAGAGTGGTGGGCACGCAGCCCTCCTCACCCGCCGCCTCAGGAACCCTCGGCCGGGGCGGAGGGACTCGCGTGGGGCCGGGACTCGGTCGGTACCGGCCGCCGGCTGGCCTGCCGCCTCGCCTCGTCGCCCACCCAGCCGCGGCACCTCATCCCCTATAGGCGGGGGCGCCCGCCCAGCCCGCTCCCCTGAGGCGGCCGGCAGCGGCCTCGCCTCCCCCGCGGGGCTCGGCGCACAGCGCGGGGTGGCGCCGCTGCGAGGAGGCGCGGGGGCGGCGGCGGCGGCTTCGGCTCCCCGGCACCAACCGGAAGCGCGGGGGACGGAGCGGGAGACGCGGTCGCGCCGGTTCCAGCTTCCCTCGGCGGCTCCGGGATCGGCGCCGCTCGGGTCCCGCCAGCCCGGAGTCCCTCGGGAAAGGTGAGGAGAACGAGGTGCCCCCCGCTACGCCCGGGCTGGGGGCAGCGCGGGGGGCGGCGGCGCGGTCAGTGCGTGCTTGCCTGGGCGGAGGGAGGCGGCCGGCTGCCGGCGGGGCGCAGCGCGGCCGGAGAGCGGGGCCGGGCCGTGGGTGTCCCCGCCGGATTTGACGTTTCGCACCCGCTGAAGCAACTTTGAAAGTCCTTGGAGGGGAGGCGCTCGGCCGTCCCGGCGCACGGCCTGACCTTGCGTCGCCCCGGGGAGCGGCCGCCGCCTGGTCCCGCGGCGCCGGCCAAGCCCCGCGGGCGGCAGCGGCGCCCGCGCGTGGCAGCGCGGTGGGGCGAGGGTCCCGCGGGCGCCGCTCGGGCCGGGACCGGGACTCGGGCCGGGCACGGGGTGTCCGCCGAGGGGCACCCGGGAGGGCGGGAGCAGCGGCGGTGCCGGACGGGCCCACGCGGAAAATGTGCTGCGGGCTGTTGTCTTGCGTGGGGGGTTGGCTGCAGGACGTGGGCACCGGCGTTTGGCCGGGGGCTGCTGCGCTCGCGCACCCCTCCGCCCCTCAGGCGGTGCCTCAGACCCCTTCGCCTTACGTGCACCTGCTGCGTTTTAATGTTGTTTAGGGTATAAAATCCCTCCGGTTGGGCTTTGAGCTGTGACTGTACTTCCCCTCCGATTTTCCCGTCTCCTCTCTTGCCTCAGCGGACTGGCATTCCTTTTTTTTTTGCTGTGTTTCCTCAAGTTAGCTGCACCGGAGTGCCTGTTTTTCAGCCTGCGATGGCGTGAGCTATCCGTTACCCCCTGTCCAGCGTGCTTTGCCCCGAGTTTTAGCGACAGAACCGTCGGGAAAGCCGTGGATCATTACTTTTTCTAAATTCTAGGAGCAGAAATAATTTGAAAGCACTGGATTAATTGGGTCAGTGCCTGGAAACATCGTAGCTTTCCACCGGAGACCTGTGGTTAGATGTTTTCAGGACTTTACCCTGAAATTGTCAGTCTCCAGAAGCCTACTTGTTTTATCTGTCAGAAGTGTGCTTTGCATACCGGTGGCCCAGTGTGGATAATGGTAACCCTGGGGTGTGCGGCTGGCTGAGGAGGAGGCAGAAGGGCTGGCACAGCTGAGGCCTGGATCCTGCTGTCCTGCCTGTGCAGGGACCGAGCGGCTCTCCAGCCGGGCTGCAGGTTTAGCTGCCCGGTCTCTCCTGTGTGTACTTGGTTGCATGCGTGCTCCTGGCAGGCAGCACTGATGAGGTATAACGTGTGCGAAGTGAGCAGCTTAGGCTTTCTCTGAAATAAAATGTTTTCTGTTTAAAGTGAAACCTTTAAACCCTCCTCTGCCATTGATACAGCTCGGGGGGGGGGGGGGGCGGGAGGGGGGGGGGGAAATACTTCTTTTCCTGAAGTACTCAAACTGTTTAGGCTGAGTTGAGATCTTTTTCCGTAGCACTGTTGGTTATATAAATTCAAATAAAATTAGAAATGTTATTAATGGAAGTTAGGCAGAATTCTTAGGCTGTGACAAAGGACAGGCTCCGATGTTGTTGCCTCTGTAACTAAGGTAGGCAGAGCCTTGCCTGCAGTCTCACTGGCTGCAGGGCTGCTGCTCAGTCTCGTTAAAAAAGTTTAGGAATTGTAGGGGTTGTTGACTTTATTTTAACCTGTTCAGAGATTAGGAGATTAGGATATATTTAATTTGGAGTCGTGTATAGAGTTTGTTTGCATCTTATCCATCAGGCCTTCATGATATGATTAAAGGATCTTTTATTTAGAAAAACTTCTTTCTGGGGTATCTTGTTGCTCACTATCACTGTAACTCCTCTGTTTTCTGTTTAGGCAAGACGGTGGTTATCAGTGTTTTGGTGTTTGAGGGTGGGCTTTTTGTTGGGCTTTTTGTGGGTTTTCATGGTTTTGTTTTTTATTTTTAAAGGCTAAATAAATATGCTGCTGCAAAAACCCAGGTTGATATGCCCAAAGGCTGTAAAGCCACGTTGGATACGAAGGATGATTTGGGTCTAAAAATGGATAGTCAAAGATCCTGAAAGCAAATGGGCTGTTTTGCCAAATAAGGAATCTTGGCACATTCTGCTGTGTATTTTAAGATAGCACAAGTGTAGTGTGCTACTACTTTATTGGCAATATGTTGGCAGCGTGCCTTCCTGAAAGAAGCACTGAATCCTGCTTCATGGAACCATGCGGTGAAGCGAGGGCAGCGAGTGGCACGGTTGGTCCCTTTAATAAATTATAAAAGGTTTTCCTGAAGTAATTGAATATTTAAGCAGCACCAGGTGTACGTTTAAGATGAGAGATGCAATTTTCAGTTCTACAGCCATGCAGTAAGCAAAATAGGAGTTGCATTTATTCAGTTACTATGCAATTTATGCTAAATTCTTTTCCTGCCTTTCCTGTCTGTAAGCCCCTCAGTGCAAGCTCTCCATGCTCCGGCAGCAGCAGATGAATGACAAGTAGTAGGGTCATCTGGCTTGTACATGGAGTGAAGCAGAGAGTTGGGCATAGTGGCACTTGTCCTGGGGCACAGGTTGGTTTTGGGCAGCTGGGAGGTATGAGTGAAGGTGCCGGGTTCTCCCAGCGTTGCTGCACTGGGATGTGGGACAAGCAGCTTGTAGGGGGCTCCTTTTGCAACCTGGAGATTCCCTTGCCTTGGGGAGGGTCTGGAGGAGGGACCCCGCCTTGGTTACTCTCCCAACAGGCCAGAGATAATGGATCATTTCGTACACTGAACACTTAGTACTGTACGGAACTGAGCTTGTTGTGGCTTAATAGCTTGCATAATAGAGTCCTGACATGTTAAATACTAATGTTAAATGCTAACCTGACATGTTAAATACTGCTAAATGCTGTTCAGATCTGTGCTTTTTGTGTGTGAAATGAACAAGCTTCTAACAGCAAGTTCAAATAAGTTGTTATGAGAAAAAACCCAAAACACACAGGAAAAACTGGAGGTGTTCTTGCATGGTTGCAAGCTCATGTTTACTATTAGCAGTAAAACAGAAGGACAAAGTCATCGTAGTCATCATCCCCCCAAGATCCCATAGGAATAATCAAAATAACCGGCAGTTGAATTATTTCTTCTTGAATTATGCCACCGACCATTTCTGAACTGCCAGAGTTTCGTTTCATTGACAAGAAGCATGGAAGCCAGTCAGCATCAAGTTCCCCATTCTGACACGATGGCAGCAGCTATGCACGTGGAGCTGTGTGAGTGGGCAGGACAGTGGTGGCACCAGCCCCTCGTTATGCTGCACGCGGGGGAATTGCCATGAAGCCCCCGGCCCCAAGCCTGGGCACCCTGTTGCAGAGGACTGCTCTACTGGCTGCAGAGGTGCAAGGTGCGAGGCAGGGCCACGTGTTGGAGTGATGCACGTGTTTCGGATGCACGTGTAAGGCTGTGGGGTTTAATGAAAGACATGATTTATTTTTTTTTTCCTTAACCAATGTTATAAACTCAGATTGTGAAGTATCTTTTAAAGCAGGGTGACAAGTTAATAACTGTGTGTGGATTTCTCACGTACAGTTGTTACTCTAAACAGTTGTTTTTTCAAACATAACAAAGGCATTGATCGGTCTAATTGAGGATTAACTACCTGCCATCCGAAAACAAGGGGTAATATTTAAACAGGGCTGTTCTTTCATCTGGAAGGAAAAAGCTGTATACCTAGCTTAGGCTGTCGTTAATTACAGATCTCTAAATAAAGAGTGTCCCATGTAAATCTCTTCCACTTTCTCTGGAAAAAAGCCCACATCTGGAAGAACCTGATACAAATCAATGACTCGTTTTTTAAATTATATTACTGTATTGTATGCTGGTGCCTATCACTTCTGCAACTGGGGGACAGCTGAAGATAAACTGGAAATTGGGAAAGCATTAAAAGAATGAGCAGTAGCTTCTGCGGATGCTCATGTGCCGGGCACTACATTGCCACTGCATAGATGTTTAGGTAAAGTTTTTAAGCAGCAAGGAGAGCACATCAGAAAAGTACTCACTTGTATTTCTCAAGTGTCTGCTGTGCATGTTGTACTGTCTTGAGGTCTGTTTTCTGTGAACTCTTGGAATAACATCTTGTTCTATGTTAGCGTAACTTTCAGCAATGAAATAATTTACTTGTTTAGATGGACCAGTGGGTTCTTCTGGGCGAACTATAGTTTAAAATAATTTGACAGCTCTTCAGAACTATCAAATTTAGATAGTGAAGGCCATAAATATTTGTTTCCTGTGATGTATTTTTCTTTTCACTTGGTTTTCTGTTTGTTCTGCCATCCCAAAGGCAACCATCTGTTATCAGATGTTCACACTTTCCTTTTCAATTTGTGGTCCACTTGGTGCATATGCTTTTGCCTGTGAGTAACATCACTCTTCTGAATAATTCTGTTATCAGTAAGGAGATTCTTCACTGAAGCCTGATCATCCACATGCAAAAATGTGTGCAGAGCTGTGACCCTAAATTGTGAGGCCTCTGGACTGGGAAGCTGGTCCATTTTATATCTACAGAGCATGGTATATGCTTGAAACTCCCATGTACACGGTGTTAACTTGTAACAACTGCTGGAGTGCATGAGGCAAATGAGCTTTTCTTTCTGAAGACCCGGTAATTAAGTAGCGCTGCAAGGACAGAAAAAGTTAAAACTGGCTTCGCTACCCTCCTGATTTGCCAGAGTGACCAATTTCCTTTCCCTTGAGCTTTTCATAAAGAAAACGCAGGCAGGGTGGTGCAAAAGAAGACTCGGAGAGGGCAGGAAATGTAACGACAACAGTGACAAGGTTAAACCAAGAACAAAAGGTCAGCAGAAGAGTTCAGGCACTTGTGTCGGGGAAGGAGCTGGCAGGGTACTGCATGAATGGACTTTCTTTCACGTCCCATGGTTAACCCCTGCTCCGACTCACAGAGCAGGGGATGACACGTTTGTGTTCCCTCACTAAGAGCTTTGTACACTGGCTGTCAGTGAAAGGCACGCCTGAAGCCTGTGCCCACCTGAATGCCATGACTTCTGTAAACACAGGAAAGTTTTCATTGTATGGTCAGCGCTTGCCTTGACCCTTACAAGTGGTAGAGAGATGCAAAACGAAGGAGGAAGTTCCAGAAAAGTCTGTATGTTATCTTATGCAGCATGTAAAAAATAAAGTTGACATCTTCATCTTGCATTTGGAGAGTAGCTGCAACCCCATACTGCCAGAAACTTCTTGTCAAGTGGTATCTCCAAATTTTAATCAGGAGGGACAGAGAGAGGGGAAATGATGTCTTTGTTGCAGAAGGGATTGGGATGAAGGGATTTGACAGTCAGCAGTGCTAGGTGTGTTCCAGGTGCATTTCCCAGCCATGGGCAATTCTGTCTCAGAAAGCCATCTCTCTGCACTGGAGGCTCACAGAAGACACAGGATGTTTGCAGTTTGACCAGGACAACTGAAGGTGTATTTTTACCACCAACCCAAAAAATCTCAGTGTCTTTTTTTGGCTTGTTTTCCTCAAACCCATCTCTTTCATTTTATGCTTATAAGTTTACTTTCATTAATTGCAAATAATTTAATTATTGCTGGTATTTAAAACTACTGTCTGGTACATCTGAAAGGATGGCGCAGCAGGCTTGCCGATGTTTCTGGAGGAGCCCATGTCGTGCAGTCCCACTAAGGACCTGGTGTCTCCCCATCTTACACCATCAAATAAAGAAACCTAAAATTAGTTATTATTCATGTATTTAGGTGATAATGTGTCTTGAAATTCTCTATGGGCATAAGCTTTATCACTGTGAAATCTCCGGGAAGGACGTTCTGTTCTGCTGGCAGCAGACATAGGATCGTCTCTGGAAACTGCCAACACCAACCTTGGCACAGGCTGCAGAATTTCACATATTGTAACCCAGATGAATTGCTGTGTACTTGCGCTTTGTTGTAACACGCAAACAGAACTGAGTCACTCAGGAAGAGACTTTTGCCGTGGCCAGGTTTTTCCACATCCTTGCGCGAAGCACTCCTACCTTGCCCCGAGCGCCGGCAGCGCGTGTGGTGCGTGCCGCAGCGATGCGTGCCACGGTGCTGCCGCCCGGCCGGGGTGGCATGCGCCTCGTGCTCAGCCATCGCGGCAGGGGAGCTGGCACGCCTGGCATGCCTGAGCTCCTAGGCAAGCTTGGAGCAGAGAGTGTGCCTCCCGTCTGTGGGTGCGCTTTGCTCACATCGGGGAAGGCAGTGACGCACCTGCCTGTCGCAGAGCCACTTCCAAGGCATTCGGGAAACATCAGTATTGCTCTGAAGAATACTTCTAGTCATTTCTGTCTCCCAGTTGCTCCTAATAGCTTGTGCAAATTATGCAGACATTTGCATAGCCTGTTGGAGTGCGAGTTCCCAGGCTCTTTTCCTCTTGTGCCCCAAGGATTTCACTGTAGAGTATTTGTGGTGACTGGTTCTGTTTTTGGGGTGTCTGAACACGGGTAAGAAAGTCCACAAGTCTTTGGAGCGTACGTGCTAATGAAAGCTTTTCTCTTCACAGGTTTTGCTGTGGTATATTTTGTCATTATGAGATGTCGTCTACCAGTGCTTCATTTGTGCAAATTCGATTTGATGACTTGCAGTTTTTTGAGAACTGCGGTGGAGGGAGTTTCGGGAGTGTCTACCGAGCCCGATGGATTTCTCAGGACAAGGAGGTGGCAGTAAAGAAGCTGCTCAAAATAGAAAAAGAGGTAAGGATTTACTTTTCATTCACTTCGTTGTGGAAACAAGGGCAGAAACTCTTTTCTAGTGTCTTCCGTGTATAGCTCATTGAGACAAACTACCTCGGGCTTTTTGCTTGTTTAGTTACAAAACCTCACAACTGGATGATGTTGCAATCAGGACATACTGAGGGACCCCCAGCCAATGATGTCTCTGATTTAAAACATTATTGTTTCACTGTTTACTGTCTTCCCCCACTTCCCTTGTTCAGAAGCTCCTCTCTGCTCTGGCCCTGAAGAGGAGGAGAGCTAGCTGCACTGTGGAGCTAGTAATTCCCCTTTGATACCATTGGGCATGTTGCTAGATAGGAAGAGGTAATGTTCATTGTCTTTGCTTGCTTCTGTTTCCCCCTCTTTACATCTGGTCTCTCAAGCACCATGGTTTGTGTCTGTATGTTTGCTCTAGTCTTAGCGTGTGCTGCTGGGTGGTGCCTATTACAGGTTTTGATCTGGGGCTCCACTAGCTCTGAGTTAGTCATTGCCACACTTAGGCTTGGTCTCGCAGCAAGGTTTAAGCCTAACTGTTCTACCATGTGCCTTCACTTGCAGCATCCTCTGCACCTGGAAAGGCAGATGGGTCCTAGGGAATCCTGTGGGAAAAGGCAGAATTAACTCACTGCACCTTTACCAACTGAGGTTGCTTTGAGTCAGTTTGGGGTTTTGTTTTAAACCTTGTTAGTTTACCTAAAAATCCTCTTGACCCTCAGCTTTTTACAGTCCCAGCAGAGACACAGTGCATGTGGTTGTCACAGTGCTTCAGTGTGCCTGTTGGTCACCACCACTGATGAAGCAACAAGGACATACCAGTGTAGTGATGGACAGCACAGTTACTGGACCGCTGTTCCCAGCATGACTATATCTAACTTGTATACAATATCCTCAAAGTATGTTAGGAAGACAGTTATAAGCTGGAGGACAGCAGAGCAGCGCTAGGGATAGTAAATAATCAGACATCAAAGTTCATCCACCGCTGCTGCAACCAAGTTAGTGTGATTACATCATGCTTAGTGATGTGATAAGCATGTTTGATCATGATTAAGCAAGTTGCAGTCTAAAACAATGTGGAAGAATCTTATGATTTTTCCAGGATGGTGAGAGATGTATGCCTTCTGTCCAATGTCAGTTTATACTGTTCTCTTTATTCCTACTATTTGTTCATTTTAGAAGATACAGAAAGACAAGTAGAGTCGGTGCTGTGCAGTACCAGTAATGTGCTCCTTAAAAATCAACCAGCTGGCAAATCTCCGTAGTGGTCGGTGAAGTAACTTTATTGAATAGGTGTGTTTCTGGTGGGATTACGTAGAAGTCTGTGCTAGACCTGTTGCTAGGTACTTTTTGAAAACAGTATTACTACATCTTGTAATGACATAAACCTTTGTGGAATGGGAAATGATGGAGAAAGTAGGACAGTCGTATGCATTGCTTGACACAGTTGGACCATTCAACAAAAACATTTTTATTTAAAACAGCCAAATGCAATCCTCAGCTTGTAGTAACAAGGAACACAGGTCGCACGCTAGGAAAAGGAAACTGTATGCTGGAAAGAACTTGAAGGTTTATTTAGGGATTAATGAAGACTTGAAACTCATTAAGAACTCCAATCGGGGTGCTGATAAATTAGGTTGATGCTCTTGCATATCCAAATGATGATCAAGTAAATTTAAGAACCAGACATGCTTTATCTTGGTATGTGGTGCTGGGGTCAGGTTAATAGGTGCAGACCCGGTTCTGATGTGTTCAAAAGAACGTAAACGAACTGGAGGGGCAACCCAAGGGGGGCTGCAAAACACATTGGGAGAGTGAAAAGTAGGGGGATGTGTGGGGGCATGTGTCAGAGGAGGGCAATGGACATCATCCATCAGGTTGAGTTGACAGAAGGAGCACAAGTGCCTTCCAGCACAAAACTGGTTATTTACATTCACACTTGTAATCACCTGCAGTATAAACTAACAAGACAGGTTATTATAGTTGGGGGCAGCTTGTTGTGGGCACCTTCTCTTGAAAGTTTTCTGTGAAGGCAGCGGAGAGGCAAGTGGTGAGGCCTTAAATAAGTCTAGCAAGTTTTGGCAGAATTTATCTGTCAAAAACCCAAGAGAATTAAAAAAAAATAACAGCTTGTTTACAAAAGTTGTGGTTTTGCACGGAGAAAATGCTGGGCTCGTTTAATCTAGTGCAAAGAGTTATTACAAGAACTAATGGTTGCGATCTGTAGCCAGACAAATTAGAATGGGAAATAAAGCACAAATTATAAGGAGTGAGGATGAGTAACGCTTGGAGCAGACTACAAAGGGAAGGAGCGAAGTTGGAGAATCCTTTCCATCTCTTCATGTCTTCACGTTGAGATGTCTTTTTGGACAATTGTTTTTGTCAAGCTGTTGAGCTCAACACAAGAGCAGCTCGCTGAAGTATCGTGGCCAGTGATATACTGGAGGCCAGCCTCGGTGGCCTGAAGGTCTCTTCTGACCTTAGTGGCTGTCAGTCTGTTTACATACACAGCGTGCAGTAACTTATCTGCCGTGATGACAATAATGAACATCTGTGACTGAACTGTGCTGAAAGTCATGGCGGGTCAATGGCTTTTCTGATAGCAACAGGAAAATAACTTGCTGTAACTGTAATGTAGCTGTGCTTAGTAGACATTTAGATGGTTCGCGTTTAGTCCAGAAAACGTAATTGTTGCCCTTTCTGGTTTATTTGAAAGGAAGTGTCCTTTTAACTTCGTGACTGATTGTCTCGCATTTCTGTTAACTGCTGCCAATAATCCATAACAACTGATTAAAGAGAAAACAGAGGAAAGTTGGGAAAAGCTTGCTCAGAGGAATTCCGTGCTAGCTGAGTCCAAGGGCACAAGCCAAGTTAATAGAGCTGTGGGATCATTCTGCAAATATGTTGTATCTGTGTTTCATTTTATTAAACAAGCCAATCAAAACCAGCAGAGGTCTTCAAAGCTTTGTATTAGCCAAGTGGCTATCAAGTTCTAACATGTGAAACAAAGCAATTTTTGTTCCAGTGTATAGGAGAGTATCGTACTAAAAATATGCGCTCAGAAGAACCTTAGAAATACTTGGGAGGGTGTTGCTCAGGCAGATTTCTTCAAAACTCTAAAATTTGAGAAATGGAAGGACCTCTGCAAGGCATTAACTTTTTATAAACAGGCAGTAAAGTGTGACTGTACGGGAAGGGGAGTGTATTTATATGAATGAAATACAGCCAAATACAGATAAATAGGTGTGCTGATAAAAATAAATACGCTGCAAGGCCTTGATTAGGGTATGAGTTCTGAAGCTCTGGCCAAGACTTCTGCTGATTAAGTAAACCATAGGAGTATGTCTTGAGTGATTAAATAACAGCAAAACCAAGACTAAATTGCCAGGTTACTATCTAGTCCAAGCACTTTAGCAGTGTTAGGTTTTAAGCAAGGAACAGGAGTGCCTTGTGAATTGTTTTATGGAAAATCAAACTGTCAGCGTGACATATGTGGTGCATACTGGGGGAGTAGAAATGCCTCCTGTAGTAGGATGTGCGCTTGCTCCTTTTGCCCTGAGTGATAATTATGTGCATTTGTTGAAGAAAATCGCACATCTACTACTCAAGTTATTTGGTATTCCTGAATTATTGGATAAGCCTGTAATTTGCCTCCCACTGCAATGGATGGGAGAAATGGGGCCCAAAGGCCTTATTCTGCAAATTGCTAGCAGTTCTTTTGACCCCATTATCTTGAGCAGGTAACTGCTGGAGCGAAATGTTACAACCTGTTGTTTTATGCCTTGTCATGTTAGCTTTTCCCTGAATAGTGCTCACCACCTTCGGTTGTCGGTACAGCTCTCAAGTTCGCCTGTTAGTTGTCACTGCTTTTGAAGGCGACGCTTTTGATGGCTGCTTTAGGTTATTTTTTTGGCACTTGACATCAGATCTGGAGTGTGGTTCTTCATTGGGATATTTATTACTGCTGGAATTTCACCTGAAATGTGAATTTAATTTTAACACCACCGCTTTTTGGAAATACTCCATGATCCATGAACTGTCTCACTGGTATTGATAGACAGCAGTATTAGATCTGATTTGCTTTCTTCAGCTGTGACAGCCACGGTACTTAGTTACAGGATTGTTTGGTTTCATGCAGTACAGCCCTTCCCACACAACTTCAAGATGCCGGTGGTGATCTCTGCAAACTGCAGAGAGAGGCGGAAAACCCCCTACTAAATGTAACTGTAATCGTATTGGGAAATGCTTCTTCTGGTGGACTAACAGAACAAACTGGTGTGGATAAAAGATGTTAAATTGAGTGGGATTAACTGTGTGTGCTTTGTTCAGTCATGTCTGTGCAATGCATTTCAGTTTTATGAAGCTCAAAAATAAAAACATGTTTTTACTAGTTTTGATGCCATATTGCTGGAAGTCTGACTGCCATGGAAATTCATTTTATATCGTCAGGTTTTCTTGTATGTAATACATGTGGAGTAGGCTTTAGGGGATCTTTCAATGCTTCATAAAACTTTTCATATGGAATACAATGCAGCATGGTCACTTTTTTGATTTTATGATCAAAAAATCCCTTTCTGGACAATCCCTTCTGGAAGGGATTGTCCAGAAAACACAGATTGCATCTTTACCTTCCAAAGGGGATGATTTCAGTATAACCACGTGCAGGTCCCTGGACTTCCCTCACTCATATTTGTAGTCCTAAAAAGAGAGCCTGCAGTAATTTTAATGTGGGTCATGAGAGTAAGGCCTGGGAATGACTTGCAAGAGTAACAGGAGAAAAGGAGCAGAGTAAAATAGAGCAAAAACAAGCCAAACCAAACTGAAATTGATACTTAGCCCTGGGCAGGACTAAAAATAGTCGATGTTCTTTTTGCTTGCGGTTTATAGCTGGTATGGGTGCTTGGGTGCCAGCCTTGAATGACGGTCCACACTGGGACCTGGCTGTAATGAAGGACAATTCTGGTGCTTTTTGGAAGTATTTTATTAGCTCTTTCTAGGAGCTCCTACTCCCTTACCCCTCTCATGTCCAAGTCAGCCAGTACTGAGAGTGATTCAAGATAACATCTGCTAGGAGGCATCTGGATTTACATGGTCCCAGCTTGGAGCAGGGGCACAACAAACTCTGTGTTTCCAACCCATGGTCCTTTGATGCAGGATCTGTTGCTAATGAACGGGGAGGGAGGGGCTAGAGTGCATGCTAAATAAAGGTGTGTAAGGTGTAGGAGCCAAATGCACGAGCTTCCACCTGTAGTGGTAAATCACAGCGTTCACAAAAACCAGAAGGGTGGTATGTCCCTAGAGTAATTTGTCTCATGGGAACCTTTCCAGCCCCATACTCATTAAAAAAAAGTAATGCTGTATCTTGTTAACATCGAAAAGGGGATAAAACTGTATTTATTACACCAGAGGGGTGTCTTAAAATGTCTTTGTTTCTGTTTTACAGAGTGGCTATTTTGCAGGGTTTTGGGGCTTTTTTGGTTGTGTTTGGTTTGTTTTTTTTTTTTAAATTTTGGTAAATGAAATGGCTTAGAGCACTCCTCTGGGTGCTGATGAGAGAGTACTCAGTACCCTTTCTAGACTGTGGAAGTTGTAAAATGGGGTTCAGATGCTCCAGCTGTTTTATGTTCAGTATCTTGCAGAATAAATCAGTTTGGATGGGACAGACTTTGGTGGGAAATCTGTGGCTGCTCTAGAGTTTGCCCTACTCTTGGCTTTCATTCAAGGGTCATTTTCTGGAGCGCTTTTTTTGTAAATGAATGTAATGTTTTCAGGTGTTATGTGAGTCACTGTATTAGGTTTTCTTGGTGCCTTGGATTGATACTGTGTTGTGTCGAGTGGCATATGTGTTGCAAACAAAATTGTATCAAAACCCCATTGTTATTTGGGGTATAATGAATGATGACATAGCATTGCCAGAATACAGTTATTCTTGGGAAGAACAAGCTTTACTTTAGTTTTGTCTGTTTCAAGAAGTAACTTCATTTCTTCTACATCTCTGCTCCCCAAAGCAATCTCAGAAATGTAGCAATCCAAGCACAGAAACATGTTTGTATTGTGCTACCTTTTGTTCTGGTGGATTTTTTTACTTGTCTATTTAAACATTTTAACACCAAGGTTTTCATTAGTTGAGTAACCTCTTTCAGAGCCGCTTCATGTTAGTAACGAGTATTTGTAGAACGAGTTGTGTGGCTCACTGAGGCTTTTTTGTCCAGCTTAATTTGAGATTCTTTCTTACACAATCTTGTGTATACACTCTTCATTCCTTTCAACCAAGCCAGTTTTGGCTTAAGTTGATTTAGACATCAGCTTCAGTGATACTGGCATGTCAGGGGCCAGACTGGAAATCTGGCTTCAGAAGATAACTTTTGGGTCAGTTAAGCCATAGTGACTGTCAGTGTTGTCATCTTACTTTGCGATAAAAAAAAGCAGTCCCAAAAGTGCTGGGAATCTTGCTGCAGCCATATTTTAAGAAGTTGCCCTGTCCTTTTTTTTATCAGCTAAACCACCAGATTTTTGTACTGAAATTTGTGAAAAGTTTAAGCTCATGTGTCCTTCTGTTGACTGGTGGGCAGCTTGGACAGTTACTGCATAGACAACTTTGATGCACAGGTGAATGAATCAGCTGAGATGCACTGGATTTGTCTGTTGCTTCCTTTCACTTGACTCTCTTGAATTGCAATGAACTTTGTCAATATGAAGCAAGACTACCTTCTGTACGCTGCCAGTCAAGAATACATGTGCAGTTGCCATAGATTGTTTGATGCACAGGAACTGACCTTCTGCCCAGTCTCTGGGTTAGGAATCTGTGAAGTTTGGACCCTTTTACCTCAACTGTATTTAATTTCAGTTGGTTTTGGTTTTTTTTTTTCCTGAAGTTGCAACACCTGCAGGTGAACAGGTTTTTATGGCAGTTTTGTACAAATTATGAATAAATGTTGTTGAATAGGGAGAAAATCTGTCTCTGTTGATTATTTAGAAAACACTCTTTCTTATTCTTTTTGCTATCCACAATATGCAGCCTGTTAGGATATTATTAAATACTCTTTAGTTTCACAATTAGTTAAATTCCATCATACATTGTCATAAAAATTATCCTGTGAATTTGCTGCAAATTTTTGCTTGACAGTGGGGTTGCTCAAGTTGCCAGTAGATATTTAGCTGCAATTAAGGGTATTCTTGTTTTATTTTATTTTGCTCTAGATATGTTTCTCCCTTATCTGTTTTTGTTTTTTGGGTTTCTTTTTGCATAGGGTCAGTTATTTATAATTTGGAAGAGAGGTTGTGTTGCTTATTTCTCCATGCCAGCAACCCATGACATCAAATATTTCTCCTCTGTTTCCCCTCCCACGCCATTCTCTGACCCTGAGCTTCTGTTGAAGGGATCAACTGTAAAATGGTATTTTTGGATGTTTAAGCTATCCTGAAGCTTTGCTGTAGATATCTCATGGATATAGAAGAGATTCTTTTCTCTCAAGGTGGTGTTTTAGGCTGATACAAGCTCAAGCAATTGAGGGTTGGTTCAAGTTGGTCTTATCACTACATTTATCTAACTATTTAATTTTCTGAAAACGAGGTTATCCTGCAAGATCACATGGCAGGTGAGATCTGGGGTAACTTTAGTAAGTGTTTGCATGTTTGAGTCTGGAGTGCTGTGATGAACAACAAATGTCTGTGACTCAACATTGAAATCTGTTGGTATTGCAGTCCCTGGGGATTCTTAGTTAAATAATTTACCCTCACTGCAGCATATGGAACAAGAAAATCACTGTTTCTGGTAATACCAAAGTTGCTGTTGAGGTGTGTGGAAGTACTATTTGAATCTGACTTGTGGTATGCCCATGTCATGGTTTGAGTGAAGTCAGGGATCTGTGCTGGAGTTGATGTGATCAAAGTCTGGGACCACCAGTCTCCTGAAGACTCTTTTTCACACGTGTATTCAAAGCTGAGATGAGCACAGGGAACACAGGCTTTGGCTGGGGACTCTGAACTTCCCACTGTGTCCACAGTAGCAATACAATTTTGAACATGCTTTGTCCTCCAAAGAGGGCAGTACAAAACTTGATAGAACTGAAAACAAAGTCAAACAAAAATAATACCTTGGTATCAAAATCAGCCTTCTTAATTGTAATGATGCAACTAAGACTGTGGGTTATTTCACATTTACCTATCGCCACCTATTAAGGTGCTGATGGAGAAAGTTTCCTTTTTCAGAGGACAATATAAACAGTCACAAGGAAACATTCAGACCTGTTTATTTTAGCTGGAGGCTGCAGAGGAGTCCAGAGAAAAGCTTCAGCATTAACTCTTTGTCCCATTACTCAATTAATTTTGCTAACACACTGGGGAGATGAGGCCCGTAAGGGAAAATACGGAGTTGCCTTTCTGATCCTGCTGCCTCCAAGCTGCCCTATTTGTCTTATTAAAAGTGTTTCATCTGTTACATTTCCTATCCAAAACTTCTGAAAATTGAGGTTCCTTATGGCTAAATGTTGTATGGGGGCTGGGGGAAGAGAGAAAAAAAACATGCCATGAAACACACATGACCAAATACCTGTGGGTTTTGTGTATTGGGCACATGCATTTCTGATTGCTGCATCAAAGGTAAGCATGGTAGGTAAGCATGGTTTATAAAAACCTTTGAGCTGCTGTAGGAGACGTGATGAAACTGTTGGTAGGCACAAGAAGACAACGTGCAGTTGCTTTGTGTGAGGTTCATCTTTGGAAGGTGGCAGAACAAAGGGCAGGCACTGAGGCTGGGCACGTGTTGGCTTTTCAGTGAAAGCTGAGGGTCTTACAAGTTTTTATCTACCAGAGACAGGAGAGGTAGTTGCTCTGGAAATTTGTTAAAATAATCTAGCTACTGCAGCCTTGAGTGAGTGATTTTCCAAAAGGGTATCTTTTCCATTTCCTTGGAAGAATCGCAGAGCGGAGGAAATGTGGTGCATGCCTGTATGCTGTTAGGGGGGGGAAGGCACAGAAATCACATTTTGTCTAATCATATAACCACCTTAATTTTAGTAAAACCATATGCATTTGAGGAGGTCCTATCAAAGATGATGGCTAATGAGTAGTGATTGGTGGTTTTACTTTTTGGTGAACTCTGTACTTCTAAATCTTCTAAACCAAGGAAGACTTTTTACTTTGACTGTTTGCAGCGTGTTCTGTGTATGTTGAGGTGCTGTATGCAATGGAAGTATGTAGCAACAGATAGTTAAAATTCAGAGCTGATTAATTGCTCTTTCTTTTGGATGTCACCTTGCTAATACCCTCTGTACGAGTTTGTGAGGGTCCTAAAGACAAGTCCAAGATCCAGAACCCCACTTACTAGGATGAGACATTTTAGAGTTCTGCTCTTAACTTTTCTGGATGTTTATGTATTTGTACCAAAGCCTTTACTGTAAAGTCTTCTCTCCGAGCCAGTGTCTCTTCTGTCCTTTGCAGAAGTTGGCAGTAATGTGGTTTCTGGCGCTGTGTCCCAAGTGGTTTACTCTGTTCCCATTGCAAACCGCTTCCCTGTTAGCGCTACAATTTTTGGAAGGAATCCTGATTTTCTTCACTGACTGGGAATAAAGCTCGGTCCTCCCAGGGTAAACAATCATACTGTTGTTACTTAATAAATTTGAAATCTTCAGTATGAAACCTCCTGCCTTTTCATTACTGCATCTCTGTCCTATACTATAAGAAGGGACAGATTCCCTGCCTGGTGGCTATTGTTGAGATGAATGTGGGGGAGCAGTACTAACGCGGTGCCAGGCTCCAGAAATTCAGGGCAAGTGACACTTGATTCTGTAACGAAGCTGGCGTCGGCTGTTAGCTCTAGTGACATGGTTGTTGCCTTGAAACTGTGACCCAAGTTCCCTTTTTGGGAAATAAAAACCCCATAGACCCATTTCAAAGACCAGGGCAGCTGCTTTGTTTGTCTTTTAAAATCTGTATTTCTGCCTTTTTGCTTGGTCAGTGTTTAGAACCATTAAAAAAGTAAATGTGACATGGGGACTGAGATCCTGCAGCTAGAGCTCCTTTATAATTACATATTCAGCCACAACCATACAAAGGAAAATGAGAGTCCCTTTTCCTTTATGTACTGTATTTCAGTTTTCCCTTAGGTTTAAATTGGCATTTTGGACTATGTTCGCTGGAGCCACTGAAGAGCTTATCAGAAAAGGAAGGAAACAGAGGGAGGGAAAGAAAGATAGATTTCCAAATGACAACCTTTTGAATAGTCCAAGTTCAATCCCTAAAACAAAAAGTGGAATCTTTTTTTTTTTTTTTCTAAATAATGTGCTCTACAGTCTCACCTCTCATCTTGAGAAACATGAAAGAGCAAGTAAAAGAGATGACCCAAATCACAGAGTTCCTTTGAAAGAAGAAATTCAGCTGTTTTGAACACTTACAATCAAAGGAAGTGGTTTCCCTAATTACATGAACTATGTGAAAGCTCTCAGAATAGCTCTTCCACCCCAGGATTCCTTGCACTTTAGAAGTTTGCATAAAAGCTCACATGGAGAATCAGATGCAAAGTGTTTGATTCAAATTTTATTAGGCAGAAGTGAGCATACATTCATATCTCTGGGTTTGACGGCTGGTTGGGTTTGGACCGCAATCCTGGGTTTGATGGATTTCAGTCCTGTACTTTAAAATCTTTCTCTCTTCAAGTTCTCCAGTGAGACACCCCTTTCAAGAGAAAAGTGGAAATGAAAAAATGGAGAAGGGATAGAGGGGTCCCTTTGTGGAGCTTTCAGTTGAGGCTTCTTCACCCTGATTAGGCTGTTCATCATCATGAAAATCCATCCCTGTACACAGCTTTTAAAAGAATGTGGAATTTTACTTGCTCTCATTTAAAGAAGCTGTATATCTTATAATACGTATTTGGACATACCGGGACCGAATTCTACAACTTCAGTATTGTTCTAGCACCATCATTCACTTCACCCCATCAGAATTCTGAATTCAGTAGAGACTTTGAATAAAAAAGCAGTATTTTCAGAAAGCTATTATACATTGTGTTTTCTTTTGTACTTACACTGTAATAGTCTAAACTGAACAGTGTAGACATGAAAAGATGCAGGACACTTCTAAAGGCTTAAGGTGTCTGTTCATCAAGATTTCCTTTCTTTTTTTTAAAGACTTTTGCTTTTTTGGTGGTTTGGGAGTAATGGGAGCAAACAGTGGAGACCTTGAAGCAATATCAATGCCATTTTTAAATGTAGGCACCTCAACCTAGATGCATTATTGATGCAATTGAAACACTCGGTTTTTGGCAAATTTTGGCAGAGTGTAATTTTATTTTTGCTCTGTAGGAAATGTCTTTATTTCTCAAACACTTTATCAACTAATAATGTAGTTAGATTTTCAGCAAGAGCTATGAGCATTCGTCACAAAACTGTCTGTCCTGAAATTGCTATAAAGATAGATATCTACTCTTTACCTAGCTAAAACTAAAAACTACTTTTCCTTTTCAAACCATCCCTGAAATGAACAGCAAGGTGCTGTCCCTGAGGACACAATGTGGAATAATTAATGGTTGAAATATTAATAAATAGTACTTGCAAGGTTTTCAGTAATGTGCAAGACCATGACGCTTGCTCTCCACAGCCAATGTCCAGGTGGTCTTGTATTCTCCACTCAGAGCCAACTACAGTAACTATATGCAGATTTGATAAATAATTGAAATAATTGAATGAAATTGGCTTGGAGGAGAAATCTCAAACCCTTCCAAACTGCAACAATTCAAAAGAGGGGAAAAAAGGCAGAAGGGTTGTGACTGCCTTGTGGATATACAGGATCAGCCAAACCCACTTCATAGTAACACTAAAATACTAGTAACAAGGTATTGCTAAGCCTACTTGAAGAGAAGAAGAAATATTTCTCTGGGTGCTTTTTTCATGCCACTACTGCATCTTTCTTAGAAGAGTTAGCCTTCCTAAACTCCATTTCTGGTTTTTTCCCCAGGCAGAAGGAAGGACTTTCCCTGGAATCAGGGAGTTGTCTCCTAGAAATAAACACCCTCAGCAGTGGTGTTGCAAATAAAGTGCACAGCACACGTGGAAAGAGAGGGGGAAATGTCATTCATGTAGTCATGCAGCATTCTGACAGAGGGGAGAAGAGTTCTGGCTGGGTCCTCTAGAGAGATGTGTCTCAGGTAGAGAAGCTTTGTGGTCACTACTGCTAGAGGATAATTTTGCTTGGATGAAGGAGAACACTGAAAGGCATCCCAACCCTGCTTGGCCTGAAAGGAGCATGGAAATTACATTTGCTTATGCCTGATCCTTGGTGGCAGTTGATTTCTCCCTATATGTAAATTAGAATATTCTTCAGACAAGTTCTTCCATACCTCTGGCATTGGAAAATGGGAAGCTGTTACTTTTCTGCACCAAAGGAGATGCTGCAGGTTTGAATGTGCACTGTGCCACCGAAACAGCACGGAGCTCCTGGGGCCAGGATCCAGCTTGTGAGCTCACTTCATTGCAGTGAGTTTCACCAGTCTAGCCTTTGCTGCACTCGGAGCAGAAATCAAGCAGTAATGATGCAAGGACAATGGGCGTTGCTGGATTAGGAAGAGAAATGCCAGCACTTTTGGCCATGCTCAGGTCCAGACTGGGCTGCTGCAGCACTTTGCCGCCTCTTTGGCTTTTCAGGTACAGCCCGTGAGAACAAGGTTTCACTGGTACCAGCGTACTGGTTTCACTGGTATGCTGCACGATGTGATGTGGGTCCTGACGTTCCTGTGGGCTCATGAAATGCAGCGTTCCTGCTTCCTCTTTGCTGTTTCGTTTATTGCAGGTCCTTGAGCAGCACAGCGCAGGGCAGTGGAGGAAGTAGCAGGAGTCGGTTGTTTTGTAATCACATAATAGATGGGCTACATTTTCTAACTGACCTTTTGAACGTCCTGAATCTCCCATTGCAGTCTGTGCATGGTATTTCTCTCACTTCTATTTCTGATGTATCTGGAATTTTCCTAATAAAATAATGAAAGAGAAAATTCAGACGAAGTCTAAAGGTGCAGGTTACTGCTGTGGAAATAGAAACTCACAACTGGAGAAGTGCCAAAGCTGAATGTGTTTGCAAGATGTTCTTTCCCTTTACATGTTTACCCTAAAATGTCCTGCGGTTACGTTCTGGAGTACTGTCAGTGTTGCACTCAACTGTCTTCTGTTTATCGCTGTTTCCCACATCTGCCTGCTTTTAGAAATTCTGGTCTGTTTGTGTGTGTGAGTTAGAGTTGTTCTTAGAAACATTTTGTATGTGTTGAAGACTCAGAAAGGCATGCATGAGGCTCTGATTTTTCAACATTTCCAACTCCTTAGAGGAAATGCTTCTGACTAGCATCTGCTCTGCTCCTCCAAACCACCGCAAAGGAGTTGGGAGCTGGTCTCAGGCTTCACATCCTCAGCTTGGCTCATTAATCAGTTTTGCTCTTTCTGGTGTGTTCTAACAGCAGAGACAAGTTTGCAGCACAGACACAGATAGAGGTTATGGCACCTCAGGTTGTTCTGTTGTAGTGAAGGAACTGGCTCGGAATATTGCTGTTTGGTTGGAGAAGAGCAATGAGAAAGTCAGACTTTTGGCTTAATTGGGTATCCTGTGGTGGTACAAAAACCTCTGACTTCTCTGCTCCTTCTCAGTCTTCTGTACATGAAAATCAAGGCTACTGCTTTCATAGGATAACACGTCACTCTAATTGGTCTCTATCACTCTTCTAGATAGGTTTTTCTAGATTTCCACTAAAAAAGATAGAGATAGAAAAGATGCAGGGATACTGGTATTCAAGTTGTTGCCTTTTAAAATAATTTATTTTGAGCTTGACTGTTTGTATTCTTACATAGATATGATGTCAACATAATTAAAAAAAAGTTCTCTGAAAACAGTTTTTTGTAACAAGGATTAGAAATTAAATAGTTGTGATTGACATATCTATATAAACAGATAACTATAAAAGGTCTAGATAAGATAAAGAGTTCTGTGTGCAAGAAATTAATCAGAGGGGAATAGAGGAAAAGCTGAAGTTCCGTGTCAGAAATATCACAGTACAGTAATACTACAAAATGTGGATTTATGACACTAAAACCAATTTTAAAATATTTTTTCTCTAAGGTTTTTATCTGAGGCATTGCTTTATTTGAAATCTTTTAGTCTTCATGGAAAAAGATTAGGCTACTAAGAAGGTAGGCTGAAGAATCCCAAGAAAAATTAATCAGTGGAGCTAACTTTACATAAAGTTGAAAGCTTGAAATGCCAGGAGTTTTGTGTAGTTTCGTTTTTTGACTGTAGCTACCCAGTAGGGGTAGCATTTGAGCCAAGTTTCTAAGTAAAATGCTATTTTCGATCTTAGACAAAGAAGAGTAACTTTTCGAAAAGCAGCTATGGAATATGTGTCCTGAAAGTGTAGGTTTGTTGGGAATGAAGACTGATCCATGGTGGCCTCGGAGGCAGAATGAACATCGAGAGCTGCTGTGAAGCCCGTTGTTCTGCCTGTTGCCTGGTGGTGTGGCCATTGCTGAAGGGCTGTCACACATAGTTGGAGAAGGTACAGGGCAGATTTCAGTGGAGTTGGGAGGCCCATATTCCCAACTTGCTCTTGCTTCTGTTCTTGCCAGAACAGAATGGGAGATCTGGCTGTAAGCTGAGGAAGGATGCTTACTGCTCAACTCATGGTGAAGAGGCAGAAGACTCGGTAACTCACAGAGAAAGCTTGCTGTTCTGGATTCAGGAAGGAGAGTGGTCTGTTGCTAATACACGGTAAAACCAAAATTAGAGGAGGTATGTGGTGAAGATTTCACCATGATTCATGTTGGATTATTTGGATGGCTGCACATAAACTCATGATGTGTATCATTCTATGGCACAGCAGAGATGCAGATTATGGTGGCAACTCGTTTTCTTGAAAACCACAGATTTTGTGAGCTTGTGCTATGGCATAGGTAAATGTGGCATGAAAAATGCTTTTTGTCTATGGACGACACTCAGGCACTGCAGCAGAAGAACATCTGTAGTTGGCAGCTATTTTCTCTGCTTTATTTATGCCAGTTGGTCACAGCCAGAATTTCTGTGCTGGAAGTTTTGGGTCTTTTTAAAGTAGGTGGTCTTTGGGTAGGGAGCACTTTGCTTTTCTGCAGGGGCAGGTCATTTTTGAGTGATAACTGGGAAGAGCCTTCTACAGAGCTCTATGTGGGAACTGAAACCCAAATAGTTCCCTACCAGTTGGTGTTAATGTGTAATGGGTAGGTAACACACTTTGTCATGTGCTGTTTTCATGGGGGTGAGCTCAGCCTGTCTGGGTGAGGAACATTTTCTTGAATTACAACAATCACTGGGATTCCAGTAAGAGGGATCACCATCAAGTGCTGTCCCTGTCATTAGCTAGAGTAGGTTGGGTTTATCTGCAGTAAGACAGGCTTAAAGTGAGTGCTCATCAAGAACATGATGATTTTTTTCCATGGTTAAATTACAGTGTTCATGATGAAGTTTGAGAAACTACTTCAGTGGAAAGGTCATAGCTGCTTTAGAAGAGTGGGTCAGGATCCGTGAGTGTAGCAGTTGCTGTCTCTGTTGGAATCTATGCTAATTGTTCGGCAAAAGCCACTGTATAATGAGTTTAGACTTGTTCTTCCAAGTTATTTTATCCACATTCCTCACTAATACTCTGCAAACCTCAGAAAAATCACTGCTGTAGCTGGATATGTATGGACAGGGCCTTTCTCCCAGTACCATTTGACATTATTTTCTCTTCTGTTGCTCCTAAGAGCAAGAGACTCTTTGAGTGGGGATTTGTTTTGCCCATCACTGTCATACCAGAATGTCTTTCCAACAAGGTGCTCCTGGGACTTAGAGGGACTTTGATCTCAGAAATAAGTTTCTTGGGTATTTTTCCATCTGTTGGGTCTGGTGTTGCCGTGTAGCGAGCAGGGGGTCAGAAAGTTTCACATTTTGTTATTCCCTTGTGTTTTAGAGGCATTGTGGGGTTTGTTGCTGTACTCTATAGTCAGAGCAGGTTTGTGTTCAAAATGATTGTGAGTAAATGTGAAAATTTCCCAACATTGAGAAGAGAAATGATGATTGCTGAAAATACACTGCTCTATGGGAGCTCAGGTATTTCAGACCTGCTGCTCAGCCCACTCTCCTATTGTTTCTGTTCAGTCACTGGTACTGCTTTGCAGCTGGAGGCAGCCTCTCACTCTAAATCTGCCTGAATCAAATATTTATAACGTTGCAGGACATTGCTCATTTCTAAACTCTTACACCATTACAAAAACATAGTTTATGTGTGTTTTGAAAGGTTTTACTAACCATGAATAAAACTAGTGCAGTTCAAACTACTACTCTTGCTCTTGGCAGATCTCCCTTTATCAGGTATCTTAATATTAAATGCTGATCCAGTCTCAAGCTGTATGCTGCAAAATGTAACACTCCTGTGGGATATGTTTGGATGTTGTGGATTTCTAGATGAAATCTCTGTAAAGATGAGTTATTTTTCCATGATCTTTGTGCCCTTTGTCCTTCCCCCTCCCCCTCCGCTCCCCAATAAATGGCAGTATAGTGGTATCTACAAATGTTATTTTCAAGTTTTTAGTCCCCATCATGAGGAAGCCAAACACCATGGTCCTGCAATTGCTCAGGTACTGCTGAGTGGGCTCCTTGTGGTTATTGTACTCGGGTGAGGTATGTCAGTGGCAGGATGGAGCCCGTTAGCTTCATCTGACTGTCTTTCTGTGTGAGGTAGGAGGTCTGCTGCCACATCACAAGGACAGATCTCCCTGTGATTTTTGGAGGGACTAACTTGCTTTCCTTTGCAGTGTTTTGACAGGGATGTTCTGAATTCACTAGCTAGTACTCCTAATCCCATAGCTTTCAAATTAACCTTAGAACTAGGAAATTATGTGCCGCTGTTGCTATAAAAAGGTGTAGGAGATTATAAAACTCAATTTTCTTTTCAAATGGTCAATATCCAATATATTTTGCTACCAACCTGCCCTATGGTGTACCTTACCCCCAAAAGTGCTCATACACATTTGCTACTGCATGGTGCAAATTAAATAAATTACATAGGATGGGGTGAATCTGTAACAGCACATAATAAATTTATGACTGTATTCCTTCAGTGCAGTACGTTATGACTGTTAAACAGAATTGAGGTACCTTGGTAATGGGCTTTTTCTTGCCCTTTCTTCAAGATTTCAACCTAAAGGTAAATGCAAGGTATTTAAAGCGTGTGTTTCTACTGCAGTATTTAAAACATGAGCTATGTGGTGATATAAAACAATGGATTTAAAATAATGATGATTATATAGCAATAGGAATCTATTAGTTTCCCTTATATTACTGCTTTTAATCTCTGGGACTTGTAACGGTGTAGGACATAATTTTGGATGCAATTTTGATGCTTTGAAACATTTATTCAATCAAAATATTTAAAAATACATGTTTTGTAAGTCATTGCATATGTACTTACCAGCATTTAATTCTGGTGTTTACAGAAGGGCTGGTGGCATCAGTCTGAGCATGTAATTTAGCCCTCCTTTTCTGTGTAGCTTGTGAAATAGTATCCCTGTAACGCTGGATATATGGCTGTCTTCTAGGACATAACAAATACTGACAGAGTTTTGTAAACAGGCTAGCTTGTAAACAGGCTATAGAAAATACTTTTCATTTTGGATAAATGAACCTCTAAATGAATACTAAAGCAACCTCCAACTCTCAAAGCTTTAGGTGATGTGCAGCCCTGGCTTTAAGAGCTATGTCTGCCTTTTGGAAGGGGTTTGTGCTAGGAGGGTACCCACAGCACTCATCAAAGCACTCGGTAACTCTGCTTGTTTGCAGTTAAAAAAATCTGAGTGAGGATTCTTTGGCTTTGCCACGGTGATGTGGTTTCCCTCTTCTTGTTAATATCAGAGACAATTTAATAGGTTTAACAAACCTTCTGTGAATTGGATAATCAGTGTGCTTTGCTTATTAATAGCTTTCTCCCTGGGGACACCAAAGCACAAAGCCTTCTTTTCTTTTTTCTTTTCTTTTTTTTTTTTTAACAAAAATTGATGAGAAAGGACAAAACAGCAGGAAAAGTTCTAATTTTTTATTTTGTATCTGCTTGATTTTCTTTTCAATATTAAAAACTGTAGTAATCACATAACATCCCTGGTGTAAAATTCTCATAGTGAATTTTAGATATATAAAAATACTAAGTGTCCCTTTATTTGTTGCATATTGAGAAAAACATATGTTAGCAGTGATAGAACATTAGTTGTCTAAGATTATGGAATGACAATAGTCCAGAAAGGGATAAATTATGTAAACTCTTTCTATATCCTGCTCATTAAGAATGGTATTCAGTTTAATTTTTGAAAGGACAGAAACAATGAGTAGTAAAAATTATCTGCTGTGGGTAATTTCTGGCTTCTATCAAAATCTTAATGCTATTTTAAAAGAATCCTCATGAGGCTGTATAATATTTGTATGAAAACATGTAAAACACATAAATGCCTTGAGAAAAAGTATGCAGCTTTTTTGGCGTAATGATTTGTCAGCAGCACATTAAAAGAATCCAAACTGTGTAGGATTCCCAGGTGCTTATTTTACCAGTGTTTTGAAGCTCAACTGTAGCTTTAGATTCTGATTGCCTTAGTATTATGTCTGTACGTAGATGTCTAGGGCTCATTTACCTAGAAAAACTAGCATATTTTAAGAGACACCATGCCTTATTAGACATCAGTGAATTCAGAAGAGAGCATTCCTGAGACACTGGAAATGGATATAGATTCAATGCATTTTTAGCAGGAATCTGCAAATAAAGGTTTGGGATTGATTTGTGTTAGCATTCTGCATCATTTCTGTATGTGGTTTTCAGTAAATACAACTATTTTAATAAAACATCAGCTGTCCTCTACCAGCTGCCCTTTTATTAGACTCTAAAATCCCTGGAGAGTAGCTAAGTTGCAACTCTCCCAAGAACATGACAAAGGTCAAAGCCTTTAAAATGCTGCAAGACTTAGGAAAAAATCTCTTTTCAAAGCTGTTTTAAGTGTGTCTAAATGTCTCCTTAATAAACATGGCAAACATTTCTTTGGAAAACTAGATCACCAAACTATTGCACCACGTAATAATAAATATTAAAAGGTAGTTAAGGAAGTTATATTAATCAGATTCATTAAGTAGCTAAATACGTCTAGCCCTGTAATTTTGCATGGAGTGAAGGTGCCTCTTGCTGTGCAGTGAACTGATTTATTAGCAGGAGAGTTGGTTGGCTGCTGGCTGACCTGACGGTCTCACAAGGGGCTGCAGCTATTTCCCATGTTAATCCTAAACCAACGTGCTCAGACCAGGGTGGAAGGACAGCTGTACTTTGTCCTCTCCAGCCAGTGGCTCCAGAGGGACTTGGAAGAAATGGTGACTAAGTTGCCGTGATCCCAGTTTGCGTGGACCTAAGCAAAAAAGTTTACTGACGCTGAAAAAGCTCTGTGGACAGATGTTCTTTTGCAGATCCAGCTATGCTGCTGGAATAGGCTGCTAGCCCAAACCATTGATCACTTCTCTTGACCAGAAGTGTGAGTCTTAACAGCTTTCTATCCTATCTCTGAGGAGGACCAGGGTAAGGGAAATATGCTGAGTCGTTTGGTCTTTGCTAACTTTAGCTGCTGTTGGGGTAGGGAGCTCTAACAAGAGCAGCTGCAGCTGGCATGAGTAGCTGGCAGGCAACAACACAGCTGTACACAAAGTGCCTCCATCCACATCCTTGCTGTCTTTGCGGCTGCAATTAAAGATCTGACGACAGGACGGTGTCTGCGTTCCTGAGTAACGCCAGCTCAGCATTAGGTGGCAGTTGTCCGCATCTGCAGCCAGCGCCGACCTTGAGGATCTCCTCGGCGCTAAGCTGTGTTTGCTGCTCTTCCTGCAGTGGCAGCGGGCAGAGCAACAGCCACGCTCGGAATCTGTGGTGGCGGCATCTGTTCAGTGATTGCACTGACAAGGCCTAGGGGAGGTTTTACCTGCTGAAAATTCCAAGGATGGGAGTATTCATGCATAGTTGTTTGTGCTAGAAGGTTAAGAGCAGTACTAGCAAGTCTAGAAGCAGCTGTAGGGTGACGTCACTCATGGATGATGTAACTGACGTTTTCACAAATGTCAATAAGCATGGATTAAACAGGCATAAAAATAAATTAGCTACTAAGCACAGTGATCTAAACCATAGTTCGCAGAACACAATTAGTTTGTACACTGAGGGATTATTGCCTGAGTTCCTACACTTACACTGTAGTTGTCTTATGAACTGGGTTCACTTTACAGTAATGCTATAGGAACCAGTGAGTGAGAATTGAATTAAAAGCTTTTTACTGTAATTTGCTCTGACTTTAGACTTCATGATAGCAGTTGAATTATGTAAACAGGGGATTAGGTATGTTTGGACTTCTGAATCCATGTGCTTACAAGCTTCAGCAGGACTTGGGAGAGGGGCATAATTTCACCCATACCTGTGGTGTAAGTACAGGGTGAATGGTTTTAGTGTGGCTTGATGATCAGTACTGGGCTGTGACTGAGTTCATTATGAGACTAAGCACAACACTCAACTCCACTGCAGTCACTTTGTGCGTCTGATTCTGTATGCTGTGTCCAAAGAGTTTGGGGTCTGCCTTTACTTCAGCTGAACTCCTTCTACTTTTGCTTTGATCTGGCATTTAAAAGAAAAAATAAAAATTTGCCTTTCACACAAAAAAGTAGTGCTGTGAAACAGCTGAAGACTTGTTGCTGGCCAGCACCATGCCTTTCAGAAGGCAACTATTGCTCATTTAAGTTACCTAACATAGGTAGCAGCTTTACCAAGGGAAGTGAGTGTGTTGTGCCCAAGCCAGTGAGGGCTGGTGTCTTCAGTGGCCTTTAGGCAGACAGATATATGGCAGCATTTTTTTTTCCATGCATTCAGGCATTTTGGATTTAAGTATGAGTTTGATGCATGAAGGTGATTCTAAATATTCTTGTAAGCGCCTGAGAGGGACCTTTGAAATACTGGTCTTTAACCACCACTTTGTAATTTGCTATCAGAAAGACAGTCTTTCATTGAAATATAGCACCTTCTTGTTAAAAAAAAAGAACAAAAGCTTCAAAGATGTGGATTGACTTGCATCTGCTTCTCACTGTAAGGAATAAGTGTCTTTAAATTGGCTAATAGAGTTCACAGCTGATCTGCAGCCACCACAAAGAGCAAAACATGAAAGAAATAGTCTGGAATCACTAGTGCTAACAACAGCAGAGTGATTAAAAATGTTTAGAAAGGATTTATTTTAGAAATAATGGTCCTTAGAAAGACTTGGCAATTTTTTCCCCCCAGTTCTTAATTCAGGATATCTGTGGGCAATTAGAAGGTGCCTTTCCTTATTCTTAGATGGAAGCTCTCTTTGCTGCCTGTTAAATCCCAATTTAGAGAATGAACATCAATGCTGTGGTCAACACATCATTTCTTCATACTCCTAGAATGTGATCTTAGTATGCAATATACTGTAAACAAGATAATCTTGGAAAAAAATTCTTTTTTAACTTCCATATAATAAAGGCAATGAGTTTCAGTGTGCCTATAGCAGCAAAGGACTCGCCATCCTCTGCATGGCCCAGGGTAGCACAGGGTGATAGGTAAGCCTGGGTTTCAGTGCTGTGCAGCCCCTCCTGTTGTCCCATGACACAGGAGGGCTTTTACCGGATCCAGCAGCATCTTCTATGAGATGGGGGACAGTGACTGGGTTCTGCATGTTGCTGCAGTGGCACCTGGATGTGTTCATCATGTGACACTTATAATCATTCATCTAGTACTGCTTCTGTAGCCAAGAATTAAATGTATTATGCCATAGGAAAGTTAAACATGAGACCAGTCAGTGTAATAACCTGTTGAGGTGGATGTAAACACCAGCAGGCTGTGTGCACAGTCCTTTGAAGATGAGGATTTTTAAGCATTGTGCAAGAAGGTAGTTCTATTCCACCCCTCCTGAGCAAAGTGTTCAAGAAAAGATGATATACAACATGACAACGTTTGTGTAATGTTGTTTGTGTTGGTATTCCCATCTCATGTCTAACACTGTTGAGGTAGGCACTCAGGGAGTACGAGGTCTCCTGGTTAGCCAGCACTTTGCCTGCAGGCAAACAGCAGTCCTACTACAGCCAGCCAGCACATCCCAGAGGGGATCTGCCGGCTCAGCAGACACTTTTGGTAACCTCAGAGGAATTAATTGCAATTTTGTTCTTGCTAGCTGCTGTTGACTAATATAGAGTTAAAATAATCTCAAAGTCTTAAAGGGATGCATTGCTGCAGAGAAAAATATGTAATATTATATATAATACTTATGTTTGTGTAAACAATGTGTCTAAAATCTCTTGAATATTTATTTTAAAATACTACAGAGGTGAAACTGTTGAGACACCTCAAAGGAGACATCTGACCTTCAGAATCCCACAGGGAGTACATGTCTTAATCTGTGTCGATATGCAATCGTTCTCTCACAGTTTCTTCCTCAAACCTGCAAGCATTGTACTGGTGGAATTTGAAGGTGTTCTGTATTTATCCAGAATTCTCAGACATCTGCAGCCGGCTCTGAGAGCAGTTTGAGCAGGGCTGCTGGCAGTCTGGCAATCCCAAGCATGCTTGCTGTGCACATTCAGTCAGGCTCTTCAGCGCATGCCGGCCAACTCCATGTTTCCAGTAAACACTGGCCAGAGCTGTGTGCATATGGTATGCTCTGACAGCCTGAAGCGCTGGACTTGCTGAACCCATAGTACTTTGTGCATAAACACAAATTCTGGATAGGATAGCCTCAACTCTGCCAAAAATCCCAGATCTTCCTTTGAACAAAGTTTTCCAAGGCCTTCGGGTTTTTTTTATGAAGATTTGACTTCTGCATCTGTGCCTTGGCCGTGAAAGAGTGGTTTGACTTTATTAGGTTTTTTCTCACATATGAAGAATTAATTTGCTAAGCTCCCTCATGAGGTTTTTGAATGCCAAGCATTTGTGGATAGTCTTTCCTATGTTCTTGTGTGTTTATATGTATTTTATACCCACTTAGGTATAAAATAAACTACAATAGTAAATGCCTCTTTCTTAATTGTCAAATTTTGTGTTTGTTTCCAACAGGCAGAAATACTCAGTGTGCTCAGTCACAAAAACATCATTCAGTTCTACGGAGCTGTCATTGAACCTCCAAATTATGGGATAGTTACTGGTAAGGATTTTTGTCTGACCTTTTCTTGAGTCTGTAAAACTCCCAATGTTACAAGGTATTAGCTTCACCCAATTTCAGTGTTTTGCTAAGTGTTCTTGCCTTCTTTGAATGTAAGAATGCTCATTACCACCTGCCTGGACGTAAATGGGAGTGCTGGAGGTGGGAACCAGGCTGGGAGCAGTGCAGAGGCAGTCAGAGCCTCAGGCGTTCTCAGTGCACAAACTCAGCTCTCCTTTAAATAGAAACTTTCACTGTGTTCTGTGAATTGTTTTTCCATTTTAACTGACATGTGACAGAAGTAGAGGTTTTCATGGTACAAAGTTTTGGCAAGTTCTGTGAAAAGGGAAGGCAGAGAGTCTGCTCAGAGCAAAGCTGCACCATGAGTTCTGCCAGTATTGAAAGTAGGAGCATTGGCATTGGGAACTTCCCATGTCTGAGAATGGCTTGAAGTAGAGTCAAGGGTTTATTAGACAACATAAAACAGCTCCCTTTATTCAGTGGAATCTAGGTTTAATCTGTTCTGGCATTCCTAGAATTACGCAGAGGTTGGTTCTTGTGGTTTCATTGTGGGGTGTTTTTTTTTCTATCACTCTTTTAAGCTTCTTTCCCTTGTCTTGGGAGTTGGCCAAGATGTAAAATTGCATTACAGGTAATTTTTCCCATTCCTGTATGGGAGAAACTAGGTAGTACAGTAGTGGAAAACAAACCCAAAGCAAAGAAATCTCCAGTCTATAGTCAACAGTGTTTGGAGAGCTAAAATCCATGAAGGCACGGATTAGAAGGCATGTTTTAGCTTGCCTGTAACACTTTGAAGAGCTCAGTGCAAGTCTTTGCACGTGGCACAGATTAATAGTGTTTGAAACACTGCTGTTCAGGTTTCTGTTGTTTCTCAGATGGCAGACAGAACCTGTGAAAATTCAGGTATTTCTACCTGTGTCTTAGACGTCTGATTATCACAGTGGATGGCAGTGTAATCTGGTGGGCATGCATCAGAGGTGCAGCCCAGTTCAGAGCTTGGGGAGCTTTACTTACAGGAATATCAGTTTATTGGAGGTCATGGTCTTACAAGCAGTATTGCAGAGGCACATGGGAGTGACCACAGCCTGCACCAGTCTGCGGATGCACTGGTGATGGCATATAGACAGGGACTTAAATACCTTCTTGAAGCAACAAAAATAGTATAAAGCTGGTAAATCAAGTAAGGGGATTTTACTGTAATTTATAACATAAAGCAGCGAGCAGAGTAACAAAGGAGGTGTGTTATCAACTACTCAGGATGATGTCTGAATCAGAAAGTCCTCAGTTTAATCTTATAAAAGGTCAGTGTTCAGAGGACATCTGACCTGCTTGCCGGTCACAGGACAGAGAGCAGCTAAAGTAGTTCATTATGTCATTGGGAATGGGGACTCTAACCATCTGTGAGAAAGAGACTATGCTGTGTAGTCCAACCACTTTATTACTCAGGGGGACTCTGATTCCACCCCGAATAAAGAAAAAAAAGCTTTTCTTAACAAACTGGATTGGTTTTCCCCACACCTTCCAGGGAGACTGAAGTCCCATGGGTTGGAGGGGAAGCAAGGCTCCATTTCCCCACACCATTTTCAAAATGACAAGATGGCTACTGAGAAAAGAATTGTTAGTTGCACTTGCAATATCTTTTAGAGGGATTCTATCTCCGTCATCTTCTGGATGGCCTTCTTTGTTGCAGGCTTAATCTGTGTTTAGTCAGAGATACATTTTTTTATGAGGGAAAATCCCAAGCAAGAAGAAATCCTGAGAAACTAATATTTTTTCAGAGTGATGGAGCTGAGGGCATTCAGCCAAGCATTGGCATGTACCGTGTATTAACTGCACATAACATGTTATGTGGGATTGTCAAAGAGTTCTCTGAGAAATGCAACACCTGCAGCCAAAACATGTTTTCCTGCTGGGATGTATGTCAGTGTTAGAACTGATCATCCTGCCTGGTGAGCTGCTGGCATGGATCACATCCTTCTACATGTTATTGGCTGTCTCTGTCAACAGTGGTCTTGATGCCTACCTTTCACATCTGGTTTTTGACCACAGCTGCCACCTCCCAAAAGTTTGTCAGTGCTTGTGCCTTCCCATCGGCACAGAAAAGTGCCGTGTGTCCCGCAGCCCATCTCTTGATAGACCTACTCAGGCATTCAGTGTTTTGCTTATTTTTTTAAAGCTAATGCTTCTTTTCTGTTATTGAAGGAAAATGATCCTCACAGTATGAATTCCAAATCTATAAGGTCCTAGTAAAAACCTGTGGCATGATAAATGTGTAGAAGAAATCGTAAGGGATGCAGCTTTGTTGATTGAAGCTTACTTGCCTGCGCTGACATGGAGTGGCAAAGGGCTCAGGCAGCTGAGTTGTCCCTGACCCCAATGGATCAAATTATGCATTGTAAAGGCATGCAAAGCACGTGGGCAACCTATTCCTGAAGAACCCATTTAGAAGGCAGTGATGACATCATGGGTAAAAAAAGCTTATGTTTTCATTGAGGAAATGTGCAGGTCAGCAGCTTACTCCTCTTTCGGTGACATCAGAAGCAATGCTTCTGTCACCTGCAGAGGCTCCTTTCCACAGGAGGTACTGCCTAACTTGCCACTTGAGTGCTGACTTTCGAGGGACTTCCTATTTTCTCCCTCTTTCCTTCCATTTGATAATTCTGTGATTTCTGTGATTTCTGTGATTTAGTGCTGGAATTTTCAATTGTGACCTGCTGTGTTCTAGGCTGCAGACACTGTCTCCTCCTGGAGTTTTCTCCTCCATGCAGCAGTCTCCCAGGGGTGTTGATTCTTTTGCTGTGAAGCAGTGTTTATTTTGTTGTGCATCTAGCCTATCATTTATCATACATTGATCAATACTAACAATTCAGATATATTTGATGTAGTCTTAGAGGGAATTTTGTGGCTGCTTTGAGATGGCCCGAATTAAGCATTTCAGTTGTATACCACCTGGTTTGCTATCTTAGGTATGAGGGTTTTTGGAAGTCTTGTAAGTAGGGTTTGTTTTATGTGCCCTCTCTGTCTTGGCAACCAGATGGAAGAAAATGTATCAGCTCCTTCAACTCACAACCCTGTTGTGTTTTCAGTGAAACATGAATGAGTATTAAATAAGTATAAAGTGTATTTATTAAATACGAAGCAAAGGAGCTACAGCCTTTGGACTGCTGAATGTGACCCGTGGCATATGGAAATCTGGCCTGCTTACCTCTGGGTTAGACTTCTAGTTTCATCCTTCTGGTTTTTTGTGAGGAGATGACTGCTACCTGTTCCTCCATGGGGAAATAGGAAAAGAAAATTTTATTTCCCTTTCTACTTGCAACCCCTTTCTTTCTATCAGAACATTATATATTTAACACCTGGTTCTACTTTTTGAAAAAAAATAAATATATCCTTTGCTATGCAAACACCAAGAGGTCAAAAGAAGTCCTAGTTTGTACCAATGTAATACTGCTGTGGATTTCTGTAGGTGCAGTTGAGAGAAGTTAAGAAAAAGGCCTGTTGATCTTGAACCAGGAGCATCCAGAACCTTTTACTCTGGAATCTGGACTGCTTTGGCTGCGCTTTCTTGATGTCAGACCTTTTAAATGTCTTTTCACTTTAATGTCTGTTGTTTTATGATTGTACTTTTATTTTTTTACCCTTAGCAATAGATTATGTCTGCGTTGGATAATCAGAACAAACTACCACTCTCCTACCACACTACTACTAATAGTATTAGCTGCTGAACCCAAATTCTTTGAAATTAAGCCAGAGGTTGACTGCTTTCTGGAACTGGCAATTTCCATTAGATCTTTCAGTTTAGGTGCAATGTTTTAAAACATCATGTGAGTTTGTTTGTTATTGCTTTTTAACAGAATATGCTTCTGCTGGCTCACTGTTTGATTACATTAATAGTAACAAAAGTGAAGAGATGGATATGGATCATATCATGACGTGGGCAACTGACATAGCTAAAGGTAAGTGTTACTATCCTACACAGCCAGCAAAGTGTACAGCTGGAGATACTCTTCCTATGCAGTCAGGAAAGCCTTCCTCTGCGTTACTTATTCAAATTGTTAAAAAAAAAACACACAAAAAAACAAGCATAAAAAAGAAAACCCCTTTGCTGTGTTTTTTAATATGTCTGTGGTTGTTATGAATTCAAAATAATTTCTGGCTTCTATGAGCCAGTTTTACTTCTGGTTTGCCCTTAAGTCCCAAGAGGATAATTTTGTTGATGTAGAGTAATTATGAGGTAAGTGCATAATTATCCTTACATTTGATTTGAATTGGGACATTTAAGGAAGCTAAGGGCTTATTCTCAGCAAACATACTGAAATTCTTCATATAATAATACAGAACAAGCTAGTTTGTCCTTTGTGTTCTCTGTGACCATATGAGAATTGGTGTAAACCAATGGATGAAAAGTAAATCCATATCTTGGCTTCTCTGTGTAGACAGCACCTTGGAGAAAATAATTAACTATGACATTAAAAAGCATTAGCATACCCATAAATATTCTCTGAGAGGTATATGAACTTTGCTTAGTATTTTTTACGCAAAGTAGATTATGGGAAGCTTTGCTTCTCCTGCAGCATACCAGTATGGCGTACAGGTCTGCCGACTCATAATGAGGACAATTAATGGGCAACAGAAAACATGACTGCTGATAGGTGATGACCACGCTCAGCCTAACTAGATTGTTCCCTTGTTTCGTGTAGGAATGCACTATTTACATATGGAAGCTCCAGTCAAAGTAATCCACAGGGATCTGAAGTCCAGGAATGGTAAAGTAGCAAAACACTGAAACACTCTGCATTTACTGTTACCTGTTAATGTAGCATTTACATTTGTACCTAAGCTTTGTGAACATAGAGAATTAAGTAGTGCTTTGGCTGTCATCAAGCTGCAATAGGAATTGCTGAGGCACAGAAGAGCCTATTCCTTCCTTTCCAAGCTGAGCTTTTCAGCTTCATTACAGTCCCTGGCATTATTCAGAACACGGTGGGGGGCTTGTTCAGATTGACTTGACCGTGATGGTATCCATTTTATCAGCTGTCAGATGTTGCCTGGACATTCCTCACTTCCTTTTTCTGTTCCAAAAGGTGGAGTACCAGCAAAGGCTGGCAGACTCTGGGCACAATGGTCTGGATAAGGACTAATCTGTCTGAAAATCTTGTCTTTGCTGTGTCCTGTTTTGAGGTGTGACAGATACTCACACTTTGGAGTAATACACTCGCAGTGTGGAGCTGCACTGGTTAATCTGTACTTGGCAGCTGGTGACCATTTATGAAATTTGCTAAATGTTGCCTTTGAACTGAAACTTTCGCTACTAGTAGTGGGATAGGAGGAACATGGATTTTAGCAATGCATATGGGGAGATAATAGTCAAAAAAAGTCTAGAGCTCACCCCAGTTGTAAGTTTTCTCCTTTTACTAATGAGTCTTTCAGAGACCTTCTTGTTAAACTGAACAACGTTAGGGAGAATGGAGTTTATCTGTATTTTGCTATAGTTGTGTTCCTATCTTTGAACTCAGTAAGGCCTGAAAGGTTTTGCGTCTGTTCAGAGGTTTGCAGGTATTCAACAGATGTTCTCTAAAGCTTCTCAAAGGAGTCAGAATAATTGTGCGTGTAAGCGTGTTCAGGTGCTGGCTCACTATAGGATCATTTTTCTTGATACAATGCAAAGTCTTTTGTTGTGCAAGTGTATTGTGTTTATTTTTAATGGCATTTCTGTAACCTATCATTTTTTTCATTTTCAGTTGTTATAGCTGCTGATGGTGTGTTAAAGGTATGAATGCTTTAATTATTTGCAGAGATGCTGCTGCTTGACTCTATATGTTTTGATGCCTGATGAATGAGATTGATGCTCCAATATCTGGTTGTTTTTTCTTTTTGCCAGATCTGTGATTTTGGTGCCTCACGGTTCCACTCCCACACAACACACATGTCATTAGTGGGTACTTTTCCATGGATGGCCCCCGAAGTTATCCAGAGCCTCCCGGTGTCTGAGACCTGTGACACGTACTCGTACGGAGTGGTGAGTGCCTCTCCTTTCCCTCTGCGTAGCAGATGACCTCCGCTGTGGCAGAATTTGTGCAATGCAAGAACAACAATTCTAAATAAGGACAACAAAAAACACCACACTTTCTTTCAAGACTGACCCATAATTTATAATTACATGCTTGAAAATGATAGGAAGATCCGTGTCTTGCATGTCTAGCAAGATCCTTATCTGAACAGATGAGTGGCCTGCTGGTGTGGGAAGCACATGCTTTACCACAAGCATTCAGCAAATGTCGAAAGGCTTGCAGGAGCCACTGAACAATCTGCATCATGAATCTCTGGCTTTTAGTGGAACAGAAGAGAAAAAGGTTGTGTTGCAATAGGTGTGTAACAGGATGAACTGATTAGGATTTCACCATAAAAAAGAGTGTCAACTGATTTTTATATTAAAAAGTAAGGCACTTCCTCATGCTTAATTGTTTAAAATTTGTTTAAAATTGTTGACCTGTGAGAATAGGCTGTACCTCTCAGGGAGTTAGAGGACCCATCTAAAAATACAGAGAAGACTGCCATTGCTTTGCCTTTTTTCGGGAGGGGGCACAGCCAGTTTTAGTTCATCAGAATGTCAGGTTTGCTAGTGCAGTAAGGTGAATTCTTTCACTCTGTCCACAGCTAAACTAAGCTGTTTTTTCTCTGCAGTACGAAACAGGCTAGAACAGGTCAGACCAATTTTGTGCCTCACCCCATTGCTGTTCTGTGACAGAACAGTAGTGAATGCTTTGGGGGAAAGAGGAAAGGAAGTGGGGCTGCTGTTTCCATGCGTATCTGTGTATTAACCATTTTTGGGTCTGGATTCAACAATGGGTGACAGGATGAGGAATTCTTTCAGTACCTGTCAGGTACTGCTAGTCTGAAGGATTGGAAGAGACAGATGTGAGGAAGGCACTGTGGTTTTAAGCAGGCACCTATGGCTATACATAGCTCCACTGATGTCCTGATGGAAGATGACTTAATTTTTTTGCCAAAAAGTTGTTTATAGTGGAGGGAAAAAAAAAGAGATGATGTGGTGTTGCTTACAAATGAAAAGTTGAAGGTTTGCAAGGAAGGATAAAATGCCTTGTTGCTTAACTGAACTAGGTCACAAACAGTAAGAGAACATAAGCTAACAATGTAAATGTTAATGTAAACTGTTACTGGAAGCAATTGCATATTATCCGCTGAAGGGAAACATTCCAGTTTCAAAACAAAGCAAAAACGTTAGAGGAGAAATTCCAAACATGGTCGTATAGCTCAGACTGCTCACACAGTCATCTTGGTGTGAATTGACTTTAAGTAACATTCTAGAAGTGGAAGAAGGTAAGAAATAGTTTAATACCTTATTGTGTCAAGTGTTGTAAGAGCCTTGGGAACAGTGTGTCACACAGTTTATTTTTCTTTGTCCAAAAAGTAAAGCTCCTTTGACAGTTCTGTGCTTGGAGGTTAAACTTAACTATGCTCCATATGAAAACAGTTCAGTGTTACTAGAGAACTTTAATGTGCTTAAGGGTGTATAGTGCTACTTTAGTACCCCTAGTAATATTTGACCCACATTTTTTAATCTATTGGGTTTGAGCAAACGTGTTCTACTGAGGGCAGAAGCTTATGAATTTGTAAACACTTAGGAATGAATTCATCTTTTAATAACACCAGTCTTGGAGCGCCGTTGTTTTCAGAGGAGATACAGGGGTAGAAATGAAGAATGGCACTAGCCCAAGTCCTCTGTTGATGAAATTACTGACATAATGGGGTTATACCAGCAAGAAATTGTCCGAACAGAACATTGAAAGCTGGCGTCTCCCTATAGTAAGTGTTAGACTATCAGAAAATTAGCTATGAGACTGAAAACAAGAAATCTTAGAAAGGGTATTTTTGTCTTTTCAAATGATTACCATCTATAAAAACAAAATTTGAAGAATCCCTTTTCAAAATGTAACACTTGCCAGCAGCTTTTGTGCTAGAGAGACAAATCTACTTTTCTTCAGTTAAAGTCCTGTTAACAAAGAACAGAATCCTTTCAAATGTAAACTAGTAAGATGGTAGGAACAGATACTCTTTTCAATATTTGTTGCCTTCCTCATGGTTTTCTTAAACTTCTTTTCTTCTATTTTTTGTCCTGAATGGCTTTTCTTTCTACAAACCAATCTGATTTAAAATATTTTGCATAAGGTGTGCAAGAGGTTTTTTTCCATGAAGTGCTGAAGTCTTTCAGCTCTTTTCTGAGTTGCTCCTCAGCTCAAACAAATTTTTGTTTCTGTGAATAGTTGCATTCATGTTTATAGGTAATGTTCAGACTAGTTTGTCCTGCTCTTCATGGATGGCTAAATGGGTTCATATATGCTTTTTGAGATACATAGTAAATAATTTATAATGCTGCCATGAAATGCTAAAGCTAAATGTTTTAAGAGATGTATTGCAACAGAAAGACAGATCTTACACTTTCCTTCAGCCATGCTGTGATTCTCTTTTCCAATCCATTTCCAAATCTATCCTCTAAACAGTAGATACCACGTGTTACAAGTGATCAGCCCAGAAATGGAGTCATGTGCCATTGTGTGTGTTGCTCAAAAAATGATTCCTTACTTCTCTTCCAGATACAAAAGTGTCTGTGGAACGACAATGTTCAGTCTAAAAGCTGTTTTGAATTCTTGAAGATAGATGCTTAGAATATGTTATCCTGACAAAATTGTTTGTAGTGCACTGCAGTGTGTGCTTGTGTGTTTGTGTGTCAGCATAAATGTGTTTAATCATAGAAAGCTTATGCAACGCAGCTGAATTATTTTAACACTTAGAAGAACAAAAATTTAAACCTATTAATTGGCTGTTGGTAGCACAGAGACTGCTGTTAAATGCAGCAGCTGTTATCCTCCCAGCAATAGTTCATACATTGCTTTAGCAATGAGAGCATACGTTATTTATAGAGGGAATGTTGGCCAGCTCCAGGGGTTATCCCTTACTCTTTTTGAAAAGAATTATGAGATCTTTAACTTCCCTTGGATCAATGCAGAGAAGGCTGACCTAATTTTCATGCCTAAGAGCAGTATCTCTAAGAGTGCAACCCTTTCTGCTCAGGCTGTACTTCTGCTCATTGTGGCTCCTGACCCTTGTCTGTGAATGGTTTCCTAACAAGAGAAAATAATATTTTTTTTCACTGAAGATGCTCAGAGTGTTTGCTTCTTCTCAAATTGCTAATTTGTTGGATGTTCCCTATCATATATGGCACTTTGAATCTTTGTTGGCTTTGGAGTGGGGTGGGGATGTGGAAGATTTGTAGGTTTGGGATTTTTTTCCTTTTGGTTGTTGTCTCATAGTTGTGAGGATAAGAATTGAACCACACAGCTGAGCTGACAGCTCTTTCTGAAGACCACATAACTCTTATTCTCAGCTTCATGTATAGGATGAACATTCATACATTTGTCTCACTTTTCTGTTTCTATACGAAGAGGAGCCCAATGTTTTCAGAGGCCACAGCTTACAAACCACTACATTAAAAGATCTTCCTTTATTTTCCATCACTGTGTCTAGCTTGGCTGTTTCTCTGTGAGCACCTGCTGTCCATCATCACAGAGATGTGATGTGATCAGGAAAGCAGGTGATCCTCAGTGTCAGAGATAGGAGGGGAAGTGAACCATGTCTATCAATTAAATTGCATCAGCAATGTGGAAGATAAATTGATTTCCGTGTGAGGTGAGCTGTGGAGACAGCTTTTAATATGAGCAGAATGTACCTTGCAATAAAGAGCCCAGGGAAGTCAGGTTCAGGTGCTTTTCTGCTGCTGAATGACCCTGGGGACAGGAAGGGACAAATGGGAATGAAGAAGATACCCATTTGCTGCCTTAAAAAAAAATTGTACTGCAATCATTTACTTTAGCTGATGATTCAGGGTAGCTAATTCATGAGATGGAGTTGAAATCTCTCTAAAACTGAAGATAGAGACACATCACCCTTGGAAGGAAAGGCTCTTTCTTCACCATTGGCCTGAACATGAAATTCACATTGTTGTTAGAACATTTTCTAAACCTGTGTAAATAAATACAAGGAGTTCTGACATCCCACTCTTGTGTCTTCTACTTTCTTCTACTGTTTAGTAAAAACCAGGACAGTAAGAAAAATTACTCATATTGTGTCAGATTGCTATTTTTCTCTGGAACTGTGTGCAGTCTTGAGTGTTTCAAGCTAGCACTGTTGGCTCAGGAAGGCAGCGATCCATGTAGGTAGTGGAAATAAAAACTAAAGGTGTCATGGTAAAGGAATCCAATGTAAAATGTTCTGCACAAACTTATGTGCATGAATGAAATGAGACAACCCTTACAATGTACAGTCTTCTGAAAGAAAGGTAGCAGAGCAGTAGCTTCTTGCACTTGGAGACATTTAATGTGGTTTTCACTGCATTCTTTATGTGGAAGATGTGTTTGGATACTGCTCTACCTGATGTGCAGCTTGAGTTTCTTTGTGGTTCCTGGTACGGCCCCACAGATGAGGTGGCTCTGCATGGCTGCTCAACCGCATGTCTGTTTTGGTCCAGGGGCTTTGGTTTTAAACTGTCTGTTCTGTATGCTGCTCTTTTGTTTGAACTACATGGGTCTGATAAATAATTTCCTTCTCCTACAGTTAAATTTCCTTCTGTACCAGTAGAGAGGTGATAATTGCAATGACAAATTAAGGTGCTTTTTTTTTCTTCTAAAAGGAATGAATTGAGGCAAACAGGAGAGTTGAATACCACTATAGTAGGTTTCCCTTGTTAAGAAATAAGAATATTTTTTATTCTCAGTAAAACATTCCTTTTACTTATTTTTTCAAGATACCCTTACCTTTACTAATCAGTCTTCTGACTCCAGCAGAATTATTCAAATATGTATATTGATGGAGTGCCCTGTTCACTTGATTTAAGGCCAAACTCTGATTCAATGCATTTTTTTCTGCTTGAGCAGCATCTGCCAATATTCTTGCATTTTCTTTCTAATTACCTTCATAGCTGGCCAGAATCCATTCAAAATGATGTAGCTGGAACAAGCCTGGCTACTAACTCAAATAGTGAGGATACAGAGACTTGCATAAGGATCTTAATGCATTTGGTCAGGTCCCACATAAACTATGTCTTTTTTTGTTGATACGCTTGGTATATAAGCAGAAGAAAAAGGTTGTATGTAGATAATTGTAAGAAGATATGCATATGAAGGTTCTGAAAGGTTTTTTAAAAAAAAGGAAAGGAAAAAAAGGATACATATGCAAGTGAAGGTATAAAGTGCCTTTTAATTTGGTGGAACTACAATCTGTAGTCCCAATGCAAGAAAAGCAAGTTGGACTCATTGACTTGAAGCCTTTTTGGTGATGCCAAACTCTTTTCTACAAAGTGGCTCAGATTCATGGGTACTGTGTTACCAAAATGCTAAAAGCGTGCACAATTAGGAGGTCTTTCTACATCCAAGGACAGTGCATCTGTAAGATACGGAGTAATTTTTTAAGTGCTGTATATTGTTTCATTTAACATAACCAAATACTTGGAGATGAACAGTTGGAGTTTGGCTTGCAAGATTGTATTTAATATTTTCATAGGCATACCACAGGAGCAGATTACATTTTGTCTCATATTCTGACTACCAGGAAGCACTAGTTGCGATCATACAGAAATATTTTTAAATGCAAAATGGCTACAAAGCAAAGATGTGTCTAGTTGGGGCTGAGGAGGAGAGGAGCAGTTCATTGTCTTCCCAAGTCTCAACTGCCAAATGTGAACCGTACAGGGTACAAAGAAAGTAAAAAGCATTTTCCACAGCTCTCAAAAAAATTGCAGGCATTAGACCCCACGCAACCCAGTGTTTCATGTGGGCTTTTCTGTAGAGGAAAAAGCAGAAACATCCAAATTAATTTAGTGAGAGGATCTTGCACACAAACACTGGTCCAAGTTCCTGCAAATGGAAACTGGTTGCCTGATAATTGGATACAGAATAGTGCTGTATCAAGGTTTAATAATGTATTTAAAATACAAAGTACAGAAATAAAAATTCTTTTCTTTTTTTCTGTTCCAGGTTCTCTGGGAGATGCTAACAAGGGAGGTCCCCTTTAAAGGCTTGGAAGGATTACAAGTAGCTTGGCTTGTAGTGGAAAAAAACGAGGTAAGACTACGTTTCTACATTCAGGTACATAGATCAGAAAACAGTATTGGGGTTTTGCAAAAGACTTTTTCATCTTCTTCAAATTGAAAGTAAGTTCACGCGTATGGAAAGATTAGCAGTAGGAGCTAACACAAAGGGTCAAAGTGATGTTATTCCTCATGAATGGACCCTTTACATCTAATTGTTGCAGCTTCACGTCGTGATGCTGTAGATCAAAAATTGTACAAGTACTGTACTAGTTTCTCAGTCTCAATTGTAAAACCTAGGGGTTTGTTCTTAGTGATGAAAGAAGCCATTGCGTCCAAGGTAGGGGAACAGTTTAACTCCATCTCCTGCGTTTAGGACATCTTTTTACTGGCCGGGAGTTGATATATCTGTAAGAGACCTTCAGCTACTTCAACTTAACTCTCCCAGCAGGAGTCACTATAGTACAAGAAACTGCCGCTTAGATGAAAATTTCAAAAATAAAAGAAGAAAAAATAGTTTTAAAAAAAGAGAGAAATTACAGTTTTGCCACCTACGTTCAACACTACATTGAAGATGAGCTCCTCACTGGTATCGGCAAGGCTGTGGCATAGCTGCAAGCCTCCTCATGCAGAGTCTTTCCATTTCAAAAGCACTTCAGTGGTGTAAACACCGTTTGTACAGTGTCCCCAGCCTCGCTTTTCTTCTGCTCACAAATTGAGGCTTTCAGCTAGTTGGACATGTGAGCGTATATCTGAACACATAGTCCCTTGATATCAAAGACAGTAACTACATTTAAAAAACATTTAAAGTTGTGACTGTACCACACACAGACAAGCATGGAAATCCTCCACAAAGATGAAACCTCCTCTATCTAGACACAGCGGAAGCTTGGGAAACATTACAATGGCGAGGCAGTAGCTGTACAATACAGATTCCTATTATTCTACATAAACTGTTTCTCAAAATGCTTCAGAGTTAAACAGAGGAGTTAGGTTTCCTCCTCTTAGTTTAATATTTTTTGTTGGTGTTTTTTTCCCCTCTCTTTTTTTTTTTTCTTCTATTTAAGGATTGTATTAATTCCAGTGAATGATACTGTGGTATCCCAATTAGTTGAAAATGCTACACTAACGGTGTGAAGATTAAGACTGTGGTCTTCTACAGCATTTATCAGAGCAGGAGGGACAATGAGACTCTTTCTCCTAGGTTAGGAAAAGCCCTGTACGCAAGTTTGGAGGGGGAACCATGAAACCTTCCATCAACAGTATTTCTTTCCTATGCCTACCATGTGTGGTTTTACAGAGTGGGTTCAGAGTGGCATTGGGAATGTTGTAAAGAGATATAGTCATATGCTGAAAGTACAATACACATTTTGCTACAGTTTTGCAAAGCAAGGAACTGTGTAAAATTCAGTATGAACAAAATGTGTGAAGGCTATTTTACTGTTTTACTCATGGCTGAAGAAACCTAAGGGATGGCATGTTCAGAGCCAGCTGTTTGTCTTCCAGGTACCATTAGCCAGTTGCTACCATCTTCTTTGGAAGGGTGCCAGGGAACTTTGAGGGCATTAACACTAGCTTACATATTTTTTATTTTTCCTGGCCACGACTTGGGGCACATGCCCAGCAAAAGCCTTGTAAAAGTCAGCTTGTGCTGCTTTTCATTATAGTTTCTATGTCCCAAAGCAAGTGTGAGGGTCAGGGTCTGCTTTCAGTTCGGTCTGTTGACATCAGTGGGGTGGTGTGGTTCCAGTTCACAACACAGTTGAATTACCATTGAGCCAGTCCTTCATTTTTTGCACTGCAAGTCACTTGTTAAACTCTGTGGGACTGAGGCCAAAGCGTAATCGCATAGGGTGAGAAATCCCCCTTTGCAAAGCCCGAGCCCAACAAATGAAGTGGATTTTAATGATTCCATATTGGTCTTTTTCAACTCTCTGCATAATTTCACAGTGTTATTTTTATTCTGGTAGAGTTTCAATATATATTTTTTTTGCATCCAGAAAAGAAAACCATGGGAGTTCAGATTACGCTAAGTGTGATCTCATAATAAATTACCACTAAGAAATGTAATCCTTACTATAATACGACACTTTTGGAACCTTCTACCTCTATAATACATGACAGATAACATTCTGCATAAGTGAGACACATATAAATGGTGATTGCAGCTGATTTTCCAACCTCCTGGAGCAGTGAGGGTTACCGACAAATACTGTAGCTAGACTAGTCAGTGTATTTTTAGGCTAATGACTCAACCGGAGATCAAGCACCAGTACAATTTGTTTATGCATTGTACAAATTTCTGTGTATTTCTTGCACAGAAAGCTTTGCACCTTGAGGTATTGCATTATTTTAATAATTATATTCCTGCCCTGGCTCTGTATCTCCTGTTTCCAGTTTTTGTGGTGTTCAAATGCTTGTGCAGCAGAACTTGTAAACTCTTATTTTGGCTGCAGTGGTTTGTCAAGCTTTGCAGGTCACGTTGCAGTAACACAATGGTACAATTTGACACAACTTGCTCTGTTTTGTTTCTGAAATGCCAAAAGTAGGACAGATGAAAGGGTATTCTTGGCACATTGGCCTGAATGGGACTGTAATACATGGTTCTTACCAGCTACGGGAGAGGGAACCCTTTTTTCTAGCTTGACCCCTTCTATATTTGGACCCATTTCACTGAGGAATTGTATTTTTATCTACATATTTTTTTAATTTAGTATGAAACATCTGAAGTCAGTTAACTGCCTTAATGAGAATACAGGGATCTCCTTATATGTGTAATGTTTTGGGGATGCACATTTAATCTCAGCTGAGACGCTTTGGTATCTGGGTATGTGTATATGAAAATGGATTTGCTTCTAAGCTTTCCAATGTGGAGGCAGGGTCTTTAAACTAAATGTCGTCTGTGACTGACTGAGGGAATCTTTTCAGGGTTTAAAATTCTTAGCAAAGGAAAACAAATAAGCTTCAAACTAGTTCTCTGTAGTCAGTGGTCCTGGCTATAAGCAGCAACTCCTTGTCTTTAGTCATGAGGAAATATTTATACGAGTTCACTGTGCTCTCTGAGTGCTGTCTGAGATCTGCATGTCCTCATTAATCCTGCTGACCACAGGCTCATGAAACATCTCTTGTGTCATGTAGAGCTTCACTTAACTCTTTAACTCACTTAATATAATCTATATTTCATCCATTTGTTATATCAAAAGTGATCCTAGTGTTCTACAACTGGCTCATCTCTGTAGGAGAAAGGAGTAAAGGCAGGCTGTACATTATACCTATCTTGACAAGCATCTTAGAATACCCTGCAGTAACCTCCACAAACTATTCTGCTTTAGCTGTTTGCCTCATTTTTGCTTCCCTGTCTCCGAGCTTTCTTAAGCCAAGTCCATTTGTGCATTTGTTCCATTTCTCCTTTATAGCTCTATTAAATAATTTTTTACATCTTGCTAGGGTTAGTAATTTTGATATTTCTTTTTAATATGTCTATCTGCAGTTTTTTATATTGTGTTGAAAAGAAAGAAGTGTTTTACTTTTTTTTAATTGTACTGCTTTTATAGGAAATCTATTAGTAGCAGCTTAAAGGGAAATAACTGGTACCTTCTCTCTCCTTTAGAGATTAACCATTCCAAGCAGTTGTCCCAGAAGTTTCGCAGAACTAATGCAACAATGTTGGGATGCTGATTCAAAGGTAATTTAATTTGTGTTTGATTTCTGCACTCCCACCCTGTTTTGCTAGGTGTGTGAGTGGTTGGAGTGGGGGGCGGGGAGACAATCCCACATAACACCATTGCTACATGCTAGTAGATACATTTCTTCACAAAGATAGCTGAGACTGTGGAGTTTTTTTAATGTGTTTGCATATTTACACATAAATGTCTCTCCCTTTTAGTCAAACATTGTTATGCTATTAACTTACCTGACTACTCAAGACAGTGTCTGAAAATAGGGTGAGATGCCAAGAATGTAGCCATTCTGGAGCAAGTGGGAAAAAATGCTCTTTTCTGTTTTCTTTCAGTAGCAGCAACACATTCTAAACTACCATTAAACCTTAAAGAGAGTAGCTATTCAGTAAAAGGTTTTGTGTATTCTGGGAGTTACTTTCTTTACATTGACTGTGCTACCATCCTGTTGTACATAAAACTGGCTGGATAGAGCCTGGGTGCATGCTAGCTTTACTACACTTTTTCTCAAGTCCAGGCACCAGCCACTCCTTCAGAGAAACCAAGATTAATTGCAAGGACAGGTGCATGTAGGTGCTGTAGAGGTAGGACCTATCTCTGGAGAGCAGCCACAGAAGAGCAGTATCAGAAAGGAGAATTCGCTGCTTAGTTTCTTTTTTTGTAAGCAAGGAGATGCTTTCCTGCAGAATGGATCTGGAAGCCTGAGATCCAACATCAGTGTGTGGTTTCCACAAGAACGCCTATTTAAATGCTGTTCCTCTAGTATCTCCCTCTTTATCGTCCCCATGGAAGGGAGAGGAGAGAAATACTCTGAGTCTTTGAATCTACAAATAGGCTGTTCTCAGTCAGTAATTACCAAAGAGCACTTTCCAGCAGTAACTACCTATCTTTAATATTTACTTCCAGGCATCAGCATCACTACCAAATGCCGCAGAGTAAGAATTACTGGAGCTTCTTTTCTGTAATTGCAGGTCAGGATAGGTCAGCCCGCTCTCTGGCTTGCTGTAGCCAGGTACAGAAGTATTCAGAGGCTGTTGCTGTTTTTCAAGGAGAGGGATGGATCTGCATGTTGTAAAAGAGGGATGCTCCACCATTGGGTTGAGTGAGCAATTGACCTGGGTTTGGGCTGGTTCCTGGGAGCAGGGGCATCTCTGATGTGTGCAAAGAGCGAATCTCACATTAGACAGGTTTTTCTGACAGTCTGCGCTTCGCTACTTTTTTCATGCAGCTTCTCTTCTGTTAGGCAATTGTAAATGCATTGTTTGCATGACTGAAATGGAGTAATCTCTGGTCACAGTGTGGGCATGTGACTGATTTATTCAGTCACGTGTTGGGAAAGGATCGCTACGTACGGCTCTCAGAGTGCCTTGATAAAAGGCTGTGTGGCCTGCATGAGCCAAAAGATGGAGCACACTCCTCTCAAATACTGCTCAGTGAAACGTTTCCTCTCTGCCAGGATTAGCTTTAGAAAACCAGATAGTCGATGCATGAAGAAGTTACTGAAGGTCAAGTGGGGGTGAGCATGAGGATGTCAGCTGCTCAGAAGCAATGGCTAGCGTGCAGACTTTTAGCCCGCAGAAAGCACGAGGTATCTGGAGGAGGCTTACCCCTGCAAACGTGCATTTGCTGCAGGGCTGTAATGCTCACAGCATTAACTTCCTCATCCAAACAGACAGAGTTAACTTAAGAATTTCTTCACATGTGGAGAAAAATGCCCGTAGTACGTTGCTTCACGTGCCACTTGTAATGGTAATTTTTTATACCGTTTAAACTGTGCTAGTTGAAACAAACAGTCCCTAGTGGGTTCAGAGCATTTTACTAAAATGTGAATTACTAATTAGCTTAAGTTAGCAATTATTAAAGTAAAATCTCTGTGGTAATTAAGTATCTTAAATAACTACTTCCATATGGTAAAATCCACAGTTTAAAAACTCAAGGAGCTGCTTTTGCTTGGGTACTGGATAATCATGCAAACAAGGTTGCTTATCATTGATGCAGTTGTTTAATGGGGATACTTGCATTTGAAACACAGGTCAGTGATTCTTTCTCCTTTCATCTGTTCCTTCATTTTATCCCTACATTAACATCAAAGATGTTTGTAAATTACTGAATATTTTATTGGAAATCAAAAACTTGGGAACAGAGAAGCAAGAAAGGAAAGGCATATGGATTAAATATCCTGGTTTTCTGCAGACCTGTTTAGTAAGAAATACTGAGTGGAAGGAAATGGTGAAAACATTAGCCAGAATTATTTCCATAGGGGCATATATTTTAAAGATTTTTTTTTTGTATGAGACATCAGAGATATAAAGGGAAACAATTTTCAAAGGCGACTCATGCCTTGATATTTTAAGAATCTCTTACAAGGAATGACTTGAGATGCCTGCCTTTCTAGAAAGTGCTAAGCAGTCATCCACTGAAACCAAGACTAGTTTTTAAAAAAAAGGTTTCTCAGCTTGGGGTCCCAGTTTCAGCAATCACTCCTTGCCATTTTAACTAAGGTATCAGCCTACATTTAGAGGGCATTCATTAAATCTGAAATTAACCTTGCCTAGGGTTAAGAAACCAACAGAACCCCACATGGCAGTGTGGGGTGGTGTCTTACTGTCAGCATTGCCTCCAGGGAAAGCTGGTACCTGTAGATCTGGCAGCTGCAAAGCTGGCAGGGTAGCTGCTGCACAATTGCACAGCCAGAGATGTACCAGTTGATCAGCACTGCTTATCTGTGTGGTGGTTCCAGCTCTAGTTGAGCAACTGAGCAGCTCCTTTACTGGTAGCATAGGACCCAATGAACATGTTTTGTTGCTCCTAACAAATCAGTCAGTGCTTTCACCGGCCCTTTGCAAATGCCCTATTCTCTGTCATTAACTCCACTCCAGTTACTCCAGGCAGGCCTGATAGTAGTGCTGTCTGTTTGCTTAGTGTCAGCCCTGCCCTGTACTTCCCAGCAAACCCCTGGGAAAAGAGGAGCAGGCAAAAGTCATTGAAGTGTTTTGTAAGGATCCTAAACAAGTCATAAAATCCTGTAATTATGCAGCATGGGGATGTTTGCCCTTCATCTCTTCCTATAGAATTACTTCAGTAAAGGCACATTATGCACCTGCTGGTCCACTGGACAGTGTACCCTAGCCACAGCAGTACCTGAGTGTATTAGTGGAGAGCCCTGAACTCCCATTAAGTAGCTTCTGCAGTATTTTGGAGGCTCTTGAGTGCCCTCAACAGTTCCCACCCACTGGGGTGGTTACAAGAGATGCAGCTGTAGCGACCAGAAGGATGTGAGGGGCTGTTGGAAGATTCTCTTTCCCCAAAACTGCCCCACAGTCGTCTGTCCCGCTTGGTGCCAGGGATGAATCCTGTGCTCTGTACCCCCTAGGATGGCACAGTCCCTGACTGGGGAGGTTTGTGCTCTCTCAGGGCATGTTCAGGGGGTCTGTTCAGCCGTGCCAGGTCCACCAGCATCACATGCATAGGGGCATGAATGCCTTCCCCTCTTCCACCCCTCTCCTGCATTTGGCAGGGGGACTCTGCTGGGCTTCCACTCCAGGACTAGAGCAACAAGTGCCAGCGACGTGCTGCCGAATCGGCACCTGCTGCCATGCTGCTTGGCACGCCCCGGTTGCCACTCCATGGATGCTGGGCTAAGGGCCAAACTGTGTAAGCACACGGTGGCAGGGGCACGTGCTGTCTTAGCAAAGAAAATCTGCATAGCTCATCCAACTGCCCCTTGCCTGAAATCATGGAGATGGACCAAAAAATGACAGACAAAGCCTCCAGTTACAGCCGAACAGCGCAGCATTGCAGTAGAAGAGAGCTTGTCTTTTTTTTGTTATGCATTTGACACTTTTTCATGCTGTTTGACATTTAAAATAAAGAAATTGTCTTTCTTTTATAATGTGGAAATCACTTGGATCTTCCTGAGAGAGACACCTCAGCATTGTTCCTAATTGTTTTTGTGCTCCCAAATTAAAATGCACGTTTTAATTGCGGCATCTGTAATTTTAGCAGAAATGGTATAATTACAGGCGCGATAGAGAGAGAATGTGCATCATCCCCTTATTATGTATCTACATTTTGTTTCAACCTTTTGTCTCAGCCTTGTCTGGGGTCTGTCAAACAGACTAACAGAGTCAGCGCTCTTTCAAGAAACACATTTAACTGTGGCTTTTTCAGTTTTCAGTTATTACCCTACTGCATAGCTTCCTTTTGGGATGAAGGGGAAAGTAAAAAATACAGAGAAGTTTTAAGTTCTGCCTGTGACTAGTGAGCACAGTGGGTGCTGGATGGAGAGCCCGGGAACAGAAAGTTCAGTAAATGAGGCCAAGGCAGAAGAGCAGAGGCACCACTGACATGAGCTCGGCTGCCTCCAGCTTCAGTTCTTCCCCAGCTGCTGGAGAGATAGCTAAGTGGGAGGTTTATCTGGAAAGTCTGTCCTTCTGTGCCAGAAAGGAACTGCACCCAGAAACCCATTTTTGATGGGCAGCTAAACAGCTTGTTCGCACATTAAAGAGTTTGGGTTTGCTACCTGTAAAGGTCCTGCCTAATTACCAGTTGCTAATGCATCCAGCCTTCTCTTTTGGGGACTATTTTCCATCTTAGGAAAACTTTAGACTTAAGAATCTTGATTGTTGGTGGTGCTGCTAATTTTGTTTAACGCTCTTAGTGAGTACCAAAAAGTGTTACTGGTCAATATTGGAGGCTAAGCTAAGGCTTGAGCTGTAATAGTTTATGGGATTATTCCCAAACCCACCTTATCTTCAGTGGAAGAACAAAAGCCACCCCTGTACAAGTTTGTAGTACTCTTATAGGATGCTGTGTTCAGAAAGCAGCATCCAAATTTCTGTTGCTTGCAGTTGTTCAATTGAAAAATTCCTGCAAATAATTTTACACAGTTGTGCGTGAATGTAAATGCTGTGTTTTGTTTTGTTCTGTTTTTTTCTCCAGAAAAGGCCATCTTTCAAACAGATCATTTCAATCCTGGAATCTATGTCAAATGACAGCAACCTTCCAGACCAGTGTAACTCATTCCTGCATAACAAGGCGGAGTGGAGGTGAGTTTCCTTCCTCCCAAGATGAAGTGATAGGGTTTTCCTTTGAGATGGTGTGAGTCCATATTCTTCAGAAAGACATCAGACTCCAATGATGTGTTGGTAGAAAATATCCTTGCTTGAGGTATTTTTAGAATGTAACTTACCTTGTTGTTTTTCAGGAATGCCCAGAATGTTGTGAAACTTGTATTAGGAGCCAATATGCTTAGCTGTGCCCTGCCATTATTATAACACTGGTGTAGGTATCATGATATTTATGGTTTTGTGATTCACATATTAAAACCAGTTGCACATTTCCAGTCAATAGTGTGAGGGCAGAACGACTCAGGGGTGTGTGTGTATGACACAACCTTCCTAGGAAGTGTACAGGTATAGGCTTGTATGTAAAAAAAAAATGAAAAAAGGATAAAGGGTGTAATAATACATTTCTGAATCATGGCTCCATTTGTCTTCACTTGCTGTCTGCCACGTTTTGTGCATTCTCTCCTTTGAACTGACGTCTGTGTCGGTGCATTCAGCGTGTGCCCGGGACAGCCCTATTTTTGCACAGTGCACCAGCGTCGCCCGGGCGTATGGTTTTACCCACTGCTGATTAGCAAGTGATTATAAATGGAGATGAGATTTGAGAAGAATTTGTTACACACAGGGTTTTAGCAGGAAGTTTCAGGCCACCTTGCTTCCCCCCTGCCCCGAAGCTGCGTTGTGGGTTAGAAAGCTCGCAGCTTGGCGGTACAGCCTTCTGTTTGGAAAGGAGAATCGAGCCCAGATCCGCACGGGCAGAAGGCTTTTACCAGACCGTCATGCCTCAGTCTATATTAAGAAGCGCTGGCCCCGCTCCAGGTAAGCTGGGCGCAGCGATACTGAAAGATTCCCTGCCCGCAGTCAGCGCAGGAGCCCCGGACACCTGGAGCTGGGGTGGGCATGGGGCAGAGCACCCGACCACGAGGCGCATCTGAGCCGGCATCCCACATCTCCTCCGCGGACTTCCAAGGAAAGCCAAGCCGTGCGCTCTCCGTCGGGCGAGTGGAAAAAGTGAGGTGGCGGTGGGACGCTCCCCCGGTCACATGGCGGGAGTATAAATAGCCGGAATCGGGGCCGGGGCCGGGACGCTCCTACTCCTGCCCTGACTCAGCAGCGCGGCGGCAGCCCTGGGCACCGGCACCGCCGGCGGCGCCGGGGCGCCACCTGCTGGCCACGGCGCCGACGTGCGCCTCGCGGGGGCCGCTGCGGCCGGGGCCGGGTACCGGGGGCCGGGTACCGGGGGTCGGGCCGCTCCCTGCCCCGCCGCCTCGCTCCCCCGCCGGAGCGGCGCCTTCCCTGTTGCCCGTAGCCAGCTCTCGAACGCTGGACGCTGGCGTTACCCGCGGCGCTGCGTTTGCAGTATGTCGCTGTGCCCTCTCGCCCCCCACCGCCGTTTGCAGAGGCTCGGGGTGTTTCAAGTGCAGAAACGTATTCTCGGTCACCGTTATTTATGCAGGCTCTGGGCGTCATACTGTGGGTTTTGGGGAGAGTATCCCCCCGTGAGGGGTTTCTTGTACACCCCAGTATAGTAAAAATGTTTATTTCAGAGATGAGCAAATACTCAAATTCCTTTAGGAAAACCAAGGAGCTCCTTACCCCTGGCCAGTGTGGCAGAGTAACAGCTGTGCCAGTTGCCATGTGGAAACTTCTTTTGCTAAGGTCATCCATTTCGTTCAGCGCGACCCAAGTAGCCCAAGTGTTTCCTGCAGGTTTATTTTGCTGCCCCTAAATTGTGCAGATGAGGCATGGCTAACGAAGTGTTAATGAAAAGCCACACAGAAACCACAAGTTCTTTAGTACCCTGGAGTTGCAGAAAAGCTTCTCACCCTGATAAGTAACTTGGGGAAAGCACCAGGTGGAAAAGGAGCACAGGTTGTATGGGACTTGCTCAGAAGCTGGGCAAGAGCGTCGCGCTCTTACCTGAATTCTGGTAATGGCAGCACGTTGAAGCCAAATTCAGTATGCAAAAATGCACAAGTTAAATTAGATAGAAGACTTGTATGTATAAAGTGATCCCAAAAGATAAACCAAAACAGACTAAGACTGTTTCCCAGAACAGTTGTGCAGAAGTTTAACATGTTTTAACTTCTGCGTTGAAAAATCTTAGCTTTTACTTGTTTTTAAAAATATTTTTTCTCCCATAGTGATTTGCAAAGAGATAGTTGAACCATCAATAGGGAAAGAATGAGATGCGTTCCCCAGAAGCAGGGAATTTTAATGAAGCCTGTCTGTCAGAGCCCTCGAGAAGGATGGGCTTGGGAAAGCGAAGGTTATGCTTGTTCCTTTTAGGGACCTCCAAATTAGTGATCCAGGTACTGAACTTTCACTGGGATGCTGCACTTAGCAAAGCAAATCAAAGCTCAGACAATCTGGATTATTTCCCCCCTTAAAAACAGGCAAGATGAGGTTCTTTTTGTAGAGTTGTAGTGGGGGAGGAATCAACCATAACAGCGAGTACCCAGAGCCTTCAACACCTGTGGCTGACTTGTGTGAAAGCTGAGAGTGGACTGAGTCTGTGTGCAACTGGCAGAGGTGATAAATGACACTTTGACATATCTTTAATATGGTCTTATTTGCAACATATACTGGTCTTAATGTTTATATTCATAATACATTTTAATCTGCCTGTTCTGTCATTTCCTTAAATTCTGTATCTTATTTCCAAACCATTCTATGCTTCACACTTTTATTATCTAATTGAATAGGGGCGCAGTCTTACGACTGCTGCACAGGACTGCCTGATGTTTAGGTTCATGTTCTGTGATCTTTTTGGAGCCCTTTCTCAAGTCACTTTTATTACAGGAGAAAAAATTACTATTGAAGTAATGACGTTCCAATTCAGTGAGAGATCACATTTGTCTGCATTTAGCATATAGACTAACTGCATTTCTTCTTCCATCCTCTCCCCATGAGTGGCTGTTCTAATGATTTAAATAGTCTATTAGTGATACTTATATTAGTGTATCAGTAGCAATTCAAGACATATAAACAAATGCCAGTCATTTTTTTCATCTGTGACTGTTAATCTGCGACTGTTTATCATTACAGTTTCTAATAATACAGTATACGTTCTTTAGTGTCACAAAATGAGATTATTCCTGAAAAGCCAGTAAGCTCAGTCTGCAGAACTACAGAAGCAAACAAATCCACATGCTCTGACATGCATAATGTTTCAAGCTGCTTCATTTATGAACTAAGACTCATTAACTGGGCAATGTACAGTAGCTTTCTCTTTAATTACACAATTTTATTATACAGTGGAATTATTTTTCAGAATGCAACTGTTTTCACAGACTGACCTTATAATATAAGAGAAATTTCTGTGTAATGAAGAGCGGTAATTACAGCACAAAACAGACTTTTGACATATAGAAAGCTATTGTTAGCAAGACTTTCCTAGTGCAGAATGTTATTTGAAAGATAATTTAATTTACGTATAAAAAAATAGAGTTGCATACAAGTAGCAGTGCTGTTGATAGACAAACGAAGCAGCACAGCACTTGTGTCTATCCCCAAATTGCTCTGATTCCCACAGTAGATTGCTTAGTGTATGCTGCACCAGACAGCAAGGGTTTATGATACGGAAATGAATGTTTGGAGCGGAGCCACTTTCTGACCTTCCCTCCAGTGCTCCTTCCAGTTTTGTTCCTTTATTGTCTCTGTTAGGATGTGTGACCACCTTCTACCCAGCACAGAGATCAGCCTTGGCCTTTGCTATGCCTAAATACTAGAGAGAATTTTGCTTGAAATCTGAAGCATAATAATTGGGAGGGGCATTTGTTCTGACCACCACATCGAACAGCTCACTCAGCAGGATCTAAGTGTGATAAATGCCCTTGCCCCAGGTGGCTGATTTTTGCAGTAGAATTAAGTGCAGTGGTAGAGTTGGCAGTAAGAGTTTGCTAGTTACCCCAGCTCTGAATCCTTTCATTGTACTTTGTGAGCATTATCCTCTGACAGAGATATCTTACTAAAATATGAAATCTATAAGAATTTTAATATTTAAATTATTTAATTTACTTAAATAGGTTATTTGGATGCACCTGAACTCCTTTAGGTTGATACTGGAGAAAAGCTTAATCATTCTATGCTAGAACAGGAGATTTACAGGGAGAAATAATTCTCTTCCCTCTCCCCCAATAGAAATTCTAAGTCTGTTAGTCCTTTTATCATGTTTTTGAAAACATCAGAAGGAGCAGATTTTGTTGCAGTGTGTCTACAAAGGGAAAATGTTGCGGAAGTGTGAGCAGAAGTCCCAATACCTATCTTCAAAGCTCTTCAGGATCTCTGTCTCCTCAGGAGCTCAGTCTCTAGGAGGAAAACAAAATGCTGTGATTGACTATTTCCACAATGTGAATAGGAAACAGTTTGAAGTAATAGTCAGGACACAGGTGGCAGGCAGTGTCAATGTCGTGTCTCCCAAACAGCCACAGAAACAGTTTGCTAAATGCAAATACAACCTTTGACACAAATTGGAGGTTATTCTTTGGTTATACCGCAAGCAAAAAATGTGGCTGACTTAGTGACAGAAGACATTTGCAGTGCAAAACTTGCTAAGCTCTTTTCCAAGAGCAGCTCAGTTCATGTGTTTAAAAATCACCTTCCATCAGAAATAATTTCAAATGAAGCCTCTTTGTTAAGGATTGAGGTACATGCAATGCAACCCAATAAAGACAGTGTCTTGAAACTTCTTCAAGTACTGCCTTCGCTTCCCACCTTTCTTATTTTTCACACCTTTGTACCCATTTGCGGTGCTGGCTCATATGGTTTATATTTTTGCTCTTATATCTTCACCTAGAGAAACAGGAAAGTATGTGGGGAAAAACATCCCAGTGCTGCTTCTGTGTATTTTGACTGTAAATCCAAATAATATTTATAACCAAGCTATAAACCCAGGGAAATGGGCTGTCCCGTTACTGGTTCTTATTGCAAGTTCTTTAAGGATAAGATCATGTTTGATGATGTTGAGGAAAAAGATGGCATTTAAGTTCTTTAAATGTTGTTCTTATATGGCCTTTTACTCTTTTAAATGTTATTTTTCTTCAACTGGAGGTACTGTGGTTATTCTCAAGTATAAACACTGCCAGTTGTTCTTAAAGCTCCGAAAAGCTTTGCATTTGGTAATTAAATGAACTGCTTGGGTTAGTATTGTACTTTTCAGCCTTTCACATTTAATTAACATTCAGGGGGGAATTATGAACAATTTATATCTGTCAGGAAAAGTCAAGACCTAACAAATTGTCTCCGTGCAGATGTGAAATTGAGGCAACCTTAGAGAGACTAAAGAAACTGGAGCGTGATCTGAGCTTTAAAGAGCAGGAACTAAAGGAACGGGAGCGACGTTTGAGGATGTGGGAGCAGAAGTTAACCGAACAGTCCAATACTCCTGTAAGTAGACAGTAATTCAACCTTTTGTCTTACTTCAGATGTTTTTTGGAACTTTGCCTATGTACATCTAAAGACACCAAGGAAATAGTGTCCCTGTTTTCTTTAGTGGTTCCTTTGGGCCAATTAAAGTCTATTTTATTACATCACTGCAAAAAAATACACTATTTTTCAAATTTTTGCCTAATGCATTAGACACCTGATATTGCTGATAGTTCATATTGTGCCATGGGCACTTAAGTAGTTTCCCATTGATTTAATTACAGTTCTCAGCTTTAAAAGTTGATTGCATTCAATAATTTCATTTTTCAACTAGAAAGTTGCTGCCTTTAATGGATGCAGGATTTGGTCTTAAATGCAAGATTCGTTTCTTGCAGAAGAAGGCTTGAGAAACCTATGTATTTAATTTTTTTCATTCTGTTCTTTTTCTTTGAGAAGAAATGAATTTCCACTCTGTGAAAAAAGGGGGTCAAAATTTGAAGTGTTAATTTAGGGCTTTGTTCATAATTATAGTTAACATACTTGTACTGGCCAGTTACTAGCTGTTAGCATTGCCATATTTCTATTAATAAATTGAACAGAAAACTTCCCTGGATTATCTTTAATTATTTAACGAAGTATGATGCTCTTGACTACTGATTGGCAGAGGGAGGACCACAGGGTTAGTGCATGGCTAGAAATATTTCAACACAATTGCTGTTGAGAATTACCCACTTGTTTTGCAAAGCAGAAGCCAAAACAAATACCAAATCGAGATTGCAGTCGCATACAGTTTCTCTTGTGCACAGTTCCATCCTACGTACAACCTTGATTCCAGCCAACTTGTTTTTAAGACACTGCTTATTGCTGCTGTTTGAATGAAGTTGCATTCGTGTTCCAGCTGTGAACATGCAGTAATGAAATCACGAAGACAGTGTTTTCCTATGTGCAGATAGTGTATGTTCTCAGTAGATATCTGTGTGCCTGCTTTAACGCTTGCAAACTTCTAGTAACTGAGCTGTGGGCCATCATCTATCCTGAGCACAGCATGAGACACAGCCTTAATGAGCAAATCTTTTCACAAGCAAGGCCCTAGGGTTTTTTATGCTGTACTTGCTTATGACTTCTACTTTTCACTTAGCGCTGGCATTGCTGGAAGAATAAAGCATTGTGCTAAGGCCTATTGTGCTAAGCATGAACTATCTTTCTGCATAACATTAACCCAACTCTCCTAGTGCATTTAAATGCAATTTCTTCTAATAGAGAAATATAGTTTGTTTTTTCCATAGATCTTCAGTGAACTGTTACACTGAACAGCTTTGAAAAAAGCCCTTTTGTTGGAAAAAATTTCAGATACTGGCGAAAATTGGCTGGTTCGAGTAGGATTGTTTTTTTCAGAGCACACGAAATCCTACAAGGCACTGGTTAGAAATACTACTGTATTTTTAAATTTGTAAATCATTTGCAAAATATCCCTCAGCATTTTGTTCACAAGCTGTAATCCTTGTAGTCAAGTGTCTCCTTCCCTCCCTTGGTTCAGGGCATGTCTGCTCAGCAGTATCAAGCCAGAAGATTGTGACAGGGAGGTGCACAGCTTGATTTTAAGCTACCTTGGCTGTAAAAATGGTAGTAAAGATATGGCAACCAGAGGTAATACCACAGGTTAGGGTGCTCAGTAGGCTTACACCTGGTTCCTAACCAACGCTAGGCCTTGTTGTGTCTTAGCTGGTACTGTCATCCCTGCCCTGCGCTCTGCAGTCACTTCTTCCTTTTGCTCTGCAGCAAAGACCAGAGGCCAGCAGATGCTATTAAAGTGGTGTGCAGGAGGAGAAACTCAAACCAAATGAAAGGAGAACAGGAAAGCTGTCGCTGCCACTTGATTCTCCAGTGGTTTAGGGTTGGTAGAAGCTTCATCCTGCATGATAGGTAGCTATGAGTGGCAGGCTGCTCCTACTCCAAAGGATGAAGTATAGCTTTACTCACGTCAGGATGAGGCCATTCTTTAGAAACACTTCTGTGAAAGTAGTGTTTTCTTGCTGCTCTTGCTTTGACCCCGTTTCTGCTGTGTCTTATACAACAGACACCTTTGAGTCTGATCTCTGCAAATTCCCTTTGTGCAGATCTCCAAGAGCCTCTTGCAGGAGGGAATCTGGAGCCTTTTGGAGGAGTAAAATATATCCAGAGCTGTAGTGAAATGGCAGACTTTTAAGAAGAGTGTATGTAGCTAAGCTGAAGCTCCTATTTAGAGGAAGACAGTGAGCAAGATATGAAATCCAGATGTTCCCCTGTGGTGTCACACAGCTTCAGGTGGTCACTTGGCTTGTACAGAGATTGGGGATCCCAGCTATCTGTAGAAGTCTCTTCATGATAATTACAATACGCAGTGTGACACCAAAGGCAGGTCCTGTTGCAAAGAGCTACTCAGTTCTCCAGATAACGAGATGGCAATACACAGAGGAAGTAAAGTGATAGTAAGGTGGAAAACAAGCCATGGTTACAGCCCACTCATGGGTGTGCTGGCAGGCATTACACAAACACTGGTACAGAAATGTGTTTTAAAGCTGTTTTGCAGCTCTGTTGTTTTTTATAGGCAATTCTTCCCATATGTTGGGATGCTTTCCCATGAATCTAAAGTGACTTAAAACTCCAGTAGCTGACAGAAGAACCACATGGTACTTGAGTTGTGTCTGCTGGGCATCTCTTTTAGGTGGCTAGATCTTGTTTTTAAAGAATTCCTCCTCTTTATCAGTAGGAGCTCTTGGTGTCCTTGGTCTGAGTAGCACTGTGGTGATGGTGTAATTGTTTTTCCTGTACAGCCAGATGTAGAGAAGCCTAGTTGCAGGATCTTTGGTCACTTAGCCATAGGACACCTCAGGGATATTTAGGGAACCCCATCTCCCCAACTTTTAAATTTTATTTTCATTTCTTAAACCACGATCACTAGCGTTTGTTAACCACAAGGCAAATAGAAAGCCTGCATAAGTAGGGAAAACACAAGAGGAACAAAAGACAGGTATTGTCCTTTTTAGTCATAGACAGCTTGTCAGTGTAAGTGGGTTTACCAAGAAATGGGCAGTCTTTGAGCAGCCTGGCCATGAAGCCTTCTGTGTTGTGTTACACACCAGGGCATCACCATGATCACCCCTGCAACCCACTGTGACCACCTGCCACTGACTTCAGTTTTCTGATTATGTTAAAAATTATGTGGAAAGCCATTAATTTTGGGTAGTTTTGCAAACAGGAAGGCCAGTCCAGGTGTTCTCACGCAGCTCCTTTGCTGTTGCTTTAGTAGGTAGTTTAATTTGGGATGAAACTCCCAAGTTTTTACTCCCTGTGGAGAACAGGCCAGCGTGTCACAGAGGTTATTAGCTCAGCCACTCTAGAGGCATTAATCATTATTTAGGTGGAGAGGGCATGCTCCATTTGGTATTACAAACAGTCTAGGTCAGGAAAATGCTATTATCTGTAGCTGAAGATTAAATCAGCAGAGGTTTAATATGATGAACAAGCAAATGGCAGCTATCTAGTGATATCACTAAAAAAACCAAAATAAACAAAAAAGCAAAAAAAGGAAAGGCAACCAAGCTGAAGAAGCTGACCAGCTGACCAAACAGCCCCTCTTTCCCTGCCTGCTCCTGTCTGGGACACCTTCCAGAAGCAAGGTGCTGTGTGGGCTGGAGGCTTGCTCCCATGTCCCTTGCATTGGTGAGAGGCTTGTTGCTGATTGCGGCCAGCGCAGGGTGAGCCCTTCCTCTCCTTTCGAGCATACATTTAAAACCAGTCTGCACAAGTAATGCTGCTGCTCTTTTTCTGATACTTTGAAGGCTGCTACTTCTGCACCAGACTTTGGAAGCTTGTTTGGGTTCTCTGATCTTAACGTGGTTTATTCTTCAATCCTGAAAGTTCAGTTAAGCAACTCAGAGCTCTGTTGTACCTGCATTGCCTCAGGAGCCAGTCTGCTTGGCCGGGAAATGTCACGTTCAGTTTTATGCTGCACAAAATGAAGGATTGAAGAGTTTGAAGCTTCTTGTGTCATGAAAGCTCTGCTACCTGTGGTTCTTGCCATGCGACTCAGTGATTTTGCACTTGTGTTTAAGAACAATGACCCCAGAATGAAGCTGTCTGGTTTAATGAATTCTTACTTGATCTCCGTGTTTAGATTCACTAATCATTGTGCTTTCTGGTGATTGCCAACTAATCTGGTGGTGTCTTTTTCCTCGATTTTTAAATTGGTTCTAACTTTCACTTTTGCTCTGTCCTTTCCTCCTTTAAATAGTTTCTCTTACCTCTTGCTGCAAGAATGTCTGAGGAGTCTTACTTTGAATCTAAAACAGAGGAGTCAAAGAGTGCAGAGATGTCATGTCAGATCACAGCAACAAGTAACGGGGAGGTAGCTGGCATGAACCAAAGTCTGAAGGCCTTGATGATGACGGGCTTTGGGGATATCTTCTCTCTGAACCAAGCAGGATCAGTCCTGCATTCTGGAATGCAGATAAACATGCAAGCCAAAAAGAATTCTTCTAAAACCACCTCTATGAGAAAAGGAAAGAAAATCAACATGGCTTTGGGTTTCAGTGAATTCGACTGGTCAGATGACGATGATGATGATGATGATGATTATTTTGATGACACAGATGATAGCAGCGAATGAAATCAGTTACAGAATTAAACCTGAAATCGGTTTTAGCAAAGGAAAACAATAAAGTTGTAGAATAAGAATCCTGTCAGTTTGGTCTGTTTAAATCCTGTAAAAGAAAAAGAAAAAAAAAAAAAAGAAAAAAGCAAGACATTTTCCAGGCTGAGCATGTTTGTGTGTAGAGAGACATGTTGTTTTTGTTTAGATTGTGCTGACTTATTTCTGCTTTGATGAAATTTGGAACTAAACTTTCTAAACTAATAGAGATTATAATTATTATTTTAACAACTGTGATTATATCTATAATTCTTGATGCCTGATTACAGAAACTATGGCTTGATAAACTTAAGATCTGAAGACATTGGGGGAAACTTCAATGCCTTCGATGCCATTGATGTACTTTAAATTTTTCTTTTGTGTTTTTTGTCATTTTCTCTTACCCCTTCCACTGTCGATCATATGAATATACTTGTACTTCCAGATTTGCTGTTCTCTACAATCCATTCTTTCTTGCTGTTGCAGTGAAGAGGTTTGCAGTGTTTCTAATTTAAAGCCTTTTTCAAGGCAGCATCATGGAAGTCGCAACTATGTTTCTAGGAAGAGAGAAGCATGGTTGAGGGAAAGAGAGGGATTAGTTAAATACACAGCTTAAAGACTGAGTAACAGCAGAATCCAGAAAATACTTATTAGTATATGATTTGTATAAATATTCTTTTTTTCCTCTCACGTGTATGTTATGTACATAAATCACTCTAGCAAAGCAAACTGCAATCAGACCTCTGCATCTGTTACCAGATACTGTGATCTAGAAGCTAATTTTCAGTTATGTTGATGTAAATCCAGGAAGCCTCATTAAATTTGATGGACTTATTCTTGTACCTGAGAGTAAAAATCGGTGTTAGTAAATTCTGATTCTGTTGTGTCTCCTAAACCATATGTGCTACACTTAGGAAAGGACAAAGAGAAGCCACAGTGACATTTCAGCTTGGACCTTACTACTGTGGCTTACGTGAAATTCTCTGTGATGGCAGTAATGTGAGGAATATTTACTAGTCTCTGCATACCTGTTTTTTTTTTTTTTCTGCTAAATCACTTTTAAAGTATTGCTGTTATGACTTACCCTAAAACTCGGTGTGTAACAATCTGCTGCAATAATTGCCTGCCAGGCACTTATGTTGAGAGCAGTGAGTGCGTTTCTCCTGATGACCCCTTTAGTGGTGATGCAGAAGGAGGGAAGGAGGGAGGGAAACCAGTGCGAACACAAATGCAGGTTAGAAAGGAAGATGATGTAAAATATTTGCCCAAGGAAGAAGGGCAGCATTTCAAAAGAAAAACATTACTGTCGAGTTCAGCTGTAGTGGGAATAAGCCATCAAAATTCCATTCTCAATTACTAGAGGGGTTTCTTTTATGAAAACTTCTGTTTTTGAGTGGCTTCTTTAATTATAGGCTTGCCTGTTACACAGCTCTAACCTACATATTATGGTGAGTGTTTTTGTAGATAGCTTCCAGAAAAATGGATACATTAGATAACAGCGGGCCCGAAATCATTACATGTTCGCTGAACAAAAGAGGAAGTTCCTTGAAGGATTTTTTCTAGAATGATGAGTGGGCACCTCTTCGAGTTGTGAGAGACAATTGTTTTATCCTTAAGCATCAGCACTGGTCTGGCAACCTGCAAGGCAGCAAGTGCTGCACTTTGAGCTAGCCTACTCCGCTTAGTTTGCACAGCATTAGATCCTCCAAGATGCTTAATTTCTGTAGGATGTCATTCCACATTCTGCCTTCTTTCTAACACTTGCAAACCCCTTGGCTTGAAGTTAACCCTCTTGTATAAGGAAGCTTTACTCATGACAGAATTGTGTTTTAAATGATGTAGTAAGTTTACAGAGTATCGCAGGGAGAAACTTGCTCCTTCACTACATGTTAGGATGGCTTCTTGGTTCCTCAAAGCAACCTTATTTTAGGGAGAAAAAGTGACTTAACTTACAAGGGCAAATAATTAAATGGAAACAAGAGCAAATAGGCTGTTTTCTGTGCAGATTTGTACTATTTTAGTAAGTCTATGTCTGCTAACACCCACAACAATGATGCTATTTTTGTAACTGCCACTTTATACAAATCCATCAAATTTTCTGGGTGCAATCTTATATGTGCAATTTAGATCTTAAGATGTGTGTCATTGTGCATAAATTACTGTACCACATAGGCAGTGTAGGGTTGTACAGCTTTAACTGCAAATGAAATTTGGTTCAGTACAGTTAGTATTCAATAAACCAAAAAATCTGCTCCTAGCATTGATGTTTTGCACTTTTTTAGTGTTGACAATCTCAGAGCACTTTGTGCACATTTGTATTTGCATGGGTTTTGTAAATCCACTCCTTAACCTTTAAAGACATAAAAGGCCTTAAGTAGTATGACACAGGGTTTCACAGTTGCAAAATCACAAGATTTAAGTCTGTCTTCAAGGTTTTGTGTCTACCCAGGCATGCAACTTTTCTGCAAATTACCATCTGAATTTGGTAGTGTGCTCATAGGAATCTCAACTATCTACTTAGTTCCAGTATTTTTTTTAGCGAAATAAATATGGGTTTTTTTCTCCCTTCCCCATACATTATTTCTCAAAGGAAATTAAGCTACTGTAAGGAAAAAATTAAACTCATGTAAAACGTAGCTGCGTGTTTGAAGTAGCAGAGGTGGTTTATGATTTGTAGAGAAGGTGATAACCTATGACAAACTCTTCTGATGCAGTTCCCTTGAGACAGTGTTATACTTAGGATATCAGCTATGATTATTAAAAAAGTAGTGCTATTGATTGTATTTTTACTTTCTGGTGATGACTTCCATAACCAGATGTCCCTGGTTTAGAAGCCAGAAATCTCGTGAGAATCAAGCTGTGTTGTTTCAGCCTCTGGTACATTTCTCACTTGATAAAGGTTCTGAAAGCGGCTCTGGTGGGCAGGTATGTTGGTTGAGGAGGTCAGAGTATTTCATTTTTGGTACCTGATTTCATTTGCAGTGCAGTCCAGTCTGTCTCCTACCTGTGTCATCACCAGGTTATATAGATCTCCACAACAGTCCACGGCCACATAGTGTGTCAGCTTATGAAAGCATTAACCAAACCCAGAAGGTGTTTCTCTGGCTGCTCTGGGCTGTGAGCAAAACCACCAAAAGCATTCCCGTGCCTCATACACCTCTTGGCTCGCAAGTCCCCACCAGGCCACCTGGGGTCCCAGTTCTCTCTACCTTCCATAAAGCCCTGGAGGTATCTGCAGTAAAATAACATTGCTGCATTTGATGGTTAAGAACCAGGCCTGAACTTCTCATTTTTACCAGTCTGTGGTATTGCCAACATTGACTTAGGCAGACAAATGGCCTGAGGGAAGGATGGTGAGGACCGGCTTTTGGCTTGTGTAAAGATACAAGGTGAGCTGGGACCAAGACAGGATGTCCAACCCCCTTTCTTTTCCTGCAGCAGTGGGGAAAAAATTGAAGGGTAATTCATGGAGAAAAACTTTTGACCTAGTCATTTTTGTGATGATCACAACAATAAGGCCTTGGAGTAGCACATGACCTAAAGTAGAGCATGTGGGTGTGCTGCATCCCCAGCCCGTTGGGTGCTGTCTCAGAGCTTGTCCCCTCTAGGTGGGAAGGGCTTCCAGGGTGTGAGGTCTGGAGCAGCTCCTTGTCACACAGTGTGTTCTTGACTTGCCATTTGTTTATCGTTACAGTGGTTTTGCCAGATGTTGATTCCCTTTCCTTCTGGTTTTGAAGTGCTTATCCTGAGTTGAATATTTGATGCAATAACAACTTACATTGCTGTTAGCAGTAGCAGTAAATCCATAGTGTGCATAGAGCTGTTAAGTATCCAGCAGCATTACTGTGTGTCTGTAGTACTGTAGTTCCTTTTTCTGTAATCAGGCAGCTTTTACAGGTATTTAATAAGACCTCTAACTTGGCAGAGGTTTTAACTACACTCCTAGGTAGAGCGTTCAGGTAGAAAGATAAGTTCATGTAGTAATTTTCACAGCCCTTAAGATGCACTGGTAGGAGTCTGGAGGAGAGACGTTTCCTTTTTCCCCCAGACTTCAACTTAGTGTACACTGTAAAATCTGCAGAGATTTCTGATGTGTGAAGATTTAATTTTAAAATCGTAGAACCAACAACCTTCTTTAAACATTTTATATTGTGTGCTAAATATTCATATGCCTTTTAAAGTCAGATATAGTCCACTGCATTTCTTGCTTTTGCACTACTGAAGAAGTTTTGTACTGAATACTAGGAGTCAATGCTACTTACACTTCAGGTGTGAACCGATGAAATTTAAATAGAAAATATTTTCACAATGTTAGAAAACTTTCTTTTCCCCTCTGAAGAGAGCCAGCCCAAGCTGAGCGCAGCGCCTGTGCCAGAACTCCCGTGCTGTAACCTGAGTATATCATGTGTGTGAACATGCGATGATGTTACACTTCTGTGTGGTGAAACTTTGCCGCCTCAGTTATTCTCCTTATTGCACTTGATGTCTTGTTTTATTCACACTGTGGATTTGATTTTCCAGTGTAAAACCAAAGCAAACAAACAAAAAGAAATCATGCAATGTATTCGATTGCCTCAATTGGTGTCATAAACTTCCTTTTGATGTGAACTTTTTCCTTTGCTTCTCTTTGTTCCAAACTTCTATTTTGCAATAAACATTTTGACAGTAAATTTTATGCATCTGTGTCCCTGTGTAAAATGCTGGTGTTTCAAGAGGTTCCTTATTGTCTTCTGGTTTAACTCACTTTTGTATTACTCATTGTGTGACATTTCTCCTTTATTCTTCCATCTTTTTTAAAAAAAAAAGAACAATGAAACCATACAGAACATATTCTGCCACTGGTTATAGTTAAACATGGGAAAAGCTGAAAAAATCCATTATGCAACTAAAACTGTGATATTGAACTTATGCAGTAAATTATTCAGTGATACAAATCACTGTTCCAGGCTCCTCCCGTGGCACCAGCCATTTGCCTGTAAGTGCCTACAAAAGGCAGAACCTGCTGCCTTCCTAAGGATGTTTCTGATTGCCACTCGCCCTCCCTTGTGCTCAGGTGTTGTCCCCCGCACTTCCTTTGTGCCACATGGTCCTGCCGGTGCTGTGGGTAGCTGTTAGTGTAGGCAGTACCCGAGTAACAGCAGGTAGGTTGGAAAGATGGGCTGGAAGATTGGTGTAGCGGAGAGAAAAACTCAGGAAGGTCTCTCTTTTTCTGTCAGACACATCTTCCCTCCTGCTGCTTCAGCCCGATGCCTCTGGCTCTCCCCGCTTTGGGGAAGCAGTGGGAACAGTGGGCAAAGGGTTCGCAAGGTTCTCCTCACTGGGGGTGCATGAAGCTGGTAGTGTGGATGGTTTGTGCCCAGCAAGTTTTGGCTGAGACATTGGTGGAGCAGAAGGAAGAGGATTAAAAGACTCCTTAGAGTGCATTGGGCAGCAAAAAGTCATAGATGTGGAGGTGGAAATCCAAGGGTGTTGGCCAATCACAAGTCCCTCAATGGAAGTTCCACATGATGCAGCCGAAGGGTGTTTCACAGCAATGGCTGAAATTGTGGGTGGATTACACTTGACCCAGCCTTGTGCCTGGAGAGCCAGGGAGGTGCTCAGGCACATGAGGGGCAGCTCTGCCCTGGGCTGCGTGTTTGTCTGGAGTCAGGCAGGTGTGAGGGGGTGGCCTGGGGGAGGGAGGCTGGAACATTAGGGGTTGCTGCATAACCGAGTGGAGTCTCTCCTAAGTCAGTGTTATGAATATCAAGTAAGTTTGCCACTACATCCTGATGTTGAGCCTTTGAGAGACACTGCCAGTCCCCATACATACCTACCAATTGATGTTAACCCTTTAGTGGAATAAAAACACCAAGGTGGTGAAGTCTGGGATACCGTGTGCTTGACTGAGTGAAATGGCAATTAGTGTTACAGCGACATCTTGTCCTGGGTCAGTTTTCAAATCATCACGGAATTTTATTTAACACAGTGATCCTCCTGTGCATCCTCTGTGGTCTCCTTGTGCTTCAAGAGCTAACATCGTCTTGCATACAGCCAAGTTGCCCCATGTGAGCTGCGGCAGTGGAGGAGGCGGGGAGAAGTGCTGCTCGCCCCCAGCCTTGGGGAGCAGTTGCGAAGCACTGTCAGGAACCACAAGAGACCACACAAGTACAGGAAGACTAGCCACAGTGGCCCAACTCCAAATTCTGCTTTCACTGCTGTCTAGTGACAGTTTTCCTTCCTTTTGCAGAAAATGCCCATCCTTCAAGAGAGCTGTAATCACAGCATTGTTTTTGTTGCAGCAATCAGGTGGCACACCAAAGCCATAGCAAAAGCCTTCCATGGTGTCAGAGCCGAAAGGCAGCTAGAGAGTCTTTCGCCAGCATATGGTTTACTTTGGCTTCCTGAAATGTTTCAGTTGGAGATCTGCTAATACTCTATCTACAGAAAGTAAAGGGATCGATTTAGCACTGCCACCGTGCTGCTGGAGCCAGCCTGTGCTCGGTGTGAATCCCAGGGTTTAGTGTATCGGTACAAGAGTTGCTGCCTGAAGTCCTGCCCTTTGCAGGGGAAAAGGGACCACATAAAATGGGCCACCAGGGTGAAATTTGGGTGGAGGGGAGAAGCACGGTCAGATGTTTTTTTCAATTCGTATCTCTCACACAGTTGCTGCCCTCCTTTGATATTTGTGCATGGACCGAAGAAGATGTGGTGAGTATTTTGTGTTAATGTGGGCAACGTTGTGCTGCTGGAGCTCTCTAACAAATTACAGTGGGTACGGAGGGAGGGAAAGCTGGATCAGAACATCTAGGTGAGATTTTACTGCTATTTCTTTGGTGAAACTGGTGTCGCAGAAAGACTTTAAAATGACTGTGAGTAAATTAAGGACTTAAGTGACCTTCATACAACAGCCACATTCTCCAATGTTCAGAAAATAATTTGTATCCAGTATCCAGGAGGACACTCCTGAGAGGTCACATAAGGAATGTAGAGCCCCAAGACCTGGGCAGTACAAAATGGGTTCAAAGGTTTTGTCCCACCATGTGCCATCAGGATGACAATTAACTGAAAGAAAGTTAAGGGCTTTATAAGGGGGGGTGGAAGCTCTCTTTGGTGTAATGGCATTGAGCTTTTTTACATATTTATTCAGTTAAAATGTGAAACAAGAACATCAGTGATTTCTCTCTCACATAGCAATGTGTCGCAGCAATTTTAATGTCCCATCTAGCAGCCTCCTGGTGCGTCCTGAGGATGTTTAGCTGATGTTTACTGAAGGACTGTCTGGAAAGCCAGTGCAAAAGCCTTAACAGCCCTGGCTCCTTAACTTCATCCCTTTTAACGTGCAGCAGATTGCTAAGCTGCTGCTTCTATCATTTCTCTTGTTCTTCATAGTCGACTGAGGGAGGTGGCTGTGAAATAGAAGACACTTGCAAAAAGCTAAATACAAGTAGTCACTTGCCATGGTGAACTGGAGCCCTTTAACCCAAAGTTAGAAATATTTTAAAATTTTGTTTTGAAAAGAATGGTTATTCCTGAACTTCAAAAAACTGCACTATAAAATGTTGATAATGTGACCTTCAAGGCTGATTCCTCTTTTTTTGCAGTTTTTCTGGATGCAGCAACTTACTAGAAAAGGTAAAATATGTACCTTCATATTCATCTTCATGAGTATATATACAGCTGGTCATCTTTTTCTCCCTCCTGTAAAGCACCCTGTGGATTTCTGAATAACCTCTCTTACCTTAAGGTGATGCTTCAGGTGAAATGAGTGCATATGCTAGCTTGTTTAAGGAGCACCATATCACTGGGAAACGATTGCTTCTCTTAGAAGAGGAGGATTTAAAGGACATGGGCATTGTTTCCAGAGGACACATCATCCATTTAAAGGTATTTAACAACATCAGTTGAATATTTCAGTAGGCTATAGCATGAACGTTAAGGAGTCCATGGGTTTTCAGTAGTATTAACAACAAAAAAAAAGTTACAAAGCTAAACAGAGAACATATTTGGTATTTAAATCCCCAAAGTCATCAGGCTTGCATGGATCTACAACCCAAAGCAACCTGGGATTTTTAAGAGGCATGAAAATGTGCTGTGGTCCTTACACCCTTCTGGTCTCTCATCTCCTTTGCAGTTCTTGGTTTTCTTGTGAGCTGCACTGTCAGTACTGCTAAAGGTTCACCTAGGAGGGCCTTTTGCCTGGCAGAAGCTTTGGGTATCTTCAGAGAGAGCTCTCCCTGAAGGTCCTCTTTAGCTAAGGGAGGAGCAGATACAAAAACAGTTTCTTGAACTAAATCTCTGAACTTTGCAACTTTCACATCTCATCTTTACCTTAAGACATACTTTGACTAACAAAACTCTGTTATACAACTTTAAAGCTGGTTGATGGCAGGTTGCTTTGCTCTTAAAGCTTTGTTTCACAGTGTTTTAAATATCTAATGTTTGTAATGAATTAGGAAAATCATAGTCTAGAAAATGGGATCACAACAGCAGTAATAGTATTAATACTGTAGCCACAGGAGGGTTCAGTTTCCTGGCAGTCAGCTTTGGAAGAGGATTTCTCTCGAAGCAGCATCTGTAATTCTGTTGGGTTTCAATGATTTTATACCACAATTTACTAGCAAAGAGATACTTGTATCCTAATTGCTAGTCCTGCAAATTCAGCTTTGTAAGTCACACAGATTTATTTCCCTTTCGCTCATCAGCCTTTTTTTCCATGCCACACACCATTACTGTTATATTTAATTTACATTTCCTACAGGGAAAATTATTGAAACTTAATAAAGTCAGTAATGCCCAAAATGAAAGATTTCAGCTTCCTGGGTTGATTAAGCATAAATAAAAACAACCCAAACAACCCCCCAAACATCTCTTTCTCTGATTAAGCAGATCTGATTCTGAATGTGAAATGGGGCTGATCTGCCACAGCGGTTTCCAGAACAAGGCTGTATTTTAAACTCTTCTCACATGCCCTAATATATCCACAATTTAAAACACAGTGCATGTGGAGTTGTGCTGGTTTTTGTGCTGGTGTTTGCAGCACGAGATACTGAATAACTCGCATCTGATTTGTTGATTTATTCTTTTTTCTAGACTGCTATTGAGAAGCTAACCCATGACTACTTAAATCTGTTCCATTTTCCACCGTTAATTAAGGCAAGTCTCATTGTTATGTAAGAAGTGCTTCTCCTGTTGGTATGAATGTTTTTGAGTGTTCATGTGTCTCAACTTCCCTACCGGTCGTGGAGGGCAGAGCAGCAGTTACTGCAGAGGGTTGTGACAGATGCAGAGGGTCAACAGCAGCGATGGGTCACGTCAGAACACGTAATAAGATTGCAAAAGTTGGTTTCAAGGAGGCTCTAAGATGTTACCATGGACCCAGTAGTATTAAATTGAAAGACTGCTGGTTGTGATTCCTTTGCTGTCATTAGCCAGAAATTACTCTTAAGAGCCATTCCTGTGAGCTGGTGCCACCAAGTGCCCCCCACTGAAGAATGGCAGACCCCTGGCTATCACTCCTCAGTTTGTTAATGTTACAGGAGAGAAGGATGATTTATAATGTCTGGTCACCCTTGCATTAACCTGTTGGTTTTCTGATATCAGGAACAAGAGCCATGCAAAAGGGAGAGAGAGTGTTTGGGAACCTCAGGGTTGCCAGAGCAGATATTTTCCTGATTTAATTCAGTGAGCTAATCAAGTAATTCTAGACCCCAAAGCCTGAAGTAGCTTTTTTAGTCATAATTTATTGCACAGCTACAGAGCAAAATCCACTTAAAGTGAATTTACATACGGCAAAACTCTGTTCCCTGATGGGGAGCGTGAAAGCCAGGGCTCCGCCACCGCGCCGTGCCGGCTGCGGTTCCGATGGCAGTGGCTGCCATGCTGCGCCAGAGCCGCTCAGCCAGGAGCAAAAATTGCACAGCTCCTCCCAGGTGCCACGGCCAAAATCCCATGCAGAGCCCATGGCCCCTCTTGGAGCGGTGTGGTAGGTGCAGAGTGATGGCTCCTTCTTGCCGCCTGCCAGAGTTGTAGCATCCGAAATGAAAATCCTTTCTCTCACGGAAGGCCTTGCCCCTGTCTCCAGGGGGTTGTGGCAGGCGGGACGTCTCACCGTGCCTTCTTCCTTCTGGCAGGATTCTGCAGGGGGAACTGAAGAAAACATAGAGAAAGTTGTGAATCTCGAACTCGTCTTTGGTTATCACTTGAAGCCAGGAAATGGTCCAAAGGTAAGCTGGGAGTGCTAGATGGGTTATTGTTGTTAACAGTCACTGTCCAGAGGGTCCAGCATCTTCTGGACACAAAAGATAATTTGTTGTGAGAATCCTCTTGTTTTGGAACGTGGTGACCAAATGTCAAGGTGGAAAACAGGTTTGCAGCGGTGATGGGGAACCACATCCAGAGCAGGCGAGAAGGAAGAGAGCAGCACACAAAGCTTTAACTGAAAGCTTTTGTTTCCTCCTGAACAATTTTTTTTAACCACAATTTTTGTAATTTGGGCTCTTGCTTTGTCCCCTTTATCCTGATGGGTGTGAAACAACAACCTGTTTATGCAGAAAGCTCCATCAGAGTGGAGCAGTGCTGTACGCCTGATCTCAGCAGGCAGACTCTTACTTCTGTCTCAGCAGAAAGGTGTAACCTTCCTGTGCAACCAAGAGGAGTTTGGGAAATGGGTGGTATGTGGGGCTGCTGGCTGGGGAGGAGAGGATTGGTCCTGAAGGTGATTGTCTACCATGCACTGCACCATACTGGAGAAGGAGGGAGCGGTAGGTGCAGCACATTGCAGATGGCAAAACTACTGCGCAGCAGCTAGCAAAAGGCAATTACCAGCATGTCACATCCTAATCAAACCTCAGCTCCAAGCCGAGCTGGTTCAAGGATCTCTCGTTACACCCCGTGTAACAGGAGCTTTGACGACTCCAGATGTTCCAGCAAAGCATTTCCACCACGTTGTCTTTTCTCGAGAGTGAGGTTTGTCCCATGCTTTTTGTTTTCTTTATCCAGCTTGCCATGGACTCCCGAGTTCAAGGGTTTCAGAATTAATCATCTATGTGGAAATGGTGTGCAAAGCATTTCTGAGTTAGAGTCAGGGGTTGTGACAGCAGGATTTGTTTCCTTTTGTATTTGACAAATCTGCATTGTGTGTCCACCCTAAACTTGTGGGTGGCTGACTTTCATCTTGTGTTATCTGGCTGCTTTGCTTTCAGGGCATATTCTTTGCAGAAGTCTCTTGATTTCTGTACTTGGTGGTGCTTGCAGAGAAAGCATTTAGGTTTGTACTTAGTAGGAACTTGGACTCGTACTGAAATCATTTCATCAATTTGAAAAAGCTTTTTGCTTTTTGTCTGGAGATTTCCTTTTTTTGTTTGTTTCTTTTATCCTAAGCACTTTTTTTTTCCTACAGAAATCTTCTTTATCACATGTGAATTACTTAGACTGTCTCAGTGTTCTTGAATGCATGTAGCTAATGGTGCCGTACAGCTGATTTTTGTAGGTGTGCATCTTTCTCTGCCAAGTGCAACTCTACAAGGGACAAGAAGTCTTGTGATAAGAGCCCGTATCCCCCTTCCATTTCCAATATGGGCTCTGAGCCACAGTGCGGGGGCGGGGGGGAACCTCCCCTGGGAAAGAGCAAGAGAATGAGCGAATAGACCTCTGAGTGTCAGAGAGAAATCCAGGTTGCGCTGACACCTACTAAGTTTGAGGACAAGTAGGTATTTTAGCCATGGCAGCAAGATTTGCAAATGGGGCAGTGTGCCAAAGGCTACAGGGCACAAGCAGAACTGTGAGAGGATGGGGCTTCTTCAGTAGGCCTGCGTAGTGCCGACATAAACTGTGCAGGCTTCTGACGCGCTGGGAACCCTTTCTTTTTCAGCCCTGACTTCCTGTCTTCTCTGCTCCGTGTGCTGTTGGGCCCCTTCCCAAGGAAGCCATTCCCCTGGCAGCCGTGGGCGTGTGCCAGCCATGCCGTCCCCAGCACCCGCCTGCCGCTGGGCCCATGGCCCGGATGCCATTATAGGGAATGCGCAGTCTGACATCTGAGTTTGTCTGGGCCGGAAACCTCTGCCTGAGACCGGCTTGTTAACTCACACCCACTTTTAACAGTGTTGCAGCTAAGCCAGTTTTAAGAAGCGAACTGGAAGGAGTAGATTGCCTGAGCATCCGGGCGGGATGGCAGGGCCAGCGTGAGCACGGCAATCTGCATTGAACATAACACTAACAGAGCCTGTGTTAGTATGCTGTGGTACACAGCACAGAACATTGGGCTAGCTTGCTGCTTTGAGAATCCCTGGACACAATCTTGTAGCTCCCCCAGAGGCTGCTTTAAGCCAGCTGCTGCTGCCATCCCGATGTGTTCCCAAGTGAATTGGGGATACTGGGGAAACCAGGATTGAAGGGTTTAAACTTCTTCGACTGTCCCATTTTTGTAAGAGTGGTGCCTGTTCCTGTGAAACTGGGTCAGCAGAAACACTTGGGATTGTACCTTCCACCATCTTTATAGCTAAAAAGCTGGCCTACATCAGTTTAAAAATAAATTTCTCAAAGGAACTTTACCCTAATCAGTCCCTATAACCAGCTGCCGAGCAAAGAAGCATTTCTCCTGTTTTAGCCATGAAGAAAAAGAGGTGATAAGCTCAAATATGGGTTATGAGTCAAGATACATGTTCCCTGGGTGAAGTGTAGACTACTAGTTCTGTGTACATTGAGGGGGGTTACTGGGCTCAGCTGGGAGCTGGTGGAGTGTATCAGGAATGGCTCTGGAGGGGGGAATAGGTCACATGGGGAGGTTTTCCCCAGGCTGGCTCTGCTCTCCTGGGCTGAGTTCCCATCAGTTACTGTTGTCCACCTTCTGGTGTAGTTGCACCTGGAAGCAAACCTGTCCATGCGTTCGGAGATGGCTCTGCCAAAGCATGGGACAAGACAGACACGTGGGACAAAAGCACACTCCTGATCCCTGATCCGAGCTAAAGCTGTGGTGTGGGCACAGCTGTGACACGCAGAGTGACATACCACAATGCCACAGGGCATACAAGTGCTGGTGGTCCAGCACCCAGAGACCATTTGAGGGGTGCAGGTTAACTCATATGAGTTCAGTCAGAGCACAGCACCGTTCCTCAGGGCAGAGGTGTCCTCTCCCTGGAACGGCACCAAGCCCTGTCGCACAGCCAGTGCACCTTCTCCCTGAGCAGGCAGAACTATAAGGGCCCCAGGAATGGCACTGCCTTTTAGCAGGGATCCCGATGCAGACACTTCGGGATGGCATTTGAATGTTCGGCCTTGTCCACACACCAAACAAAACACTGACTCCTCAGTACGCAACTTAACCAGCCTCAGATTTGTTGTTTCATTTAAACTGCATCTTCTAGTGGGATTATGTTGGTTTCCATCAGCTGCCAGATGCAGTCATTTCATTACGGTTTCCTTCCCTTTTTAGCTGCATCTTTGGAGGTGATGAAAGCTCCGTTGACCTTCGTGCTCTCTGAATGCATCAGGAGTGAGCACTGCAAAGCTAACCTGGTTTTTAGAGGTTTCTTTTCCAACTCTTGTAGTTCGAGTTATGTGGTTACTTCCATTCACTTCCTTTTAATGACCTTTCTGTACACAATTCCCACTGAGCTGACAGGTGACAGATTTAGACATTTTGTATGAATTTTTTCCACAAATTAAAAGAAGAAGGGGGACAGACCAATTAACTCCAAGACACCAAAGAGGGTAAAAAAACAAACCCTGGCAATTGTGGCTTGAGCTGATTCGCAGAACAGCGGAGGGAATTTTCAATGGCTTTCTCATCCTAGGTGGCTCATTAAAATTTCCCAATCAGGGAAAGGTGCTGGAGCTGTGCCGGCTCCGCACTGATGAATCACCCAACCCCTTAAGAAGGATGGTTCACAGTCTTTTTGTCTCCTGTTGATGCATTCTTTAGTTTTGGTCCTCAAAAGGGCAGATTCCGCCATGCCTTTGAATGTTTTTATTTCGTACTGAGTGTGGCACAATCTGACCTATATCCAAACACAAAGCCTTGAAGTTGGCTCACCATTTTGCCTTCTTTTTCCCAGTTACCTCTCTCCCCACTTGACAAGGTAAGGAGCAGAGCCTCTTCAAAACCATCTGCTAGCTGTGTGAACTATTTTCTAGCCTTTAATATCCAAACCGGGATATATTTTAGTGCTGTTATTTAAATGTGTGGTGCAAAAGTAGGTAGCATATTAAGGCTGCTTTCTGACCACCTCTCTGTGTGGAGAAACCCAGGCTGGTGAAAGGCAGGCAGTACTGGACAAGATGGGACTGCAACAGTTGTAACTGGAATGCAGTTTTACAAGTGCTTGAGACCGTTTCTGCTGCTTCTTCCTCTCCGCCCTCCCACTACATCAACCGTCATAAAACCTCTCTTTACATTCCTAAAAATAATTCCTAGTTCAGATAGACATGACATGTGATGCTGTATTACAAACGTGGCAAAAAGTGAAGCAAGGCCTGAGGCCTGAAATTTTAAATTCCTGTTTTGCAGTTGTTTTTCAGTCGCACGTGTTCCCCACGCCCCACTGCAGGTATTTTAACCCACTTCTTTCTGATCACAGCGAGGGCAAGGGCAGCTTTTGGCGAACGCTACAGCAAGGCTCAGGGCCGCCATTACTGCAGAGCTCCCGGCTGCTGTGGCCCTCTCGTCTTGGGGTGCCAGCCCTCAGCGCGCCGTGGCACCCCTTATTTACCATCATGCTCCCCTCTGTGGCAGCACAAAGCTTCGTGGCTCTGCGTTTTGACAAAAGGCACTGTCAGGGGACAGATATTTTTGGTACCGCCGGGCGGTCTGCGTAGGTGTTAAAAAGGCCTTGTGCTTCTCCAGGCGAAGCTCCAGCCAGGCAGTGCCTGCTGCCTCGCGGAGGAGTAAGGGCCCCGGCTTTCGGAGGAAGCTCCCAGGCAACTGATAGCATAAATATATCGTTTGCTTGCTTTGTTTCTGTACGTTTTAAGCCCATCTCTCTCGGAAGGCCTCCCCTCCGCCCCTGCTTTTTTCTGCCTGCAAGCTGAAACAAAACCGGCAGTGGAGCCACCTTCTCTCGCTGGAGCCTGGCTGGCAACAGCCTGCCCTGACCTGAGACACCAGCCATTGTTAAGGGTATAACACATTTACATATTTTGCAATAAAACATCAGTTATTTGCATTACTGTGTCAAGTTTTATTTGATTCTTTCACCTAAAAATGACTCATTTTCCTTTCTTGTATTTTAAAAACCAACTACTCTAAGCTTGTTTGAGAATAATCAAAAATTGCCCATTTAGCTAGAAGTCATTTTCTTTTCAAAAGGCAAATGTTATTTAATCTTTCAGCTGTTCATTGTGCCATCATAAATACTTTCTTTTCAGCACAGTTGTGGGGACTGAAATGAGCCCACTAATTGCCTCCCATTTCGACTGACATGTGGTGGTTTAGTGGAAAGAGAACACAGCGGGGAGAAGGAAATAGGAGGCTGAGAAAATGAGAGCTAATTATTTTCACTGCCTCATGTCAGGCTCTGTGTCAGCCTTGTTTTTACAAACTGGAAGGTTTAGCACTAAATAAAACAAACTGGCGTCATGTTTTTATATACTGGCAGTGTCATGGAAGCAGCTGCACATCTCAAAGACAATATAATGCCTGCATTCGCATGGACACCATCTGACAGCCACTGTGAGCCACTGCTAATGAGGATATCACAGTGGTGCCAAGTGAAAGGTGCTGAATTATGTATGATTCTTCATCAGTGCGGCAATAGTCCTGTACATCATTATGAGACATTGTTTTGCTGAAGAGATTAAAACATTCTTAGTTCCAGACCCTGCAACCTATACACGCTACAAGAGGTTATTAATGGAATTTTTAGGGAGAGTTTCTTGTGGATTTCTTTTTGGTTAAAAATATCTCATGGGACAAAGCCGTGGTGGGTCATGACACTATATATATAAAGAAGAGAAGCAAATTAACCATAATTGTGTTATCTTCCTTTAAATCCAGAATAATAAAATATAGTGTAGCAGGGTGATACATAATGATAAATAACCCAAGTGCTGTCACTAGATGTTCAACTCTAATGCCTTTAAAACAGCAGGTTTCAGCAGCTGAGATAGATAATAGCTAAGAATGTAAAGGAGCTTCTGGGGACCTAAATCATCAACATGCTACTACTTTTAGTACCAGCATGACCAACATTTTTTTCGTATTTGTTTCATCTTGTGTTACATCTTACTCTTCTTCTAATACCCAGTTGCCTGCTACAATGCCCTTTCCATTTTTGCTTCAATCTTTTTTTTTTAAAAAAAAAAAGTTTATTGCAATTTTAAATCCCGGATTTGGGCCTCCTTGAAAAAGGAGGTGTCTCCTCAGCAAGAGTTTCAAGCTGTTGTTGCAGGAGACATGTTTGTTGTGTAAAGCCTGTGCCTGATCTTTTTCATTTCCCTTTTGGTTTTTGTTGCAGACTTTAGTGTGTATGGGGTTAAAGGAATATTGTCACGGCAGTGAGCTGGAGACTTAATTTTTAAAGTGTTCTTATTTTCTGTTTCAAAGCTGAGGAGAAGTGGCTCGAAAAACGTGTGATTTGCTTTGCTTTTCTACAGTCATTTGCAGAGGCTGCTGATTTATTGGCTTTGTCAAAGTGTTATTCGTAAATGTTTTTCACACAAAGTTTTGTTGGTTGTGCCTTTCAGTTCTGAAACAGTATTATTTTTTTAAAACAAAAAGCTGAAATTATTTCTTTAAATAAAAAAATCAAGCAGGTAAATCTTGGGAAGTATATTAATGCTTGAATTACAAGCTGTCCAGGCAAATCTCTTTGAAGGACTTGTGTAAGTATATTTATCGACCAGACATTTTAAACAAGCCATTTCCAAATTATTTTCCCACATATGTCTGTCAGTAAATGTAGTCTTGATCCGAGAAATCTCATGACTCAAATTTGTCAAAAAATTACATGTACTTGGTTATTCTAGCCAAATCTGTGCCAAGCATCTCTCTTATTCGTTGCTAAATAAGAACCTGGAACTCGATGGGGAAGCAGGGAGTATGTCCCTTTCTGCAGCACACCCTATTTACTGTGTGGCTGAACAAAATGGTTACCAAGTTTGTAAGACAAATAGCTGCCTACTAATCTTAGATATTTCCCAAGTGCCTCGATTCAAAAGTCACCTAGCTACTGTCTTTTCTCCTTCCTTTTCCTTCCTTCTTTCTTGCTGTCTTTTCTCTCTCTCCCTCCCAGCCTCTCTTCCTTTTCTTTCCTCTCTTTATTTCCCTGCCTTTCTCCCTCTCTCTCTTTCCACTGATGATTTTACAATAATGCCAGATTAAAACCTTTCCAAATAAAAGGAAACACATGTTTTTGAGTGACCAGAGAGGGTACATTTACTGCAGTATTTTTCCCCCTTGGTATCTGTGTGGGATGGCAAGAGAGGACTCCAAGGAGGACAGAAGGTTTGGGGGCTGGATCTGAAGGACAGGAGAGCGTATGCCTTTCTGAAGCTGCAGTTCAGAGCCAGGAAGGTGGTGTTTGTGCAGGGCTCCTGCATCCGCAGCTGCATGGGGCAGCCTGATTCGTTACCACACGGAGAGCGCTCCTGCGTGCACGGCGGATCCGGCGAGGGGCCAGGGGCTGGCAGGTGCCCACCGCCTGCCAGACCCTGGATTTACACCGCCTGTCACCCTTTTCTTTAGAGGTGCTTGTTTGATTTACATTATTTACTACAACGAGCTCATGTTTGTCTGGTCGCATCTGTAGGGAGATGTGAGTGATCGGCACTGGTCTCAGGACCTGTATTAATGGGAGGGCAGTATTTAATGTCAGTGTTTTGTTCTTTCTTTGGCTCAGGTGTTTTTGTAAAATTAATAAATGCCATCAAGCATCTTATGCCTAACCTCAGGTTAGATCTGCAATAGGGAGGGAATCCAGGTAGCAAGACTTAAGGAAGTCCTGCAAGAAAGTCTGGCAGCAAGGATGGTGTGGGCAGGGCAAGGAGCACAGATTGAGAGGTGAGGAGGAGCCAAAGACAACTTGCTTCGCTTTTGCTGTCTGGCTACACAGCATGTGTGGTCCTCAGCAGACATCAGGGCCAGAGAGTCGTGCTGTACCTACCTGGGAAGGACAGGCACAACCCTGGGTTAGCTCATAGCTCAAAAAAGCAGGACAGAAAAAGGATGTGCAGAGATATGGTCCATGGTTAGGAAACAGAGGCCGAGTGACTTCAGTGCCTCATCAGATTGCACAGAAAGCTGATGGCAGAACTGGGAACTGAACTCAGCGCTTCTGAGTCTCGGTCTGGTGCCCCAACCACTGGACTGCAGTTCCCATTGCTCAAACTCATGCCAGGGGTGATGTGAAAACCAACTCGCACGTCCACTCTGCTTGTAAAACGCAGAAGCTTTCAATGGGGACAGATGGACACACAGGGCCAAATGCTTTCATAAGCATAATTTGTTGTTGCGGTTCGGAAATGATTATACTCCAGTTTTCTTTTATCTTGGAATTGCCAATTCAATGCCTGATTGAAAGCTTTGAGACTTCTGAGGGCTGAGCTCCTACGTTACATTTATGAGAGATGCACGTGCAAACACTAGCAGATAATCGCATGTGGAACGGGTACTTTTTAGGCTGCTGTACGTTTGTGTGTGCAAATAACTGCTTACACAGGCCCCTGGCCCTGAGCGGCCATCTGTGTCCCCATTGAGTTTTTGCATTTTCTGAGCAGAATTGAGGAGAAGACTGTCTCCTGCAAATGCTGAGACCGCACCTGCCCAGACATAGATCCTCCTGGAGCCCTGGTGTGTCTGGAGGAGCTCCCTCCTGTCTCTGTGAGCCCTCTTGCTCCTCAGGGGACCGACTTTTGGAGGAGCTCAGTGTACCAGATGGTACTTAACCTGCAAAGCACCTGCCAGGCCGCCAGCACGCCAGTTTGCACCACGGGACAGGCAGTCTCCAGTCTGGGAGACCGCAGCTGCAGACATGGACCCCCGTCCCAGGACTCAGCCTGTGGATGTCCTGCAGGATGCTGGTAGAGCCATCGGCTTCTTGCAGTCTCACACCTGTGCAGGGTGGGATGTTGGCCCCATATTTATCTCATGGGATTATTTAGGGATGCCGTTCCTTGCTTCGATCGACTGGACTCTGCATGATTATTTTCTAAGCTGAGCTTGCTTATAATCACTAGTGCAGCTGGAGGTGAGCAGAAGTTGAGGGTGCTCGGTGCCTCTCTGGGCACTCAGTATCTGAAATAGCAGAGCTGCAGTAAGCAGCTCATCCTCTTGCCCCTTTATTTCAGCGACTGCCTGAAAGGTGCTGCATGGACCCTTTGGTCATTCCCAGGTTCACCGGGAAGGTGTCCTTGGGGCTGGCTGCCAGTGCTGGCTGTGACCCTGGGTGAGGGCTCCCGCCCTGCCCCGTGCCCCTGCTGCCATGCAGGTGTGCAGGGCTCCCACACTGCCCGCCCGAGAGGGCTGTCTGCCCTGGTGGGTGAAGCCACCATCCTCCTGGGGCTCTTCAGGGGATCTGCACCTCTGAGGGCATCCAGACCTGTCAGCATGGCGACTGTCTGTCAGGGTGAGCAAGAGCAGAGCGAACACCAGAACGTGATGGTTTTCCTTCATAAACATTTTTACAGGAAAATCTGTGTATCCTAAAATATGTATGTGTTCCTTATCTTTCTGCTTGGGTTATTGTTTTCTTACTGAGCTTTTGGGTTGTTTCAGCTTTTGTTTTTGTTTCATTTTAGGGGTTTTTTTTTAATTTGTATTCTAACAATCTAGCATTCTTTTTTTATTATTCATAGGACTGTAAATGGAAAATGTACATGGAGATGGACGGGGATGAAATTGCAATAACCTACATAAAAGATGTGACATTCAACACTAACCTACCTGATGTAGAGATTTTAAAGATGACAAAGGTATTTACAGCCTTAAAGCTTTCACAAATTCACAGATCTCAAACAAAGACATTAAAATACCACAGCAGTCGACTTTTGTGCTTGCGGAAGCTCAATCTCTTGACAGCTTTTAAATAAAATGCACATTTTAAACAGATTTGTATCATAATAGGAGTTAGGTATTTTGGTTCTCTTTTAAGCTGACAATAATGTTAACAATAGAAAAATAAGAGAAGGAACTAATTTCTATTTTCTTGTTTTAATTCCATGTTATATCCTCTGAATTTATTACCTCTTCTAAAGAAAAGAATGTTCAAAAAAATTACTTTCCTTTTCAAGAGAAGAAAGTGATTTAAATGTTCCAGTTTGAAACTTCATGTGATTTGTCTGGGTTATTTTTTTCTTTCTTTCTTTCTCTCTTTTTAATTTTTTTCTTTTAATTTTTTTTTCCTTTCTGACATGGTTTTAGAACTTTTACACGGTTCTAAAACTCCCTCTTCATGCAACGATGAGTTGCAAAGACTGAAACCCATCAACAGACAGTACAGCACTGAACATCTGCAATTCAGCTGCACTGGGCATTTTACCTTGTTTCAGAACCTGCCTGTAAATATTTGCTAGCCAGCATGGAGACTGATTTTACCGTAAGCAACAGAAGCTTTGTTAATGCAAAGGGCATTCTGTTTGCTTAATGTAATTGTCTGGCTTTATTAATACTGTTAGCTGTTGGTAATAGCTAACAAAACAAATATCTACAAGAAAAAATATACAGCTTGATTGACAATGAGAATGCTCCTCTAACGTGCACTGATAGAATACCCCAAACTACTAAAATGCTTTTGACTATGTATTTTTGGGGGAACTTTTGGTTATTTTTTCTAAAGGAAAAACTGAAAATCAGATTCTCAAAAGTCATAATTTTAAGGAAAACATTAAAATACAAGTTGTCACAAAAAAAGGATCCTCAGATTTCATTCATGCTAATACTGCTACTGTAGTTAGTGATTTCTGGAGCATACTGTTGTGATTTTTATCCTATTGTTAGGATTTTTTTCTGCTTAATTTTCATCTTGGGCATTTGCATTTTTTTCTTTTAAAAAAGGCCTAAAGTTAAATCAAATAATAACCAGGTACAGCAAGTTTAACTTTTCACACAGTTCAACACTTTCATATCTGTCAGGGAACGTCTCCAAGACTCGTTAGGTGTTCGCTCTTGCTGGCCTCTGGGAGTCTATCAGATAAAGACCGTACATGCGCAGAAATGAAAAGGGTTGATGCCCCCATGGAAACATTCCGGGTTGTCTTCCTACTGCCTGTTATTTATAGAAATCTCAGTTCCCTCCTGTAAACAAGGGAGTAAATAATTCCAAAGATCGTCGCCTTGTCTCAGAAGATTTTAAGAAAAGTATTGATGTTAACTACATGGAAACAGATGAAAAAAGGCAAATGTTGAAAATATCTTTGGGGTGTTTCAGAGACAAGTCAGGAGCTGAAGAGCACCTCATAAAACTCCCACCGTGTCTTTTTCAGCCACCGTTTGTCATGGAGAAATGGATTGTGGGGATAGAAGAACACCAGTCTGTAGAGTGTGTTGTTACGTATGAGGTAAGCTCTAAGAAACAAATAAAAAGATTGTTTATCCAAGACAAAAACTACATGGGAGGTGTGGAAATAGCATCCTCTGCCTTCCTTATATCCTATAATCAAGTCTCAGCAGCCTGTAATTAATTGTAAAATCTAAAGTTCATAGCAAAAGCTGAATGAGGTTTACAGAGACTGCTGCCTGGGACGGCTCTTTTTCTCAAGGACAAAAACTCCATTTGCTTGATCTGTAATGGTCAGTGCTGTTTGCATTGCTTGAAGAGACTGGGGTTTTATCTTTTCAATGAGTGCTAATTAGGAGAGCTGAGAAGCAACAGGAGAAGAAAGAAAGATAGAAAAAGAGGAGTCAAGAGTAAAATAAGATAAAACCTGGAAGACAATTTAATGTGATAGAAATTAGCCTGTGTAAAATGGAGTCTGCTGTTATAACAGTGTTTTTGTGAAGACCAGTGCTGTGCATCGCACGGAGGCTCACAACTGAGGTTCTAGCTCTGTCCTGAGCAAGGACCAGGAAATCCTGCACCATGCTAGCCTGTCTTGGACATGAAGAACAGTAGTTTCTTTCAGTCCCAGGTTTCTCACAGGAGCTGTAGGCCCTTCGCAGCAAACTGAAGGGCTTGAAATTTTTGTGGAGGGTGCCCCTGCAAAAATACCTGCTTATCCTACATCTTGCAGCCAAAAGTGCTGCCCGTGTAATGCTCACATTAATACAGCTAGTGAAATACAGTTTTGTGTTAGTTGAGGAAGGCCTTCAGATCTTTCATCCACATGGATCATGAATTGAAACAGTTATTCACTACCACATTTTTAGCATAATCACAAAATACCAGCCAAAATTATCTAGAGTCTAAAAATACTTGAGAACTGGCTAAGTGGCTCTGCAAAACAGATGATACTGAAAACGCTGCTGCTGCCCAGGCACTAGTGGAAGTTCCCTCGCAGGAGAGCTTAGTGGGTTGTGCGTTGTTGTGTCTTTGTGTGCATTATGTCCTCATGCGTGTTGTGTCCTTCCTGAGCAGAGCGACGTCAGAGCTCCCAAAACCACCAGGCACATCCAAGCTATCTGCTGGAGCAAGGTGAAAGCGCAGGATGAGGTCGAGACGGTACAGCTCATGATACAGACCTCACTCCCCAACTCGGAGGGGAACACGCGAAGCAGATCCGACTCAAGTAAGTCAGTACACATGAGCTTTACTGCTGACATGGACAGGGAGAACAGCAAAACGTCAGTGCCATATTCTGTTCCAGGAGCGTCAGTTGGCATTGTGGTCCCTCTGATGTCCTCACAGATGCATGCAGGAACACTGGCATGTCTGACTTAGATTAAAGGCCAGACTTTTGTTAGTAACACATTCTGTAACGCAGTGTGATTTAAGGGGTATGACCTGTATGCTTCTATAGGAAGCACACTAGAAGCGGTCCATGATGATTAGCCACAAATCTTTGGTCTAATGGAGTCAATTGCAGTTGCACATCAACAGCAAATATGAGAGTTCATATCCTTCTACTCCAACCCCCTGAATGGTTCTTATCTTCCAGTATTAAGCAGCTGTACATACTGGCAAGTTTTGGACTCCTTTCTTGGGTCAGCTTTGGGTCAATCTTTCTATCCCCTCCAGTGTAGAAGGCCATCTGGAGCAGTGTTTCTGCCTATTGTCCAGGCTTTGTACCCTCTCTGTTGGTGTATGTTTACACGTCTGTGGTAGCCTTCCACAAGAGCAGACCTGCTCTCCTCCAGTCTGCCTACGGAGACTGGGTCAGGGGGATCAGCTGGCAAACCTGCCCTTCTTGTCCAAATCCTCCTCTCTTCACCAAGAGTGCTCAGCTCCATACAGCCAAGCACAGCAAAAGGATTTGGACTGAAATATAGTGCCCAAAGTGTACAGGGCCTGGGGTGTGTTTCTCAACCAGGATATCAGGAAGGCATCTGCAGGGAAAGGAGACAATCTCACATATACCTACTCTCTATGGGGAATAAGGCAGTTTTCCACAGCTCTTCTGAGGATTTGGGGAGTCAGTGCTTCCATCAGTTTTTATCCTGGCTTTCTCTCCCTGCAACCCAAACCCAGCAGGAGTGCTTGGCCAGCTCCTTCCTCCTGCTCTTCAACACCCAGCACACAGGCAGCTTTGCACAGGTGGTGTGCTCAGATACAGGGCACCTCCTGGAAGGGAGATGTTTGGGTGCCAATTGCTCTTGCACTGGCCAGGGCTTTTGCAGGGGACACACACCTACAAAGGCTGCAGCCTCAGAAGATGCACCTGGGGTAGCAGAGTACCCTGTGAGCACTTTGCTGTTCTGACAGGTACACGGTGCCAGCCTGGCAGATCCCATAGGCACTCCTGATGGCCAGATCTGCTGTGAGGCAGAGTGGAAATCTTCCCACTGCATTCTTCTTCCTCAGCGCAGCCTGCCTATTCAGGCCAGACCTGGCTCATTGTTACCTGACTGCTGGAACAGTGTTTGTTGTGGCTTCTGGGGTTTGACTGTTCAGTGAGATACAGTTAATAATACAGTGGGCTCTACACTGCAGTCTTCATTTCTTAATTATAGTACGCTGCTGGCATAGTCAAACTCAAGCCAGTTAACTCTAGCACAGTTTGGCCTTTCAGCTCTGCTGTTCTTTTTGAAAAGGTGTTTGTTAGCCAAATCTGGTTTTCTGGTGGAGGTCACAGCAGGGCTGCAGAAATGCATGGGTTGGGCAGCTTAAGGGCAGCGCAGAGCAAGATGCCAGTCAGCAGAGGGGAACATCTCCAATTGTGTAGGACTACTGCCAAATGCAGAAGAGTGGCCTTGTGAATCAAGAGGTGGTGGGTTTATACTGCCGACACATTAAAATGAGCGCTCTTATTTCTAAGCAATTGTGATCCATTTGCAACACAAGGGTGTTTTGTAATGTGGATGGAGCCTAGAGCATGTCCTAAAAGACACATCTTCACTATAGATTAGCTCTGGTGATGAAGGTTACCCTGGTTTTCAGGTGATGAGCCATACAGCCATACCAAAGTGTGGTGTTGTATCTTCACAGGTTGGCTCTGCCGCAGTCAGCCGAGCTGCTTTCTTTTTTGTGGTGAGCGGTGGGAGAGCTTGTCTGTCCCTCTGGCACATGGAGGAGTTACGCCATGGCACTAATGTATTGTCAGCACCCAAGTGAATAGGCACAGTTCAGAGGAGGTGGGTTACCAGCCAGCGCGAAAGCTGTGCCTCAGCTCTAGCAAACCTTCTGGCCCGTCTTCTTTACCAGACCACCTACCCCAGGTTTAAAACACCACCAAATCCAACCACAAAGGTAAGGGGAATACATGTCTAAGAGGCTAAAATAACCAGCAGTGAAGGTATTACCTCTGCAGGCCACACCACACAGAGTATTTCATTCAGTGTACAGAGCTGGTGGCCTAGAGACCATGTGTGAAGGAGAAGCCACCCAGCCCACGAGAGGTTTGGGACATGGTGGGAGGTCCCTGCTGGGCAGCTGGGTCTCTGGGCTGGCTATAAGGAGCAGGAACTGAACAGCCTGGGGCGATGGAGGGAGCCCTTCATTCAGGGCAGCATCCCACTGGTCCTGCAGGGTGTGTGGTGACCACCTGAGAGCTGATAACAAAGACCCAAATTCAGGCCTTGAGCCTGCTGCTTCCGGGGTGATGGGGTCCGTGTTTTACATCCCTGGCCTTGGTAAGAGGGCATGGGGGAGTTGTAGAGGAGATGGTGTCTAGAAGGTACATTTCAGCGTGTTTGTTTCTTTTGAAACTGTGACTTTGAAGGAGGTTATGAAGTAGAGAAGGCAATTCCCATCTGTCTTCCCCTGAAAGGAGGTTGATCTCAGTGCAGCCAGAGCCATCGGCTGTGGCAGTGTTACACTTGTACTTCTGACAGAAAAGATAGTTTCCTTTTGACATATTTGACATTAAGTTGAAATGATTTAAATCTCTTGTGATTCAAGCAAAGTCTCGGGAAAAGAGGAATAGAAGACACCATCCAATACATCTTACCAGGAGCGATCCTAACAAGGACAGAACCCCTACCCAGCTCCCACCAACCCCCTTGCAGCAGATGCAGCATTATAGCAAGAGGCAGAGGGCCCACCCAGGGCACAGGGAGCCTTTCCCTGGAAAACCAGCAAAAGGGGAGAGAGGAGCTGGAGTCCTCTGCTGAAGATAATGTTTCGGTCTTGTTTATCCTGCTGCAAGCTGGTGGGATTACGCTTTCCTATTGGAATGGTATCAGCAATCTTAAAGGACAAATCATTCAAACATCTCTAGAGCAAAAAGCATTTAAACTGCTCCCCGTGGGGTTTTGGCCACAGCTGTGGCCTTGGATAAGAGGAATTCCTTGTCTCCACTGTACCCATAACATAGGAAACCAGGCAGCCCTTGCAGTTCAGATGGAAAATTTACAACTATAGTGTTTGCTGTAGGCTTCCATGCAATGCACAGGACTCACTTTCAAAAGCGTTTCAGTCTGATCTCTGGGAGCTACAACTTCCCCAGGGCTGTGACAATAGTTGTGAGGGAACTGTAATACTGGAATTAAGCACTGTCTGAGCTGTCCTGGCTGAAGCCTGCTGCCTCACTGGCTTTTCCACATACAGAGCTGGATTTTCTGCATGAAGCAGGACAGAGGGGTGTCACTGGGGCTTAGACCCAGTGTCTGGAGTATGCCAAGTGGGCTGACTTCTGAATTGTAGTAGTAATAACAACTGAAATGGCTGATTGTTGTGCTGTGTAGCAGTTAGAAAAGAAAATGGAGAGAGGAGAAAGTGAGTCTGCCTGTCACAGCAGGGACTGGCACTGGGGCCTGCTGCTTGACTGTGAATGGTATGACTATGCTGGATGGGAGAGATGCAGGCAGGGGGCAATGCTGTGGCACTGCTGATGCCCCAGGGTGCTGGCTCCACATCTGCTCTGGAGGTCTCCATTTTTTGCAATGACAACTGTAGAGAAATTGTCTGAGGCAGCTAAGAGCATCACAGGAAATGTTTAAAACCAAGTTGGGTTAGAAACATTGGGAGGCACTTGGGAGCAGAAATCCACCTGAGGAACCTGGATGGTTCAGTGTCTTCCAGTCTAAGTGCCACAATCTGCATTGGTATCAGAAATATTTGCATCACTTGCTACTTTAAAAGTCCAACATTGTGTTCAATCATAATGTTGAATATACCCAAACCCAGGACTATTTGATGCAAGGCAAGAGAAAGGGTGGTTTGAGATATACTGAGATTCTTCAGAGAGAAAGCCTACCCTCACACCTCAGTAAGGCAGCAGGTGGTTTTCCAACACTTCACAGAAAGCTGACTGTTTCCATTTCCCTGCCAGGCATCGACAGCCAGTGGATGCAGACACTGCGGATGCACCAGATAGCGAAAGCCATTTCTCTCCAGCACGGTCACCCCCACAGCCCGACCACTGTCACGCACTACCTGCCCTACCTTCACAGCCAGGACTCCTACGCCGCTGCCGTGAGGAGGACGCGCCGTCCCGTCACTTACCAGTTCACGTCCATCAGCCACTCCAGAAACTCCTCTCCCCTCTCACACAGTTTGATGAGGAACCTCTCGAATTTGCACCTGAACTCGAAAGGCAGCAGCACCTCCAGCACGGCCTCCGACACCCCTTCGGAGAGGGACAGGTCTGCCGGCAAAGGCAGAAACACCTCGCACAGTGGTAACTCCCGCAGCTCCTCAGACGGGCGGCGCAGCGGGACCAGCTCCCCAGTGCCCCCCCGGCACTCGGGAAGAGGCTGCAGGACTTCCTCGCCAGCGCCCCCACCAGCCTCCCAGCACCGCAGGTATCCCCGCAGCTCCCCGCAGCCCAAGGCGATCCCGGGCATGCCACCGCAGGGCGAGAGCGAGCCCAGGAGGAGCGATGGGGAGAGCAGGGTCAGCGAGGGCGGGTGGATAAAGGTGCAGCATTCGAAGAAGCCCCACAGGCAAGTCACCGGCAAGCCAGGGAAGGAGAGGCCCAGGGGCAGCTGGCGAGGCCGCAGAATGTTCTGAGGGAGGAATTTGCCCCTTCTTGAACTGGATGTTCAACCTAGCGAAGACAAGCCTATTCCTGTTTAATTTACCACACTGAAACTGGGATGCCACGTCCCTGGTCCCTGGCTGGTTGCTGCAGCTGGGGCTGGCTGGTGGAAGGGGAGGGCTGTCCCTCTCCTGTCATGGTCAGCGCCCAGGGATTTAATTTGATCTTCTCCCCTCTGGCTGTTTGTGTTCTCAGCTGACTGGATATCCACTGATTTGCTCACTATTTCAATAATAAAATCAGTAAGGCACAGACGGGTGCCATAACAAAAGGCTCTGCATTTCATCCTTAGGGAAGTTGTGCTGCTACATCTCCCCTCACCTTGCTTATGTCTCCAGATGGCAAGTCCAGCTTTCAGCAGGGTCTCCTCACCCCTTTGTTCAGTTTGCTTCTGCCAGGGCTATAGGAATGTTTAGTATTTTTATCAGACCAGCGTAGTCCAAAAAACCCCAGGGACACAGGGAAACTCTTCAGCAGGTCCACTACAGTCACTCCACAAGTCCAGCTTGCCAGTCCCTCTAGGGAATTTCTCACCTCGCTCTTTACTGAAAGCCCCGACACCACTGAGCGCACTCTGTCACATACACAGTTGTAACCAGGAGGAGAAACAAAACCCAGGCTTTATTCTTTTGGAGAAAAAAAGAAATAGAGGGAGGCAAAGGCACTGCCTTGATCCCAGTTACACCTAACCCAGCTGAGGTCTATGATAATGTTTATTCCTGTGCAGCAGGCGTTTTTTAATTGAATTTTTAAATGTGGCCAGACTGTGTCGCTTTTGTCTTTCAGTCTTCAGGTAGTAAAGACAAGGTCAGCAAAGTTTCTGATTAACGTGGTCTTTAGCTCCACTGAGAACAAAGACACAGCTGTAGACTCACTTGTCATCAGAAAGTTTCTACTTGGCCTTTTCACTCCAAGTTGATTTCACACAATTAAAAAGGGGAAAAAAACAAAAAAGGAAAAAGTTAGGGTTTCCCAAGATGCAAGAGAGGGAAAAAAAAGAAGGAAGAAACAGATAAAGTAAGCTGAACCCAAAGCAATGCTTGGTATCCTCTGAAAGCCAAGAAACTGTAAATTAGAGATGCCTTTGAATACAGTGCTACATAATAGCATCCATGCCAGGCAGCGCTCGCTAGCATCCAGTTGCGAGCGATGCTGGATGAGCTGCTGGTGTGTCAGCCCCTCAATGATTCCCATCACCATAGCTTCATCACTGGACATTCAAATTCCCTGCTCCAAACAAAGGCCACTCCTGTGGGTATGTGAAGCCCTCTTCCCTTTGATTCCCTGAGGGCTCAACCCCATGGTGGGTTTCCCAAAACTCGCTGGAGTGAACTGGGACTCATTTTTCAAGAAAACCAAAACCTAATGGAGCAGGACACAAGTGATACCAGGTATTACCAGGTATCAGGAACTGGACCTCTGTCACTTAAGCACTTTTTCCTCTGACAACAGTTAAAAGCAGAAAAATTAGTAAGACACTTTACTTGGAAGTGAATGAGGCTGCACATGAAGCTCAGGTGCTGCTTGCTTGTGGCTTCAAGCTGGCTGAAATCTGGTCAGTAACCCAGCTTCTGGCCCTGGTTTACTGAACCTGACTACAAATTTGGGGCATGTGGACAATATTTCTCAATCACAACTTAGGGGCAGACTGGCATTTCATCTACATTATGGATCTGTCCCTATCATTTCTTGCTAGGACCAAAACGGGCTGGAGGATACCAGCTGACAGTGACTACAATTGCTAGAAAGGTGCTTCTGTTATCAATATTTGGATATGTGTCTCTCTAAGTCAGATCTTGTTTCACAGCTGGGCCTGCACAAATCCTAGAAAGAAATGACAAGAGTTTGGAAGGGGCCATTTCTCTTCCAGGGTGATGAGGATTGCAGTGTGTTGTACAAGGCCTTACTCAGCAGACAGTGTGGGCTAGTGGTGGCAATTCAAGATTTATCAGCTGCCTGTGGTTGACTGTCAAGATGTCCAGCAGGATTCCTCTGATGTTTGTAAGCAATTTAATGCTGTGCCTAATTTTAATCTGCAATGTGCTGGCTGTCCACATCTGTTGTGTTAAAGTGTTCATTAGTAGTTGAAGGAGGAGCGGATGGTATTGATCACACCTATTCACATTAAAGTCATGCGATAGTGACTGATGAGAAAGCCTCTTCCTGCACCAGCAATGCTGGTTAGAGCAACAGTGAGGGAACTGTTAAAAAAAAAATCTCAGCAAGATCTAGTTTTCTATCTCATTTTTATCACTCTTAATGTGGCTACTCCCTATCTTGGTAATAATTAGTTACAAGTCAGAATGTGATTACATTTTCACCCCCCAGTACTTTATGAAGCTGAGCAATTTATCTCCATGTTGTACCACCACACAGCCACCACTGGCTCGCAGACCACGCGCAGCCATGTGGGACAGCAGGCTGTCTGAGCAAATGTCTGCTGTTTGGGAAGGAGCCATGCTGCCTTTTCCTAGGGTTTTCTTACAGGTCTGTTAAAGCCAATCGTATTTAAGTACCACTGTGTCTAGACTTGCACACCAGGAGCTGGACACACTGTCCTCACCCATACACATATCCTCGGCAGTGCTACGCCTGCCCTCCACAGCCCACTCTGCCAGCCGTGCAAAACAGCACTGCTGTAGCAGTGCTGCTCTTGTTTTCCTGGCTCCCCTTTTTCTTGGTCTTTCTCTCTCCATGCGCTGATGTTGCTGTTTTTTTAATCCCCAAAAGGTATCTGCATTTTCCTTTTCCACAGTTTTAAATGCTCTGAATTATAAGAAGCCAGCTCTGGGATGGCTGCTGGAATGGATGATGAAAAATAGCAGGAAACTCATGCAGGAACATTCAGAACTGGATGTCCAAAGTGAGTGAGTATTCGCATCCAGTGGGAGAATCTTTACAAAATGGCTACAATTTATTTTATTGTTTTTTTACTTCTTGAAAGTGCAAGACTCTGACTGTCAGAGCTTACACAGACTCTGTTTGTTTGTTCAACAACTCTGGTTCTTGTGGGAATCAGAAGAGTTGCCCAACTCCCCCTGGATGCCAGACATTGGCAGAAAGGTTTCAGGGTGTGCAGGTGTGTCTCTCCAACAGTTAGCTCCTGGCTTTGATGGTGAGCTAGGAGGGAGGGAGGAAGCAAGGGTGCTCAGCTCAGACAGGAAGCAGAGAGGGTTAACCTCAGCATTACTGTCCTTGGTTTTGTGAAACCTTTCAAGCTTCCTCCCGCAGCTGATGTTCTCATGGCAGGAGCAAAAATGGTGCTGAGACTTCTTTCTTTTTCTGCCAGCAAAATGCGTGGTTCAGGTTTTCTTACGTTGTTGGGTTTTGGAGGGGTGCCTTTCCTACATATCTAAGGATGTCTTTAAAAAAAACCCAAACCAAAACAACAGTAGGATGGAGAGCAGGCACCTAACACTGAGGTTAGCAATCATTCTTTTGTAGCTCAGCAAGACGTTCCAGCACTGGGTCTGATCCTGCTGGTTATTGGCTTCCTAAGTACACACGGCTTCTGCTGCTTCTTCAGAGGGACTGGTTGCAAGAGGCAAGTGTGCTGGGGACCTGCTCCAGCAGCCAGACCAGCAACCTGGCGCAGTGCTGCGTGGGGGAAGGGGCCCAGCAACCCTGCTTTCGGGGCACGTGGTCCCTGCGTCCTGCAGGCCAGAGGCGTGCATGCTGCTGTGCTGCAAACCGGCCGGTGGTTCCAGTGCCAGTGAAACTGCTCCTAAACATAGCGGGCAGTGTATGATTGTGAGACTCCCTGGAGCAAAAACACTGCCCAGTCCTGCAAACACAGACTGCTTTTGTTCACGTGCAGCCAGGGCTCGAAGGGGCTGCAGCTGCTGGCCTGCAGATTGCTCAGCAGAGCCGAAAGCATTGCAGAAAGGGTCAGACCTGCTCAGAGGGCTTTTGTAGTTGTTCATCTTCCTGGGTGGGGAAAGGATGAAACAGCAGAGTTACTTGTTTCCCAGCTCAACCCCTTGCACAAGCCTTTCCTTTTCCAGAGACTGCAAATTCACAGAAGGATGATTGTCAGAGGTGACAGCTTACTGAACAGACCAAGGGGCCACAAAATCATAAAAACACCCCTAGGCTGTTTCTCACACTAACCCCTTGTGACATGAGTAGACCATCAATCCATCCCGGAGCAGCAGAGATGCAGAGGTCACTTTTTACAGCCTGCGCAGGAATTTACACCCAGCTCAGTGTTTGATTTGGCCAGTACGGTCATCTCTCTACTGCAACATTTCTAGTTGTTGCTTTGGCCTCATGCTGATCTCAAAACACATACTGAAATTTTATGCCTGTGCTGCACTCCTCAAGAAGATAAACAGAAGTAGTGGTCAGACAGAGAAGATGGGGTGGCCATCTGACCCAATTTTGCTGGGGAATGCAGCTGCCAGGGTTTCAGCCTGTCCGATGGCTGCCACTGCCACCTGTACCTCCGTGCCCTGTACCTCTGTGTTGGGGGAGGGTCTGGTCATTGGGATGGGATGGGATGGGATGGGATGGGATGGGATGACCATGGGACCTGGTCATTCTGCACTGATGCTGCTCAGACCTGCCTGCAGCAGGGGGGATGCAACTGTCTCCCCACCTATACCCAGATCCCAGTGATGCTATCCCAGTGGACAAAACACTGCCATGCTCCCAGAAGCAGTGGTTTTTCAGGGCTGGGGTTCACAGGCATTGCTGCTTGTCATTGGTTATTTCTGTGAAATGCTAGAAAAAGCAAGCCCAGTTCCTGTGCAGTGGTGAGAGTGAGCACCCGCTCCCACTTCCCCCCATGCTGCCATGGCCGAGCTAACACCCCACGAGAACCTTCTTCCTCACTGGCATCAGTGTGAAACAGGGATGGAGGGGTTGGGACACTGTTTGCTTTCTAGAAAAAACCCACATATGCTGCAGCTTGCTCATCTGATTGAAGGAGGAGAAGTTGACATGCACTTTGTATCCCCCCTCTCTCCTTCACTCTGAACAACAGCCCCCAGCTGGGGCACCCTTCACTGTCCTCCTCCTCTCCAGCCCAGCTGATGCTGCTGAGGATCGAACCCCGAGTATTTAAAGACATTCTACAAACTTGCTGCCAAGAACACTGGACCATGCATCAAAGATAAGCACTTTTTTTTTTTTTTGATTGTGCTGGAGAATGCACTCTGACCTAATTATTATTATTATTACTTCAGGCTGGGAAAGACGAGCAGTTGCTTTTGTAATTGTGGAAAAACCCCAAACCGAGAGACCTCCTGACATCTCACGTCACTAAAATGGAACCAAATAGCTGTGCTACCTCTGAAAATTACATCTGACAGAATTATTTTCTGTGTATGTGTCCACCATAGAAGGGTTTTTACATAATTTTCTTATCTAATGAAGTGCCAAAGCTTAGCAGTTCAAGCCAGTTTGTTGCAAAAAGTTAGAGGTTATGGAGGAGAAGTCTATTATGGCAATAACACTAATAAGGGTCTGCCAAGATCACGCTTGAGTACGTGTAAATACAGGGCATTTGAGATGAATGTCTCAGAGGACAGAGGAACGGCGCTGGGAAGCAGCGGCAGCTCGGGGCGGCTGAGAGCTGGGGTTAAAGCACGCAGCCCCTCTCTGCAGCCCCCACCCCAGCAGCACCCATGCTCCCCCCAGCCACATCCCATCACTCTGGCGCCAGCTGCCTGCCTGCCCCCAGGGTCAGTGCCTCCTCCCAGAAACTTCAGGAGGTGATTTTGCAGGTGCAGAAGGACTACAGACACCAACACTGTGCTATGCAGAATGAAGCAGCTGTCTATACCTGGGGCTCAACATACCTGCCTTATTTATTTTCCTGCCTTAGCAAGAAAGATGAGGGCTCCCTGCAGAAGAGAGAGAGAGCATTTCCTGTGTCCTCTGACAGAACACGAGCCTGAAACTTTGAGGTGTGCCCTGAGGACCCCCCAGCAGGCAGTAGTGAGCCCTAGGGGAGGCTTTCTACCTGTTCCCCCATCCTTCCTTGCTCTTGAGGGAGCTGCCAGGAGAGAGGTAGGTCCCTGGGGAAGGGGTTAAGCCACCGCCTGTCCCCCAGTCCCACCCTCTCCCAGCAACTGCATCTCACTGAAGGCTGATAGAGGTGATGCAAATCAACATTCACAAAGAGGCAGTGGCAAAGCTTATATAAAAGAGGAAAAAAACAGACTGCTGTAAGCATTTTTGATTATTTTCTGATAGCCTCCTGTTTCCCACAGCTATGCATCTGCAGAACATTTTGTAAGCAATTTCTTTATGATGTGACTTAATCTATTTTGTGTTTTCAAAGGGAAACATAAATCAAAGCCCAAGAATGAAAGGGCTGGGATCGTGAGCTTTTAAAAGTGGCTATTGCATATCAACAACTGTTACTTTTTGATCACCATTTTTTGCTATGCATTTTGTGGAATGGTTACGAGATACTCAAATGAGCATTATAATTACACTCCCATAATGTGCATCACAGTGCTCTGGGCTCGGAGTGATCCCCCGTGACATGCACTTGAAATAATCATTAAAATTTCTATCAAAATTGACCACATTTCAGACATAGTCTTAGTGCGATGATGAATACAGGTACCCAGAGACATTTATCAACTGCCCCTTTTCTCTCCCTAAGCTGTTGTTTATTCCTTTGTTTTCCTTCTCTTATTCTTTCCGTTTTTATGGTCTCACCAGTTTGTGTCAAAAAAACCTGGTAATGAACAGGATCAGACATGACCACCTTCAATTCAACATGTGGGATGAATTTGTACCCAGCTTTTACTAATTAGGAACTTACAGCAAAGCACAAGGAAATACAAACAAAATACATTTTTCCTTGGAGAGAGGAAAAAAGAAAAGATACTGTTTGCATTGTGGAGGTATTTTGTGGAGTTGATACAGCTGGTCTTGGCTATAAACTGTACATGCTAAATATTTAGATTTATTTTACAAATTTTGGTTCTACCTATCAGAGCATAACATCAAAGTATTTACAGTAAAAATGTACTCAATACAAATAAACGTCCAGTAAACATGCAGAGGTCTAACTATAATTAAATCTCCAAAAGTGGCCATCCTGCTTCTGTGTAAGAACAAGTGGCCTTTCTGGGTTGCAATCAAGAGCAAGTTACCTGATTATACACCTTCTTATGTCTCGTATAGTAATGTTAGCCACTGGAGGGTGACACGTGAGCAAATACATATGCTTGATCAGATCCTTTACTGAAACACACCTTTCAAGAGAGAGAAAAACAATTAGTGTGTGTTATAGGTTACCGTTTTACAATTTACATCATAAATCAATGTCTGATTATTTTAATGCAAAATGTTTTTAGCTTCATTTTATTGCACTAACAGTTTCAATAACACACTATAATTTGCTCAGATGAAGAGGTGATTGGACAGCTCTTACAGAAATTTTTAATTACTGTCATTAGTGGCTGCAATCTTATTCTTTTCTATGGAGCTAAGACATACGCTATTGCATTGTGCTACAGGTACTCTGCAGTCGTGAGAACCCAAACTCTTCCTTTCCACTGAAATCTCTGCATCTATAAATCTGTATCGATGTGCAAGTCCCATCACCATAATTACTAGCATCACACAAACATTAATTAATGTGTCCACATGCTATTTTAGGCAGATAGAAGTGTATTGCCCAATTTTTTTTTTGAAAAAAGGAAACTAGTGCGTGAAGTGTGCTGTCCATATTTAAGCTAGGAAGTGTGTAGGAGATTCAGGGACAGGGCAAAAGTAGCCCTGCCTCCAAAGACAAAAGCCGTGGTGCAATGCCAACCGCTGAAATCTGCTGGATAACATCGAGGAGAGCGCTTGTCCTTCCTCCCAGGGAACAAAGGTCACATTTGCTGTTTCTGACAATGGAGCTATTGTTGGAAGTCCATGTTCTTGCTGGTGCTTGAAGCTCCTAATATGTAAACAACTTTGATTCCCCCAGATGGATGCAGAAAGCCTTGCACACTCAATCTACCATGCATCCCCCTGTAATTTCAGCTGATTCCCTTAGGATGTCTACCAAGGGCCACTACCATGTCCTGATAACTCATTTCAAGGAAAGAATTTAAAGAGACTCTTTTCTTGGAAGCACCTGATAAAATACTGCAGATAATGTGACACATGAGCCCTTAGGGTAGCACTGGACCCATGCTGAGGGCCTGAAGGGGCAGGGATGTTTTCTCCCACTCACATTAGCCTAGTGTGAGTTAAATGTGGCTGAAAATGCAGTGCTCACCCAGGTTAAGCTTTGCACGTCTTCAGCCATTGCAGATAGCTATTGCTGCCTGTGTCTGGGCCCGTGTCTTGACAAACATTAAGAAACTTTTTCTGTCATGGTGAAGCCAGTTGGTGAGTTTGTTCTGCCCATCCGCCGAGGGCATCTGGGCCCTGCAGGTTATAACATGTCTAAAGGGCGTGAAGATGAAAATGGGAGGGAATGACAGTGGTGTAGGTGTCACAAAGAGGGTGGGAGTCTGATGTGAGGCTGAGGGTGGCCCTCAGGCCTCACAAGGTTCAGAAAGGACCCCCTTGCTTTCTAAAGCCCTTCTCAGGGAGGAACCCAGGTGCGGCTAGGCCCAGGCTTAGGCCCACGCTTGGTCAGCGGTTTATGTCTGAAGGACGTACATCAGACTCTTTGGAGTCTTCAACCTTTTTGGCGCCCCTGGGGGTAGCTTCCGCAATACCCTTTATACCCCAACCTGAGCTGTGCCCTCCCTGGGGGGATGTTTAACCAGATTTGGGTCAAGAGTCTAGTACTGCAGTCAGACATGTTTAGCATGTGCTTTTAGCTCGTTATCAAATTTAGAGTTGGTAACTTTAATATGCATTAATTAAGCAAAGGGCCTCACTCCAGGCACCTTGGCCCTCACTGTTCTGCGTAGAAACCATCTGTCTACCCACCCTGCAGTCTCTAGCCAAAATAGGGCTGTCCTGCTGCTGTAAGACTCCCTCCCACAGCTGATTATCACACCAACCTTTCAGGTCTCCATCCACAATGTCTGAATAAGAGATAAGCTAATACTGGTGTTTTTAACCTGTCACATCAGGTCACAACAGCCATCTTCAGAGCTACAGGCCTTCATTTTCTGGTACTCTGCACTGTACAATAGGAAAGGAAGCCCCTGCCCTTCACATACTTCCCATTTTTCCCTTTCCTGCCCCTTCTCCCCAGTCCTCTGCAAATTATATGAATTGACATGCACAATTTTCAATAAATTAATTGTGTCACATATTTTTTTTAAAAAGCAGTTGAAAATACAGTTCATAAAATGTCCCGTCTGGTTTCTTCTCTAGCCTAGAAATTTTAAAGCCATTTGACTACATATGTTGTTTGAAAAATGCTCTTTTATTAAGCATTCAATGGAAAATTAACTGCCGTCTTAGGTGTGGATTCAGCTAGACCCATCAGTACTCCATAACATTTCACATGATGTTCTGTAGAAGCTGTGAAGATGGGCTCCTTTTCTAGTAAAATCCTGATAATCATGATTCAAGATTCTAAGGGTTGTTGTAATTGAGAAACTGGATCTCTTCTTCTGTGTAAGTAAACTAGTACTTGTAGATTTTTTCTTTTTTCCTCTGAAAGAAGTGAAGCTACATCAAAAATTCAAGAAATACCCCCTTCCCAACTGAGCCGTCTTAGCTGGAAACCATCTGGGTGGCAATCCTCCACTAATGCGGATTTAGAGGAATCGAGTGTGGTCTGGTCTCCAGAGAACTGGGTTTAGTTCATCCGCTTTTGTGCGTGTGCTGAGAAGCCAGTGGTGCAGGTAAGTATGTAATTACAGGCTTATTTAAAATGGAGATTCTTTTACATGACAGATTGCAGCATGCGCAGGAAGAATAATGCCCACAGAAAATAGAAAACCTCCACAAGGGCCCTTGTACTCTATTGTGCGGTACCCTATTTACAGGCTTTGGCTCAGGGATGATTCGGGGTTTGCTTTACACAGGCGTAGGTTTGCGTGTGGGCTGCACGAGCGCGGGGCCTCCTTCCTTCATGCCGACTGCAACGGGGACTCGCCCACTGCTGGGTGAGCACCTGGAAATGCTGAGCAGCTACGGTTGCGCTGGTGCTAAGCCCTGCTCAAACCACAAGATAAACGGAGTATTACAGCAAACACTGGGGCCACATATTCCAGACAGCTTCATTCAGGGCTTCTCCCATTACTACTGCAGACAAATACTGGTCGCATAGCATCACATGTCTGCATTTAACATCTGTATTTAACGCGATACCACAAACATTACATAAGATGGTTTGCAGTGACTGATGATCTATTTCCTCAAGTAATACTTCGTTCGCAAAGCACAACCCAGCCAAGTTCTGTGCAGAATCCCATCACACCGCTGTGCTCGCCCGGCAGCAGCAGTCACTCCTAACGCTGAGCTGAGCACAAGGTGCCTTAGCAAGTAACTCCTCATTTACTGTGGCAACGCGGCAGGCATGCGTGTTGGGGGTTGGCTTATTAAGCGCATGGTCGCTGTCCCACTTCGCAGACACTGCTGAACGCTGCGGCACTGCGGCCCCGGGCTGTGCTGGGCCTTAAGGGCCGCAGGGTGCCTGGGGACGCCACCCCAGCCCTGGGGACAGCCGGGACACAGGCTCCGACCTTCCTGTGGACAGAACCCCCTCTGCCCCTGACAGCTTCAGGTTTCAGAGCGGGGGAAACAAACCCAGGCTCGGCACGTAACACTAAAAGCGTTTAAAGGAGACAGTTAGGAGACGTGGGAGGCTGCCCGGGCCGGGGGCGCAGCCCCTCATCCAGTTGCAGCAGCTCAGCGAAGGGCGGCCCTAGGCCCTGCGGGTGCCCCTCCCTCTAGCACGCGAGTCCCGCGGCGATCCGGCCGGGAGCTTTTCGCGCCACGGAGCCAGGCCCTTGCAGCTCAACAATCCTCTTACAGCGAATAGAAAAAAATAAAAAAGGGGGGGTCCCCGCAATAGCTCCTCCGAGGGCGTCCTAAGAGAGCTGGAGAGCTCCTCAGTAGGGGTGGGTGAACGGGCGCGGGCACACCGGGCGCCCGATCCCGAGGGTAATATCTATATCTGCCAGGACTCGGGGACTAACGCGGGAAAAGCGCCGCCGGGCCCCGCCCCCCGTGGTCCTGGTTGCTTTGGCGCGAATCTTCAGTTCCGTGGTGTTCGTCCTGCTGCCAGCATGGGTCTGCCGCGCCCGCAGGTGAGCGCTGCCCGCGGCGTGGCACTGCCCGCCGGGCTTGCGCGCGCGGGGCTCCCGGGGTGCCACACGGCTGCGGGTCGCTGCTGGTGACGGCTCCCGGGCTGGGGAGGGGTGGGAGTTGTGGCGCTTGCGGTGGCTCTCTCCCCGGACCCTGCGGGGTCTCGTAGCCGGGGAAAGCCGTGTTGCGGGGACTGTTGCGGGAGACTGGTGGAGTTGGGCAAGGTGAGGCGAGTCTCTAGGCTGGGGCTCGCCGGACACCCCGGGGGGGGTGGGGGGGGGACACGGACACGGGGGCAGCCCCTCCACGCGGACCGGCAGCCTCGGGCACCCTGAGCGCGGCGGCGCTGGGGCTACCCGTGTCCGAGCACGGCGGTGCCCTGCCCGCCCGGCTGGGTGAGGAACCTCGGCTTTGCAGCCGTGCTCGGGGGTGGGGGGGGAGGGGTGGGAGGCCGCGGCGAGGAGCAGCCGGCCCGACGCCAGCTTCGCAGCGCCCCCGCGTCCTGCCGGCCTCCCCCCCGCCGCCGTGCGAGTGGGGGCGCGCGGGGGCTGCTGCGGGGGGAAGGGACTTCCTGGCAGCGGGAAGGGGCCTCCCGGCAGCGTGGGGCGCAGCGGTCTCGGGGGAGGTGGGCGAAGGGGGGCGGCCCCAGCGGGTGTGTCGGGGGGCCGCTCCATCTTAGTGGGAGGCGGGGAGAGCTGCCCGCGCCCCTGGCCTGCGTGCGGGACCGTGCCGGCGGCAGCCTCCCGCGGGGAGACACTTTCGCGTACCGACGCGACGGTGGGGCTGCTGGTCGGGGCTTCGCGGTGCTGGCCGGATGCCGCGGCGGGGTTTCTGAGGCTGGGCGCTCCCGCAGCCGCGGCAGGCAACGCCAGGAACGGCTCCTTGCGCGGCGGCGTTGCGAGGCGGGCCGGGCCGGGAGGTTCCTGTACCTCCCCCTTGGCACCCGCAGCGCTGAAGCGTGGGCGGGCCTCGGGTGTGGCCGTGCCGCTCCGGCCGAAAGCTGGGCGTTGGGGGACGGACGGAGGTCTTTAAATCTCATCTCTCAGGCTAGTCGCTGTTGAAACTGCGCCTAATAAAATACTTGGCTTGGTCGGGCGAGCCCGTAAGCTGGTAACGCCTGGGGAGCTCGGGCAGCGGCCGCTCTGGGTGCAGCCGCCTCGGCCGTGGGGTCGCTGCCCCCCCGGGGCGGTGGTTATGAGGCGCTGTCGGTGGAAGCAGGCCCTGGGACAAGTAACCCTGAAGCCCACCAGAAGAGGGGTTTCAGCCTAGTAGTGAAGCTAACAAAACGCTTTGGTGCCCGCAGCAGTTGTTTCAAAGCTCCTCTTTCTTCGGTGTGGATGTGGTTCTTGGTCCCTTCAACTACTGCAGTGTGTTTAGTGTTTGCCTCAGGCTCAAAGTAACTAATAAAGCAGGTTTCTAAGTACTATTTGTACTCCCCCCCCCGCATTGCCTAGAAGGATTGGGGAAGTATAGGTGTTTTTTGGCTGTTTGCATAAAAGAAGTGTTTCAAAATACAGGCCAAAACTAATCTATCACACTGAGAAATGTATCAGAGCAGAAACTATTCCCATTTACAACTTTGGGATTTATTTCAAAGCTGACGAAAATTACGCTGACTTGTATTTAAACCTGTCAAGCTTGCTAAAATGTTCAGACTTCCTAAATCTCAATTTGAGGATGTGCCTCAAAGCCAGCGTGCTACACCAGGTCTCTCTTATTAATGGCATTGCCGTTGTCCTTTTGCAGCGCCGTTGTTCGGGAAGGAGAAACTTCACAGCATTCCGAAACACGAAACTGATTCCCATGGAAACATCCTCATCCTCTGATGATAGTTGTGACAGTTTTGGTTCTGATAATTTTGCAAACACAGTAAGTACAGTACAAGAACAAATAAAACTGCGTGAGTAGTGCTGGTGAAGTTCACACAAATGTAAAGCTGATAAAGCTAGTAAATGTTTTGTGCACGATTAAAACTGCTTGCTCTGCTTATGTTTTTGTACAGTAGTTATAAATCTATGCTATATGCTGTAATTTCATTTCACTCTTCAGTTGTGCTTCTAGGTGGTAATTGTTGGAAATAGATTAGCTATTTATTCTAGCCTTTGAAATGTCACCTAACCTAACATGCCTGATAATTTGCAACTGCAGTTCAGAAACCCCTTGTTAAATGCCTTAACTGTTTTTTTCTTTATAAAAAAAGCCATTTGCTTACACTGCACTTGTAAATTTGAATAATTTTATGTGCAACTTCAGTTAAAGGATATTTTATTCTTCATAGAAACGCAAGCTTAGATCGGATGTTAAAGAAGAACTGGCAAAAATTTTTCACGAAGCCACTGATGATGAATCCTTCTGTGGCTTTTCAGAAAATGAGATTCAAGGTGCATTGGTAAGATAATTGATTTTTAGTTTGTAGTTTTGAATTCCAGCTTAGAAGTCATATGTTGTCAGAAAGAAGCATTGTTTTATTTAATGTACAGTTGTAAGTAGCCATAATTTAAGTTTGTTTTTTTTTTTTCTTCGTAAAAAGCCCCCAAGATGCTGAGCTTTTAAGTTCAGATTAAAAATGTGTCGTGGATTTTGAAATATAATACATCTTAAAAAGGCCCTTCCTGTTGGATGTTACTCTGCTAGTTTCTGACATTGCTGGTTTCCTTAATATGAAATGTTATGTGAGGCCTTGGACTCCAGCACACCTGAGAAATTTTCTGCCTATGCTGGCATGCAGTCAGACCTGTGTGCTGACAGCGTAGCAGGAAATGCTCTGCCTCCTTAATAGTAGTGAAATAGTGATAGGTGGCGAAATCTGCCTTCTTGCTTTTCCTTGGTGTCAGTACAAGGGCAGCTTAAAAAGTCCAGCTGTTAGTGTCTAGTAGAGAAGACAGAAGTAGTACCATGTTTGTTGTAACTTCAGAACGTGCTGAGGAATTATCAGAGAAGAATGAAGTAAGGAAGAGGACGTGTCTGAGTTAAATAGCATGACAATAAAGAGACTACTTGGGAGACTTCTGTCCTCAGTGAACCCTTGGTTCTTGCAAAAGTTGTAAACAAGGCATCGGAATTCAAAGAAAATAAAATAACAGGGGTTTATTTGTAATTATTTCATTTACTGGCTGTAGAAGGAAGTTTTCACTTGGTATCATTGATACTGTGAGATGACTGTTCTTGACAACTTAGGAACTTGGGTTTGACTCTGTGCAGAGAACTTTGTTGTGGCTTTTTTTACAGCCAAATATAATGTGTTGCAAAACCGAGCCCTTTACTGCCAATTTTTTTGTGCACAAATTATCTTTGCTATTAGACCTACCAGTGACAACTAAGACTGTTGCAACTGAAACTAAATTTGGGGGTTTTTTTCCTCCTCGTGTTTTACAGCAATGCAGTGTGGCTCTCCCTGAGTTTTTTATCCCTGTGCCCCCCTCTCCTCCTGCCTGCTTCTCTCCCTGAAAATATGAGTACTAGGACTGAAGATTTAGACATCTAGATTTCACCCAGATAGCTTCTTGAACCACACCAACAGATTTTTAAACTGCATTTAATTGCAGAGCAACTCACTTGGATTTACATGCTTTCATTTTTGTTTAACAGAAATTGGAATCGGATTCAGAGGAGAATGGTACAAGTTCGGGAAGTGAGGAGGTAGCCCAGAGAAGGCAGAAATGCTCTGTTCCTCTAAAAGTAGCCATGAAATTTCCACCTCGAAGATCAGAGAGGAGGAAGGGTGAGATGAAACCCCTTCCTGAAAAGTTGATGCCTGCTCCAGATTCCGACTCTGACTCAGAAGAAAAGGGTGCCGTGTTTTTAGAAAAAAGAGCTTTAAACATAAAGGAAAACAAAGCAATGGCAAGTATTCAGTGTATCCTGGGGGATTCCCCTTCTTCCCACCCCCACCTCCCCTTTGACTCATGGGGACCACTTTGGTCATTCACGTTAACCCTAATGGGAGTTGTGAGACTGCATTAAGAGGAATTTACATTCCTAATATTTATATCTGATACTTTTATGTCCACTGGCATGTGAAAATCCAGAGGCTGCAAGCCTAAAGAATAGGGCTTTAACATAATAACTTTGAGCATTTTCAAATTGCTTGCAGCTACTAGAACATAAATAAGACATAAAAGCAAAAACTTGAAGAGTGATTGCATTTCTTATAAGTAATTGTACTTCTAGCCAATTGCCCTAATCTAATAGCCTGTAATAGCACATAAACACCCCAGTTAAGGTTCTGCTTCCTTTTTCTTTTCCTTGTTAGCTTGCAAAACTAATGGCTGAGTTGCAAAATGTTTCTGGTATCTTTGATGGGAGAAAATCATTACCAACTGTCAGTCGTGTAAGTATAAGCTTTCTATATTTGCCTTCAGATTTCTGAGGATCAAGTTCTGACATTACAAAACAGGACTCTTAATTAAAAAGCTTAATAAATCATTCATATCAAAGTCCAGCTCACAATTTTATTGCTTCCTAAGTCAGGCATTCTCCTTTTGCAATTCCCTTTTGGTTTGTCATTGTATAAAGCAGAACAGATTAATTCATAAAGGTTATGTGTCTCCACAGGCCAATGAAACTAAACAAGGTGCCGTGTAAATATGTATTTATACAAAGGCTGGAGATAAGCAGGGCACGGCTTAGGCTTTGAAGCTCAAGCCTGAATACTTGCTGAGTTTGGAGCCTTGAAAAGAATCTGATGTTGGGCCTAACTAGGTCCTTAAAGAAGGTTGGGATGTGAATTGGCAGCATAATGAATTTCACTGCCAACTTACCTGTAAGCTATTGGAAGATGGGAGCAACGTGAAAAGTCTCAACTCCTCATAGACCACAGGCTCTGCCGCTGAAAGGGGTGGTTGCTGTGTCTTACACCTGCATGGACATAGCTGTGCTTTTGACTCTTTCTCTGAAGTTAGCAGAATGCCTTGAGATGAATTTGCCTTGGATGTTTTTACCATGTGTTTTCTGATTTGGGGTGGGGGGAGACTTTGTCTTTGGGAAAGACAGAAGGAAGGAGTGTCTCTTGGGGGAGAAAGTCAATAGTAGGGACAGGACCTGTTTGGGTTTTCACCTGTTTCATGAGGGGCCTTTAAAATTTACCAGGGCCCAAAGCGACTTCCAAAACGTTCATTGCCCAGAAGTGCTTTGAGGAGGAACCCAGACCGAAGTTCTCGGCCTCATACAAGATCCAGGTCCCTGACTGAAGGCCCTCCTACTCCTGTGCCAGAAGAGGAAGATGATGACCCATACATGTTAGTGAGAAGAAGAAAGATGTCTGATGAATACATGGAGGTATGTTGAGGTTCTATTTCTGTTGCAGGTTGATCACGAGGGTGGTTTTGTATCCTGTCAAGAAAACAGCAATTCCTACAGAGCAGTTCTTATAGAGATCATCAAGAGAAGTATGCCACAGCCTGGGGAAAAGTACAGAAAATAGTATCTTCTGTGTATTTTCCACTTTCCTCTTGTCCTATCCTTTAAAAATGACTTTCTCTTGCACTTTGGCACCAATTAAGTATGACTTGGTAGCATTTCTGCACCCTGAAGGTGACAGATCAAGTGAAGGTGCTAAAGCTGCATCTGTATCATATGGCTTTGCAAAGGACCTGTTATTTCTTTTTCTATTTTTCACATGATTGGTATTGGGCACTGCTTTGAAGAGATCCCCACCTTGTTTATATAGAGTTTTTGTTGAAACTAATAGTAAAAGTATCATGTCTTCACTATTCAGCACGAAGCCCGAACTCCCAGGAGGGGTCACCGTGGTGCTATGGCTTTTCCACACGTTGTGCGCCCAGTGGAGGAGATAACAGAGGAAGAGCTGAATAATATTTGTGGATCTGCAAGTGAGAAAGTCTATAACAGAGCCTTAGTAAGTATATTCCGGCTTTGTGAAAAGCATTCATGATGAAGTTGTTTTCTTGTTCTTTCCTATTTGAGGTTTAGCATCAAATAGAAGAGACTTGCTGTCAGAGGAAGGTTAGTTTTTTTGGGAGAGGTATGCCCAAGAGCTTGAAATGTCATCTCTTATCTGTCCCTGAATTTATAGAATGGGCTTTACTGAACCAGTTAGCTTGCTTTCACCCTGAAACTGCTGTGGTACCTAGGTGATACTAGCTGAGGAGAGTGATTAACAGGCATTGAAAATGCCATATTAAAACAATCTTGGTTTGAACTTGCAAGGTGGCTTTCTGTTTCAGGCTAAGCACTGTTAGCTGCCAGAGATATTGCTTGTTAAATGCTCTATTCCCCCAGACCTTTAAAGTTGTGTTTCCTGAACTACTTTCTTTGTGTTATAGGGATCCACCTGTCATCAGTGTCGCCAAAAAACCATAGACACCAAGACAAATTGTCGTAACCCGGATTGCATAGGAGTACGAGGCCAATTCTGCGGCCCATGCCTCCGCAATAGGTATGGGGAGGATGTCAAAACTGCCTTGCTGGACCCGGTAAGACAATTTTGAATGTTGGCTTTATTGTGCTTAACTTGAGCAGGGAGGTGCCTTGGTTACTCAGAGCGAAAGAGTTGTCGCAGGGGACCTGCTTCCAGTGCCGTAGTACATAATGCAGTCCTGGTTTGAGTCAAACTGACTCACAGAACCGTATGTTTAGAACTTGCTGTAGTTACTACTTCTGCAGCTTTGTTTGCAGGGGAGCAGAGCAGCTGCCAAATTATTCTTGTACTGAGTACCTGAATAGTGTTTTCTTTTTTGCCTTCCATCACTGTTTAATGCCCTGTGGAAAGGGATGGTATTAGGGACAGAGTGCTGCTGTTGTGGGCTGTGGAAGTGGTGCAGGAGTTGAGCAGAGTAGAAAGCTTCTGGTGGCTATGTGCAGGGCAGGCAAAGGAGAGTTGACTGCTTAAATTGCGGGTGTGAATTGTCTGGCATTCCAGTTGAGTTAAAGCCTGTTGTCTGTCTTCTGTAGACCTGGAGGTGCCCACCATGTCGTGGAATCTGCAACTGTAGCTTCTGCAGACAGCGTGATGGCCGATGTGCTACAGGAGTCTTGGTCTATCTGGCCAAATATCATGGCTATGACAATGTCCATGCCTACTTGAAAAGGTAAGCATGCCATTGTGTCAGGTGTGATTCTGGTCTAAGTGGGGTAAGCTGCTCAAAAGTGGGAGAGCTCTCTAGGTCCCAGTTTGTCAGGTAAATCTCAAGATCAGTCCATGTTGCCTTTAGAATCTCAGGTTTTGCCATACGATTTTTCTGACGTGTTGGTTCTTAACCCAAGCAAGTGGCATATCCACTCTGTTTTGGCTTTCAACTTCAGCTGTGTTTATTGTCAGGGCTTCCCCTAATTTGTCTAAAGAGTTTCCAAACAGGCTTTTGCTACAAGCTAACTCAAGTTTCTACTTGTCTTTCAGTCTGAAACAAGAACTTGGAATGGAAGACTGAAGCTGTGACTGCCTTTGCATTGCGTACTCTTTCACCAATGTCATATTATTGCCTACAATGAATTTTTTAATCAAATGAGATTACAAAGCCAGTGCCTTCATTCCCTTCCCCTTTTTGGGTAAAAAAGGATAAAGAACTTATCTCAGTGCAGACTGTACTTGAGAACTGTTTAATGAATGTCTTTGCCCACGGGCCATTGTTTTCTTTTTAAACAACTTTGCAAGTCAGATAGTATCCGTCCTTGCTTTCATGCCAATAACTTTTTTTTTCCCCTGAAAGGAGATAGGGCTTTAAGCCATTGGAGTTTCATTCATGCAGTGATCTGTGCTGCAGGTTTATTTTTGCTTTGAAGTTGGTCACAAAAAGATATAGATGTTCTGAAAATATAGGGCACTGTTGAACGGAGAAAGATATGTGCTTAACTCCAGGCCAACTTCTGCTGCAATGTAGACTCTCACTGAACATAAACGATGAAATAGAAGCTAAAAATTCTCTAAAACAACAATGCTTCTGAAGTTCAAAAAAGAAGCCCTAAAAGTTGCAGCTGAGCAGTCTCCAAGCACTAATATTTGGTTTTACAGAGTACTCAAAGTGCCCATTGGCCATTTTAAGAGAGATTCTCTTGAGTGACTTCAAAAATGCAGCAGAAGCAGTTGGGAGTGGCACTTTGTACTACTTCTCTGATGAGGAGGCCACTGCTGAAAGCTGCCACAGCACTAACATTGCCTAGTGATGACAGTCATCTGAATGTAACTGTATGCATTGTGGAGTGACCACTGTCTAAACTAGAATGTACCTTTTGTTAAGTTACTGGTTCTGTGGGGTCTCCTGGTTCTTGCTGCAACTGTAGAACTGCTGCTTTGCAGAACTGGCGCTGGTCCTGGGGAAGAGGGAAGTCTCCAGATCAGAGCTCGGTTAAGTAAGGAGCAGTGGTTCGTGTGGCTGTTGGTCAGCTACAAGTGGATGGAAGATGGTAACTTGTTGAATTTGGGTATCAGGAGAAGGCACAATGACAAGAAATCACTTGAATCAGAAGCCTGGAATTCCTTTTTTACCTGAAAAAAAACACTGACAAGCAAGGACTTCCTGAGCTTGAATTGCGTTGCGTTTCCAGTTGGGTACAGCAGCATAAACACAAATAACATTCTTGAGAAACACCCTGGTTGTAGTAACAGATGAGGAAGAACTGCCTCATCAAAAAGGCTTTTAAAAATAAATAGAAACGGGAGATGTGTAATGGGTTGCATACAGTTTGTGAGCACTTAGAAATGTGGTTAGTGCTGTGGTCTCCTCCTTAACGGTCCAGCTGTATTTCTGTATCTGGCTCTGCATGATTGTAGAAGGATATTTCACATGATGCTGTTAATGAAGCATGAGTACAGGAGAAAAGGAGTTGAAGAATTCTAATGTGCTGCAAGGATGGGGTCTTGTGTACTCAGTGCTGTAGAAAAGAAGGTGCCATGAAAATTGCATCCAGAGAACCACAAAGGGTATAAATGTTACAGAAACTACTGTTTGAGCTTTGTATAAGGTTTAGAATGCCATGTTATAAATAATGTACAGATGAACAGTAGAAGAATCGACTTGCTTTTATTGAGCACTGGAACAAAACATGGGGTTAGACTTCTCTGCTTGCACAGTGTTTGCTCTGTGTGTATACATAATGATCCACAGTTTATACCTTTCTGGGAATTACATCAGTGTGTGTGGGAGGGGAGGAGAGGGGAATTGAGAAACAAAAGATATTTATGTCTCAGACTTGCGGTTCTGTTTCATAAATAATCTGTCCTATTGAAAATCTCCTGTCCTCTCTTTGTCTGCTTTTATAGCGTGAATAGCTGTGCAATCTGAGGTGGAGAGTGCTCTACCCTCTAGGTACATTTTGTGAAGAAGGAACTCTAGAAATACATGTTCTGACAGATGAGAGCAATTTTTTAAATCTTTTTTTTTTTTTCTTCTAATTGCTGGGCTTGCCTTCTGATTGCTGGAGTGTGAAAAGACTGCTAAAAGCAAACCTTTGCATCATATTACAGATTGCTGTATTTAGATTTACTCAAATCTACAATGTTCTGTACAAAGTTTTTATATTGAAAATAAAATTTTTCTGGGTGAGAATTCTTGGCTGTTAACTGTTTTTAAAAAGCCAGTTGGGACTGTACTTTTAAGATTTTTATCACCTTTCAAGTAAGCTGTTGTGAACTAGGGGAATGGGTTGCTCCCATCATACCTGGGAGAGCTGTGGGACTAGGGCATCCTGCTCTCCGCAGCCCTGTGTCCTCGAATCAATTCACGCTGCGTGGGTTGAGTTGTTGCTGCCTTGGTGGCTAGCTTGTGGTGGTAGGAATACATGGGTGCTGCATTCGGGCCAGATATGGACTCAAAGCATGTGTGCTGTGTGCTTACCCTTCTGCTTTCTTCCTACAGTTTATTTTTTTTTAAACTAGATGCCTGCATCCTGAGTTGAGAGGGATGAGGAGGATATTGCCGTTTTGGACACCAAGTCAAAGTCAGGTGCCTGTCACTATACGTACATACATACTATATTTTTCCAAGCAAACACATAAATTTTGGGAGCTCTGTGCTGGAGCAGAGGGTTACCTGGAGGGCCTTGATTGCAGGTTGGCAGTGCTGCAGACTGATTCTGATACTTGTGCAGCTTGCTTTTGCATCAGCATAACTGTTCCTAGAAAGAGGAGCTGCACGGGGCTGTCAGATCACACGAACCCGACCTGTAGTGAGAGGAACCGGGAAAGAAGTGATCAAGCAGAGTGCCAGCTGTCCCCAGTTACTCTACTGGCAAAATCCTCATGTTGTTACTCTCACTGAAAAGCTTTGTTTAGATACATTGCCTACCTTTCATCACACTGCTGGTGATGTGAGAATAAACTTGTGCGGAGTTGTGTTAATTTATGGTTTATGTGTTTTATTTTGGTGTGTCGATACACATTTTTCCCTGAGCTGCTCTACCACAGCTGCTTAAATAGTGTTGATGTTAACTTGACAAATAGTTAAGAGCTCATGGTTTGCTTTTGCAACAAAAGGGGAGACTTTGAGGGAAAGATTCTGTCAGCTTTAAAAAGAAAGAATCATGAAAATAGACTAATGCTGTTAAAGGAAGAACAGAAGAAGAAAACATGTGTGAGGTAGAATGTTATTGAAAAAGGCTGTAGGAGCTGATGATAACCTGTCATTTCTTGGCTTTAGGGCCAGGTGATCTTGTGCCTGGGTCTGATATTTTTTCTTTTTTAACCTCGTATAATAATTTGTAATTGCTAGAAATAGAATGCTGAAAAAACTAATAGACAAGTTGCAGTCTTGAATTCCTTGGACTTCTGTTCCCTGTGATGGGAGATGGCTATGCAATAGTCTAAGAAGTGATGGGGTGATAGGTGTTTGGTTTTATTTAAAAGTTAAATACATAAATAAACCTCCAAGCTTGCTTATGAGTAAACTTTTCATTACAGTGATACAGTATCTACTCACGGAATTGGCCAAAACCTCCTTACTATCAGAATATTCTGTTAGACTAGTATATATGAATGTTACTTCCTCCCTGTCTGGCTTGTGAGTTGTTGAAGCATTATGTCTCTTCAGATCTTGAGAGAAGGATTTTGGTTTCCTTATAAGCAAACCATGTTTTTCATTAAATGTAACTTAAGGGAGCACTGAAATATTGTTTTGCAGGCTGATGATGTACATTCCATCATCATCACTTGCTGGATAGGCCAATGGGATCAGAAAGGACAAAATGGTTACATCTAGTGGAAGAAGTGGTTTCAGTGTTTCAGGGCGAGGGAGCCTGGCTGGCTCAGAAACCCATCTGTAACACAGAGGAAACTTGGTGAGAGAGTCACCCACTGACCTCTGCTGGCATAAACCAATTTGTTCTCATGGCTTCTTCATGCCTCTTGCATGGCTAACAGTGTGGGGCTTGGGAATGCTGCCTGATGTTCTTTTGTGTTCTTGGCAGCTAAAAACCCTGCCCAGTCTGGGATGGCCAGTCTGTAGGGTCCTAAACATCACCACACATGGGCACAGCATTGCACTTCCATGCTTGGGTCTCATTACCTCTAAATAATAAGCCTGAGGCTCCTACATTGGTTCCAAATATATATATATATTTTTTTTTTTTAATTACAAACCCTTTTGGGTGAGGGTGGCAAACGGGAGAAGGAAATGGTATGTTTTGATCCTTTGCTAGTGGTAGAGGTCCTGAGACTGGGAGGTGAGGGGGGGGGGGACCTGTGAATCTTGTTGTGACTGATACTTAGAAGTAGTTGTGGATGTTGAATTTGTATGAAAACATGTCCAGAACATAGAGCTACAGTCATATTAAACAAGATCTGCTTGCTAGTGTTTGGTGTGAGCTTTTTTCCAGCTAGAATTGGTCGAGCTCTGGTTGCAAGGGTCAGAGGCAGTTCTGTTATGTGGGGAAAAAATAAACTCGAGGTGATGTTAGAGTAGGGGTGTGGTAAGAAGGCAGGGCATTTGTCTCTTAGCAGTAGTACACTAGTAGTGTTTGTGCTAATCGTCTGAACTAGGGAAAAAATAAATCAGTGCAGATCCTGCTGCACTGAGCAGGGCTGGCTATACTGAAAATCTAAGCATTTCTTCAGAGATACTTACAAGTTTTATATTTTATTCATATAGCAGAAGTAAACCAAGAAGTTCAATTGGTGTCAACCATTTTGTTTCCTACCTTGGAGATTCACCATCTTTGGATGTGTGCTACAGTTCCAGATCTAGAGGCTTAGTGAAGTTACTACTCAAATGTGAATGAGCATAGGCACGGTTATCTTATATGAGTCTCTTCTTACATAGCTTATTAGCAGAATTTAGCAGTAGGAAAGATCCTATTTCTTAGTGCTTTTGTGCTATGGGTTTTTTGTTGTTGGGTGTGTGTGGGGGGGTTGGTTTGGGGTATTTCTTTTTGAGGCTGGTTGTAATGTGAATACAAGTGATAACAGTGAATCATCAGGAAAAAAAACCTTTGGAAATAAGCCAGAGTCAAATTCTTTTCTCATGCTCTGTTCAATCTGCTTCCTCTTTAAAAGAAAACTTTCACATTAGCAGAAAAATAAATGCTTAGCCAGAGTTCTTTTTGTGTCCCTTTCAGCAGGGAGAAGGGGATGAGTGTGCCGAGCTCAATGCCCATGCTGGCTTCCTCCTGCCGTGGAGAGTTAACACTCTAAAAGCTTTTTCTTCCCCCTTTATTTCTGTTTCCATTTAATTCTTAGGAAAAAGTTGCAATGTTACATTTTTGGTAGTGGAAACCAAGCACAGAGTTTTGTTACGAGGGACTGAACTGCTTTGATATAATTCCAGTTTTTCTCTGGGAGAAGTAACTTCTGATTTTTAAATGGCTTCTGTGGCTAGAAAGCAGCATCTGCACTACAAAGATCCAAAGAGTACCACCAGTAAATAAAAATGCACCACTGTCTGTGGGACCCATGTGCCCACTGCAGTGTATGGATCCAGTGCTCTGCCAAGCCTTCGTGTATGATCTTAAGGCACGTCTCCTTTGGCTGTAAGACCAAAACCCCATTCACTAAAACTGGCTTTAGGGAGGAGTTTTCTTAACATGATTACAATTAATTTTCATCAAGGCATGCAGACTTAACCCAAAGCAATGAATAATGCTGCTTTCTTTTCCTCTTCTTGTGTGTTTCTGTGTGTGTCTGTGTGTGTGCCTTCTAAGCACGGATTGCAGATAGCCTTTGTCCTTGCAAGCAGAGTTAGTCTATTTCTTTCACAAACTTGCTATTAATTGTGTGTTATAGCTGAAACAAAGGAGTTGATAGCATTGCAATGCCTTCAGGTACCATTTTCTTTCTTCCTGCCTGATTTTCCAGTTTCCAAGACCTCATGTCTAGCATCTGGTTTATTTCTTTTTTCAGTTCTGAGAGGAAATTATGAATGAGGTAAACACTTTGGCAGATATCAGGCTAACTAAACCTGACTGCTGAAATCTACCTTCCATTTTTCCTTGTAGAGATATCACAGCGTACATTTAATCTACTGGGATCCTCAAGGAGATGTGAATCCTGCCCCACCTTAGGGCTCCCTGCTATGTAGTGAAACAGCCACCTCACTACAATGCCCTTGCTCTTCCTGGTATGCTACAGCGTGCTGTACAATATGCAAGAAGGTGGGGGTTTTGTAAGAGGGATGCTCAGAAGCCCCTTTGGTAAATGAGTGAGTTTGTACAAAACAGTCAACTCCTTCCCACATCTGAAAACACCTAAAGCTTTCTGCCTCAATTTCTGAGTTTTGTTTTCTTGGTGTTTGCCTGGCACCTAATCCACGTTGACCTTATCCCTCAGAAAATGAAGGCTTCAGAGTAGAAGAGAGGTACTGGAGGTGTCAGGCCATAGTAGCACAGGGCACTCTTAGTACTCCTTTTACTTGTACTGAGTTCTGTGATGCTGTGGTTGGCATGACTCTGGGATATGGAGCACCAGAAATACAAAGGAGAAGACAAAGTGTCTTGTAGTTGCTCTTTGTGCAAGTATCATTCAGCAAGTGCCACCAACTCCCACCACTGGTGACATGAGTGAGGTTATCTTTTGTTTGACAGCCAGTCTGGAAGCATAAATATTTGTCTGCCAGTGTTGGTGAGTGTTCCTCCACTTCTTTCACCACCAGTACCAGTAACCTGGGTACTAAGGGGACTTTATGAGTGCAAATGTGTAGTGTCGTGAAACATGGATGCTAGGAGTGAAGCTGCAATTAAGGTGGATCTAGTTCTAAAGCCCTATGTAGAGTTAAGTGCAGTCAGTTGGAGGCAATGTGTAAAGGGAAAAGTTGTTTGTTGGTGGAAGCCAGAGAAGCTGTTTTGCTGACTCATGTTTACAAATCCATGTCTGCGCTGTACTCATGGAGTTTGGTGGAGGCCAGATCACGGTTTGGCCACAGCAAGGAGGCTGAGTGGGGGATACAGAGATAACCATGTCAAGACTCCCCAGGCTTCCTTAAGCTAAACAACCAAGGGAGAGAATGCAGCTCATTCAGAAATGCCCATTAAATAGCAAAAAATCCTTACAGGTATATGAATTGCCCTCTGTGACCCTGGGCTTACCCAGCACACCTTCTTCTCTTGCCCTGAATGAAAGACTTGTTTAAACAAAAACCCTGATGTCACAGGTCAGCAGTGCTATTTGTTGATGTAGATAAAGATGCTTAAAATTATTCAGTGCATGAGCTATGGAATTGGTTCTACCTGATGTGGTGCCGTGTAGCTGGAGGTGCAGAAACATTCTTGGATGACAGAAATTTCAAGGGTTTTCTCCAGATGCCAGGCTCTGCTGTTGTACATCCTAGGACACTGGCAATGCATGCCTTTTGTTACAGTTCAGATGCTCAAACCTGCAGTTGCTGAAAAAAGGTGTAAATGATGCTGGAGAGTAAATACAATTTGCAGCCTTGGCTTGAACTATAGGTTCACGTTCAGCACATTATGTATTCCTGTGTTTTTCTTAAACCTGTTAGAAGAATGTTTCATTGATCAATTGATCTAAAAACAAATGAAACATAAGGCATTATGGCTTGTTCACATGTGAGTTCTCTGAGAGAAAATGCTTTGTTGTATCCTGCTAATACATCCTAAATTTTTTTTGTGTCACTGACTTACCGATTGGAGACACCAGACTAAAGCAGGCTGCTCTCCTGAGGGCTAGGAGAGAGGCTCACATTGGAGCATTCCTCCTTGACCTCCAGACAAACCCTTTATCTTCACTAATGTGTGTTACTTTTCTTTTTGCAACAGATACCCCAATTTCTGTTTTACCATCTGCTCCGTGGCAATTGACACTTCAGAGGGTTGGCTATTTATTACTTGCTGGCCATGGATAGAAATACAGTAAATTCTTTACAAAATAAAAATCAATACTCACTGACATACTGCGTATTGAAGAAAATAATTGTTTATGGCACTCAGCTTAAGCTGTTCTGGTAATCACGTTGAAAAATACAATATTTATTCATTAGATCAAATTTAATGAGGCCTCCTGGCAGTAATTATAAAAATTACTGTAGCAGTAAATTACTAATGAGTTGTGATGTGCTTCCTACCTGTGAGGAAGGACTGGGGGTTGAAAAACCTGATATCCAGACAACACTAGGGAGGATGAGATCTTGAGGCAAGAAGTCAAGCTCACAGCAGCGCGGAAGTTGTTCACTGCACCTGAATGGTAAAAAAAAAAAAAAGAAAAAAGGCAAAAAAATATCAGAGGATTCATAATCAGGAGTTTCACATTAAAGCAGACAGTGACTCTAGGTTTGTTTCCAAACCAGCATGTATAGGCAAGGGAATGTTATCAATGGGAGGAAAAGACTTCTTTGCTGTATATACATCATCTTGTCTACAAAAGCAGCTGAGGTGACCTAATTTACTATAGTAGATCTTAGGCTAGGACCAACTTCTTGTCTTTTAGTTATTACAAAGTTTCATGCAAAATACAGCAAAGAGGACAATGTTTTCTTAGTGCCCTTAAATCTTCAGAAGAGTCACCTAAGATGTGGAGCTAAGACAAAGGTTGAAATCCCCCACCAGCCTGCTTTGATGCAGGGAGTTTGACCCGGATTTCTTTCTTCTTCTGAGACAAAGCTTTAAGGAACGCAGAGGCTTTTGGTAGCAAATGGTACACAGTATGAATAATACCAAGGTGTAAAGGTGTAGAAATGGTGCCCCTTCTATTCAAAGTCCAGGTTTCTGCTGAGTGCAGGGTGTTGCTGCTCTAGCAGAGGCTGGCTAGAGAAAGGGCTTCTGCTGCATGCTGAAATTAATGCATGTATGAATCGGTGTATAATTCTGTTTCTGTAGCTTGCAAAGGTGCCATAGATTTCACAGTTGGCCTTTGGCCTTGAAAAACAGTGAACAGGCTGGCTGCTAGCAAATAACTTGTTGGGAAAGGTTGATCCTGGGTTCAGACATCTACAGAAAATCAAATAGAAAAAGGCTGTGACTTAATTTCTCACAGCTCAGGGCTGCTCTTAAATACACTGCTGGGGCTTGAAAAGGAGCGGGGAAGCCTTGCACAGTTTTATCTCTTCCTTATGTTACACTAAAGGGACCACTGGGCGTGGATACTTCCACACTCACTAGCGTTGTGAAGTCAAAGGGGAGAGAGATGCGTCCATCCACCTGTGAGACTTCCAGACCCCTTGCAAGGAGCAGAAATGTGGGTCTCTTGCACACGACCTTCTGTTGCAGAGATGCTGGCTTTTGTGAAGCTATGGCTTGCTTAAGCTGTGAAAAAGCCCCTCAGAGTCAGTCATTGCAGTACTGAGCCCAGGACCCCTTCTGGCTGTAGCCTCACACCTAGACAAATGTATACACTGGAAAATGTAGACAGTTGGGTTTTGCAAAACCTTGGGTGAGCTCGTAAACAAACAGTGACAGGTCAGCGTAGAGCAGGGCTACTCTATAGTTTCAAGAAACAGGGTACACCTTTGTTACCCTCTCTAACAAGCAGTGGTTTGCAGAGGTTTGTTTAATTTGCATTACCTAGCTTCTTGTTACTGAAATAAGGCAAAAAGAGCTTTTGTCATCATGCAGATACAAAAAGACAACATCTCCCTGCCAACCAGAAATTAACCTGATCTAACTTCATCGCTGTAAAATCTGCAGAGCCTGCTCTGCCCGTGCTGCTGTGTCCCCACGACAGAGCTAACGCAGCCACACTGCAGAGAAAACACATCCGTGTTTGGCTGTGAAGATGGTCTCTTGGCTGCTGAGTGCTGGGAGCTTTTCCTAGCGCTGCCACGCATTTCCTCAGTGACCTCAGGAAATTCAGTCTCTCCCTGTTTCCCTTTTTAAAGCATGGAAATCCTCTCTAGGCTTTCCCTTGCGGTCTGGTCCTGTCTGGAAGAGAAAATAAAGTGTGGTTTTTTTCCTTATTAGCTAAACTGAATTTGGCAATGGACAGATGTTCACTTTGCATACAGCTGTGCTGGCTGAAGATGCATTTTTCTGTCTTTCTGGAGCTGTTGTGAGGCTAAATTAACACTGATAGGAAATTCTGTGGTCTTCAGATAGAAAACACTTTAGAAGTAGGAATATTGTGGGTTGGATATTCAGAACTGCTGTCAGCCACAGCTGAAATCAGTGGAAGCTGTGGGCTGAAAAAGCTGGAGCTCTGAACTGTAATAGTTTACATGTAGAAGTTCATGGCTGGCACAGGAATTCAGCTCAATCTCCATTAAATGCTCCCAGGTAAATACAAAAGGTAGACTTAGTGGAATGATTTTTATTTTTTAATTGGGCTTTTTTGGTTTTGTTTTAACAGCATCATGCAGGTCTGAGGGCTTATGCCCAGAAGGCTCCAAGCTTTCACCACAGGCTCACTGACTATTGTCTCATGATGCAAAATAGGTTTTCAGTTAGTATTGTGAATTCTTATGGAATCTTACAGTGGCAAAATGGGAGCAATTTACCTAATGTTTCTTCTTCTACACCTATGAAATTAATTTAATGTGTGTGGAGTGTGTGTGTGGGGGGGATACCGTGGAACTAAATCTAAAAACTAAATCATAATGATGAAGCTTTTAAGAGAGAATGTCTCACAATCTGACATAAGTAGTAAGATTGTTGCTGTGCACTATTACTATAATTAAATTACATTATGCTATTGCATTAAACTAATCCGTCAGTAATACTGTACTTAGCAGTAAGATTTTTTGTCACATAAAGATTATGAGCCTTTAAACTTCTGCGTTTTGTCTTGCAAAATGCAGGGAAAATGCAGAAATTGGAGCAGCAGAATGTAACATGAAAAGCTGTAGCAGTGGAAAAAGGCCAGCTGGTTCAACATGCCAGTCCTTTTAAAGCAGGTAAGTTAAGAGTGTTAGAATACATTTACCAAAAGGGTGGAACATGAGATGTATGCATGAAGTGCCTGCTATTACTTTGAAAATACAAGGAGCAGATAAAAAAATTATCTTGTTAGGATTTTCCTCAACTTCAAAACATGCAAGGTTAAATCAGAAGCTGCTGAGAGTAAACTGTTAAGAAAAACATGCAAATAAATAATTGAAATGAAACTGCAATCTTTCCTCTGAACAGAGGCAGGAAAAGAAGGAGGCTACAGATCACTTAAACTGTGATCAGTGAAACAGGGCAGCTGATCAGAGGGACGCAGCCTGTAGAACAATGTTAGCTCCTGCAGACCCAAGAAGCAGAATAATGTTTTCAAACTGATCAAACCATCAATCAGACCAGCAGATCCCATCCTCTCTCGGCCTGGTAAGCTGTTGTACATTTATTCTGGTGCGAGATTAATTTATTTTTTTCCAAATGGGTTACTGGAGCTTTCGCCCGCATCCTGTTGCCAGCTACCCCTGTGTCACCTTTGCAAAACGCAGGCCATCCTAATCGTTCTGTTTTCTTTTCCTGCACAGTCAGATACTTGGAATTTAGCAAAAAATGTTGCAGGAAACGACGAGCAGATTTCTGTCCCTTTGCTTACCTCCTCCACAGACAGCATGCAGGCACACGCTGTAAACTCAGGGTACGCCACACCGCTGCGACTGAGGCCACAGCGTTTTCTGTGCTGCCTAGGCTTGCCTCTGCCTTGCAGTGTTCGCTGAACCATCTTGGGCTGCAGTCCTTGTGATCTAATTGTGCCCGCGATATGCCGGGATGGCCATGCTATTCATTAAGGATTCAGAATGTATACAGGGGTCCTCTTCTAGCTCCTGGGGGTACGAATAGGATGAAAACATTATAAGACTTTATTAAGTCTTACAAGACTGCCACCCCTTGCCTCTGGCAGCCTCAGGAGTGGGAATTAAGCCTTTATAGGGAGGTTATCATCCATAATACATATTTATGCTGTGTCCATCGTGTATAAGAATGCTCTCAGTAAAACTTAGGCTAGGCTATAATAATACTTTGCACCTCTTTGTTGCCTTTCATCTGAGGATTTCATTGTGCCTTTAAAAGCCTTCATTAACTAAAATTCACAACCCCGTTGTGCAGTAACTGTGCATTAACACCTCCACCATATGCAAAATACAGCTCAGAGAAGCAAGGACTGGTGTAAGTGGCTTAAAAAGCTGGAAAGAATAGGGAGGAAAAAAACCCAAACTGGAATTGATTATTCCCACATCTATGTGCTAGCCCTGTGTTTTCTATCTAAAATACCTTAGGCTTGGATTAATGCTCTGGGTGCACTTTGCATTTTTAAAAGCTGCTGTGTGTCAAATTTAGCATTGTTTCAAATTCTTCAAGGCATTTTTTCTAGGTTCATTTATGATCCGTTGGAAATCTATCCTTTGATAGGCACATGTAGCAATGAGATGATATAATTGCCTGTGGAGCTAGGTATGCATTTTCACTATTGTTAAGCTGCAGGGTCTAGTTTCCCCAGGATGCGTGTGACTCCTGTGAATGCCAGTTACACACATTCCCGAGAAGAGAATATGCCCCTAAAGCTACAGCGTCCTTCGTGCATAGCCTCCAATCCTCTACAAAGCTTACATTTCACAGGATTCAACAGTATTGGTTCTTTTGGGATCAATGAGAAACTCACCACCCATCTCCAGTATCTCTGAATTACAGAGCAGAACCAGATCAAACACAGAAGAGTTCCCTCATTTATCCTGCCTCTGTAATACATCAGAGTGTGTGCCGCATTCATTTCGTGTAGGCGGGCTGGTGTCTAATGTACTCTGTGAACATATTTATAAAGGATTAACCTGTGCCTGGTGTTCCTAAAAACTGATTTAGTTAAAACACATATTTTATTCTGCTTGTCTCAACCATACAAATCATTCCCGGTTAGCTTTGGTATTAGTCATTTGTGCTGGAGTGTAACGTGCTGCACGTTACCAGCAGCCCTGCTATGTGCCACAGGCTTCCCCCCCCTCCCAGTACTCAGCGCATTGTGTGATCCGCATCTGAGAATTTTACCCTGCAGTGAAAGTGCTGGCTAGTGGGATGTGCTGCTTAGCAAACACTCAAACACTGACGGTTTGGGCAGGGTGCTCTGGCTTTAAAAGTGTTTAGAAGCAAAACCAGGAGTAGAAGGTCAGGAATCAGCGGCATGGGGAGGGACGTAGGAGCACCACGTTGCATGCTCGCTGACCTGGCACCTGCCACGCTAGGAAGGATCCGGTGATGTGAAGCTCCTGGACTGCAAACAACTGCAGCCCACCTCTCCCGTTGGCCTCAAGTGAAGTGTGTAGGGTTTAAAATATTTACTTTGACAGAGGCAATATTTAGGTTTGTTTGGGTTTGGTTTTTTTTTTTTTCATCTAGGAAGAGGATTGAAAATACAAATGAATAGCTTACCGATGGGGAATTCTGACATCAGCAATATGTGAAGAGAGCTCCAAAACCTTAATGGCAATTTGAGAAGTTTCCAGCCAGCTAGAAACTTGGGGTAAAATGGAAAAGGGCAGACTTCTGATGAAGGGTTAGGGGCAATTTATACTAAAGACAGCCAGACTTCAGGTTTCTCACCTTGATCTTCAACGTGGGATTCAGGGTTTGGTTTTGGTGTTTTGGGTTTTTTTTTTTACTTTCAGTGGCAGCCAATTATATTTTTACCCTGTATCTGATTGCCTTTGCATTCAAGGAGTTCAGCCCATTCTGAATTCTGTCCTTGATACCATGTTTTTTGTCAGATATTATTTGTTGTACCATCAGTCCATCTTGTCTGTGTATAAGAAAATCAATGCAGGGCGGGGGGGTGGGGAAGATTCTTCTCAGCAGCCCGTCAAGCAGTTTTTCTAGTTCATTTTCTTCCCCATTGTTCGAATACTAACTCAGAAGCTTGCAAATGTTTCTTTTTCTTGCCAAGAGAGTGGTACTTTTGCCCTGGCACACATTAATGTTTTTTTTCCCTTTTCTTGTGTTTTGAGTGCAGCTGAACAACAAATTCCTCTCTGTTTAACAAGCAACTTCCTCATATTAAGTTTTTTTTCCATACCAAAGTATCTTTTTTTGATTTCAGCAAAGCTCTGCATTTGTATTTGTTAATTAAGTACTGACAAGCAAATAGCAGCAAGTGCAGCAATATTCTGTGCTTGTGGGCTCTCACAACAGCCCCTCTGGAACCTGAGCCCATCTGTCTCAAGGAGCCGCAGGAGCAGCCACGCTTCGAGACAGTAAGACAGCAAGTTGTTATTCAGGAAACAAGAGTGGCTTCTTCAAAAGAAATCAAACCTCTTTTCTGCTACTCCATGTGCGTGAGACTTAACGGTACTCTCCAAAATTTTTGCGAGTTACACCCATTTCACATTCCCCCCTGAAACCTAGATCGTTTCAAGTTTTACAGCAACAAAATAATTTGCTGCCTGTTTTCTCACCAATGTAAGAGGTTTTCTTTAAATGGAACTTTTCTCATCAGAGGCCGTAGGAGGACATGGACAGATGGATGGATGTGTGTGTACATGCATCTGGAGTTCTTTTGTTCTCTCCCAGTTAGCTTTGATTGTTAAAACAACCATTTCAGTAATTTCTTGGCTGCCTTTGCAAGGAGAAAAAAATCTTGGTCTTTGCTGCTCCTGGAAGAGAGGTTGTCATAATGTTGCTCTCCCACTTGACTGACAGGCACCTTTGCGAACACACAGCCTGTTTCATCTCAGAGCACTCGATGAATATCCTTACCCCCCCCCCCTTCCCCGGACCAGCCCACCTCTACTTGCAATGCTCCTTGCTTTTGCTCACAGGATTGCAATCCCTGCCTTTTGTTCCTCCTTCCCAGGAGTTAATACCTCCCCACCTTACAAGTCAGCAGCAGATTCTGTCAGTTAAAAACCCCAAATAACAAACCCTCCTATCCTGAAGGCCTTTTCCTTTCAAGCGTGTATTTTTCTAGCCTGCAAGGGAGTCAGTGCCATAACCCTGAGCTTTCATGGAATAGTTTCTAAGCCTGTATCTGTGTATTATGAATATCTTCCAAAGGGGGAATGAACATCCCCTCTTCTGGCAGCTCCTATGTTTCGTGACTTCCTGCCCCTCCCTACTACCCTCCGCTCCTTACAAACCCCTGCACTCCATCCCCTCTGCAAGTAATGTCTCCTTTCAAATCCTCCCGCACTGCCGCTGTCGCCTCAGCCTGCTCCAGCTGCTGCCTGCCCGTGCAGTCACAGCCCAGAACCCAAACATATTTGCCTCTGCTAAGACGTCTCACTGTTGGTCTTTTGCAGATTTCCAGAAAGCTGGATGACCTGTGACACCTGCTTCCAATCTTTCTCTTCCATCCACACTCCTTCTCCCTATCTGTGGGATTTTTCTCTGAATTTCTATGGCCTGAAAAAGAAAGCATCAGCTTGTTTTTTTTTCCTTTTACCCCATTTAACATCACTGGCATCACGTCCCCACCTTTCTAGCTGAGGTCTTCTTTTTTTGGCGCTATTCAGTGTTGCTTCTTGCTTCCTAACAAGCTGCTATTAAGAAATGCTAGACACATCTTCTGCCCTGGGGATAGTTGACTGTCTCTAACCCAGAGATAGGAGACTGCTGGCTCAGGGGCAAGAGGCGACTCCTACACAGAAATGTGAAACACTAGGTGACAGATAGGGCCAGCTCATAAAGGGAAGCATTAACAGAATTCATGTTCATTTCAGAGACGTAGAAAAGGATCCTGAAGACAGACTGAAGATCTGAGATTATTAGGTGATCTGACATCATCTCCTTCATTTAATCAGTCAGTTTTGCTGTTTCTGACACATTTGCTGAGCCCATGATGCTTAAACTGTGCGTGTATTCAGATTTTTTTCCCTTCACCTCCTCACCCCATCTCGCCTTACTTTGAAATGGCATCTGCTTAGAAATCAAAGGGTTTTATCTGGTGTCTCAGATGGTGGCTTGTCAGGTAGGTATGTAAGAGAGAGAGGGATTTAAAAAACAGGGAGGATAAAACTATCGGGATGACCAAGGCCTTCTTGTGCTTTGCAGTGTGTATAACAGGGTGGTATAAGGAGGACGTCCTTCCCTGCAGGAAGCTCACAGCTCCTGCTACTGACAACAGTTACTATGGGCTTTTTAGATGTGACAGGGATTCAAGTTTTGTTTTCAGTCTCTGTTGGTGGTGTATTTTTTCTCCTCTCCCCAGACCCAAGGGAACGATGGCCAAGCAGAACTGGTCACTCCACTAGCCATGTCCATGCCTAACCTCTCTGGTCCTCATGCCAGAGTTCTCTTTCACCTGCTCCCTAGTCCCTCCCCATGGATGCTGCGTTGCAGTAGGGAGGTTCTCTTGGAGCCCAGCTGCGTAACACAGCATCTCCTGGCAATGTTTTTGCTCCCTAGTGACTCACTGCATTTTGCACCTGATGGCAAAAGATAATCTGTCACCTCAAATCCTACTAGTTCTGCAAGACAGCTTTTATATATAATCAGTGGGTACTTCTACCCTCTTTTTTCCAAACATGAATATAAGGTCCAGCTTGACTCCCCCATACATTTTTTTTTTAAAGAAAGCAGCTGTGTTGTCCTTCAGGAAAACAGCTTGTAATTTAGCATTACTGCATTATATCCCCTAGGCAACGCTTTCTGTCTTCAGGACATATATTTATCACAGACATCAGAGTATCTCTATGGTGCTTCAGTTTTCTATCAAGAGAAGCTAAAAGAGCATTTAATTCCGTAAAGCTCTGATTGATCTTCACCACAATGTACCTCAGGTGCTTCTCTCAATGTCTCCTCTGCTGAACAAGATTTCTTCTTCCTCTCTTGATGTCTCAGAAATCTGAACTGATCTCAGAAGTGTGGGCTTGCCTTGCCTCCTAGTGCTGCCTGTCTTTGTGCTAGGCAGGGCCTTCCTGTCCTTTGGACAGCAATCCTGTCCTGGGTAGCGCCGTCAGCCAGGGGCTCTTTCTTTTATTTGGGGGCTTCCAAGGAGAGCTGAATGTACGTCAGCAAATAAATAATTTGCTAGCATTGAACGGCTCTTCACTTTTTGTTCCCAGTTTCATTTTTGGTATTATAAGACGGCCATGGAGAGCAGGCAGATGGACGCATCTTAAAGTGAGTCCAGTGAAAACAAACAGAAACATGATGGCCCCACTACTTGCTCGGAAACTTTTCTCTTAAGTTCTTAATGCCAGCTGCTTTGTTAATTGCTGCTCCTCCTGGTGACCATTTCACCTTTGAGCTCAGAGTGGTACCCTTCTATTGTTACACATTCTGATCCCAGAAGACACAAGAAACCAAGCTTAGTCTTCTGAGTAGGAGACACTGTGTGCTACAGCACTTGCCAAACCTATTTGATCAGCACACGCGGCTGGAATAAAAAGCGAGCAACAAGGAAGAAAGGGGAATGCAGATTTTTAGAGAAATCTTTCAAAGTCTGCAGTAATTGGCAAGGTAAATGCAAGGCTCTTTCTGCTTTTCATAACACTGATAATATCAGTTTATGATAAAAAGCTATTCTGAGTTACACAAGAAGGTAAGATATTTGCCAAAAAATTCTTTAGTTTCTATTCGGTTGTTTATGATGGACAAGAAGCGCCATCCATACTGATTGACTGTTGGCATGCGACTTACCACTGAGCAACTGTATGTTGATGGATAAGCCAGTCTCATCCAAGTGTCAGAAAGATTATCAAAAAAAAGAGCTGTCTGTAGTTGCTCCATCTCGGAGGAGATTGCCAACTCACCCTAACAAAAGAAAACATTAGTGTGCTATTTGCGTCTCACAAAGAGACTGTGATAAGATGACATGATAAATGATAGAGGGCTTTTTTTTCCCCAGTAAAAACACATAAGGTAGCTAAATTGTCAAGTGTAAAGAATATCTTGGCTCTTGCAACTGGGGTGAGTCATTTATTTTTTAAAAAGGGGAAATGGTCAGAAAAGCAAGAGTGTGGGTTCTGGGTTTTCTGAATTTCTTAAATTTACTCTAATTGCATTAAGTAATTATATGATATAGTAATTCATATACATACGCACAGAAGCACCCACCTACGCGTATGTACAGGAGAAAATGATAAAGGGCCAAATTACTAACTTGCTTTCAGATATCCCACAGAAAATTGTACATGCAATCAAGCTACCATTCTGCTGGCTTCCTTGCACTAATGGCTATTTGAGTGCCCATGTTTTGTTACTCGGAATTAAAGCTCGAAAGGAAGGTAATTCTAGGTGGTGAGAAAGGAGGTCCCTTAAAAAAACGCCCTGTGAATTAGATTTTCAGTGCTTCGTCTGGGAGTGGTGTGCATTAACTACAGCTGCGCATGCATGTCCCGCGATTGTCCGCGTAAATTGCTACTGAGGCTTGAGAAGCTACTTGGTTGCCCAGTTCCGTGATTTGAACATACATTAAAGGTTAGTGCAGCGGGCACATCGCCGCTTGAGATTGCTAGATATGAGCATTTGGCCCCGCGTGGTTAAGAACATTACACGTTGCTATTCAGCACTTTGTCGGCATCGAGAGACGTATCATTGCAAACAGATGCCAAAGATGCGGGGTGAGTTGCTCGTGTCCTTTTTACCTCGCTTCACAGCGCTCAGGAGATGCGCCGTCAGATCAGGACTTGGGTGTTACTGTGACTGCACCTTTTCTCCAGCTAATGACCATCTCCTAATGATGGTCAACATGTCTTTGAACGGGCTAATCATTTAACATGATCTGAGCCATGTGCCGGATCCAGCCGGGATCTACATGAAGTAGAGTTCGTTTTCAGCATCAGAGGGTCTCTGTGGTATCAAACAGGTGCCTCCCTTGCCTAAAATACATGTGAGCACTCACTGTAGTGAGCAAGCAGATCTGCTAGTAGTTATAACACAGGAGCCAAATTTCTGCAGTGGCAGAAGAGAAGAACATCCCTACCTTACCTCTGAAATGGGAGTCAGACCGTAACCGGAGGCCTTGCCTTCTGCTAGAGACAGAGGGGATTTCAATCTCCTCAGCAGTGTCATGATAATTTTTTCCAAACAAGATCAAACAAATCATTTGATATACAGAGACGAGTTACATGTTTGGAGTAGGCAGTGTACAGAAGCACAATTTTTTAATCAATGAAATCAGAAAAAAGCTTCCCAAGTATCACTCACAGCTGCCTGTTACTGACATCTATGCCGATGCTGTGTTTAAACCCATGCGTCCCCTGAGATTAGTGAAGCAAAGCACACACATCTTCAGACCTAAATTAAGTTCTTGAAGAGAACGCCTTACCTCATATATTGACAGATCAAGTCTCTCGTATTCTAGAAAACAAATCCGTTGGCGAGGAGCATCCTGCTGGTGTTGAGTTAAAATATCTGACCTTACTTTCTTTGGAAAGATGTTTGGTTTGTTTTCCCTGTATGCCACTTAGCTCTGCCTTCACCTTCAGGAGGTACCATGTTGTGAGGCAAGTGTCTCGTGCACCCACTTCTGTGGTAATCTGAAGGCAATGATAAACTTTGTGCATCTCGGCTTTGTGCTATGAAGGCAGTTGTGCTGCCCTCGTGTCATAGCATGAAGGATATGGAGGATTTATCCTGTGAAATGGTGATGTGGGGGAAGATCTGTGCAGCACCATTTCATGCTGTTAGGACAAAAAACAAATTCTGCCTCGTAGTTTGCAAATAATGGCATTGTGCAACCTGACAAAAGATCCTAAATGGCCCAACCTCCCTATTAATACATTGTAACACTCAAGCAAGATCTTTTTTCTGTGTGGTGCAAAATAAGGCATATATATGTCTCGTGTACTAAAGATCCCTCACTAGAAATTTCAGAATGAATCTCTGTTAAAAACAGGTATAAAAATAATCTAATTCTATTGAAACTGGCGGCCACAGGAGAAAAAAAAAAAACACAACCCTGCCATGAAACCAGAAGCATCACACCAGCTTGTGACAAATTTGCAGCCTGCTCTATGTTTTGACTGACCTTGTCTTCCACAGCTTGGGAGACTCCTTCCCCAGTGACTGTTTGAATTGCAGCTCTAACAGCATCTGGAGCACGTTGTCGGCAGTTATTATTACAAAAGCAATCTCCGTGTTGGGGTGCGGCCCAGAACGGATGGGGCTTTGGGTAGGTAGCATTTCATCCGTATTTTTATGGTAACCTTCATAATCCAGGTTTGAAGGGACTGCAAACCCAGAAGCGAGCACTGACTTCCTATCAAACTGTCAAAGAAATAATAAAAACCCTGTCACCAAGAAGCTGGTGGCAATCCCTGCTACACAGAATAAGGAACCTGCTTAGGCATAAATGAAATAATTCTGTTATGGAGTCATTGCTGAGAACAAGACTTTTATAACACTTCTATATCTGTGGAAATTAATCTAATTTGTTCCCCATTTTAATTAGCCTCTTTATGTCACACCCAAGTTCCAATGCTTGCAAGGAAAAAAAAAGAAAGAAAGATGGGTTTTCTCATCATCAAATTATTCTTGTTAGAAAACAGCAGAGAGATAATCTTAATTTAAAAATAAAAGAGACAGAAATATTTTAAAGGAAAAATGTTATTTCTTCTGAATTACAAAGTGCTGCTCTCTGGTGTAACAACATTATTATTCTGTGTAGCAACTTATTAAATGAAGCAATTTATGGGAGCATCTCTGAAAAATGCCATCCTTTATTGAAATGAAAGTGAGTAATAGCATAAGGACTGTAAAATAAAAAGGCAGAATATCTTCTTTTAGACCATTACAAAAATACATGTATTGTCTATTTGACAATCAATACACTACCATAAAATAAAATGGAGCTGTGGTATCATCATAATTTCTATTTCAAATGGTTTTGAGAGAGCCAAATCGTGTCTTTTATGGAAAAGAATGACAAATGGTTTAATTCAATATCACACGCATGTGTATATATGAGCTGAAATTCTGTTGCAACTCAGAGCTGTTAGGCAAATATTTTAGTATCATCACAAGTTTAAAAACAACAGACATGTGGGAGTACATCCATTTATTTACACTTGTACTGACTTAAAATTCAAAATGTTATTCGATGCTTTTAAAGCACTGCTGTGGGATGTTAAATTACTGCTGAATTCTTACTGTTCTGAGATACCTTTCAACCTGCCAAGATGCATGATGATGATGATGATAATAATAATAACAGCGGTAGTGCAGGGATCTTTAAAATAATGCAGGGCTTATTCCTGTAAGATAAATACCATTTTCGCTAACCCCCGTTTTATTATTCAGCATTTCTGATGCAACAAAGTGAAATAATGAAAGTAAAATAACAACAGGTTTGTGTGGGATGGGAAAGGGAAAATGAGCACGTGCATTGTCAGATTTTCTGCAGAAATTGGAAGAAAAAAACCCAACCCTCTTATAAATGGCACTTCCCTCTCCCCCACCCCGGGAAAATTCCCCCTCTTGTTTTTACTATTCACTACATTTCTTTCTTTTATTCCTTTTTTCTGATCTCGTCCTTTTGTTCCCTTTCCCTCCTCAGATGCTTCTCCTTCCTCCTCGCAGCGGGAGGCTCCTGGCAGCTGGGGACAGCGAGCCACTACCGTGGGATGTCGCGGGGCTTGCCAGCAGGTGAGCTGCTACTGGCTGGGGCACCGGCGCCCGAGGAGAAGGAAGCCGGGAGCTCACAGTGTGCTGCCACGTAGGTATGGGGCCTGTTTTCCTCCTGCCTCCCCCTTGGACGTGCCTCCTTCCCAGGGACTGGGTGGGTATGAAGCCCCCGCGTGTGGCGTCGGGAGCTTCCCACACCTGCTTTGCTCAGGGCTGGGGGGAAGGAGGAGGAGGTGAGGTGGCAGATAACTGTGTTCTCAGGTGAGGATGGGGGCTGTGAGCCACTTGGGGTGGGCTGGGAAGCAGACGCCAGTGCTGCCTGCTGCTCGCCTCCTGTCTCCATCCGACAGAATCTCTCCGGCCGCCTGGCACGGCCGCTGCTGCAGGCAGCGATGATCGCAAACTGCCCTGCAAAGATGAAGGGAGAGGGCTTTTCTGCCTCCCCCTTACCAAAATAGTTTTATCGCCCATGAACACTTTGTCAGGATCGCCGCTCGGCCGCAGCCTCGCTGGCACGGCATTGCGAGGAATCGCTGCCTTGATAAGGGAGCAGAGGTCACTTCTGCAGGGGCTCAGGGATGATCTGTTGAACAGCTGAAGGTATTTAAGGTGTAATTCCTCAAAACGAGTAGTCTACTTGGGGCCGTTTAGCCGAGTAAGAAAGCATGCCAGCCAATGCCTGGATTGGCTTTCCCCAGGCACAGACCCCAGCTTGGTGCCCGGGCGCAGGTGGTTGCCGGTCGAGTCGCCTCCAGCCCCGCGGGCCTGTCACTTCTCCGGGGCTGGCCTGTGCTCATGTCACACACCCTTGTCCTCCAAGGGAAACTACGGCAGAAAGTGCGGTAGGTGCCTGGATTTTGCTGGCACGGCTCCAGCGACGCTCGGCGGCTGATGTGCCGGTACAGGGGGGCTCGGCGCGCCCCGAGCCCGAGCGGGAGGCTCTGCCGTGGGGGCGGGTTGCAAAGTTTCCCCGCAGGCCCCGGCTGTTGGTGGTGTTGGGGCTGTGACCCAGCGCGGGGACTCCTGCACGCCCTGCCTCCAGCCTTAGCACAAACGTACGCGAGCGCACACCCTCCCCAGGCGATCGGCTGGCACCGCTGCCCCGGCCGGGGTCAAAGCCGGACAGTGGACGCCTCTCCCCCGGAGTCCCCTCTCGCCCGCGGCAGGCTCCGAGCACTCCGCCGCTGGCGGCGGCCGAGTATCTTCTAGCCACGCGGCCGTAGGCCCGGCGCTGCGGGGTGGCTGCCGGGCTCGGCCGGACACCCTCAGTACCCTGGGACACGCAGCGGGCAGCGCCCGCCCGCGCCTTTGCCACAGCCGGCGGCGCGGCCAGGGCGGTGGCGGCGGAAGCCGCCGGCAGGGGGCGCTCTGGCTCCGGGAACGCGCCGCCTCTCCGGCCGTGTCCCGCATCCCGGCCCCCGCCGCGCGGTGTGGCCCGGCCCGACCCGCTGCCGCCCCACGGGCATGGGTACGGGCACGAGTACGGGTGCGGCTGCGGGTACGGGCGCGGGCAGGGGCAACTGCCCCGGGCGCCCGGCAGATACCGTGGGTTCTCGCCGCAGCGCGGGCTGCCACGGGGGCACGAAGAGGCCGCGACCTCCGGGGCAGAGCCTGATCGCCGGCCTGAGCGGCCCAGCCCGCGGCGGCGTCCCGCAGGTCAGGCCCGGCCCGGCCGCGGCACCCGAGCGCGCCAGCTGCGAGTGGCGGCGGTGCGCCGCGGGGCAGCGCCGCGGGGCGAGGGGCCACCCGGGCCGCGGGGAGGACGGAGGCGGCACAAGTTGGTGTCAGGCGTGTTTGGCCGCGCGGCTTTGTGCGTGTGCCGGAGCTGGGGTGCCCTGGGGGTGCCGTTCCTTGCTCCACGCAGGTGCCTGGCCGCTTTTCCATGTCTATTGCTGGAAGAGATTGTTCTGAGTACGAGGGAGCGAAGAAAAGCCCTGGTAATCTTCCCCAAGGTTTTTAGAACGTACTGGCTAAATGGCAGTCGAAGCCCAGTTCAGTTTTGTGAGTGGAGGGTGCCTTAGCGGTGGGGCTGATGCTCGCTCTTCGGCACAGACATGTTTCCCAAAGACATCCTTGATTTCTTTGACCACGTCTTTGATGATGGTTTATAATTACTGCATGTGCACCCCTGTGTTTGCATGCACCTTCTGCCACTCCGAAGCAAAAACTGTTTTTTATTAAAAGCCTTCCAAAACAAAGATTGAAAGGGACAGAGGAAAACGCGATAGATAACCTAGCAGCCAAAGCTCTCTCTCAGAGTAAGACATTTTGGACCAAATCCTTAGCAGTGAAACACGGCGTAGTGAGGCTCACTGATATACCCCAGCTGAGACCTCATTCCAGTACACGACACAATGTGTAAACGATGCTGTGGAGACACAGAAAAGCCTTGTCTCACAATTCAAGAAAAATCCAACTAAGCTAGACTAAACCAAAATAAATTCTTACTCTGCACTACAGTAATTATCTGTAGCGATGGCAAATTCTTTGTTTCCCTGGCACACAGGCATGTTTTTAACTCGGGGCTGGATGTGACGCTTTAAAACAAAAAAAAGCAATTTCTTGTTCCTTTTTATTATTATTATTTGGTGGTTATTTCACTCTAGGATGTGTGAACAAATCTTTAAGAAATGAAATGCATTCTGCTTTATTATTGTGTACCCTGTAAGGGCTTTTAGTGACGTCACCATTTCTAGTGGCTTTAAAATGAGAACTTTTAATAGTCACATTTAGAAAGTTTTATTTCTGTGGCGTTTTACTTGCCTGATTAAATTTATCCAGTGCAGCATGGTGATCAGGCAGCGTTTCAGGTAGTGGCGCATCAGGTATTTTAATAAGAGGTTTCCCAAATGCCCCCTGGAAAGAGATGTTCTGTGGGAGGAGGGGCAGGTTCCCCACACTCAAAACCCATCACCCTGCTGACTTCCTTCCCTGGGTTTCTTCAGTAATTTCTCTAATGTGTCAAGCCACTTTTACTGCAAAATAAATATTCAGAGATGGGGAGGGAGGGGGGGACAAGGGAGGAAAAAATAGGCCTCCCAGTGAGCTATTGATTTGGAATATGAGACGTTTTATTGATACAAGAAAAACCCAGACATAAGGAAGCGGTTTGATATTGCACAATATTTGAAAAAAAATCGTGTGCATCTGTTTAGCACAATATACTGCATAATGACAGCAATCTTCCCTGTTTGTATCTATTCATCTGATTATACAGCGTAACAATTCTTTTTGCTACACATTTATTTACTAAAGCATTTTTTTAAATGGATAATAAATTAGTAAATCAGATATCATGTGCTTGGGAAAATACGTTACTTGACTCCCTACGTACAAGATAGTCACAATTCATATTTTATGTGATATTCAGTGATACTTGCATATACAGATGAAGTTACGTGCTTCCCTTGTGGTGAAGACAAAGGAAGTTTTAAATCACTATTTAGTACTCTTTCATCTAGGCACATGTTATTTTGAAAAGCTTCAGTTTTTAACACTGCAATGCAGCACTGATGTAATGAAGAGCTTTGACTTACTTGAAGTATAACCCAGTGGCCTTCTTTTGATGCTTTTTCCATAGCTATTTCTGCTGCAGCTTCCTGTCCTTGACCCAATGATACATTGTGAAGTTCTCCTGAGTCAATGGTAAATTCAAACTTGTTCCCTAAACAGAACAATATACTGTACTACTTCGAGCCAAATAATGAAGCGTTCAAACAAGCATGTGTTCTACACACGGTGTTTAAATGGCACCGCATCGCATGAGTCACTAAAATAAAAAAACCCAGCCCTCAAAAACATCGTTTTGATAAATCAGCTGAGCTGGGCCATTGTATCGCTTGCTGGCTAGGTATTCTGTATTAGCAAAATGCTGCTGCCTCTGAAAAGCAATCCAGAAGTGGAACAATTGATTCCTCCTAATGGATTCCCTACCTATTGCCTATATAAATATTTCAGCGCGCACACAGACGTGGATGTGTTTGTTAGGAATGTGCCTCAAGTAAAAATAAGCAGTGACATTAATGCCTCGTTCAAGGTAAGACTGCACACAGGCAGCGTCAGCAGAAGTCCGACACTGGTGCCAGGAGGTAGTTTGGCCAGGGGAGGGTCAGCAAGTTTTCAGCCTGTCGAGGCAGTAGGGTCAGCCTCAGGTATGCTGACACAGGGCTGGTGACTTCCGCTCATGAAATAGAGACAAGCAGAGAGCCACCTCTCCTTTCTGAAAGCAGCCAGCGTTCGGCCAGGCAGCTGTGCAAGTCAAGCCCTGGAACTTCCATTAGATAGTATGTGTTCCAGATGTGACGCCTCTGCGCATCAGCATGTGACAGCACTCAGCAGTGAAGGAGAAGCATTGTTCATTTTGCTGCTTGTGGTAGGATATCTAGGAGCAGTGATGCTGTTGATTAATTTGGTAGTAATTGATTTCATGGTAAATGCTGTGTTTCCTCATGATTATTAGTAATAGGGTCCAGTCCTCACTGATCTGATGGTTTGGAATCGATGTCAGGGGAGCAGTCCAGGAGATAAATGCTACTGGAGCACTACCTTCTCTGGAAGTTTCTGTGGACTCTAGATACTCTAGACACATTTTGTTCCAAGTTACATGCAGGCAAAGTTCCCATAAATCAAGAATTGTGGTTGACAGAGCTTCAGGGAAAACAACAGTTAGGGCGTTAGACCCGTCTATGGGGTGTAATATTTTATCATGATTTCTATTTGGTAGAGATCCAAGTACAACACACCTTAGGGTCAGTCACAGTGCAAAATCTGTCCTTCAGAGGGCTGAGAATAGTAATGCGAACTGACAGCACAAGTCATCTCGGCTGGTCTGCTCTCTCACGTCAGTACCGGGCTCAGGAGAGAGCTTCTTGCTTTTCATTTTTTAGGGATTTCTCTTTTCTGGCCATTCCATCTCTATTGCTTCTGCTTGTCCTTTCCAGGACCCTTCAGTGTCTCTGTTCAGGTAACAAATTTTATTCATTGTTGGGCATGCTGGAAAAAATACCATATAGAGCCAGTGTATTTAAGGACAAGCATATGGATTTTGAAAATCAATGTAACTTAAGTTTTGGACTGAAAACAAAATACAGTGCGTAGGATCGTTATTATAGACACATTGTACCCTGATTTCTCTTCATGCAGAATTGAAGAGAAAATAAAGTAACTGTTGAAACAGTGGTCAAAATAAAGTTCACAAAGGACCGTTCCTTTTCCTTTTCCTTTTCCTTTTCCTTTTCCTTTTCCTTTTCCTTTTCCTTTTCCTTTTCCTTTTCCTTTTCCTTTTCCTTTTCCTTTTCCTTTTCCTTTTCCTTTTCCTTTTCCTTTTCCTTTTCCTTTTCCTTTTCCTTTTCCTTTTCCTTTTTCCTTTTCCTTTTCCTTTTCCTTTTCCTTTTCCTTCTTTTCTCCTTTTCACCTTTTTCCTTTTTCCCTTTCCCTTTCCCTTTCCCTTTCCCTTTCCCTTTCCCTTTCCCTTTTCCCTTCCCTTTCCTTTTCTTTTTCCTTTTTTCCTTTTCCTTTTTTTCTCCTTTTCACCTTTTTTCCTTTTTCCCTTTTGCCTTTTAATTTTCCTTTTCCTCTTTCTTTTTCTTTTTTTTTTCTTTACTAAAAGGTTTAGGGCAGAACATCTGTGAAATTAAAAGAAAATATTTATAATCTTATCAGTGTTTATTTTCACAAAAGGTTTGGATTCTATTTCTGGCCAAATTCCCTGTTAAAAACCATCTTTAAAGCTTTTCAAACCATGCAGTGCAGACCCTGGGAATCATAAACTGAAACCATACACGTACAAAAACATTCCTCGCAGTACACGAATCTGTTCACAGGTGATGCTGAAGTGTGTTAGCTTGCAAGACCAGCTAAACCTTCACCAAAATACGGACAAAATTCTAAATGAAAGGCATTTCTGAAATGTCTGCCTTCACAAATTAAATGTGGACTTTTGTGTGCAAGCCTTTTAGGATGTCAGCAAAGCTAGAAACACTGAGTTAATGCTGAGAAAGAGTATTAACACAGTGTTCCAAGGTGAATTGAACTCTGGTTTCTTGAGGAGAACAGTCTCTGTTAAGAAACTGCAAGATCAAAAATACATGGTTGAATACTTAAAATCTTAGCAGTCTGTAAGAACCAGATCTAAATTTTCCACCCTCGTAAGAAACAAAAAGGGAGCTCCATGCCATTATTTATCACATTGCAGAGGGATGTGCTGTGCTCTGCTACTCGGTATTTAATCCAGAAGTGCATTCAGCTATGTATTAGTAGCGAGCACTGAGTTATAAGCCATCAGAGCAGCACAAGATAGGACAGAAATGAAACTGGTGGCTGCAATTGCCTCTTTGAAAAAGAACAGGAATTCTGAGAGGGGAGGGAAGGAGTTTCCTTGTCCCCAGTGGAGTTTATTATTCTCTAGAAACAGGTAAACCAACCCTGGCTCATGAAGATACTTTAGACTAGGAAATGTTTTGCCTTTGAAATGTACCAGATTACATGTCATTTCAAATAGTGCTCATGGCGAAGGTACCCCTGGGACCACCTTACAAGAGCTTTATTTCTTGCCTGCAAATTAGTCCGTTCAAAACACTTCTCCTCTCATCTCTGCCTTCAGCTCTTAATACCACACATGCCATTTGTAAAAGAGGGGATAAGAATGAAAAGGCCCTGAATACAAAAGTACAATTAAAAAAATAAAACAAAAGACCGTGAAGGCAAGAACAAGACGGGTTTCAGCTGACAAGGAAAAGAATGAAATTTTGGTGCATTTTTGGAGGCATTTCAATAAACCCTCTTTTTTTTTCCATTCCAGCAGGGGCTCATTGAAACAGCTATGTTTTCCAAGTGGCAGACAGACAATAGCATCTAAATTATTTTTAAGAAAGCACTCTTAGCACTAAGCACCCACTACTACTAAATCCGTCTTAGAGGAGAAGGGTGGAGGAAGAAGAAAGGTCAACAAATGTATCAAGTTCTTTGTGTAATGCCTCACTGACATTTTCCAACTCCCTCAGCTGGCTTTTATTTTTTTATTTTTGTATTTTTTTATATATATATATATATATTATTTTTTTTTTAGAATCCTGGTAAAATGCAGTAAAGGATTTAAGGTTATCGTCTGTCTCTCTCTAACTTCTGACATCTCTTTATAACAAGAAAGAGTCACAGCCAGCTGTAACAGGAGGGCAACACAATGAATCCTGGTAAGACGGGGAAGGGGGGGAGGTTCAACTTTGCTGCCCCTTCGCCCCTATTTCTTCCTCACAGAACAGAAGTGCCATCTGTTCCTAGCCCTAACATGCATGCATTTGATTTCCATTCAGGAATAACTAACACGGGAAAAAGATTATCAAGTGATCTAAAGCACTGTCAGCATTAGCAAGTCTTCCCCATCCAGTGTTTTGTTTGCACCTCCAAAGATCTGCAGATGAAATGGATATGGGCAAGTGCCTTAATTGCCCAGAATGATTCTGTTCTCTGGTGGAGGACCATATGGTCAAGGTGTGGAACATGGCCAGACTAAGAATATTTAGGTGCTTGGGTCAGAAAGAGATTTAGGAAAACCAGACAAAAGAATGGATGTTTAAGAGTCTCCAATCCAAATTCAGTACACCAATCCCTGTTACTTGGTGCTCTTAACATATCATCATCATAATGCACAATCTGTCCAGCAAACTCAGTTTAAGATCTGAAAAACCAGTGAGTGCACCTTTTCTTCCTAGCTGGCTGGAGGTGCCATGGATCTCTCGGATTATCGGGTGCCTTATTGCTGAAAGGGCTGGGGTGCAGCGGCAGATGTCAGTGGAGGAAAGGCACCTGTGGCAGTGGGATTGCTCTGCCCCAGCCCTTCAGGCACTTCAGTGCTCTTTCCTCTCGCCGTCTGTACCTGATTATTTTAGCAATCACTCGTTTCTTTGTCTTCTCATCTTTTACCCCTTTGCTGCTGCTGCCGCCTGCCCACCCTGTCACTTAAAGTGTTTCTTTGGCCAGGAACTGACCATGTTGTCAGATGCCAGCTTTCTTCCCAAGGACTGGGGTAGGACCTCAAGCCTGGGAAAGCATGGCCAGAGCTGCTACAATGTAAATATGCTTCTTGTAAAATGGGTGAAGTGGGCAAAGCCAAGACAATGGCTAGCAAGCAGCTTGTGCTTTAGACTAGCTTATTTTGCTTAAGCTGCACCTGAAATCTGAAGCTGATCTGTCTGGCAAACCTACTGATGTCTACATTGTCAAAATACATGAGACAACATTTCATTTCTCCAAATTTCCATTAATTTCATTGCCTTATTTTCTTTCTTTTCCTCCTACACCAGGATGACATTTTTGAAGTGTACTTCTAAGAGCATAATTTGATCAAACGATCCAAGGGAACTCCCTATAGACATCCACGATTTAATGCTAGATCTGTTCTAAAGGTTGGCATCCCTGACAGTGGCAATTGGTTTAACCCCAGCTAATTTTTAGACAACAAATATAATGTATTTTTCTCCAAGTCAGGACCGTATTCTGTTTGTGCAGCTCAATCAAAAACGTATCAAATAAGGGCAGGATCCAGCCGTGAGTGGTGATGAGCACTGTGAGCGTTCGTCTAAACCTCAGCCAGAGCAGAAGGTGCCAAGCACTTCTCTGGAGTCAGCTGCTGTGTGTGCTGTGCATCCTGCAAGGTGCATGTAGGTAACTTCCAGGTGACCTCGGGGAGGCTGGGCAGGAATTCACTGGTTGGCTGATTTACGGTTCAGTACAGTAGATACTCTGTGCTCCGGAAACAGGCAGGGTCAGCAGCTGGATCTGAATTTCCCTGTTCTCCCTTTCCTGTCTCCATGTGGGATTTCACTTCCTGGCTCACAGCACACACACTGGAAGCCAGAGAAGCTTCTTTTATTAGGTTAGTATTTTCATCCTAGTCCTGACTCAACATCTGTGCAGGCTTTGGACTGCTCTGCATCCACTTATCACTCTTTTCAAAGGGAAGAAGGAAACTCTTGGTATGGGTGCAAAACTTAGAATCTGTGCCGAGTAAGAGCAAGAACACAGCTGCACAAGACTCAGCATCCTTCTCACAGACAAAATGCAGTGAAGGAAAAGACGGCACTTTAGGCTAAATCAGAGATCATTATACAATGCTCTTTCCATTCAGCTCATTCTAGGAGGAATACATACATGTGGCAGCAGCACTTAGGACATGAAGAGCTACTTGGAAAGTAGATGTGGTTCCCGGTGTTTGAGATGAGGATGGATAAGGGAGAGTGAGAAATAGGTCTGTCCCCGCAGAGGTGTCCCTGGCTGCAGCAATGACTGTGAAATCATGTTTTTCTGTCCTTAGTGAGAAAGCAGCCTGGGCTGGCTGAGAGAGAGCTCAGTTCGTAGGGCTGTTTCACGCTGACTTTCGTTGCCTGAGGATGAAGTTTCCAGGGACCCAGCAGAGCCGGTTAGCAGCACAAACAGCTCGAGCTATAGCAAGGACACTTGAGCAGAAGTGTGCAAGCCTGCCTTGCTGCAGCACAGGAGGAAGGCATGCAACCGAGGCCTGGAAGTCATCCAGCAAAGGGCTGTTCTGTGGGCTGCACAGCCACACGCACGGGTACGTGCAGGCAGAGTCGCAAGTGGGAGCTGGTGCAGGGTTTTTTGCTGTACCAGGAGAGCAGATGGGGCTGTGAAAGTAAGCGTCTCTCTTCATACAGACCGATGTAAATGGTGGCTGAGGGTGCAAGGCAGGCGATCTGGTTCTTTACGCTCAGCCTCACGTTGTCAGAGGGCTTTGCTCGCCACGCTGCCCTGTGAAGTACAACAGCAAAAGCCTGTGACAGGAAGGAAAGAAAGGTGTAAGCCAGTGGTAGCACTAGATTATAACAGCAGCACGCAAACGCACTGACCTCTTCCTGAGTGGTAACCTTGAGTGAGAGCTAATTCGCTGGATTGATTTTATTCAGCTTGTCCCTGGGAAAATAGAGCACGGCAGCATTGGCTGCAACTGGCCAAAACTGCTTTGGAGATCTTTATAGGGTTTATTTCAGCTTCTAGGTCCTTAAAGACACCAGTGATGTTAAGATGTAGTATTACACTCAAAGTCTTCTTATTGACAAAAGGGTATTAGCAAAAGGTGTGCTATCTACAGATCTAAGAATTTTTCGTTAGATCAGTTAATGTTTTAAACAGCCTAATAGCCAAAGTTACTTAACGAATACAGGACGGCCTCATTAAAAATAGACTTAAAATTGCTACACAAAATTTTCCCTGTTCTCTAGTGTTGTGCTTACTCCTCCAGTGCTCCTTTGGGTTTGAAGATTGACACTTCAGTACTTCTCAAAAGGAATGGGGGAGTATTGCGATGAGTCATCGCTGGGAGGAGTGCGGTATTCACGGGAGGGGAGTGTCTCTCAGTCTGGTGTCTGCTTGGATTTAATTTTATGTGTTTTCTTAACACTATCAGCTTACTGTGATTAAACGACTGATTTGTATCGTCGGTGTCTGCGCCCTTCCCCGCGACTCATTCCAGAGCTCTAGGCGGTTCACAGTGAATAACCATTTGCTATTTCTATGAACTAGAGTTAAACTAAACCAAACCTGGTCAAGAGTACCTTACAGATGGACGCCTGTGTTGCTATCACAGCTAAACCAAATTGAAATCTGCTCAGGGCCAGACAAGCCCGGGGAATTGCTGAGACCCTGCGCTGTCGTGTCAATACAAACCTTGTTGCTTTTTACTAATAACGGCAAAATCAAATTTCCTGAGCTATAAAGTCTGTGAATTGCAGCAGTCAGTGAGGATTTGCAAACCCTCCTATGACTGCTGAGTCGTGGCTGGTCTTGGAAGCTTTCACACTTTCCTATCTTCTCTTGAAACAGGGTAATCTGTACAGGTCTGTTTGACCTGTATTTCTTCATTGCCATCAGGAGACCAGCTAACAAAAAGTGTTTGATTTTCATCGCCAACATAATTTGCACCATCAGCAGGAATTCTGTGATTATGAAAATGAGAGCTATAGGTTGTACAGCGAAGTTAAAAATCCCTGTAGCTGTAGGAGACCACATGCTTGACTCTAAGATACATCTCACACTACCAGGCAGATTTTACACATGAGGCAATTCACAACAATTTCTGGAATTGACTCCGTAGACAAACACAACTAGATCCCTATACGTGACTAGAAACAGAAGGAGAAGTGTTACCTGGTTCACTTCTGAGGTAAGCAATCATCTGAGGACTGGAAACTGCTGTCTTCTTCTATCTGTTGTGTATTCCAATGCTGTCTGCTGGCATTCTGCTGAAAAGATTCACGGGAATATCACATTTTTTTGGCGGTCTGTGTTTGGAGATGCACATCTCTAGTATCAGAAACACTTGTTATATATTTCCAAAATTAACTGATGAGCTTCTTGGTAACAAAATTAACTTTTCCATCAATTTGATGACATTTCTACATATCTTATGTGTGCGCAGTGTTTCCACCGTGTGCTGAATTCAAGATGTTTTAAGGTATCTCCAATACAATAGTGCCCAAGTGGTGCATGTAATTAAAAAATGCAGTTTGCTATGGATAAAAAGGTGTACCTTTTTGGTACATCTTTGCTTCTATGTTTTAGAAGGACTCAAAGTTTTGACCACACTTGTAAACCTGTGTATATTTTAATGTTACGAGTTTAAGATATTCTCGTTTTGGTGGTCTGTTAAGCATGGTCACTCTCGATGAGACGATGTACAGTCCTTCTCACCTGGAGAAACCTTGCCTTGGGAGTGCCACCACCCTTCACCACCCTCAGGGTGAAGAATTTTTCCTACTCCCCAGTCACTGTGTCCCATGCTCTGACTTCTGCTGGTTCCTTTTCCCTGCCCTTGTGCGCTGCTGAGAAAAACCTGGCTCTGTCTTCTCTGCCGCCTCTTACAGAGTATTTTTAGACAGCAATAAATCCCCTTGCCCTTCTGGCCTTTTCAAGGCTGAAGAGTCACAGCTCCCTCAGCCTCTCCTCGTACGCTGCCTGCTCCAGCCTCCACTGCATCAGCGCCAGTAGGTTAATGTCTTTCTTGTACTGTAGGAGACACAGTAATTAAATTCATGCCTCTCAATTATAACATCTATTTCTGTTCATGTACTTACTGGCAGTGTAAGGTTTTTAACTTGTTCTACATTTGTACCCTCGTCTCGAGTTTTGTCCTGTTCAGTTTAGTTGCATGGGCTCCTACTTCAGCTTCCCATTTCCCTCCTCTGAAGTCTAAATCTCTGCTTGCACTGCCAGTTCTTCAGTTACCTTGCTTGCCACTGACCAGACAGCCCATGTTTCAGTTCATTTTTTGGCTTTTTTTATTTGAATTTTACAAAATCTTGTTCTGCTCCTAGGATACAGCTGCAAGAAGCTGGAGGCATAGGGTATGGTCCCCTCTGGGGAGCTAAATAACACACTGTCCTTGGACCAACAAGGTTTACTGAGGAGAATAGCTCTGAGGAAAAGCCAGGATTTGAAAATTAGGTGAGTTAGCAGAGCTCTTCTGAGTCTGCCTCTGCAAAATCCCTGCCACCACCAACTCTGCAGTATCCCGGTACGGAGCGCTCCTGAGTTTCCTCTGCAGGCAAGGAGAATAGAGGATATTCTCTCTTTTGAAGGATCAAGCTCTTGAAGAACCCCTGCTGTTAAGAATATAACCTCTTCAGATACTTAAAATTATTTAATTAGCATCATAAACATTAGAAAGGACATGGTTGACAAATCATTCTAGCAAAAGTAATGGAGCTGGAATTGCAGGTGTCACAGAATTTTGTAGGAAAGAGAGTGTTTCCAAAAGTGTGGGGTTTATTTGTTTTAAGAGGCTGTATAGATAAGGGAAGCAAGCAAGCTCTCAGGCAGTGAGTTTGTGTTTTTTCTCCTCAGTAGTTTTTGTGGACTAAGAATAGAGGGAACGCGTAGCAAGCATCTTGCTATTAAATTTGCCCGTGACGAATAGTGCAGCTGCATGTAGTGTGCAAGAACATCTGTAGAATCATGACACATGCAGAATCCCCCACACTAAGAGCGTGACATTATACTGAAAACAATTCAGTTGTAAAAGCAACATAAATCCATTTTATATAATCCTTCTCCACCCTCTCCTCCCCCCTTTCCCTTCTGAATTATGTTAACTAAAGGATTCTGTCACTCCTTCATGGCGACAGTTAAGATCACAATAGAAAAGTGACAGAGCATTTCAGAACTGTCCCCTTCTTTCCTGAACAGCCAGAATGCGGGCATGTCTTTCCTGAAGAAATGGAGAGTTTAAGACAGAACAACCCACAGCAAAGATGCACTAGAGACCAGAGCTTACTCCAAGTGGAACTTGACACAGTTTGAAGATGCAATTTTACTCTTCAGAAATCAAGGGGTGATTTTCTCTGTCTCTGTACCTTGTGTGGCTGTTCTGTTCAGAGCGAGCGGCGGGGTTGCTGCCAGTCTGCACTCGACCCATGTAAATGACTGCATGAAGTACAATGACACAGAAAAAAAATGATGTCTGAAATGTATAGATTTCTAAAGTAAGTAGAAGCTCCTTGCCTGGGATTGTGTGAGTTCCCACAGCTTACCTGTCAAATGCAGCTATTGTGGAATTGGGTAAAAGTTCCTTGAAGCTCCACACTGTCACAAAGGAGGACTGTGCCTTTTCGAACATCCTTGAGGGCTTGCATTTTCCCCTTAATGATTTCAACAAAATGTTTGCTTCCATCTTCTAAATATTCTACTGCTTTCTCACTGAAGTACTTTCCTTGCAACCTTGAGATTCATTAAAGAAACTTTGTAACAGCAATGCAAATGCGTGCAGGTTATGAATGCCTGGACCATCATTAATGTGTTTCTTTGGAAAGAACTTACTTTTCAGTTGTTAGGACAGCTCAGGCATGGTAGCTGTATGGTGCTCCAAGAACACTGACACATCCTTGATGTGTACCACAGGGCAAGGCTGAAGCTGGAAGAGTCAGCCAGCTGGGTCATAATTTTCAACTCTGTGCCCATCAGATGCCTGCAACCTGACTGTGGAACACTGCCCTTGTGAGAGAATTCCTTAAAGGCTCACTGATGGCACACATTCCGGTTTTACTGACCTGTCGGTACTCTTTGGTCAGGTGCTCTGAACACTGCTCCATTGACCATGTGGACAATGCCTCATTTTCCTACTTCAGAGAGACATGTGGTGCATAAAGGAGAAGGCTTTTAAAGCTGATGGAAGAGATAGGCAAGTACTACTGATACAACCTGACAACATTTGCTTACTGTTAAGGGTATATTTATATCTTAATTAAATTAGATATGATTCCCCATTTAATAATGCAATGATTTTTAACATCCACTTCCCAGTTTGCATGTTCAGTAACTGCTCACATGAGGTACAGAATCGCCGGAGCAGAAGGGAGCATCATACGCCCTGCAAAGCAGTTACTGAGTTGGACAATGCTTTCATTAAGTTTGCAGCATAAGGAGATGTGGAAGCATGTACCAGAGCAGGCTCTGTAGTTCTACGGGATGTAAAGGGAGTACCTCAACTGCCTTCTTGCAGCTTTTACTTCAGATAAATGAGAGAGTTTTATGGTGATTTTTAAGGTTTGACTTTTTATTTATCTTGTGACAGAGACACAGGGATTCCTGGAGAGGAGATGCGTGCACACAGATGCATTCACTGTGGGTAAGTGATTTGAAAAACACAGATTATGAAATAAACAGAATTCTGAAAAATAAACCTGTTTTGAAGCCAAATTCAGCATCAAAATTATTATTATTGTAGCTGAGCTAATTATTTCAGTTGTTTGTCTTCATTTCTATTTCTGCTGCTGTGAGGCTCGTTGTTCATAGCTTCTCGGCCAGAAGAATATCCCGAAGGAAATTACTGTCAGCAGCCAAAAAGACTATCAGTAATTCACCCTAAAGCACTGTCAACTTAGTTCTAAAGTGATTTTTTTTTTTTTTAATTTTTTTTTGCTTTCCAGGTTCAGGCTGAAGTGGTAAGTTTGCAAATCTGTAAATCAAACTGCATTAATAAAGATAATGGATAACTCTTTTTCAAATACTCTGTTTTCCTAAAACTTCACTGCACACATAGATTTCAGTAATTAAATCTTCAATTCCTAGAAACAGGAGGAATAAGTAAAACTGAACTGTGCACCACAGGGCAATCTAAACCAGAAGAGCCAGCTCACTGCTGCCTGTTTGCTGCACGTCCTCACCTGCACACATCCACACAGGACTTTTACAATTCCCCACAGTGATTTTTGGGAGGAGCCATGTCAGCCTCCTGCCCTGAAGAAAAATGTTGGGGTGCTAACCCTGCGGTCAGTGAAGCTGGCTGTTGAGCAGGAATACCAGGGTGGCACCCAAAATATCCTCTCTGAAAACGTTCCCAAATTCTGGTTGCAGTCGCAAGGCACCATGTGAAGACAGACTTCTTGTGCCATGAGCTGCTGAAAGGCTTCACTGTGCTCTGAGGAAGCTGCTGTTTGATTTACAGTTACTAATGCTCATGTTTAGGCATTCAGGTGGGGGAGCTGTGCTGCTGAAGGCATCGAAAAAGCCAACAAAATATAACCAGTATGTGTAGGAGCTTGTCCTTTGCCTCACAACGCCTCACCTACCAAGCCTTCCATGCAAAAGGCCAGGGGCCAGGAGAAGGAATTCACGTTGCATTGCTTCAGATAGACCTTAGAATGTCAAGGTTTCAGGCGCGGGGTTTTGCTGAAGCTGGTTGTAGTGAGGAAGGTCATTTATGAATTGAAAAACTGAATCCAAACTGATGTCCTCTGAAGCCTGAGAGTGTCCTGCACAACTCTTGGATGCCTATCATGGATACATTGACATCTCTGTGTCCACCACTGTGTCTTACCTACTGCCCGTAATCAGACTTAGCACATACAAAGTGGAAAGCCTCTCCGTGTATAACCGACGTGTACATTCCAGTGGTACCTGGGAACACTGAGGTAATTGTGCTCCTGGCTGTGCTCTGACTCCAGAGCCGTCTTTGGGGTTGTAGCCAAAGTTTTTCTAGATGTATAGTAATGCAAATTAATTTACTTTGTGCATTCCCCAGAACACAGTGAGAAGTGCATGTGTCTGTCTGCCTGTCAGGCTCAGCCTGCTGCAGCCAGCGCAAGGTGCACTGTGCTGTCCGGTGTCCAGCGCGTGCCCGTGCTGCTCAGGGGGCCTGTGACAGAGGTGAGAGTAATGCAGACACCCATGAAACGCCCTCAGTCCTGTTTCTGCTCTTCTGCACAGTGGGAAAAAAATGTGCCAAACTCATTGTCCCAGGGCAGAGCTTACTGCTATGGGGAGAGCAGAACCTCAGCGTGCAGAACCTCAGGCTGCAGCCAACAGCTGCACAACAGCCACTGCTGCGTCTCAACGCAGGATGAAAATCCTCCTTCAAGCAAATGCTCCCGGGGGAGTGAGAAATTAAAGATGCTTTTCTGCCCTGGGCTGTGCATACCACCAGGTCAGTACTCAGCATAAAGAGCTTTCTGCTGCTCAGTGTGGGGAGGGAAGAGGCGGGGGTGGGAGCTGATGGGATACTCCTCGTAACAAGCCAAACCGACAGGCAACATGTAAGGTAATATGAGAAACTGAAGGTAGTGATAAAGAGGTGCAAGGTGCAGTACTGAGCAGGGCACTGCGCCGGCTGAATTCAAAAGTGTTTTCCTTCCCAGCTTGAACATTTTAATTAAGGAATTTCACAGTCATTTTGACTAAACCTAAAGAGAAATAATTTCAGTGCTCTGGCTCACTAAATACTTTCTTGCCGTCCAACGAGACCGGAGCCGAAGGAATGCGGTGCCATTGCATTAGCAGCACGGCTCTCTCCAGCCCGCGCCCCGGCGGCACCCTTCCTGGGGTCAAGTGGTGCCGAGAGCGTAGGCGAGAGAGGTGGGCTGGGGCTCAGAGCCCTCTGCTCTCAGACACCTTCCTGAGTAGCAGAGGCTGTGAGGAAATGTTTTCTGTGCTCACCAGAGGGGCTGGGAGGGAAGGGAGGATGCCTGGTAGCTGTAGGAGGGGCAGTAGGTACAGCTAAACTAGAAGGAGGGGAAGGGCTCGGGAATATAATGAGGAGGTGGGGGAAATGACACTGGAATAAAAGGGTGAGTGAGTGTATGAGATACCCACTCATCCTGGCCTCCCTCTGTTCAAAGCACTCCCTCAAAGGGTGGGCACAAGACTTGAATTGAGGGGATGGTTGTCAAAATATTTCCATAAGGAATATAGTGTAATAAATCAGAGAAAAAGGGCAGAATGGAGGCAAGGAGCAAACTGTAGGAGAATTATTTTTATTCTAAGTGAATGATTATGTCTCCTGGGTGACTACGCATCAGGATGGTGGTGTGCTGGGGAGGGCTGTTCAGCTAGACAGAACGAAGGCTCAGACTGCAGTCGTCGAACTGCAGCGCACGCAAGGCTGTAAATACGGTAAGAGAGGGTCAAACAGACAAGTAAAAATGCAGCTGGAGTCAACATGTCCGGGGCATGGCAATCCTCAGGAGTGAAGATAGCTGTCATACAGGTGTAGGAAAACAGCTTTCAGAGGAAGATACTCTCTGGGTACTTGCCGAATGTAATCAGAGAGCGCTGATGGGGAAAATAGCAGACTATTAAAAATATTTGAGCATAAATAACTTGCAAGTACTGGGTCAAATAAAGGATCGATCATTTCTTCCAAGTAGCCTACGAAACAGGGCCTCCAGAGAGAAATCCCTTCTGTGTAACGTGCCAGTATATAGGGCTTGTGAAAGCAGAAGTTTATAATGAGGAAAAAATGAGGATGTAAGTAGGAAAATGCTTTAGCAGAAATGTTATGGTTCCGGGGGGGTTAAGAAAACACCTTGTGCAACATCAGGAGTTCAGGAAAAAAAATATTTACCACATTTCCTCGCTAGCTCAGCAGATGTTTTTACTCTCACTAGCACTTGTAGCTGCCAACTATCTCAAGTAGTAACTTCTAAATCTGAACCAGGTTTAATTATTCCATTTGACTCCCTGGAGCTGAGTTGACCAGTGTATGTCAGTGATGCTATACGTAAGACCAGGGGCTTTCAGGGTGGCCTTGGAATTGGTAGGCACTGCTGCCACTTCCCTGTGCAGTAGCTGTTGTGTCATCCATCCACACAGTGACTGGATTGAGCCCTGTTGTTCCTGAAACAGGGACCTGGAATAATAAAGGTTAAGTTTTAAATTCCTAGGTACAGCAGTTGGTGTGTCTAATATACAGGATACACAGACAGGTTTTTGTAAGAATAAGCAGCACTGGTAGGAAAAAGGTATTGTTTCTGCTCACTTCACTCAAAGTCAGGGAAAAAACAGTTGAGGAATCCTGCACTGAATCCAACCATCATCCAAGAGGTTGCTGGGAGCTGAGTGCTGGGGACTTTCCGAACTCATCTTTGCTCCATGGGAAGCAAGGTCAGAAACAGAATGTTTGCCAGTTGTGCTTGCAGATGCTTAAAAGTAGAGTTACACTGCTTTGTTTAGGTGCTTGTATTTTATTTCCAGGTGTTTTGTAAGGGCACAGGGGGTTACAGCACAGCACCTTTTTTTCTCTGTGGTGCTGGGAGACTGTTCTGACGCTCTTGGCTCTGCCACCCAGGTGCCCTCTGCTGAAGCCATCCTTTGGCACCATGGAGGGTCACACAGTGCTGATCAGATTCCATGCAGCCTGTTAACGTCCACCAGTAAATGGGAATATAGCAAGGAAGAGAGAGGACCAAAGCTTCAGTGGTTTCGTGTCCCTGGCAGTCAGTGTACTAAGTCAGAACAAACTGTGAAACCTCTACTTGCCATAGCAGCCTGGAGACCCCAGACACGGAAGCAGCAACTGTCACTACACGTGTCCCCCCTTCCCCAACAACGCTTTCTGACCAAAGTTAACGATTCGTAAGGTTCTGCACTGATTTTCCTGTGAGCTTCCACATTTGCATAAGTAGAAGCTTATGCAGCTTCTGTGGGGAGATTCTTAGTGAAATTGCAGTACAAAACATTGATATTATGTAATTATAGTAGTTCCTCATAACTTAAATGAAATTGTTACTTTAAACTTGCTCTAAGTGGCTCACAATGGAACTTTTGTATGACACACCTACAAAACAAATGAGTTAATCACAATATGTGTCATTTTTAATTTTTCTCTTTCATTTTTCTTTCAGTCATTCTCTCTTTGTAATTAGCATGAAGACTATCCTTCAGTCAAAACTAGCCACCTGGAAAGTTTCAGCTTGTAATATGCAGCTTTTTTTTCCCCCCTGAATTATGAATGTGCAAAAAAGAGACCTTTCTCCCCACAACCCCCCTCCTTGCATAATTCAAATGTGAATGAATGAATTTTATTCAGCCCTGCCAAAAAAAAAGAAAAAAAAAAAAGAAAAAAATCATATTTCAGCTGATAACAAGCATGAAAAATTTCAGATGAAAGGGATTAAAAAAAAAGAATATTAAGAGCATGGGAGAACAGCAGGTTAAGACGGAAGTCTCAGCGCAGCCTTAGCTATAACAATTGCTAGCAAGCAAATACTATATCCAAGCACTAAATCTTGCTTTGTGCTGCCCTGGTGCACAGTAGTGGGGAGAGAATAGAATAATAAAAGCTGTTCCCCTTATGCAAACAGCAGGGCACAGCACTCAACAGAACACAAGGAGAAGGTGAGCCTGCCTACTGTTCTGGCTTGCTAACCATATTCCCAAGGTCTGTGGGTTAGTTGCCACCGCTAGTTCCAGTCAGCTAGCAAATGTACTTCAAACACGAGCAAAGGGCACGTTTTGGTCCTTTCCAGAAGAACACTTTACCAATTCATCGCCTCCAAATACAGTGTTCTGTTAAATAAAGTATTTGAAGGAAGTTCATAGAAGCAACACGGTGGTTTAACAGGTCAAAAAGGGAAGGGAAGAGCTGCTAGGTTTTTTTCTGATTAGCTGTGTATTTTAAAAAAACACAGAGCAGTGAAGAAGGCTTTACATGTGAGCCTTCACTTACCTCATTGCTTTTCAGGCAAAGGAGACAGAGATCTTGGTTCATGCTGGCATTGCTTTGGAAATGAACTGGCACAGGAAGGAAAGATTGAGACCTGGAACATATTTCTATGCTGCGTTTTCTCTTGTTTCTAATACTGCTCTGTTGAGAAGGCCAGTTCTCCTTTTCTACCTAGAAAACAGGACTAAAGAAACACTCATTTACTTTATCACTTATTTACTTTTTTTACCAAAGAGCTGCCAGCTCCTGTGGCTAAGCAGCAGCAAGTGCTTCAGCCTTACCTTATGAATTCGTATCGACTAGAGGATCAACAGAAAGGATTTTCATGGGGCAAGCCTGGACATTAGGGGAAAAAAAAAAAAAACCAACCAACTTTCCCCTCCTATTCTGACATGAGTGTCCTGTAGCAAGTTGAGTTTGGCAGCAAGCAGCCGCAATTGAGTTGTCAGCATCCTCTTGCACAGTGGAAAAAGTTGTTGCTTTCTTGTGCAGATGCAAGAGATTCTGTGGGAAAACAGAACATAATCACGGTTCTGAATGTCTCTGAGGATTGGTAATGTCTCTAATACATAGATCACTTGTGCAAATTCAGTCCCAGCTGGATGGGAAATTATTGAAAATGGTTGTTGTTTGATTGATATAAAATGAGTTGTCAGCTTGAGTCAATGCCTCCAGGGCAGATGTCCACAGCATAATTGGCACCTGTCAGAAGCAAAGAATTCCTTGGTACAGAGTAACAACTACTCACGCAACCACCCAAAATAGTCCTTCCGTGCCAGGGCTCAGAGGAGGCAGCAGGAAAAAAACCCCCACCAACAGTTTCTACTTTCAGGCAGGATCTTTCATGCCACAAAGCCAGAAAGACATCTGACATGAGGCTTGGTGCAAGCCTTTCCCTGGGACCCTGCCTAGGCACCATCAGCTGTCCCACTGCTTGGCCAGCACTTCCCCTGAGGATGCTGAGTGCAGCTCTGCTCGGGTGTTTGTTGTTGTTAGCACCACAGTAAAGGTATAGTTATTAGCCCAGCTAATAAAGACATTTTTCAAGTTTGCTTGTTATAAGAAATTTTACAAACAACTTTATTTTCCTATTTCTTGAGGAAATGCTCTGCACAGCAATAACCTACCTGTACAGTTGGGGAAATAAGAGAGGGTCTTCTCAGCAAAAAGCCGGGACAGACAGCAGAGCAGTGCCGGCACGGCACTGTTTGCCAACAGCGACCAGGGACCTATTGTTACCACAGGCAGGATTAAAATGGATTTTTTTTTTCCTCTAAGTCACCAAATAGCTGTCATGTGGCTACTGCTGCCTTTGAGGGAGTGTGGTACAGCTAACAACAGGAGTGAATTCAGTTTCTCATCACCAATCTGTTGAGCTGGCCACCTTCTTCGTCGAGCTGGTGCTTTGGGAGGTACCAGCTGAAGGGCTTTCCATTAAAATTCACTTGACTGTCTTCATCTAGCACACGGCTCAACTTTCCTTCTTCCCTTTCATCTCTGTTTCCTCCGTTAGATTATTTTTCATTATGCCTCCCCCCCCACCATAGGCACACTTTGCCTTTCATCTCTCTGTGTGTGCTATTCCAGCACTTGTCAGCCCCAGCAGGAGGGACATGGGAGAACCAAACAATATGATACGTTAGGTGGAAGAAAATATTATTATCAGGCACCTTAGAACAATCATTTAGTGTCACACTTTAAAGAGGTCTGCTATGTTATTTATTTTATTATTCTGTATTAGGTACATGGTTTAATTTTACAGGCATTATTAATCACTAAAATATATTACACTTTCAGGCAGGATGTTAACATTTTAAATGCATTCATCTTGTTTCTTTAAACAGAAACAATGGGCCTTCTGCATCACCCTCCCTCCCCTCTAGTCAATAAATCCTTTCTATCGATTCAGGAAATAACTCTAAGCACTGTTTTATATTTTAAGTTCCACTAGCCACACTCAGCCATATAATTTTGCTTAATAACAAATGGATCTTCTATTTTTACTGGTTACTACATGTTTGGTTGTCAAACTCAGCTTGAAAGTACTGGGTAGAAGAGCGCAAAAACCTATAATGGCAGTGAGGCACCACAAGAGATTTCCTAAATGAATGTTACAATAAGGTAAGTATCTGTACAAAAAGTGAGAGTGTATGTGTGTGTGTGTGTGTGTGTGTGTGTGTGTGTGTGTAAAAAACAGCCCCATCAGTAGGTGAATGATAAATGAAAAATCCATCAGTGCCTATGGATTCCCTTGAGCCAGCCTGGATCAACAGACAATATGGATTTTTGGTAATTCATGACTTTGCCATTATTTAGTCTCTCCTGAAATACCCATTGCGAATCTCAGAGAGATAATTAAAGAATTATCATATAGCTTAACTAAGTCGTGCAAATCGTATTATATTCTATGTACCCCAACCCAGAGTAGGATCATTAGCATCATATAATTGTTACAAATATAGCCATCACATTTTAATAAATTGCCTTCACTGTCAATATCTACGATCGACTATTTCTCTTCTCTTAATGTTCCCAGATAGGTTAGTTACCAGGTAATCTTACAGTTAATATATACCACAATGAGGCAAAATGTAAGAAAATGCAAAGGTCAAAAACATGTTTCTATTATGAAAAAAATGAATGATAATGACATAATTTTTTCAGCTCATCAGGTTCTTTGCTAAGTGCCTCTGTTATTGCCAGATCAGTAGTGTATAACAAAGAAGTGCTTTCTGTAGGCTGCTTCATTAGCCTGCCCTGTAGGACCTCACCTCAGACCTTTCACTAATCTGTTGGCCAGCTCAATAGCCTTGTTAGTTCTATTCACTTCTTCCTGGCAGCGGATTTTCTCAGCTGTAGCTCTCTCAAAGGCAGTGGTTAAGGCAGCCAGGATTGTGTCTAGTTCCTTCAAATAAAAACAGTAAGAAACAACTTTGGACATTGTAAGGCCACATAAAAATATTTCTGCTGTCCCATTTTATATTTCTGAAAGTTAAATCACACAGTGCAAAACAGGCACAAACATTAACCCTGCTCAGACTTTTGTCTAGGTCATGCTCCTGAGGTGGATGCAGGAAAACCTGGGGAAAAGTCGGGCTGGTCATTCAATTTCCCCCCACTTGTTCAGAACTGCCTGCGAAATAGAATTACGAACTTGAGCTTGTGTCAGTAAAAGTGGAATGTCACCTTCTCCCGGAGAATTCCGAAGGAAGTGAAATATATTTCTTATCACAGCTGTATATACACTATAGGGGATAAAACCGCTGCAAAGATGGCTGTTTGGAAGCTGAAGAGAACAGAAAGGTTTAATGATGATGGGTAAAATAGTGAAAAAATGCACGAGCCAGTGTCCTTTGCTGACTTTCAGTCAGACCAGGCTTCCCAGTGCACAAACTGTTTCTGAAAACACAGCCTGAAATCCCCAGCCACCTTAGATTTGGGAGCAAGCAGCTCAGCGTCAGGTCCATCAAAGCATTTAAGCACACAAACAGTCCCACTGGGTCAAAGCCTTAGTTATTCCCAGAGGGAGGAGTGGAAGATAATTCTGCATGGATGACTGATCATGAGGACAAGGCAAGAGCGACAGGCAGCTCCAGAGAGTCGCGGGCAAAGCACCCGGATGACTCCAAGTGCGAAGATGAACTGGCTGGGTACCTGATACGGGAAAGGTGCTGTAAGACCCCAGGGCTGTAAGACCCCCAGGGCACTGGAGAAGAGGTGTCCCTGGGTGCGTGCTGGCAGGGCGAGCGGCTGGAGCCCAAGCCTATCTGGACAGCCAGCGAAGCATGGGTGAAAGAGGCACCATCCCTCCAGCAGCAAACTCTGCTTGGCAAATAGGTGTCCATGCAGCTCAACTGGCCTCAGGGTTATTCCCCAGGCAAAGTCAGAGCTGGACATGGCTCCCATGACAGGGTTGTGTTTTATCTCAGCTTGTCTGTTGACAGCTCTGTGCACCTTGGGGATGGCATGGGAATGTTCCCAGGGTACTGCTGGATGAGCGCCTCAAAGCACCCCATGGCTTCCTGCCCCAGGACCGCACGAGGCAGTACCTGTGTGTGTATGTGTCATAAGACGTAAAAAGGAACTGGCTGATGGGATGGCTAGTTGTTTTATTGGGAAGGTTTGGAAAAACAGAGTAAATTACAGACCAAACATTTCTATGTGGGGCCCAAAGATGGGCCCAGTCGGAATTTGCAACACCCACCAGCCTACAGGGATCCAGAAGTGGGTGAGGGGCACAGGGGTATATCACCTCCTGCCTCCATGTGCCTCCATGCAGGCAGCCCCTGTGTTAGAAACGTGCCCTGTCAGCGAGGTGAAGTGGGGCATATCAGCCAAACTCTTCCTGCATGGGGAAGATGCAGGCACCAGCTGGGAACTCACCATCCAGCTGCTATGGACCCAAGGCTGTCATGTGGCTGCAGAGGCTGGGGATGCAGCACAGTCATTTACCTGAAACTATTAAAAATGTTGTTAGGGAGTGATAAATTATACTGGCAAATACCTTTGCTTTACACAATGAATCATTCTGGAAGTATCTCAGACAGGGAAAGGTATTATAAATAATTGAATTTGAGGGGCCTCTAAAAGGACCAAAAAAAAAAAAAAAAAAGAGGCTTTTAAAATATGTCTAGTGGTCCTGACTTTAAAGTTCAAGTCCTTGATTCCAGCTTTCCCTGAGATTTCTGCCCCCCGCTGCGGTGCGTTCCCACAAAGCTTGTTGCTTGCTATGTACAAGCATTGCCTGCACAGGGGTGACGGCTGTCAGCGGGTCTGCGAGTGTCACCAGGGACCAGCGCTTGGGCACCGAACCTAAGGGGATGGATGGAGAGGAAGGTGGAAACGCTACCTGCTGTGCCCTGCGTGGTGGTGAGCAGGACTTGCTTGACGCTGGTTTTAGCAGGTTGTTCAGAAACCAGGAACTGGTTTTTTTCCTGCAGTTTTGAGTCTACTGAGGCAGGCTGAAACACATCATGTGTGCTAGCTGCCCTCAGACCTTCTGATGCTCAGCAAACCTCCTAGAATAAAATAATAGGGAGATACATGAAGCAAAAGTGGACAACAGAGACATAAAAGATATATTTTATATACCTTGTGCATGTGTGTGTGTGTGTGTTTAAACAATGGAAGACCCATTTCAGGTTGTGCAGGTCAAACCCAGGACTTGTGAAGGGGCTGGAGGAAGTGAAGATGCGGGGTGTTGATGGGCAGGAGCCATATGGGGAACTGGAAGTTGCCAGCTTCTCCACAAATTTTTTTCATGGTTTTGTTGCATGTAACATTGCATGTCAGTGTTTCACAGAGAGGTACCCAGCTCACTGTCGGGTATCACTGCTTCCCTCTTATCTTTTTCTACCTGATTTGCAATGAGCACCCCTTCTCAGCACCCCTGCTCAGATGTCAAGTTTTCTGTGGTGTGGAAGAGATTTAGGCAAGGACAGAGAGGCCAAATTGCAGGTGAAGAGCAGAGCTGCACGCCACTGCTCCCCTATTTAGATGGAAGCCCAGAACAATCAGGCCCTTAATGTGTTACAACCCATTTGCCTATCCACATTTTTGACTTTCTGTAAATAATGTGCTAAACGAATAAAAGAAGATACCATTTTTCCTTCTTTCCCCTGAGTTACTGATAACAAGACAAGTTCCTTCCCTTACAGTTTGTGCATATAAATGTGATTAATGTAAAAAAAAAAAAAAAATTAAAGTGCCAAAATCTCTTTCTCTCTCTCTTTCTTTTTTTAAAGCATTGCCCTTTTCAAAACAAGGGGAAATTCAGTATAGTTTCAGTGCCACAGTGATCAAACAGTGTCACATCACTATGGCAATTGCTGCCCAGGCCAGGAATACAGATCAGCTTTAATTGTGCAACGCCTTATTGCTGGTGCATGTCAATCAGAACCTATGAATTGAGAAAAATTTGCTCTGTTCATTCTGTTAAATGATGTATCCAATTAAACCTGTTAGAATTCATGATCTTCAGTCAAGGTTAAATGAAAGTAGTTACTCCTGTCAGCTAGGTGATTAAATGCTGCCTACATCAGGCACATTTATGTGCAAAATTAAAATTTTGGTATAAAGCATGAATCTTTATGCATGCCAGTTAATTATCTTGCGGTTCCTCCATTTATTAAATGCCCACTGCATTTCTTCTTAATCATCAGCTTCCTTTCAAAACTTATTTCATACTCTACATTATACCAAATTTCAATGTTTAAAATGAAATGCTTTCTCAATGAAAACTTCCTCTTTTCAAGGGTTTGGCTGTTGCTATGTTACTAAAGATGGCCATTAACAGTTTTTTTGAGTCCTTATGCAGAAGGTCTATTTGTGTTGTTTTGTTCGGTTCTGAGATCGTGATAGGAATCCCTTGAGTTGCTGCTGTCGGGCGGTTCCTCCTTCCCAGGACTATTTGAGTTCTGCTGCGCATCAGCCAACTTCGTCACTCGACGGGGCGGCGGGAAAGGTAACCGCGGATGTGCCGCTTCTGCTGCCTTGGGCAGGAATGGAGGGACGACGAGGCAGTGTGTCACCTCAGCAGTGGGGCCAAGAAAGCCCCGGCTGGACCCACAGGTGCCACTGACATCGCTACCTCCAGGCTGACAGGCCCAGAGGGTCGGCCTCCTTTCCTCCCGTCAGCCTTCAGAGCGGTGCTCATATTCCCTTTGGTTTGGCAAAGCGGTGCGTCCTGTTTGCCCTAGGCAGCTACCACATTGCAATATCATATTTTAATTAGAAGAAAAATTACGTGTTGCATGCTTGAATTAAACTAAATTGCGCAGTTATAAGACACAGTTCTGGCAGGATTTAAACATTATATGAATCGAAGAACCAGAATACAGGTGTATTATAGTGATTTGTAGCTAGAAATACGTACAAAGCTGAGCAGTACCAAATACTAATTTAATCCCTAAGACAAGGCTCCGTGCTCTTACAGGCACAGTTTCACATACTCCATGCGAGCGTTTATCCCCTTTCATTATGAAAAGATATTAAGAACCTTTGTTACAAACAAGCAACATAAAAAATATGCTATACTGCTTCAGGATTACTAATGAATAATATCATTTTAAACAGACTGGGAAATAAACTAGTACAACACATTCTACTAAACTAGTACTATAAATATGCACAGGGTTGTTATTAAAGATAAATGCACACAGTAATTTTCTACTTGCAGGCTTTACAGGTATAATTTTGAATCATACAATATTTTTTTAAAACATCACAGGGATGGAAACCCAACAGAAAGACTGACTGGAGGCGATTCCTTGTGATCAATAGGTGATGTCTCCATCTATCTCCGAGGGCCCACATAAATTATATTGTGGTAGTGTGAACCTTCAAGCTGGGTGATGTGATTAACTTGTTCAGGGCCACAACAGGAGCGCCGGATGATCAGGATTTTCCACCTGTGGCATTGCCGCACGGCAGCCGTGTTTCCAGAGATCCCGCAGTTGCCGTGGGCACCCCTGCATCCTGCCAACCTGGGCAGGAGAGCTCTGGGCAGCTCAACCTCAGCGTTGTGTTTGTTCCTGAGGGACAGGTTGCTTTCCCTTTGCTGTGCCCGCCTTTCACAGCACCCCAAGGTGAGCAGCACGTGAAGGTACTACCAGCGACACACAAGCGACTGTGCCTGTAGCCTGAGAGCTGCCCTGGGAAACTGGGGCGCAGCAAGCAGCAGTGGCTGCTCCAGCCTTCCTGTCCCTTCCCAGCTGGCAGCAACCTCTGCTCCAGACCCTGGGGAAGTGGCAGCAGACGAAAGACGCCTCCTCTCCTGCTCCCCCCTTGGACTTTTCTCTCCTGGCAGCTGCAGAGGAAAACACAGGTATTATTTTCCTTTTTCGTTCAGCAAATATAAGCTGTAAGTTAAAGCCCAGTGTCGTCAGATACTCAACAAAAGGAAGAAAGGGAACCTTCACACGCACAGACAATAATTCCTCAGGGGCTCTGGCAGGAGATGGCGACACGCCAGGGAAAGTAGTTGGAGAATAAGCCTCTTCACAGGTCTCTGGGATTTCTATTGCTGAACCGCTTCAACTCGCTTGGACCATCTAGAACTTAAATTTAATTCCCAACCTTTTTTCTCCATGTGTTCATCCTTTCACTCCAGTCTTTCAAACCCAGGTATCATAAGCTGTGAACCCCAGGCCCAATGTGCCTTAATGTTACCCCATGAAACAATACTGGCAGGACAATTTATTTCTGCTCAAAACAATTTCCCCATCTTAAAATTGTGATTGTTAGGTTAACATCCCATTGAGATGAGAGAAGAAAAGAGCTGCAGGTTCAGGTTGTGTCTAAAATTTTAAGGAAGGCGAGCTAGCTGCACTGATTTATCCTTGGCATACTGTTTTATATCCATAAGAGCAAAAAACTTCTTTTTAGTGGCAGATTAAATTGTGCAGAAACTGACTGACACTGATAAGGCAAACACCGCAGTCCGCTTAAACAGCCTGAGTTGCACATCAAAGACTGCTTGGCCGAAAAATATGAGTGTGTACACACGTACAGACTCTCTGGTTCATTCCATTTTATAAGCAATTTTATCTTTGATACCCATATAAAGCAATACAAAAATTAAAGTGAAATTGGCACAGAACTACACATTTTTGAGTAGGTAGATTTGCAAAGAATTTGTGGCTTAGATTATAGCAATTTTCAGGAAACTTGCTTTAAAAAGTAATTAAGCATATTTTATCCATTAATGATCCTTTGGATTTGTTTTGCATTGTCCCATTGAAACAAAACTAAAAAACTATGAAATGGAAGGATTTTTTTTTTAACTGAATATTATAAATGAATAGAACAAGGGTTGTTAATGTTTGTCATTTTCCTTATCTGTACACATGAATATGTTATACGCTCATTTCCATTGCAAATGGAACATCAGAATGATCATTGCAAACCAAAATATACTCTACATTTCATTTCTCCATTTCTTTGAAAATATTACTGACAAAAATAATCAATTGCTACTATTCTAGTACTAAAGCTTTGCAACTCAACGAAAATTGAATGGATTAATGGTGTCCATCCAGAATAAAGCAGGCAACATGCTCTGGAGGGTCATTATTATTCAATGCTGAAACAGAGTCAGCCTGTGGAGCCCTGAACCATGATCGGGCAGTTGTGCAAGGCACTGTACAAATAAGTAGTCACTCACCCTGCTTCTTGCACACCTCTCCTCCACCTTCCTCATGTCTAATGAAACAAAATGAAGGCAGAGAGATGTGACCCCTTACCATAGCCACATCAGTGAAAAAACACCAAAGGAGGAAGAAAACCTATTTGAGATAAAGGATGAGGTTGCCACAAGAACCAGTATGTATAAACCTGCTGTGAATATGTTTAGAGTAATAACTGGGAGGTTTTGATCCATCTCAGCAGTGAGGTTCTGGAGAAGGAGAAAGTACACTAGTTTCTCCTCCTTATTTGGTCCTAGAGACTTCCAAAATGTATTAATTAGTTAAAAAATACAATGAGAGTTAGTACTGAGCCCAAAATATTTTTTTTCATCATAGAAAAGAGAACCAAAGGAAGAAAGACCTGCAAGGGCAGGCATCAACTCTGAGCTTAGAATGACAGTTGAAGATACAGTAAGAAAAGCTACTCAAGAAGGAAGGAGAACTGGTATCCTTCACAAAGCAGTGAGCCTCTGTTAGCCAGAAAACCAAAACCACTTACAGTAAATACACAGAAACAAAACCACAGGATGAATATATAGCAGCAAAGTAAACTGCACCCTTCTGAACTGAGCGGAACCAACATAACGCGTGCGCTTAGTCTTGCTGCTAATGGGACACCGGGTCATACCCTGAAAACCCTTACTTATGCAAGTAATCCCACTAAAATCAATGGGAACCCATGACTGTAATGACTGCTTCCTTGTCTCTGCTAGGGATTGCAAGGTCAGGTCCATTTTCTGTGCAATATTGGATGAATGCTAGAAAATCAATATCTCTATTGAGACTTCTTCTTTTGGAGTAAAAATAAACCTGGATCATTTTGAGTTCAAATGTTCATTGTTCCTGGGTGTTTTTATAAATTCCTTTTGAAAGCAAAATGGTCAAATCAAAATGGAGTGAAATACTCACCTTTTTGGTGTGTTTTACAGCTTGTTGTTATAACTAGCTTTGTAATGCCATAAAGGTTAAAGGCAACTTCGTAGCTTCTTTGTATTTATTCTCCATCAGTTAAAACAGACATAAGATCAAGGTCACTGTTTTAAAACATTTTTTGTTTTAGCAGTTCCCTCTATTCAAATGACTCAGAACTGGGAGATGGGTAAAGAGAATGTCAGATTCTGTTGTTTCAGGATCTTTCCTATCTTGTGGAAAATTTGCTGGTCTTTTTGCCATAGAAAATTCAAAGGAAGGAACTTCTTTTTTAAGAAAAAGATTTCATTGCAGTTGTAGCTACTTATTGTTGTCGAGCATTGGTTTAGTACCACAAAAAAAAATTTACTCAATTCTGTTCACATGAGAGGCTGTTATTGTACTTTAATCACTATGGAGAACCTTCAACAACATTTCATCTAAAAGAATTATCTTGGTATTTTTATTCTTAGTCTGCTACTAATCTACAATTACAGCTACTTGTAATTGCATCCAAATTTAATTTTCATTCTGAAATGTGCTAAATCCATGTTTGGTCGCCTTATACTTCACTTGCATTTGGTCAAAAGAAAATTATGATTAATTAAAGGCATACAAATAAACTATTTCAAGGATATTCTATAAGCTTCAGGTTATTCTGCAGCAGTGTCAAGCCCTGGTTAGCTTCAATGAAAGTTTCAGAGCTGTTTTGTTATGGTGGAGATGTGATCAACTTCATGTCTGGCATGAACTGCGGTAGAATTCACACAGTGGTTACAAAAGAGGTCATCTCACTGAAAACAACTAATTCCTTTATTAGTTATATTAATATCATCACTTAGAAATGCCTGCCAATTAAGAGGCAAACGAATAGGAATTGGTGTGCTTTCCTCTCAGAAAGAGTTCCTTAAACTTTTGAGAACTTACACCCTAAATCTATTCTGCATCCACAGAAGCCTAGACCTGAAGCATTTCTTTGACGCAGCTCAAATATTTTCCCCAAGGAATTTTATTTATCAAGTATTAATGGAAAGACCAGTTCTATTTCAGTCCTGCTTAATGGAATTTTGGATGGTCAAGAAATAAAGGTGTTATGAAGCAATTCAGCTAAGGCAATGGTGGTGTTCCTGGTACGGATATATAAGTGGGGACTTATCCTGGGATTCCAGCACAGCTGGATTTATTGGCACGCTGGGGAGCAAATCCAAGGATGTCTTCAGAACTCACTCCCTTTTACCCACCTCTGCACAGCTTGCTTCCCACCTGCTGTGTGACACATTAGCCATAACTTCTTCCACTCTTGCACTGCTGAAAAGGTGGCTGCAGTTCGGCTCTATGACTGCTAACAACGTTACTAACAGAGCAACGCTCGGCAATGTGTAACAGCAAGTGGCTGCAACACGTATTTACCTAATAACGTACACTTTTCAGATACACTGTGCCTGTATTGTTATCAGAGCTCTATTACTTGTACAACACGTTAACTAGCACTAGCATTCTTAACAGTACAAAAAAGGTAATTGAAAATCTAGAAGAACAATTGGGGCCATAAAACCTCAGGCAAGCACGGCACAATACTGCGGCAAGCGATCACCGGTGTCTTCATTGTGTGCCCTGCTTTACTTCATTACCTGGTTGTTACATTATTAATGCAGAAAGAGCTAACCCAGGACCCAAAGCAGTGGACAACACTGTACAGTCTTGTTTGTAACTAATTGTTCTGGCTACTGTGTAAGAATAAAAATATTGCTGTACTTGGAAAAGTATAAAAATTAGGCATCAGAACAGGTCAGATACTTACATATATCTTTGTCGATGTGCTCATATGATAGGAGAGCAGATTGATAAAGGACAGAAGAAATGCTAAATATGCACCATGACAAACAGTGAAAAATTAAATCATGTAACTAACATTAATTACGCTCTTAGTAAGATGAATAGGCTGCTCATCATTAATGAGAATGTACACCTTTGTCTAAGTTTCACATCTACCTGTGATAAATGTGCTAATGGTGATAAAATACATCATAGTAACATTTGAATTAACAGCACACTAATAGATTGACACACAAGTCTGAATAAAGCATTTAATCATAAACATTGTACCACACCCAACAGCAAATTTTCTTTTTTGCATATATATCAAACAAAATGGATAAACATTACAATCTTATTTTAGTTTATGCTGAGATAATCAAATAGTATTACTTCACACTATCCCAATACTTGTAATCTAGATTATTAGATACCTAGACAGTGTGTTTTGGGAGGTATTCAGGCTGTTTAATCAAACAGCAAGGGTGATTTCTGAATAGAAAGGGTGGGGCTTGGGCTTGGTACAAACTACCCACTGACTCTTGCTCATGTGGCAGGGATGGAATATTCTAGCAACCTTCACGATGAACTGACTCGAATGTTTATTAAGGGATTGACTTAAATTTGAGTTTAATGAAAATCAAAGCAAGCCCGCTAGTCTACAATGCTTGTCTCTATTGTGAGTAACCTTTGTCTCCTGTGTTTCTGGCACCTTTTCCCATCAGAGGGGCACAGGCCATGGCACATTGAGCCACGAATGCCAGATGAATGGTCAATACAGAGCCGCAGGCAGTTGCAGCCTCCCCATTTTGGAGGAAGTGGGGTGTGCAGGTGCCATGCCCTGCCCTGCGCCTCCATAGCAGCTCTGTGGGGAGGGTGCCCCAGTTGGCCGTGTCAGACAACTCCCAACAGCCATGTTCCTGTTCACCCACTGCCCTCTGAGGCACCTGGGCCTGGAACTTACTTCTGTTTAGCTGGGAAGGCCCACCTTGCCACACATCTGTGTTACTGAATGCCACCACTGAGAAAGCACATGGCTGTGCTTTGTTACGTAAGGGGTCTTGGTAGTCCCAGCTGATGTGCCATAAGAGCAGCTCGAGGTGACAATTCATTACACTGCTGGTGGAGAAGACTTTGGACCTTTGGCAGGCAGCGATGAGAAAAGGGGGGTTAGACAAGGAAGAACCTGCAGGCTTAGTAGCAGCAAGTAGGGCTCTGCTACAGGTAAGACTAACAAACAGTATAAAGCCTGGCTGGAATTCACAGAACAAACATTGTGAATTAGTTAAACATTGCCAAGAGGGAACTGCTTTAACCTAATAGTTTCCTGCAGATCATTCAAACAGTGCAAGCCCATCAGAGTATTTTTAATGCAATTAAGCAGGTGGTTCAAAATACTTTAATTACTGCCAGGGCTCACCTAAGCTGCTCAGTAGATGACACTGGACCTGTGCGGTGCCCGTTATAAAATGCTGTTATAAAACCCTAAGAGAAAGTGCACAAGCAGCATACACTACTCAAGCATAATTCATCTATCTGCATGGATCACAGAAAGGCTCTGCCAAAGGTTTTCACGCCTGTGGACACAAGTAAAAAATCGTGCCTGCTGCCATCCTTGCAAACCACACTGTGCCAAGGCGACTGGTGCTGATTATCTGCGGGGGGAGGCTACTGCGGCATCCCGGGGAAGGAAGTCCCCGCCTGCAGAACAAGGCACGCACACGTGGCCAAAGCACTTCACTCTAGCTTTCCTCTTCTATCTGAACTGACAGATCTCTCCAGGAAAACTGAAAGTCTTGAAAGCTAATGTACAGATTTGGAACTGTTCTTATGGTTTATACTATTCTGCTACAGCACAATGAAGCAAGGCAGCAGTGTGATACAGTATGGCTGCAGCGGCTATACTCACACCGAAATATATATTTTATTCTTTCTTTGTTACACTAAATGGTATGTTACCCTAGGCCTGTTTTCCTTTGCATTCCAGCTGGCAACTTATTGATTAGGGGAACACTTCTCAGCTTCTCCCTCCCATGCAATAATCTTTATAATTTCAAATTTCTAAATGCTAAAAGTGCACTAATGCAAGTGGGAAGAGTTTCCTCTGCTATTTCACATACTTAAGGAGAAGATGTTATCGATTCATATGCTCTGCTCTGAAAGTGCTTTGCAAAGGCCATAAGTATTATTATTTTCATTTTAGCAAGCAGGAAAATGGCACACAGATTGCCCAAGGTCACCCTGCAGATCACTGAGAGAACCAGGATTAAATGCAGATTTTCTGGGTCCCCGTGCAGAGAATATGCTGCCAAGCTATTTTTGGAAGGTAAGGACCCTCCAAAGGAAGCATGGCCATAATACACAACATAGAATAAAAATAATTTATGACATTCAAAACATTTTTTCTGTAGTACCTTTAATGGCTATAAGCACGAAGTGAGTTCTTCATGCTAACAAAAGAAGAGCTGAAAGAAGCAAAATTTTAAAATTTCAAGCTCAAGAAATTTTTACCAGTTTAACTCCTACCTCCTGGACTCTAATGATGTTAACAACCCAAGCACTGTGTGCAGCAGCAGCTGAAATTTTGCTTGCACAAATTTTGAGTTGAACTCTGGGTCATGAGGATAATCTTTAGAGTTTTAACAATAACTGCAGAAATGTATTCCTTACCAAAATTAATAAGCTTTTCCAGAAACACATCTACCTAAAGGAAAAAAAAAAAAAAGGAAAAGATATGTGAAGAATTACTAATCAGGTAATAAAATTTGAAGCTTGGGGAAATTCCAATGCATGGCAGAAAAATACCAGCTTGATAAATTGTGGGTCAGTACCAGCAGTGGTAAAAAAAATGTTCAAATCTTCTTTTCATATGCATTTTAAATGTTACTCTGGATATTTCTTTTGGCATTAAACCTGTTCTTTCTAAACCTTCCCTTTGCTGAAATTTATTGTGACCTGAAAACAGAAGTTACAAATGAAATTGTCTCCCACTCCTTTTCCGTATCTCCCTTGTGTAACCACAGTATCCTGAGGTTTAAGTAGCAAGAGCTAAAAAATGCATTAGTACAGGGAAAATTAAATAAGTGACCTCACATCCATAGGAAGCAAAATATAGTTTACATAATTCATTATTTTGTTATGCTTGTTAGAAAGAAAAAAGTTGTTACAATTTCTAGAGGAGAACCTGGGGGAATATTGCAGCTTTGCCTCAGTAAGGTGGTGGATATATAGCATATAACACTCACTTCTGGCCTTTACTTTGCATGAGCCACTTGTACTGACATCAGTATGTTCAGACTGACTGCATATTTCCCATGGCTGCTATTGCTGTTTTCAAATGGATAACACTGTTTTTAAAGCCCACAATTCTGAGTGTCTTTAGTATCAGGCATGACCTTTTTATGCAGGCTTGTTCAGTGATCTCAACAAGTCCTCTGGGTAATCTAGCAGTTTGCTAACAGCTGACTCAAAGAAAAATAACATAAAGCTTTCATTCTACATGCAAGCTAGGCTAATATTGCATATCTCAATAATGTGTTTTGCAATCGTTGCTTTCAATGTCTCTCATCCTAGGGATATTCTAGCTGTTCCAGGATATAGGAAACAATTAATCTCCAGAGACAAACATTTAATTGGACTAATGACTAATTTACTAACATGAACTCCACTTGAAACATGCAGTAATTTATTTCTTTTATTCCTCAGGGACTATTGTTTTTCCGAAATAGATCAGTAAGAAATCAAAGCAACAAAATATTTCAGATCCATTGCTTTGCAGAAATGTAACATTTTAATGTTTAATATAAATGAGGTATTAAATCCAGTGGGTCAATCATTAACTCAGTTTTAAGCAACAACTTGATTTGTCTATTTTCTTCATGGACCAATAGATCAAACTGGGTCTTCCAAGTAGTGGCACGAATAATCCCCGGGATAGAACTGATTACAAAACTATTAATGATTAATAACTCAGTATAAAGTAAAACTCCAGCTATGTAGCAGTCAAGATATTATCTTTATACATAGGGTTTCCTGACATCTCTGTATTCCCACATGAGACTTCTGCAGAAGGTTGTGTGTGCAGCCCTGCACAGACACTGTCTTGAAGCAGCACTGGAAGACAGCCAGCTGAAAAACTCACACCTCTTTAAGGCTTTCAGCAGCTTTATGGTCAGCTATGACAGTAAATGGTTTTACTTTTTAATTTCAGTATGTTGTTACCTACTGTGGCTATCAATGAATTTCCCTTTTACTGGAAGACTGGGATCATATTCTCAAAGATATGGATAGTGACATCTGAAGAGGTTGAAACCTAAACAGGTGCTCCCCAACACCCTTGTCTCAAACAATTTTAAACCAGTAAGGACCAATATAATAAGCCTTTGATTTTCCATTGCACCAAGTGGGACAGAGCAATCTGTGGAGTGTTTTTCAGTATCTTCTTCACCTCAGAACTGTCAGCTGTAGTTTTGTGATTACTCTGTTTTTACAGCACCACCAAATTCAAGAGAAGCATAGCTGGTATGCTTACTTTCTAACTCAGAATACAATTTTGCAGTCTAATATAATGGGAAATGTGTTTTCTTCCTGACAGGGATTTTGAAGTCTTTTTATTTACACTTTTCAGTCATTTAACTTTAGGTAACCCAGACTAGGCAGTGCATAACTGGAGAAAAGAGTAGACTTGAGGCTGGAACACAACCTTGACGCTGTTAAGTCTGCTATGCTATGATTGCAGTATTGCTACTGGAGAGTGTCACAACAGTACTCACAATAACTGTTACTTCACCCACCTGAAGGCATTCGGTGTGTCATCTAGTCTTGTTCTGAGCCTAACCTGTTGGCAAGGGTTGTGCAGTTACACTGCTCCTGGCAACTAGGAAAGAAATCCAAACATTTTTCATCCCATGAAAGCTTCTGAAAATGTTTGCACTTCCTCTTTCAGGGCTGTGAGGCATGAAGAAAAATCTTAATCTTCTAGGAAATTTGGTATCTGTAATGTTAAAGATCCATTTTGTATTAATGGAAAAAAAATCTCTTTCTCTCCACAATTAACAGCTACTGCTATGTCATTGCTGTAAGGCTTTGGAGCCTTACTCTCTATTCTCCATCTTGAAGCTCCTACAGCATGACTGAGGATTGGAACCTTACACAGAGTAGGTAGGATTCAATCTACCCACGCCATCCTACAAAGCAAGGTTCCAACTTTAAAATGTGCTGGTGCTAAGCTGGGCCTTGGAGCTTGCAAGATTTGCAAAGGATGCAATGTGAAACTGAACCTTTGGTGCCTGACACTATCAGGTACACAAAATTCATCAGCATGATAAGTGTTCCCCTCATGCAGTATCAATAGCCATCTTTCTTACATGGTATGAAATTAATCCTTCACTTGAAGCAACTTTCTCTTGGCCCCCGTATCTTATTTCTTGGTGACAAATGGGCATGGTATGCTGCAGAGGAGCCCAGCACAAAGGAGTCGAGGCAAGGTAAGCAGGCATGCTGTAAGCCTCCCGCTAGTACCTCTTTGGCAGTTCAGTTCCACTGTGGACAGCTGCTTGGGAGAAGGAGTTAGTATTTCCCAAGCCTGCTCAAGCAAAGCAAACAGGAGCATTCTTTAGTTTCACACATGGGCATTACTTGGGAATCACAGGCTGCCGAGACACAGCAAGAGCAGGGTATGCTGTGGGATAGGTGTTGGCTCCCCTTACAGCCAGCTACCTGAAGTACATTAAAACAAGCAAAGCTGGGCACTCTGAGTTTTCAGCTTGTGGTTGTCTGACGTAGGCCAGTCCCACCAAGCCTGATAATGACAGCCCTCTCAAGAGCTGTCACAGAGTTGCATTAACAGCACATATTAGTCTGAAATTTCTGAAGCTTCTTTGGAGAAAGATTTTCTGTGGCACCCATCTGGGGAATCTGGGTTTACGACACACATCTTGGAGCCTTTCTGTTTCCTATAAACATAATGACATTTAAGAAGTGTATTCTTTGGCAATGTTTAAACACGTTACATTTTGCAGAAATAGGATTGCAAAGGGGCTTGCAATTAACTGAGGAACATTTTTGGAATTTGACAAGCTCCTGTCTTCTCCTGTCTTTTTTGTGATCTTTGATATTTTCTTGAAATATCACTAGAAAACATATACTTAGCAATAAAACCTCATTTAGTTAGACTAAATTAGATAAACTACATTTCTTAAATGTGCTCACATCACCTTTTCAATTACCTTCTCCAGGTATATCTTTGCAGTTTTCTGGCCTCAGAACTCAGGACTTTTTCTCCTGGAGACACAAGTCCCATGATGCTGCATCACACTGGTTACAGGTCGATTAGGTTCAAGGAAGTTCTCAATTCCATCAGGTTCACCCAAAAGCTGATAAAGATTCCAAAGCTCAGTTTTAAGCATAGAACCAGAATTTATAGTCGGGGGAAAAAAAATTCTAATCATTCTAACTCAGAGCAAGAACAGAGAGATATTATTGTGTGTAAAATACTTAAGGCAGCTTTTTCTGCATTTAGAGTAGGGTCAGCTTTAGCAAGGTCAGCTTGACTCTTGTTGCTGTTTCATAACTTCTGCCTGACTAGCGACAACCTGGAAAACATCACACCTCCATTTTCACACCCACTGCCATCATGCTGCATGGCAAACAATGATTAGAAGCCAACCTATTTACAGCCCAGCGAAACCAATGTATTTACAACCTAGTCCAGCTCAGGAAACCCCTCAACTTCAAATCAATTACACAGGTGCAAATGACAGCCTATTTAGCACTTGATTTAAATTTCAAGGTTTTACAAATTAAAGAGGCTTTAATTATGGATGCCATACTTCTAGCTCCGAAGGATACCATTCCTACATGAAAGCTGTGAGATCTGTGCATAGTCTATGCAGTTAAATGAAAACATAATTCTGACATCTTAAAATTTAAGCGTTATCATTCCAGGAAAAAATGAGGCATACAAAGTGTCAGTCACAAATATGATGAATTTGTATATTTGCAAATGAACAGGTTATTTGTTAATGCAATAAGGCGAGCGTGTGAAAGCTGCAACATACCGCCTCCTCTAATATTTTGCCCCTCTTATTTCCATTAACACTCAATGAATACGCAATCTGAAAGCGCAGAGGAGTGCTGGGAGGATGACTGTCACCAGCATCGGTAATGTTAACAAACGCCTGGCATTTCAACGGAAAGGAATGCACACAGTGGACAGAACGAACCAATGGGAACTGATTCCCAACCAGAGGCTGTGCCAAATCACTTGAATTTATGCCCAGTGGCGATTGTGTGATAGCTGGAAGTTGGGATGCACATTCCTCATTGTGAGTATGGTCATACTCTAAAGGGTGAATTAAATCAATGCAAAGCTGCTTTCAGTTGGATGTGAAGGCTAACAGAAATGTGTTCTAGTTCAAAGCAGAGGAGCAGACAGTGACACTTGTTACTAAACACTAGCTGGCAAACATGACAAAAGAAAAGACCTGAGGCAGCAGTCTCCATGTCGATGGGATGCGTATCAATGATGCAGGAAATCCAGAAGCTACCCTGTTTTCTAGATTCCTCATCCTTCCTGGCAGCAGAGGTAAAACTGGGTGTAAGAGGAGGGGATTGGGTGCAGCACCACAGCACAGAGACACTATATGCTCGGTTTGCTGCTTTACCTTTAGTGTAAAGAAAGAAGACATTGCTGGGATATTTGGACAAATGCCTAAAAAAGTAACAGGTACAGAAGCTTCTGTAAATCAGTCTGAAGAAACATGCTTTGACAGTGCAACGTATCTTTTTAATTGCTCTACAGGTGCTTTATTTGGGGTACAAAGCTGAGGCCCTCTCCCTGACCTCGTACCTCCATATGTATATTCTGTTCATTATCATTGGCGGTGACTTTTCCTTTATCCAGTTCCTCTGCACGCTGCCCTATTGTGTCAATCCATGCTTAGGTGTCTTTGTTTCCTGATGAAGTTTTTTCTTTCAAACAGCAAGCTTAGACCTCAGCTCTTCCACCTAAATTATTACAGAAGAGAATTGGTAATTAAGTTTTAACAAGATTTAAATTATATTAAAACCAGACAGTTAAAAGGAGACACTGCCTTGGGCTTTGATGTAAATTTGTATAATTATTTTTAATCCTCTGGAGGATGCATGATTATGTTGCTGTATTTATAAAAATACTGCCCTGGAGGCACCAAAATGAATTTTATAGTCCACCGATTTGCATATTAATACTAGTCAAATCTATTTCTTAGCAAATAAAGGTCTGTGACAGTTAACAAAATTTCCAAAGAATTTTACAATACTTATAACCTAGATTAATTTAAAAATAAAAAGTATGTAGTAAAGACAATGTAAGAAAAGCAGCACAGCAATAAGCATACAGGAGAGAGATAAAGCTAAAAAAAGCACGTATGGACTTTTAACAGTTTAGTACAAGAGGAAGTAAGTGTTACATAAAGACTCAGGGTCTGATCCAAAGGTCTTTGAAGACACTTGGGATGAACATTTCAAACAATACACAGTCCTGTGTATTTGTCTGTCCACAAAACCACGATCACTGTAAAAGATCCTTCTCTAGATCAAATGTCCTTAGATACCTTTCAGAATGAGACTAAAACTCAGGGATGAATGATATTACTTGCTACAGCCCAAAATCATAATCCAGAGGCAGAAACTTTAATGTCCAAACTTTTTATCACCAATATAGGAAAGGCTTGAGTTTAATGGTGGAAGATCATGGATGTAGAGCTATCCTGTCTATGCTGATACATACAGGAAATAGTTAAGATTTCCTGTTCTCAGTTATGAAATTACCCTGTAAAATCCTAATAAATAATAAAACTCTAGCTGGTTTTATCCCTTACTTGTCCTGCATTTCATATTTTGTAAGAGGTATTTTCAAAGCTGGAAGTCCTACTCCTACAATGCTAAGAAAAGGTATAGGCCTTTGGAGCTTGCCTAGACAATAGCAGAATAACTGTAGTGACACTGTACCAGGTCAGGGTCCAGTCCTGAATGTATATGGAGAGAAAACTCGTACCAGCAGTCAGTCAGTCAGTCAAAAGGCAATAAAGTCGATGGGAGATTTCTTTGTGCATGGATGGAAAAATTACCATCATAGTTAATAGTAATGCATTTTGTTATCAAGATAAATCCATTGGCCTTGCAGTTTATCTCCCTATGGAACTAATGTATTGTCAGCTGAAATAAAGTGTTATCATCAGCACAATAATTATCATTGTAATAATCTTAAACAATTATTTAGATTAGAAACTTGTCATATTGTCCAAGGTTATGAGGAGAGTTAAATACAAAATTTTGTGAGTTTTCCACACACAGAGTGGAGATGAAGTGCTGCTTGTGTGCCAAAAATTAAAAGAGAAAGTGCCACTGCAGATAAGGTGAATTTTGCAAAAACAGTTGAGTGTCAGTCAACTGCTGGCTCAGGGCAACACTTGTTAGGCCATAAATGAGCTGATTGCATGTTCAGAACTACAATTTCCATGAAGTCTCATTCAAGGAGATATTAACGATCATTATTTAACTGTGACAAAATGGTGTCACAAAGGGAACATATATCTGACACTCTCCACTGGTCCCCTGCAAGAATAACTCCTGATTTGTGAGCTTTTACCCTATGCACATGTTTAGCCAAAATGATAAAAGAAAAGGCAAAAATTATTTAAAAATAAAAGTAAAATAAAAGATGAGCAGCTAAGACTGAGTAAAATATTTCTGTGATGCTTCAAGGTTGATTGCCAATCACGTATATAATCTTGGGGACAAAATGAGGTGTTCTGAAAAAGCAAGCACAGAAAAAATCCTGTTTCTTTTTTTGAAATCAAGAAATTCTTGGTGGGTTATTGAGATCATTTGCACTTGGAATTTTGTACCCACAATCAACTGCAGGAAATAAATTACAGATGTGATTCTATGGAACTTGCCCTTGCACAGTGCTAAGCACCGGCTTCGAGATGAAAGGCAGGCAGGGGTTGAAAACACCCAGCTCCTTGGAGTTCCAAAGATGAAGAGAATAAATGACAGTACTGGCAATGGGTCAGACATGAGCACACGATCACTCTTCTGCAGGGTAAGTCACAGCACATGGCACAATATTTATGCTAGCCTTGTGGTGGCTATAAAAGGATAGGCTGTGAAACTTCCTGATCCAGGCAAACCTTTTCTTCAAGAATTGTTCATTAAATATGAGCTAGCAGAGGAAGCTGGACTAGTACGGACCTTTATATCTATGAGGTTGTAATATTTGTGACTCAGAATCACATGCCACAAACCCATATTTACTATCTTGTAGTCCCGTGATTTGTAATATCTGACTACAGAGTCAGACAGAAATGCATAGTTCTTGTTAGTAAAATATACTTAAATGCTTAGCCTTTGTTTGCAGTGCAAACCTTCCATAAGTAGAGAGTAAATTTTAAGGTCTTCACCTATTTATCTTCAAGAGTTTGCCAAATGTATATCATTTATACATACAGAGTTATAAACAGTACTGCATTTAACAAATATATATTTGGAAAAGCTACAAGTAGAGAGATGTGGCTTATGATTTTAAAATATATTTTTCCTTTTTTTTCTCTTTCAACATGCTTGCCCTGAGGTTAAAAGTAAATTCAAATGATCTTTAAGGTCCCTTTCCACCCGAACCATTCTATGTTTCGATGATTTTTACACATACACAATACCACTGCAAGGAGATGGTTTTGCAGGCAAACATTCAAAATTGTTCCCTGTTCAAATAGCTTGCTTTTTAATTTATGTTAATAAATAATCTGTTTGGCTTGTGTCTCTGTGCACGTGTCAGGGTAAAGATGAACACAGACAGAATGAGGAGATGGCCAAAGGAACCTTCCTTGTCTTCAGTCAGCCTGCGGGAAAAGTCACTCACAACTGCAGTGCCCTGGGCCAGCCCACTCTGACTGTCTGATGTACAGTGCTCCCATCAAGGGCAAAGAGGTAAGAGTGCTGCCATTGCCACAGATGGGCTCTGTTTGCCAACAGAGGGGCACCCGAGTGGCTCAAGTGGTACTCCTGACTGAGAAGGAATCCCAGCGCTCTGAATTTATTGAGACAATGCAACTCTGCCCTGCCCCCTGTTTGGGGACGCTTGCATTGTGAACAGCTTAGTTGTAAGAAAAGGGAAGGTAAAACTGATGCTAGGGTTACCTTTGATCTACACAAAAGCAGCACCAACGAGGCACTGGAAGTAAGATTACACACAACAGTATCTGTATATCTGTATAGCCACAGTACTAATGTAATACTACAGATAGCTGATTTATCACCAACATCTTGTTCCAGGAGCTTGCAGCCCTGTTTCATACTTGGAATGCCTCATTATACAGAATCTGCACCCCTGGACTCTTTCCTGTTCTGGGTGGTGTCATTTTGAAGTAATACATTATCCGTTTCCATCATCTGGTGATGCATTACCAGAATACATCAGAAAAACAGCTGGCTCAGTCTCTCAATCCTTGGCGTCCAGCAACAGCTGACTGTGATGATATATTACATGAACTCTTCAGCCTATCATTGTAATACATCAAAACAAGGCACTGGTCTGAAGGTGTATTACTCAAAGAAAGGCGAACCTGAGTGAACCTGTCCAGGAGAAGGGTTCTGGTGTAATTATGGAAGAGAAGTTACAGTACACTGCTCAGAGAAGGTTTGTTAACTTCAAAATTTCGGTGCATTGGTAAAATACAATTTGCATTAATACAGATGATATTATGGAAGAAGGTCACGTTGGTACTCACTTTGGAGATAAACACCTCGACAAACAGAACTCTGTCAAAATGTTGCAGCGTGCTGTGTATCAGCGAGCTGCCAATTGTAGAATTGAGCCAAATGGGACTGGAGTTCAACTGATAAAAATATTCCTATTCTTTTAATTTCTTTACGAAAGACATAGACAAGAACCTCATATTTGAGTGTAGTAACTGAAAGAACATCCTACCAGTGGGTTCTCACCGCTGCTGCCTCTGGTGGCACTCTCAGGGGATTCCAGCTGGTATGAGTCTGTGGAAAAGCAGCAGCAGAGGAGAGGGCCTGAGGCATTGGTCTTAAAGAGCTGGAGCTGAAAAAAGAAAAAAACAGAAATTGAGACAATCAGCAGCAAATAAATATAAAAAAAATTTAATTAAAGACTTTTCATGAAAGTTAATTTAGTGTAGCTACTTACACCAGACTTCAGCTTCCTGGATGAACAAGATGAGGACTGCAGACTTGATGTAGGAGTGCCTTGGACTGTTAAACTGATGGCAAAGCTGGTTCCTCCAGCCTATGCTTCTCGCTCTATTTGGTCAGGGCTTCCATTCTGTTCAAAAGACAGCAAATGCTCCCAGAATTTTCCCTCTGGATTAGATTCACATGGAGAATTAGAATATGAGCTGTGCTCTTCATGTGCAAACCCAGTGATGATGGGCAGGGCATGGGAAGAAATTCAACCAATTAGAACTAAGGCAGCAAAAAGTTAATTTGCCTCTAATGCCAGAAGTATTGCTACTCAGTATTGCTTCAAAGACTCATCTGCCTCACCATTTTTCTGTCTCTCTCTCAAGTTACGGCTTCTTTTTAATGGGGCTCAGGATAGCTCCTTCAGTGTATGCTACTGACTTTACATCCCTCTGTCCCTGTAATATCAGCTTCCATGATCCCTTTCTTCTCCTGCCTGTCATGCTGCTATGTATATGCTTACAGTAATGACCTTAGAATTGAACACTTTCCTAATGAAAATTCCTGCAGCCTTACTTCAGTCGCTTTCCATCCTGCTGCTGCTATCTACAGAATGTAAACTTTGGTTGGTTTCCTACAGATAAACATATGTTAAAAACAGAGCATAACATAGTATTAGTTTAATCTGTAGGGTTTTCCCCTTTTCTGCTATTCTTCATTGCTACAGAATAGAATCATTTCAGTTGGAAGGGACCTACAATGATCATCTGGTCCATCTGCTGTCTGTCTAAAAGTAGAGAGAAAAAAAATTAGAGGGTTGCAGCACCTGAATATACATTACTAGCAGAAAACCCCAGAGATTAATTTCATGGTGAATTGGGAAACTGAGGGACATACAGTTGTGTGCTCCATGTTTCTGTTCAGTAAAAACAGCCAATATCTAATGCTCTTCAGCAGGTATTTGACAACATAAACTGATCTGAGATGAGGACAATGGGCAGCAGTTGGTTTGGATAGCACAGTATAGTGGAAGCAGCATGAATCGAAGACATACCTGAGAATGAACATTTCACCAATGTGTTGTATTCATCAGGACACTTTTAGCTCTCTGTTGTTATTTACAAGGAGATCTAAACCGCCCTATGTTTACAAAAGAGATGGTTCACATTGATACGCATGAGAAGAGCCCCTGAATAAAACATGCAGCAAGAACAGATTAAAAGTGTGATCAGTAGTTAATGAGAACAGACTAGCATAGGGCTGTTACACCCACTTTTGTAAGCAATCAAAATGGTTCGGTGTGCTACAGATTTAGTTGTGAATGTGGATGACGTGTCCTTTGCCGCTACATCTTGCTGTATTGGTCTTGTGGGAGGGTGTGAGTGAGGATTAAGGACAATAGAGACATGGGTTGACACATGTAAACACTGGTTACAAAATTGCAGGAAGGAAAGGAATTGATTAATGGATGATATCCCATAAGGATGTCTCAGTGAGGGGACAGGTGAGACAGCAGCCGAGATAAAGAGCGCCTCAGTGAAAGGATCTTCTTTCACTAGCTTGCTGATTTTCAAAATATGAAAAACTCCTGCAGCATTCACCTCTTCAGTACAATGTGAAAGAGCAGATCCATAGCAGCACAGCCACCTGAAGTGTGAGCCCTCTTTGTCGCACCATGTGGGAACGACTATGACCTCCCCAGTTTTCCTTACTCATGCAGTGATTCCATCTTCCCAGTAGATAAGAACTTGGATTTTGTTACAGGAATGTAGCAATGCAAGTACACTGTAAGAATTAGAAATGCTGTGCAGTCAATCATTTCCCAGCAGAAATGACTGCCTGCACACTGAAAGCAGAATAAACAGAAAATAAGAACAGGGTATGCTTAAACATAGTTCAAGGAAAAGCAGAATAAGAATTTATGCTCTGGTTGCACTTGGAGTATATATCTTTGTTCAGGGGGAATGCAGCTGAGCCATGTAACTACTTGTGATTTATTGACTGAAAGGGACGGATTTGTCTGTGATGACCTGATCTAGTTGAAGATGTCCCTGCCCATTGTAGGGGAGCTGGACTAGATGACCTTTAAAGCTCCCTTCCAACCCAGACTGTTCTATGGATTCAGTCCCACCAATGTCAGGCCACTCAGCGCCCAGTGGAAACCTCACACAGAGCTAGAGAGCAAAGCTCGATGTAACCAGCCTTTGACCACTAATCCTCACCTTGACCTTGTGTTTCACCCTATGAACTACAAAGGGAATAATCTGGAAAAAACATCAGCTTCTGAAAAATATATTGCACTTCCCAAAGAAGGCAAAGTGTTGATGTTGAGGCACTTCAGCCTTCCTTAGACAAGACAGGAATACACAGAAGGACAGCTTTTGAAAGAAGAAATTCATTGCTTGACATCTTTCTTGACCAGAGAATACCAAAATTTGACCTGGGACAGGTATTATTTGGATATATGGAATAAATGATGTTTTGTCAAATTCTTATATTTATACTCAGAAATATTTTTAATCTGAAAAAAATTGTGCCAGCCAGTCTGTGACCTACATGGAGGCCTTAACATATATCAGTGAATTATTCAAGAAGCTTCTGCATATTGTGGCTACAGCCAAAAGCTAAAGCCAGGTGGCTGCTTAAAGACCTGGAGAGATTTGACAAACTCCTATTTTTGTCACAATCTTTTCTGTCTTCTCTAATTGTCTTATGGGGCTTCAGGGTCCGTGTAGTTAGTGGCCTAAACTGGTACCTAATACTGTGAGCTTTCCAGAACATAACCATGCCCCCACCAACATAATGATAAAAAATAGTGGTCATAGTGTGCACCTGTTCACACATTTGTATAACTAAATTGATTTTATTGAGCTGGATGATCCCATTCACTAGCCCAAGGCACACCCACTCTGTGGACTGTTTTTAAGATGCACACAGAGACGATAGACTCAACTCCCAAAAAATGCTCATCCAGCTGAATTTTGTCCTGACTTTTACTAGCCAGCAAAGTCAAGATAAAAATGAACAAATCAAGGTCGGCTACCTTGTATATCTTCTTTCTTTCAGGAACTCAGAGCAATAAACCCATCTGAGAAGGGCACTACTTTTTTATCCTCAGCTAGGAATCCACTTGAAGTTAGTGCAACACTTGATTCTGGCACTCTGCAATATCAGTGCTCCACTGCCATTTAGTATTTGGCCAGCTGAGTAGCTATATTGTTTGATGAAAATAGTTTCTTGTGTTGACTACAGTCATTCTTTTCCTTCTCATTTCTATATTTTAAATTATCTTAAGCTCATCAAAGATATTATTAGTAACTTATTGTTACCTTTTTCAATGTACTTCAAAGACCAACATTCCCCAGGCACAAATGTCAGCATGTTAAGTGCCATTCAGACATTTGCACATAATATACTCTGTTTCCAAGGATTCTGTTGTATTACTAGTATGATAATTATTACAGCAAATGATAAAATACTGCAAAATTGTTTTCTCCCCCCTTAATAACATAAATAAAAGGAGCAATTAATTTCCTACAATAAAAACAGGCAATACAATAACGTACAAATGTGGAGTTTCTTCATTATTGCATCAAATTGCAAAACGGAAACATATAATTTCAAAAGGCTCATAAGCAAAAATGGAAACACAGCTGATGTTGCGTCAGCATGTAGCACAAAACTGTGAAGCTTGCACTGCTCACAGAGAGTCTCCTCAAATGAACCAGTTAACATTCCTCAAGGAAAATACATAACACAAAAAAGATTCTCTTTTTTTTTAAGGCCGTGCTTCCAGGATTTAAGGCAATTTTCCAGGGTGTTACTTCTCTAAATGCATCCAACACTATGAGCTTATAGCATCACTAGTTATTTTAAAACCTTCCTATCACGCATAGCTACGTCTATAGCTTTATCAACGCATCTTATGACAGATGGCAATAGTGTTTTCAAATGGAATCAATGTACTTCGAAACTGATACACCTCCCTCTACACCCCATATATTTAACACGTGTTTTTAAACCCTGTTTTCTGCACTGGTATTTTGGTTTGTTTGGGTTTAAGATGCTGAGAAAAGGTAACACATTTTCTTTGACATCTCGTGCAATTTTACAAGTATTCAGGGCACATTCCCTGCTTTGCATGGAAAATGTATTTGCACAGTTGTCAGAATGATGGACAGGGAGAGAATGATAGGAAGAAGCACTGATCTTTGCTTGTTATTACATACAATAGCCCAGTAGGAATCATGATGTGTTGGTGAGACAAACTGTGTCCCATTCTGGAACATATTAAGTTTGTCTCCAGGACACACATGACTTCACTAGGGTGTCTAACCTCATTCATAATAGATGCTAATCTTTTCAGGGCTGACTGATGACAGCACTTCCTGCCCTTCACAGAATTAGAGCTGGGTTTTATCAAAGGACTCAAACTGCCTGCTAATTAGACTAATTCCCTTCATCATGAATTATTTATTTCCATTGGTAACCGATCACTGTGACATTAATGGGTTCTGCTCAACTTAGTTTCATACTAATATACACTATAAGTTAAATGTTTAAAAACTCCTGATACTTCACTCCAGGTCAAGTGTATCTACACATAACTCTTGATGTTTTCAATAGACTTTTGATAATTAAAGACTGCTAGCAGAAAAAAGAAAAAGAATAATTTTAAAATTCTGAAACCAAGTTTTTAGGTATTTTGCCCCTAAAATGTGAGACAGTATATACAGATTTATTTAAGATAAACAGTAAGAACCCTCTAATGCACTAATAGGGTTTCAAGGCAGTTCATGGAACTCAAGGCGTATCCTTGGTCAGAATGCTGTGGGTAGTGTAGTGCCCGTATATTCAAAATTCTTACCTAGCACAAGAAGTTTTGGAGTTGTAGCATAAAAAACATAAGTTCTGTGCTTAGGTAGCAAGTATCAAAATACAAATGCAAGATAAATAACACCTGGAGCATCATTCTGGGATATCTTAGCATCAGGATCTGAACAGGACATCAGAGATCATTTATGCAATACATACAAAGTCTCAGCAGAGAACTGATGGCTGGTTTTTTGCATCACTGTTATGTTGACACTGAGATAAAATCCACAGAAGAGCAACAAAAAACGAGAGCAATTTAGAAAACATGAGCAATGGAGAAAGGTTGAGAATAAAATTTAGAAAAGAGTATGATGACACCTTCCTGTATGCAGAAAGATGTTCTAGTTAGGTTGGTGGTCAGTTTTCTCCATGTCCACCACAAGCAGCATAGGAAATATCCATATCAGTCTGAAACCATGAAGAAAAGCTGAGAAAGTGGAAAAAGGTATCCTAGATGTAGGGATAGAGAAGCACATGTGCAACCCAGATAAGAAGGTGGTAGAATTCTCACCACTAACAGGATTTTGGCCCAGAGCAGATAGGTAGATGTTTGTTAGGGAAGGTTTAGGTGTACATGAACTCAACTCAGTCACAAAGTTATTTTCTATGGCACAAAGTAGTACCAGGTCACTTACCATAACATAAATTACTCTTATTAAATTATTCTTCAGAATGTTGCTCTTTCTAAAGAAACAAACTAAAGAAAAAATGTGATCATGTGAATATTATTAACGCTAAAAATGTTTATTTTAGGAGCATTCAATACAGAATAATGTTTAAATTTTTAATAATTAAACTGTTGGTCTTTCCCACTGTCATCACAGACAATGAAACTGACTTTAATGCAATTAATTAATGGAAATTTTGTGACTCATGCACAAGGTAGTATAGTTCAGGCTGTACATTTTACAGTTACACTGTTTCCTGTTGCAGTAGGTTGACCTTAGCTGGACGCCAGGTGCCCACCAAGCTGCTCTATCGCTCTCTTCCTCAGCAGGACAGGGGTAGGGAGAGAACATAAGATGGAAAAAACCCTCACGAGTCAAGATAAAGGGAGCTTAATAAAGCAAAAGTAAAAGGCCATGTATGAAAGCAAAGGAAAATGGAAGATTTATTCTCTCTTCCCATCAGCAGGGGATGTCCATCCACTTCCTCAGGAAGCAGGGCTTCACAGTATGTGTAGTGGTTGCATTTGGTCACTGATGTCACCTCTGAACCTCTTCTCTTTCAGCAAAATTTAAAGACTCTGCATGTTACTGAGTTGGGCTCAAAGTTCTAGTACATTTTATACATATCCATAACTAAATGGTGCATATTCTTACTCATTTGAAAAAATAGATTTTATTCCTGTTTGATTATCCTGTCTCTGAAATATGAGAAAAATGTACAAAACATGTCAGAAAGATCAATAAGAGGTTTTTTTGGGGTAATACTTGTGGTGAAAAAGTGAGTTTAAAATGATAAACAGCAGAAGAGAGCAGGACAGAATATTTTAGATCCCTCAGCCTAATAGAGGCTTGGACTAGGGTATATTTGACAAAAAGTCTTTCATGTGATAACCACAAAAGAACACATATCTTTCTTATCCATAGTGATAACACAGAAGTTAGATAAAAAAGAACAGAGACAACATTCAATAAGCCCATGTACATTTCTATCACAGTGTGAGATACTTTGGCTGTGAAAATAAAGGTGTTATTTTTCCACTGTTGAAATAATACAGAATCAATGAGAGGCAACTGTGAGCCTCAATGGCATCAAGGGGTTTCTGTTGACATTCACAAACCAAATAAGCAGAGCTCTGCTGGATTGAGATGTCACCAGAAACCCCAAGATGGCATTACAGCCTTGTTTTTCTAAGTTGTAGGGTTTTTTTGCAATAAACACTTTCAACTGCCTTTTTATTTTAATTAGAATGTCACTTTTTACATTGCTTTCCCTTTTCCCTCATTTTTTCTTCTTCTTTCAGGTTCACTGCTTTGCTCTGCTTGCTTTACTCTTTTCCCCCACACCATTCTCTTCACTCCTTTCCCAACCATGCTCATCTTGCCTTTCTCTCTTTTCTCATCTACCTTCTTTCTTTCCTGGTTCTCTTACTCCCCAAATCAAAACATTTCTGGAATGGGTGACTTTGCTCAGTGTGTTAGCAGCGCTCCCTAATGTTATTTCACCAGCACGAACTGTCCCTTCAGCACTGTGGATAGTCTCCTATTAATCCAAAAGAAATGTCACTCATGTACCACTCGTTATTTGTATAGAATAAGAGACTTCAAGTAGCTCCTGATGCAGCAATATAAAATAGCTTTCATTCCAGAGCTAATAATACCTGACACTTGAACAGAGACTTCCATTCGATGTTCTCAAACTGTTTCACGGGCATTAATGAACTATGTCTCACAAGTGTGCTCTGGCAAACAGGCTATTCCCATTTCACAGATGGAGATAACTGAGGAGGAGAGAGAGGGGTAATTTGTTATTACAATGTCTCTCAGGGCCCGACTCTTCACTGTTGTATTTAAAGAGTTGCTATTGCTGGCCTCAAGCCAACAGTGAGTAAATAATATTGCAGAGCGCTCAACGTTCCAAGCTTCTATCCTTCAGTAAGAGGTCCCTTCTCTTTATACAGCGGAATATGTTCTCCTTGCAAACTGCTGTACAGACATCTCCAGGAACATTTTATTCCATAATCCTAACTCATAAGTTACTAACATAAAGGTGATTTTGTGCTAAATTGCTCTTACCGTCATAAATGAAACCCAAGTAACCCACCTTGCAATTCTTTACACATCTTTGATGTGGGGGGTTCTTGAAGGGGAACATTTCTTCAAATGTGATGTGAAAAGTGTATCTCTTGTAAAAAAGTAAAGTATGACCAGAAATTTGTCTTTCAGCATCATGAAAACCAGCTCAGATCAGAAAAAAAGAGGACAATGGGCAAAAAGCCCTTACAAAATATGTGTCAAAGAATTTGGATAGACTAGTAACTACAATTTGGTGGAATTAACAAAAAAAATTATGAGTGTGTACAGTGTTGCTCAAACTGTTCCTGAGCTGACCAAAATGAGAAGTGACAAAAAGATGGCACTCAAATATTTTATAAAGGTCAGCTGGTTGTAGTTCTTTTTAGATGTTTCTGCTTGTTTGACAAACTGATAGAAGAAAAGTTACATGAAAATGGAACCATCAAGGACAATGTCTAACACAAAACAGTTTCCACTGTGTTCACATGCACAATTTAAGGCAGGATAAACATGCAGGATGCCTTACAGAACAGGCAGAAGAGGGATAACATAGAAAACCTATTCAATGAAAATTGGTCTAGAGCAAAGATGAAAGAGCAAATAGTTGCTTCAGTATCTGAAACTAAGCACAGTAGGAAAAAAAAAAGAAGAATCTTGCACAGGCTTTATTTTGTTTTGCTGTTTGTTTGAAAATCCTGGTCACTGAAGACTCAGGGAAGCGTAAGAAGGTAAGTTTGCGTAGAGAGCTGAGGTAGTCATGGAATATTGCATGGGACTGAGTGAATAATTGTGTGGGATGCTAGAGCAGTGGAGCAGAACCAGACAGATAGGTTACTCTGAGAGGCAAAGAGAACAGGAGGAAGTTAGTATTGTGGGTCTTAGAAATCAGATGTGAAGGACAAAGGACAAGAAAGAAAAAAAAAATCAGCCAGGCTGAGCAGCCACTCATCCTGATTTCCTACAGGAGAGTAACGAAGGATCACTGGAGTGAGAACAAGGGGAGCTGTGCTGGATCGGGCACTTCTGGCAGTTGAAGAACATAATTTGTTCCTTGATTTTTAACAGTGTCATTATGCTTGTAGTACATAAACCCACCTCATTTAGGAAGGGAATTTATCTCCCCTTGTATTTTGGGCAACACCTTGAAGGCCATGTTGACTGAATCACTCCTGTATTATGACACAGTGTACATCTTGTCTTAAACGTAGCTAGAATATGAGCTGCTATGATGCAATACCCATATATCACCCATCAAAATAAAACCACTATCTCTGGTATCAGCCTACAATCAACAAACCTCCATACAAAACACATCTGACCCAAGCACACCCAGCCATAAAGGTCACTAAATATAAACACAAACATAATGGACCTCATATTGTTTTCAATGTTTTTGTGTTTTCCATCAATCTTGAGGAACATCCTCACCTAAATTTCAAGCTAGAAACTGGAAAGCAAATATAGCTGCATTGATGAAAGTTGCATGTGAAAGCCTAAGGGCACCCAAGTCCCCAACTCCTGGTTTCTCCCAAGTCTAGCAGCCAGCTCATCCACCCCCTCAGGAAAACTGCTGACGAGCTGGGATTTGTAGACACCTGCCTAACTACAACATTCAGCTGCTTTTTTTGAAGCAAAAGAACAGGTCTGTGATTTGTTACAAGCTACCTACGTGCACAAAAGGCACCCCCGCAAATCCTGTCGGTGACAGATTCTTTGCAGAACATTGCTTTGAAATCAGCCTCCATGCTAAAATGAACAATTAGACAGCTACCACAAAGCCAGCATCATTTTGGTTCCACATCTGCACATCACCCATCAGAAAGGAGCCCGTGTTTTACTGGACTTTTGGACATCATCAAGTAACAGTGAGAGAGAGCTGGGATCATAAAGTACATACTGTACTGTACAGAGCACTGCCAGCCACAAACATCATGTGGAGGCAGCAAAATGCATTTTCAAATTGTCTTCATACGTGCTCATATGAGAAACAGAATTAACTGAAAGAAAACCAGAGAGCTGGTGGATGATTATAGTGACCATATATTAGCATAGCATTTAAGCTTACCAGAAGACATAGAAATATGGAATCATAGAATGGTCTGGGTTGGAAGGGACCCCAAGGATAATAGAGTTCCAACCCCCCTGCCACAGGCAGGGCCACCAACCTCCAGGCCTGGAGCTACACAAGGTTGCCTAGGGCCCCATCCAACCTGGCCTTGAACTCCTCCAGGGAAGGGGCATCCACCACATCTCTGGGCAGCCTGTTCCAACACCTCACCACCGTCTCTGTAAAAAACTTCCCCCTAATATGTAATTTGAACCTTCTTTCCTTTAGTTTTAATCCATTCACCCTTGTCCTGCCAGTGTCTACCCTTTTAAGAAGTTGATTTCCCTCCTGTTTGTATGCTCTCTTCAGGTACAGAAAGGTTGCAATGAAGTCCCCCCGCAGCCTTCAATCTCTAGGCTGAACAAGTCAAGTGCCCAGAACATTTATTTCTTTAGCCTGGCAATTTACAAGGACAATAACATTGAATTTTTTAATCTTTTTTGGGGGGGTGGTAGTGGTGGTAGTTGTGACAAGAGATCCATGTTCAGCTAAAGTTATGTTTCTGATATTCCTAATGGTAAAGTGAAGGTTAGGCATATAATGAGTACTTCGAGCAAATGTCTGTGGGCATATCCAGCGAAGAGAAATTTTTTTAGTTCCTATAATTTTTAAATTCCAGGAAACTAAACACAAGAGATATCTGCTTTATTTCATAACATCCAATTATGCAACTACTACTATTTCTAGAGATACTGGCCTATAAGAATTACACATTCAATAGGAGGGAACCAAATAAAAAAAGATACCCAAACAGCAAAACTTTGATATTTATGCATGAGAAGATTTTTGAACCACTCAGTGAGTCATTTTATGGAGCAATTAACTTTCCTTTTTATGTAGATATATTTTTCTTCGTCTGCCACCTTTTTAATGGTCCTTTGCATAAATTGGTAAAATAATTTCTCATTCCCTCAGAAACAACAGCTGCATTGTGAATTCCTGAATTGGCATGTCTTTAGAATATATTATAATAATTCAGAAACCGTTGCCATTTCTGTCAAGCTTTCATTCATGCGAAGGTTGCTTCAAACATCCCATCCTCCCTCCTTCTTTCATTGCTATTGCTCATCTCAGTTAGATTGTCCAGCCATTTCCCCTGCTCTCCCAACTCCCTTTCCCGCCTCCAGTTTCAGCTCGCTCCCTCTCTCTCAAGCTCTTGACACAAACCTCCTTCCCTCGCCCCTCCCTAGGTCTGGCTCTCTGTAGCCTTCTTGGTCGAATTAGACACAAATGACTTCTCTTGACTTTCAAAGCCCGTTGTGGCCTATCCGCTCACCACTGACCCTCTCATGTTCAATATCAAAAGGTCAGCTCTTGCTTCCAATTAGTCTACGCGCCAAGGCACCTTCCTCTCGCTGTAATGCTTTTCAAACAAGCCCAGTCATGCTCTTTCCTCTGTTGCCCCTCACACTTGGGGAAGGAGTCACCTACCAAAGCCTTCATATTCTCCCTGTTTAAATCCCCCTCAGATCTCCACCTTGCCTTCAGAAACCACAGCAAGAACCGGGCTGTTTGTATGCCAGGGCAATACTAACTAGATGGAGGGGAGGGATTTCTAGGGTTCCTCCCCTGTTTGTACCTATTTGGTGTCAGTCCTTTACAGGGGAAACACAATTTTTGTTAACCCTGCATTGCAGCTCCTCCCCGAGGATCACTTGAACCCATGGGTCCAGCAAAGATGCAAAAAATAATGAACAAGAGAAGCAATAATGAGGAAAGCATGGATTCTTGGTTTCTAGGGACCAGACGTTGCCACTGCAAAGCTCACATCAACTGAATTGTTACTGAATGAGAAGTCCTGGTTTGTCATAACTTCAGGATGAACTTTCTCCTTTCAGACAAAGCTGCGAAGTCTGGAAGAACCATACACAGCTCATGTGGTTCTAACTCAGTTTAAAAGGTGGGTAGAATTCTACAGATTTGGCAAAAACTATTTTGGAGCATGCCCCAACTACTAAAAATTCTTGCATTCTCAAAGAAGCAGTCACCAATGTACTTTAACTTGAGCAAATTCACCCACCTTGTCTCAGCATTTCTGTTAATAAAAGCTGCGCTGTTTAGGTTGCAGTTTTCCCCAAATTTCAGACTAAGGTATATACACAGGAAGAATCCATTTGGATAAAGGTTATATGTAATTGAAATTCTATTAAGTATCTGAAATTCATTCATATAGATAACTGAAAACACGGCCATTCAATGCGAGGTTTAAGGCAAACTGATAGATGATGCTCCCAGCTCCATTATTATAAACATAGTGGTTTATTATGAAGATAATTGTGGGTTGTTCAAGAGGAGGATGGAGATGTATGTGTGGGAAGTAGCAGAATGGAGGTAGCCAAGTGAGTAGACTGCAGGTGAATAGCTGAATGGCTTAACTGTTAATTTCCTTGGTTTTTTACAGTTTAGATTAGCATGCAGAGGAGTGGGATCTAACTCTAAGAACTTCCCTGAGCAGAGAAAAATCACACATAATGTGTACACTACCATGTGAAATACAGCAACACTATGTATTGCATGACGTAATTTACTTGAAAGTTGTAGCTTGTTGACAGAAAGGCCCTGCTGGGTTTCACAACCAGGGAATGTAGCTTTCATGAAGCAAATTATTCTTCAAGAAATGAGCAACAATGCCATTTGCTTCATACCTCTGACACAATATTTAGCTCTGTCATTTAAATATAATTGCTCTATTTTTACAACGTTAGTGCTATTGATAAATGCAGATTGCAAGGAGTAAGTAAATTCTCTTATAGTGATAAAGTGAGTGTTTATTTTAAAAAGTAAGAGAGCTGACATTCAACATTCTAGATATTAAAAAAATGTTACCATAATTATGGTAGTTTAATTATGGTAATGATTCAAGGTTTTTTGTGGTCTAGTATTTTTAATACTCCAGTGTAATCTACTCCAGTCATCCTTGACAGAGAATAAAGATGGGTTTTCAAGGATCACAGCTTTCAAGCTGTGTGGAAATGCCCATTTCCTGTCTTGAGAGTAATCACATACATGCACGCAGAAAAGACAACGATATTTTTAGTGGTATTTATAAACTGAATCTAGGACAAAGTGCATGTTTCTGCCAAAACCCAGTTCTTTCATGGCTAAATTCACTATGTACCCAGAAATCCCACAGTGCTAGTAAAATTGCCATCTTTAATGGACATTTCATCCCTCTGGCAATCTCAACCACAGCCTTCAGCATTGACACAAAGCCATCACTTAAAACCAGCTTGCCATTTTACAGTGAATCTAAAATTTATACTGTTGTACGAAGTTGGAAGAAAAAAAACAAACCCCAAAAGCTTCTTGCACCTGTTTCATGAGCGATATGTCAATATATGTGTGTACATTTTTTAACACATATAAAGTGTGAAGATTTTTGGCTCTACATTTTACATCCTTTCCTCTCTGGTGAAATTCTTTCCTTGTCTGTCTGAAATGTTGGGCTTCAAACTTAGTCTTCAAACTGGCAGCCTTGAACTCTGAGTTCAAATAACCATCATTTCTGATGGACTTGAAGCAAGAATCTGCATTTATGACATCTCAGGCAACTACACTCTCAAGATTAGTTAAATATGGCATTCATTTTGGTGCTGAGGGCAAAGATCTGATGATATCGGGCAGCAGAAGATTCTGCTGGGGCAGCCAGAGCCCCCAGATCTCTGTTTTCATAGTGATGTGATGCTCTCCAGAGTAACTCCTTTCGCTGTTTCTCCCTGAGCTCATGAGGACTCAGTGCCACCTGAGGAAGATGGCTCATTCTGGCATTGGGATACAACTTGGGTTTTATAGATGACAAAACAGGAAATGCTGCTAATATCTATGCCTGCTCTGTGCTCCACTGAAAAATGATTTGACTTTAAAGTAACAAAGTAAGATATGTAAGATACACTTTAACATTTATTCAGAACATATTGTCAAGATTTTCTCTGCAGCCATGGAAGCAATAAAATTATTAGAAAGACAGAAAAAGAGAGTGACATAAAAAGGATGGGAGGAAAAGGACAAACAAAAGAGACTAAGGAAAAGGTAAAATTTCCAAGCAGTCACTTGATTCTAGGGATTAAAGTTTCAAGAAGAACCTAGATGACAAATATCACAACTCTCAGTATGACAAAATCCTATAAAGTCATGAGAATTGACAATCTTGATTCACGTGGGTGTGTTCAAAGGACAGCATGTAGATAATTTTGTTCCTATACTGTACGTAACTGTAAATTTTGCCTGTCTACTCTTAGTTTGGCACCTTTCTGAAGGACTAAGCAGAAAGTAAGTTGCACAAATCTAAGAGAGATCCTCTTAACCTCGGAATACATTTCACAAATTCTTTTACATTGCTGACCTGCATCATATTTAGCAACATTCAAACTATCCAGTTTTTGGTTGAAGCTCTTTCTTACTGAAATAACATACTATTCTGTGGGGTTTTTTTTGGAACAAACAGTTCCAAATAACACAATGTTGGAAGAGGGAGAAAAGCCATAGTAACACATGAAAGAAGTAACATAAGCTTTATCAAGTAACTCTACCTTCTCATTGACTCTGCTGCTGACAGTATCCAAGGCTTCCAGGGACCATGCAAGAGTCAGTCAACGGCTGTGTAGTTCAGGACTGGAAACTTGTATTTATTTTACACAATCAGGAACGTCTTTTGGCTGCATTGTGGGTTTTTTTTTTTACCCACTACTGTCAGATTGGCATTTTGGGTGTTTATCTTGATTTCACAAAATTTTATCTGAAAGAAAAACACATTTTCTTAGTCAAATCAATGTAGAAATGAAATTGGTTTGGTTTCTATTTTTAAAAAGAAATTAACTTAAATTGTATTTGACAACTTAAAAGGATGAAATATCAGTATTTCATTTTGCTCAACAAAACATTTCCTTCAGCCAGAAAATTTACTGGAACACATGGGAAACTATACATGTAGAAGTACGTAAGTTCCTATCTCTATAGAATAAAGGTTACTGCCTGTTCAAAAAGTCCTTTAAAATAAGGTCTTTCTAAATGCTACCAGAGAACAGAGGAACCCTTACTTTTGAAAAGCAAGCCTAGAAAGAAAAGCGTCAGGAGACACCGTGCTAAAAATGAGCACACATGCTCCACCAGAAACTTGCTATTTGTTTTCATGTGCTGCTTTCTAAGGTGAATATTAAGAAGTTGTGCTGACAAAGTCCTTTTAAACTCATGATCACTTCAGCAAGTCTTACAGATTCTGGTACTATTGTGTATTGTCTGGCCAATTATTTTAAGTCAAAATTCAGTTGTATTTATGACACGCTGTTGGTCTATTTTGTGTTCATCATATTGGTGCAATTTTATCCATCTGAGACTAAGATCTACTCATAAATACTTCATGACTCTACTATACAGACCAATCTATGATGCATCCAAGCATGAGCACAGCTGGATACAAATATAGACAATGCATAGTGCAAGGAGAAACAATAGAAAGGGACAACTCTAAAAATTAATGTGAGTTAAATAAATCTGAAAGAAGAGCACATTTTAAAAGGTAATTCCAAATAATATTTTAGAAAGCAGTCTAAAAGGTGTTGTGAAGGGCTGGTGCTCATTTAAAGTCATTCACTTTTTTGGGGGGGTTTGTTAGTTCCCCCTGGTTTCCAACCAGTGCCTAGGCAATTCTGGCAGCCTCTCTGCTGGAAGCTGGATGCTGTTGCATTCACATTTAACATCATCTGGTCAGTGCTCACTCCCTCACAAAATAAAAATTGCTCATTCTTTCTCCTTCTTGTAGTTCAAAATAGTGCTGTGTGCTAGCCCTTACTTGAAGGACAAGTAGGCACACTCTACCTTCCATTTTAGTATGAATGACATATCTCTGTGTAACTATGTGGCAGGGAACAGATCTGTTTTTCTTTTTCTTGCTTCCTCAGAGTAAAACTGGGAATCACGAGTCTTTCTGGGGGATTATGAAAAATTCCTCTGAAGATTTCTCTCACCTCTGACCCTGGGTGCGTCATTTTGGAGCACCAGAAAGCAGCTTCAAGATGAGACTTACATTCTTTGGGCAGTAAATACCTTATTTTCTCTCTTAGGCATCTCCTGTAAATACTTAAACACTCAGTCACATGAAACTAACCTGTTGGAGAGGGCTGGATCACACTTCAAACTAGGTCAAGTACAGATTACAGAAATGTAGAAGTGGATCAAATGATACCCAGCTGGTGAAGCTTTGTGGAATCCCTGAAGAGGTCGGAGCTAAAAATGTCTCACTTTTATTATGTTCTGAGCAACCTGGGCTAGTGGAGGGTGTCCCTGCCCAGGGCAGGGGGCTTGGAACTGGATGACCTTTAAGGTCCCTTGCAACCCAAACCAGTCTGTGATTCTGTGATTTGTTTTTTCAATTTGAGGATATCTAAATAAATAGCAAGATAACCTACTGGGAATCTGTTTAACCTTTTGGAAACAGGCCTGGTTCCTGCATGCCAGCTGAAGAATTCCTGTGTGAAGGTCAGTGCTTGGAGAATCTGATGGGGAAGAGGACAGCAAAGATTAGAAAGTTATCTAATGCCACCCGTCATCTGAATAAAGGGAAAGCAGCAGGTATTGATCAGTCTCTGGAGAAATGTTGAAAGAGGGAGGGAAGGTCAAAACATGGAGGTTACACTATCTTGAAAAGGACTGAAATCAAGATCAAATGATGGAGTCAGGATATCAAATTCCCCATTTGCTACGTATACTGCAGCACAGCTGAAGGGAAATGTCACAAAGTGCACAAACACGCAAATACACCATAGAAATAAATTGTATGTCAAAAAGATGAGGCACAGGAATGCCAAAATATGACTTAGGACAAGCAGAGGGAGAATAGCGAAAATCTTACACAGCCATTAATGTAAAAGCCAGTTGTTTCTGGGACCTGCTTGTTGCAGATTTACAATTTCTAGCAGCTATTGAATTGAATTTGTCAGAGAACAAACCTCACGTATACAAAACATTGTATTTAAAAGAGATGAGAATAATGGAAAGAATTTCAGAAAGACAGAGAAACACGCTCCTGAAGGCACACAAGCTTCTCATTCTACTTTACAAAACCTTTTCTTCCGTTTGTGAACTGTTGCTGCACACCTTTCCCCAGTGCCTGAACTAAAACTGCTGAGGCTCTATACTTTTGGTTCTAGCTACCCCTCTTCAGCCCAGCACAACAAGAAGAACTGTATCAGTCATTGGCTGCTATGCAGGTGTGCTCTACAGCAGGAGTCCTGCTGCCATAAATGCTGTACCATCTGGTTCAAGTGGGAACCTAACACTATGACATGTCACAAATCAGAGAATTAATTTGAAAGAAAAAAAAATCCAACCACAAAGCAGAGATAATCAAACAAATGCTTGAAAAATGGCTTAAACCAGGCTGGAAATCTTGAGGAAGTATTTTGGAAAAATTCTGAAGCATGGGGTTATGCTTAAAACCACATGAAGCATGCTTATATTCATTTTTAATTAAACAGTGTTTTGAAGATTGCATGATACTCTAAAGCCTGAAAAGATTGTAAAGATGAAATTATTTCTAGAAAATACAGGAAATTTTATGCCTGCAATATTAACTCATCAGAATTTTATTTCTTCCTATCTTTAAAGGAAAATGAACCATGGAAGAGCCCATTTATCCTCATGACTAATGACATTACAAACATCAAGTTTGGTCCAGTCATCTGTATGTTCACTTAAGCCAACGGGATAGGTGAATAAGCATTTTGCAAAGATTCTAGGTTACTCTACATGTTAAATTACTGTTTTGCAACTGAACACCTACTGGGAGAATTGTAACGAATGGGTGAAGCATTTTCCACTGAACACTCTCTTCAGCATCATCTCATAGTGACTCTCACCATGATTCTAATTGGCAAAATAAATCTGGTTGGTGGAAACAAAGCCACGTAAAACCAAGTGAACATTTTTTTTCCTTGGTTTCATTTCCCAGTTTTGCATGTTTGATCCATGCAAAAAAGCCCATTCTCACACACGTTCGTAAAGGATGCACAAATACCAGGCCAAAAGTGCTCAGATTGCTTTCAGCAGCACAGTAGTATAAATAACAAGAGACTGTATGTGCTTTCAAAATACTGTGGATTTTTTGGGTTTGGTTTTTTTTTAACTTCCTTAGTCTGCCTTTATGCTTGTGTGGTGGGTTGACCTTGGCTGGACGCCAGGTGCCCACCAAAGCCATGTTGTCACTCCCCTCTTCAGCTGAACAGGGGTAGGGGGAGAAAATAAGATGGAAAAACCCTCATAAGTCTAGATAAAAATAGTTAATATAGAAAAAGCAGAAGGCCATGCATGGAAGCAAAGGAAAGCAAAATATTTAGTCTCTACTTCCTATCAGCAGGCAACATCCAACCACTTCCTCAGGAAGCAGGGCTTCAGTATGTGTAGCAGTTGTAAATAACAGCAGCCATCCTTCTCCTCTTCTCTCCTAGCTTCTATTGCTAAGCAGACATCATATAGTGTAGAATATCCCTTTGGTCAGTTTGTGTCAGCTGTCCTTGCTGTGTCCCCTCCCATAATCTTGCTCACCCCCAGTTTACTTATGAGGGGGCTGGGAAATATTGGAGTGACAGCCTGGGTGCTGTGCCAGCACTATTCAGCAGTAGCTGAAACACTGGTGTGTTCCCAACACCTTGCTGGCTACCAACACACAGCATGGCACTGTGAGGGCTGCTGTGGGGGAAATCAACTCCAACCCAGCCAGTCCAAATATAATCCCCACTCCTTGTTCGTAACATTTGTGTTGTGCTCAGGTCTCATATAATTTAATGCAAGTACATATCTAATACACATATATATCTTCTGTCCATTCCATTTTGTTTAATTCTCATTACTGACATCCCTTCTTAGCACCACTTACAATTTAAACTATCTTTATACCCAAATTATATAGACTTATACAGTATCATTAACTACTGTCCTCTGTCCTTTACCAGATATATATTAATCTTCTGTTTCCGTGGGCTTCCTCCACTCCTCCACATGTTTACAAATAGGATACAACTTGGGCTCCATCTGTCAAGACTATGGGATTTACAGTGAGAAGTCACTGGTTAAATTTACTCTCACAAGCTAACTGGCTCAGACACATACCTTTTCTTTATACCCCAACTTGAAGCTAGGGGAGCTACTCTCTTATACCCTTCAAAAATCAATAAGAACATCATTTTGCCATTTCTGCCATTCAAGCTTTTTCTCCAGAAACAAAAAGAGAATGAAACACTGATCTGAAGTGGAGTTTCCTTGATTTACTCTTATTTTTCAGGTAAACCGAGGATTAAAAGGATGATTTTATGAAGCATCCTATAACTGGATTCTGCACATAAAAAGAATAAATCAATACATTGATTTTTCCTCACTAACAAAGATAATTTACCACAAACACTATGTTTATTACAATTCATTCTGCTGTATTTCTGCCCGGTGAAGTTATTTGTCAATTGTAAAAGGGAAAAAAAAATGTTCTCATCATTCCCATTTATTGTCCTTCCTCACCTTTAACTGTTCACAAGTTCCATCAATAAAAAAAATTGCCAGCTGTTCTCTCTTGAATCTACCCAGCCAAGCCCTTGTAAATCCATGCCAGTAGAAGAAATGATGCTTTCTACTTTGCCTCAGCTAAACAATGCAGATATGACCAGAAAGTACAAGTATTTTCATCCACAATATAAGATCATTACATAGAACTCACAGCCTACTTTGCAAATTCACACCCCATCACTTACAGCAGGAAAGACTAACAAGACCTTCCAAAGCTTTTAGCACTTCTCAGTCTAGAAGTGCTCTACAAAATAAATAAATTCTGCCTCATGAGATTAAATTCTCATCTGGAAAAAAAAAAAATCTAGCACATAAAAACCCCTCACAACCCCAAATCCCAAAGCTAAGGGACATATTATAAATCTGTTCTTGCCTTTGGTGGAAATTATTTGCACAGATAGATGCATTTAAATTAATTGGACTATTCAGCATGTAGCTGCATAGCAGCGGGGATAAGCAGATCACAGCCTGACTGCAATGACACCCAAAGTTCCACATTATGCCCCTTAAAAAAAATAGTGGGGTGTAATGAGAATGATACTGGCTAGTCTGTAATGATGTGACCAGCACTCCTCTTCCCCAGTCACAAGATGCTAGGAAGAACCTAAAAAGATAATGTAGTCCATCTGCCTTACTAAAACATATATTTATGCAAGACACATTTATCTAGTTTCCAGTAAAGCTTTCCCAACATCCCTAGATAGTCTAGGATCTTGTCAAGTTGCTTTTCTTACCAGTTTTTTTTTTTTTTTTTTGGTTGGTTTTTGTGTGGGGGTTTTTGTTGGTTTTTTATTTTTTATTTTTATAATTCTCAGTATAAAGTTTTGTTGGAAATTATGTCAAATTAATTTTCTGTTCTTCTTCCCATCCTTTTACTTCATGTTTCTAAATTGCAAGTATTTTAAAACAGCTTACATTTTAAAACTATGGTTGCATTTTAGCTCACAAAACCCTCCTACTTGAATTTTTCTAGATTATATTATAAACCAAATAATCCTGGTGAACTTTACTTTTAGTTTTCTGCTCTAGTCAAATTTTTAGGTTTTAATCTTATTGAAAACCATCACCCCTGCTCCCAGTTTTCAGTGTAACAATATTCTGTGAAATATTACTGATTTCCTGTCATAGTTAGCACGTTATTGCCATCCCTTTCACAAGATACTATCAAACAAAACTGCAAGACTTTCTTTTATCTGAGGAAAACATCAAGAAAATGAAGAAGAGTTCTTCTTCACTTTTATTTATTTATTTATTTATTTATTGTTAACAGGTGCTTTTGATTCACTAAAAGCTTTCCATCCTCTCATCCTCTAATCTTTTTCCTCATCTTCAGGCTTGTTCTCACCTAGAACAGGCTCTTCCCATGTTCTTTCACTACTTCAATCAGAGTGATGGCGGCAGTGACTTGGAGTTACTCACCCTCTTTGGCTTGGATGGCAGTTAATTTCATGCTTTTATCCAGAATTTCACCACAGGCACCTCATTTTCTGAGTTCATCTTCTGTGAACTTCTTTTTCCAGCGATCATCACTAGCACGTTTTACCTCAAATGTGAATGTAAACAATGAGCCCATAACTAGCCAGAGCACAAGAGGGGGTGAGCAGGTACAATGGTGAAAAAACATTAATTCTGTTTCTTTCACGACATTTTTATCTGTAACACTTGCAACTGAAATGTAAAAGGTCTGGTTATCACCCACAGGCCACAGCTGGAGAGAAAACATCTGCCTCTGCAATGATAGCCATGACTGACACTTCCTTCAGGGTCAGAAAGGGATCCAAAGGTTGCTCTTGTTTTAACATGCCCTTTCAGCATTCTCTTTTTTAGCTCTGAAATATAATAAGTGCAAACTAAAAAAGCTTCTCTGGACATATCACTTAAATTTTTTCATCAGAAAATGTTGAGTTTATTTTCCTCTATGTGTTTTTATTCATTTGGGTCACTTTTTTGCCTAAGCAGTACCTTCCCCCTTGACAGGCCGACTTGCATTTAGTTTTTCTTCAATTTTTTGAAATCCTTAGATTGTCAAAATGACGTTTCAGTTGTCCTTTCTAGCACACACTTTTATTGAAGATGGTGAGTTGTTAGAATGGGGGAAAGAGGGAGAAGGTAGCATAACCAGAAAAGCAAAAAATTCAAACCAACTCTGAAATAGGCTACTGGTCTACAACAAAAATGAAAACCAAAATTTCCACGTGTGTTCTATAAGTAATCAATCATTTAAAAATGAAACCTCCTAAAAATGTCAATATTTTTCCTATGCTGGGAATATTCTGTCACAAATTACATGGCAGAGTAATAATTATAATAAATGTACAGCAAATCACTTTCAAATTGTCATCTTTACTTTTTCAAGTCTGTATTTCCAGGTTTCCCTTTGTTATCCTCTCCTTTGACTTCCTTTCATGCTCTCCCTCCCTACTTCCTCCTAGAAATAACCTTATGCTTCTCATCTCTGTGAGCTTTTAGAAAACTTTTTCTATATAATACCTCTCCATACCTTGGCTCCATCACCTCTAATATTTCCTGCTTCTCTTTGTTTTATTGTTTCTTCTTTGCCCTTGTGTTGATTCCCTAATTCCCTCAACTCAACACTCATTCTTCACTTGAGACTCCTCTAACTGGGTTCTCAGTAGAAAATGATGATATCCATTCCTATTGGGATGGTCTTTCTTTTGTCACCTATAAATCCAAATATTTGTGTCCTTGGGGGAGGAGGAAAGAAAGGTTTCTCCCTGTGTATGCAACCCACTGATCTGTGCCTGCTCTCTTCCAAATTCAAATCTACTCTAACATGGCAGACAGCAGGCAAAATGCTGCTGGAAGGAACTAGTGTGACAGACTGGCTAGACATGGTCTTGCAGAAGCACAGGCTACTCAGATGGTTGCATTCTCCTGCACAGAAATCAGCACAGAGGTTCCAACAACAAGGAACATATGTGGAGTGATGTGAATATGTTTATATTCCAACAGAGATGCTTTACAACACTTCATCCCTGTCCAGTTGACAAGATCCACCCTTGCTGCCTCTCAGATATGGTTCCCTTGAAGCAAATCTGAGGTTAGATCAACTGATCAGCAGAGAAGCTGATCTCCAAGACCGGGAATAAACTTGTCTGAATTACTAAAGGGAACAATGTGAAGCCTTTTATTTCCATGGTCAGTATGAATGGGAAAGCAGAATAAATTAGGATGTGAAACCTTTTTTCATGGTTTTCCTCCCTATGGAGGATTTTCATTTTATATTTTATTTTAAGTGATAAGAGACTCAATCTTGATGTCGATGATCTCAGCCTGGCAACATGGGACCCATTTCAGTCAACGTCTCTAGGTACAGTACAAATAATAAGTAATGAACTTGGCAATATCCAAATTTCTAAGAGAATTTTTAGAAATAGTATCACAGAGATTAAATGTTTCTTCTAATTTTTTAATCAGTTTCTCACAGACAGCAATGTACAGGTGTCTTGACCTTAAACTTAGGTAATTATTATAATTAAAGAGCTAATACACCATTCACAAATGTCTGCTGCAGTATCTCTATTGTCTAAAACCCATTATTCTGCATGTAGTTCCTTTTCTGTTCCCTGTTTCTTTGGAACCCTTCCAAGATTTGCTCAATTATTGTTTAAAGCCTTTCTTAGCATGTTAGTGTGTTGGTATTTTGTTCTCTGCATCCTATGACTTATGGATTATTCCAGTTTTGGAGAGATATTTTCTATATCCATTCACAGACATTATTCATCCCATACCCAGCAAATATAATACCCTTCCAATCAATCATGACTGCTAACTCCCCAAATAAAACCATCCTTTCTTTATTATGTTAAGCAAATTAGTCAAATGAATGTTTTGTAAAACTTGCTGCCTTTTCTGGTCCCTTGGCTCCCAGCCTGTCTCACTCCTCCTCCCCTTTTTTAGTTCCTTTATCTGTGAGCACTACCCATATACCTCAGCCATATTTACAGCATTATTTGGTCTTATTAATTTTGTCACTGAAATGAAGGCTACACAAATGACAGACACTGCCAGTGTGGCTGCCAAACCACATGCTTTCCGAACCCAAATTTCTGTGCAAGTAAATTTTAAATGGTTTTGGTTTGGGGGCAGGAGGGAGGTACATTCACTGAAGCTAAAAATTTCAGTTTCAGACATTTTGAAGAAAACTAATGCATTGATTAAAAGAGAGCAGTATGTCTCTCCTACAGGTCACCTCAGATAAAAGAAAGATTGGTTCAATTCCTTCTTCTGCCTGAGATTTGAACTGCATCTTCTGGGAAAACATTGAACTACCATGTTACAGAGTTTTCATATTCTGGGATAAAGACTCTCTCACCCTCTCCTGCTGATGCTATTCCACTTGGCACAATAAATATACTTAGGTGTGCTTAGAAACAGTGAAAATGGATAAAGTAACCTAAGGTCTGAACCCTAGCTCAAGTTCTTGCTTCAATAAATACCTAAATATTTTTAAACAAAACAGAACTTTAACAGGAAAAAAATGAAGGAACTTAAACCAAAGTATCACACAACACAGTCTTCAAGGCATCTCATGGACCATGACAAGTGCTGAGGAGGACAGAGTATGGAGCCCAGGCCTTCAGCAGGTGAAACACATAACAAAGGCTGTGGACTCACTGATTTTGTGAAAGTACCATGGATGACTGCTTTTCTCAGTTGAGAACAGTTTGGCCACTGTATAGCAACTTCACTGGTATTTTTGGCATGACAGAAAACGTAACTTGCAGAAATGTTGCTCAAACCCTAATTAAGTTTAATTAATCACAACAATAATAAAAGTGTACATCCTTACATAAGTAGCTTAGGGAAAGGAAGTGAGATATTTTTGCCAAACCATATCCTTGGAGGTTAGAGTTCAATGGATTTCATTATTATAGAAAATAGCTACCAACGTGGGATGGTAGGAAGGACAAGAAGTGAACAGTAAAGGAGCTGGGTAAAAAAATATACAACCACCTCTATCACTGATCTCTTCAGTAACAAATAAGTATTATTGCTTAACATCTCCATTGCTGTTCTGAATTACAGGTGAAGGATGGATACCCACTTTGGAGATACAACCTCAAGTTTCATTTCCTATGAAGTGCAAATCTTAAGGTGAAATTTTTTTGTTTTGTTTTGCATAGTCCATATATAAAAAAATTGAAAAATGCCAGTTGTATCATTTCTATGGAAAAATGAAAGAATGCAGAGATCTGCTTCATAACAGCTTAAGGACTTGCTTCAGTCAGGCACTTAAGAAAATACCTAATTTAAAAAACAACTGCAGTCCACAAAGACACACATATATAAAGGCAAAAGAACACACCACAAATTGATCTGTTAAAAATGTACTTCTGTCATGCTCCTGAATATTCCTCCCTAAAACATGGGTGCCTTTTAAAAAAGAAATCCCTTATATTTTCAGAAATTATGTTTTCTTTTATTCATAAAGTGTTCATTAATTAAAGCAAGCCAATATTGTCAGCAGAGATGCATCTGTTACTCTTAGGAGTCTCCAGGACAAATCCTGTTTTGGTGACGTCTGTCTTACTATTGTCCTAACGGAGCAAATGGCTAGAGACCATGTTCTTTCTGATGTATATGTGTTATATATGCAATTAAGTCTTGCTATAGTGAAGAATCACTGTCAGCAGAGATTATTTTAATGGATGTACAGTATTACTTTAAACTAAGTCTTCACCATCTGTTCATCTTAATTATAAATGCAAAACCAACATATCTTACATTAGCATCAGAAAATGGGGAAATATCAGTGACTGAAATGTCCATATATACTCTTTGTGCAATACTGCATGCATCTGTGCCATTTTTCGTCTCCTCTTCCAAGCAGCACAAATTGGGAAGGGGGGAGGAAAGAAGGGGGTAGAAAAGTGCTTATTCCTCACACATAATTTTCTGGCATGGTTGAATATTTTTTCTGTCAAACAAGGATTCATTATAGAGGATTTAAATATACTAAGCTTCAGAATGCTTTCCAAAAGTATGTACTCTACTTGCACTGGTACTACATTCAAGCTTTTTTTGCCTGTTAGATACACAGGGAAAATGAAAGAAAGAACCAACACATTCTAATGCCATCTAATAAATCACCAAAAAGCAGGGAAAAAAATACACAGGAATATTTTTAATTTAACCAAAATAAGACATAATGACGACACGAAATTTTAAAAATAGAGCTCTGCCTTTCTAACATGTTACTTTTTACAGACCATGTGGAATTTGTTTAAGAAAGTAATAAAATAAGTGAGACTACAGCCTTGATGGTGGAAATCCATGTCTACAATCTGCTTCAATACTGTAGCTTGCTAGTAGATGTTTGGTCCTAGAAGCATTCATCATTACTATGGGAAGCAACACTATAACCATTAAAAGTGAGTTAAGTTTACTGATTTTTAAACAATGCCACCTCCTTGCTGACTCGGTTGATTTAGAAACCTACTGTGTTTCGTGGGTGCCCCATTCAAGAGCAGTAACCAGAATTTGAGTGTGCTTGACAAAGGGTGCTGACATACATCTCTACTTGGCGTATGGCTTGAGGCAAACCAATGAGCCAGGGAAAGAAAGTGTGCCCACTGGTGTCAGCGTGGGTGGGGTGGCTCAAGAGAGTTTATATAGTAACGTTTTCATATTAATTTTTATTCTTGTTTTAGCAGCTTTCTCAAAATTTCATGACCTATTCTGTAGGTACTAAAATTGTCATATAAGAAAATATCTGAAATAAAATTGTATCTGAGTTCTAGGCCAAAATAACCCCATGGAAATCATAAGCAGCATAGCACTGGAGAAAGATAGTGGTAAATGATGCCTCAGGTTCCTAATCCTTCCAGGATTAGCTTCACAGCGCTGGAGTTTATGACACTATAAATTAATTTGCTTTTCTGCCAGAGGTCTAACACTATAAACAAACATAAAGCCCGAGCTAACACAGTAAGTACCGCTCTCTCCCCTCCCCTCCCCTCTGGCTACATCTGCAGCTACTCTGAATTCTACCTCTTGCACCCACAGGAGCAGATGGCATCCAGACATTCTCACTGAGAAACTCTGCCCAGTTCCACTTGTAAAACACTTTCTAGACTTAAACTGAAATTAAGAGTTTGTTTTCTCAGGCAATCTAAACATTGTTCAGGATGATATAACAAGTACATGTATCCTCACAGGATTATGACCCAGAATGAAGAGAAACTCAGGGAAAATTATAAGCTACTGTTTGGCAAGATACTAATTTGTGCCAAAACCTTATGTGAAACAAAAACAAACAAAAAAACCTCGGCAACCAAAACCCTGGCAAGATTCCATCACCCCCAAAGTCTTCAAACTAATCCTCATCAAATGTGAGAGTCAACTTCTAGCCTATCTTGCAACCAAGATGTGTCCAAATCCAAAGCTGATTTGGCTCATTCATCCTCACATTACATAAATATGACTGATTATATAATTCCCTATTTTTTCATATTAAAAAATATGCATAGATCAGTCTAACTCCAAACCAAAGAAACAAGATTAGCAGACAATCCCTTTTTGTAGATTCTTATCACTAAATGATAAGCACTTCAAAGAGATAAGCTGCATTGTGGTGTTAAGAAGGATAATCAAATTCAAAAAGAGGTATAGGATGCAGGACCCGTTGATATATAAACAGTGTGTCAGTTGCAAGTGTCTACAACTACAGTATGAAGAAAAACTTCCATGCAAATCTTTAAATGTATTAGTGAAAATAGGTTTGGAGAGGTATTTCCCAACAATTTTTTACTTTGAAAGTTGTCAGGAAAAGCACCACAAATCATTAATGCTAATAATTCGTACTGGGGAAGTGTGTATGGCCTTACATTACACCATCTTACACAACAATATCAAATATGAAAATCAAAAACGTTTTGTAATAAACAGCATTTTTGCTGATTGCACATGATTACGTTAAGCATCTTCTTCTAACGGTGTCACAGAGGTGATTTAATAGCTCCTATAACTAATCTTCCCAGATGACCTCTCCCCTCTGCTGATGAAGCCTATTCAAAACCTACTGCCCTTTGCTCATTTCACCATCTTTTATTTCTGAACTGTTTTCATCATAAATACTTTTGGCAAAATTCTTCTTTCCTCTGAGCAAATTTTCCACGGACATTGCATCTCACCTGTGAGAGTGATCTAAAAAGAAACACACCCTTATCACTGTTCTCATTATGGTTGTTATTTACCTGAAGCCATCAAGTCATCAATAAATATAAGAAATCACTGATCAGGTATCTGACACCTGCATAAAGTACTGCAGTTTCCAGCTTCTTTCTCCCAGCACTGGATGAAAATGCGGCTCTGAGAAAGAAATTCACACAGCTCATTTTTAGCAAACGTTTGAAAGGAAAACCCATCTCCTAGAAATACCAGAAAGAAAAAGAACGTTTAGAAATACTATAATTTCATTCACATAATGCAGAGAAAACTTCATATATAAAACCAGGTAGGCATGCACTGAAGAATGCTGTAAACCCACTGATAATAACAAGCCACTCTTAAAAACAAAAAAACCCAACAGTTAAGCTAACCTGGAAGGATTCAAAAAGCAAGTTATAGCATTACAGCTGAATTGTAAGGCATTCAAAGTTACCATCAATGTCAAAGAAGGCGAAGAGGAGAGAAGTAAGAGTTCCCTATGAGAAATCTAGGCGGTAACAACCCATGGATCCCGCAGGAGCTGCAAGCAGGTTGCCACAAGCGAAGCAGGAATCCCTAGAGGGCAGTGCATAATTAACAATTTGAAGATGCAGCCATTGTCACAAAGACAGGGACTGCTACCCAAAAACGTGAGCCAGCATTTTGTTTTCAGAGCAGCTTGCTGATTACACTACAAACCCACGTTGTTTGCGCTTATATAATAATGAACTAGTTTCTATCATAAATATTTTCCTCTAGGATCATTAAATTTTCTAGTAAAATGCAGGAATTACAGAATGTATGGACAACAACCAGACAGAATGAAGGAAAAGCAGTAAAACACTCCTGTTGGTGGGGAGGGGGGATGGGTAGAAAGAAGATGAAAATCAAAATCATCAAAATCTTCTTGATTATAAAGGTAAAGTAGAAATTGAATTGATACTTATATATAATTATTTGTATATGATTTGAAAAAAAAAAAAAAGAAGAGCTACTATTGAGTTCATAAATAAAATTAAAGCAAATCAAATCATTGCTACAATCAGATTTTTCTGATTCAGCTCCAGGCTTCAGAAGCTTCAGCTTCTGATTGTTCATATGATAGGGTAAACGAGTCAAATTTGTTCTTTTATTTCTGGATAAAAATAATGTGATACTTACGATGTCTGCCTGCAGAAGCTATCAAATGGCGAAGTACCTTTATTCTTCAGTTTTAAACTCAGAGCTAGCTATCCGAACAGGCTCAAAGGATGCCGGAAGAGGACCTGTGCTGTACAGGACTGTCAATCAGTAAAGCTGTGGCTTCACATTTTGAATAATGTAGGTGCAGGGTACAGCCACCTTGTGAGCAATTTTAATGGGTGCCTCTATATGGTGTGTGTATCTGCAAGTGTTTGTTTTTTCCCTTGAGAATGCAGATACCACAGGAATTGTGGCTATTCATACCTTACACCAATATACACACGACACACACAAATATGGCCCATCTATGCAATTTTCAGCTGCTCTCCCTGATCCCAAGTTAGAGCTGATAAATAATGTTAATGTTCTTTTATACTGAAACCATATTTTGGAAGCAGAAAACCAATAGGGAAATAACTGCACCTAGACAAGATTTTATCTTTTCTATGCCTTTTCTTTGTTGTTATTGAAGATTAATTCCATTCTCTAATAGTTTCAACCACAACCTTCCAATTCTGCCCTCTAAGCATGGGGTTCTGCACAAAGTGCTATCCTGCCATGAAGATTGCCATATTAAAGACACTTCTGGAAACTTCACATAAATCATCAGCTTTGCAGGCACATGAATCAAAGTTAAAATTTCAGAGACAGGAAGATAAATATAAATTATTATCAGGACAGAATCTGTCCCTGTTTTTTCTTTGAGGAGGTTCATTACAAAACTCAGCAGGAAAGGAAAACAAAAAAGAAGGGAAAAAAAAGAAGAAAAAGAGGAGGGAGCATGTCTTGATTAAAATACCCAGACAATCCAGACTCCTCAGATCAAGTCTTCTTCTCGCCCACTCTAGTTTCATATGAGACACATACAGTCACTTAAAAGGTTACAGTGTATATCATAGTAAAAGTCTTCTGTATGGCTAACTTCAAGTTGTTGGGGCTTTTTTTTCCATTTTTTTCATTGTTGAGATTTTCACTAACTTTCTTTCTTTCTCTCTCTCTTTTTTTTTTTTAATGGTCTGTGGTCAAAGCTCAAATCCAAGGACTAAAATTAAACAGTCTGACAGTATCTTCAGACTGCCTGAAAAGTTATAGACCTGAAGTCTATAATTTAAACTCACAAGTGCATTACCTTGTATTTAGAGCAGGTTTAAAGCAGGATGGAAAAATCAGGGTTGCAATTTTATAAAATACTCTGTTCTTCAAAAAGAAAAAAAAAGCTTACTAATAAAAATTATAAATTTTCCAACTTTCAGAAGAAAAGGGGGTCAGAGGAGTTAGCATTGAAACAATCAAAATATTTTGAAAATTTCAAAATCATGTCAATCCATAAGTTGAGTTTCAGTTTCAGAGCAAAGAGCCCAGAATGTTGGAAAAACCTTTAGAAATTCCTCAAAACCAACAAGATGTTATGGTTGAAATGAGTCTGGGGGAGTGGGGGTTGAGTGAAAATTTTTTATTGCATAGCAAAGCACCTGTATTTTATATGCAAGAGATCCAATAGAAATGTCATGAATGTACCTGTTTTCTAAGAAACAGAAAACTATACTAAGAGCAAATGACAATCAGCCTTCAATCACTATTGCCCTTGACATGGTGCTGTGGGAGAGACTATCACCCATCCAACTTACAGAAGTAAGCTTCTCAACTACAGAATTCTGCTGATGAGAACACCAGGAAATCCTTTTTCTGCAGCTTTCATTTCTGATGTTCTGGACTCCATTACATAGTATTCCTTCATCACTGACTACATTTTATTATTCACTGTAAACGTAAAATACTTACTTTATTTTCTATAATGATAGGTATATCCCTAGTAAAGGGTCCATCTTTGGAGCCTTTCAATTCATGTAAAAATAATGATTTAGTAATCTATTAATATCACTTTACTTTTACTGGCCATATATTCTGAGAAAGTTGTAATTTTTTTTATTTTAAGTTGTGAAAGCGGGGTAAAATTCCCATTATTTTCAATGAATTTCCAATAGATTAAACAACAGTAGCTACCTGTTACTATCTCATACTTGGAGTTATATTTTTCTGTAATGCAGATCCCCCAGACTTCAAGAATTTGCTTCTGATGAACATGCTGAATTAATTAGAAGAAACATCCCCTATCATCTCAGAACAAAAGCTAGTCACAAGTAACCTTGAAATATTATCTATTTCATGAAATGGTGTAAACAAGAAACTGACAACTTTTAAAGGGCAATTGGCAAGATTATATGTTTCTTTCCTAAATTACAGATAAACTGTGATAGTAGGAACTCAGTAGGAGCCAGGAGACATTGTTTCTAAGGGATTTAGGTTTCACCTAGCCAGTTGGCTGGTACCCTATCACCTGCCTGTGAGACAGAGGTTTCCCAGCTTGCACAGTTCTACATAGCCAAGACCTGGGATCTGCTGCCTCTCACAGCACTGCTCACAGCATCACAATCTTCATCTCCTGCCTGGACTGCATGGCATTTGACATGGGCCGCAGCTCTGCGTCGGGAGCTTGTGTCATAGGTTGTTGATGCTGGTCTGAACTTGGGATAGGTGGCCAACTTTTTGCAGCCCAAAACCCAAACATAATCGTTAAATTACCATTCCTTATAAAGACTGAGAAAAAGAAAAAAGAAAACAGCAGATGAGAAAACATGCACATATGTAGCGAGTGGCCTTCTTAGTTTGCTTTCTGACATCACTTATCAATGGAAAGCACTCAAACAAACAGCCTACGTATGAAACCAGACAATTTGCAGAGCAGTGTTCCAGAATTTACAGCGACCATGGGAAGAAAATTCAACAGTGTGGTGTTGAACTGTAATCCCACTGCCTACACACAGCCTGACTGGGGTCATTGCTTGTGAAAAGCAAACACTCTCCTCTTGATGGCATTTGAGAGTTGGCAATGCTATATGAATCGTTGCAGCATAGGAACAAAGTGGCACAACAAACCAAGATCTATACCCAGAGCATCTCCTTGAGGCTGGTGAATTGATGAACTTCCAGTGAGCTGTGAAAGACCACTGAACAGTATAGACTGTTTTTGACACTACTTCAAAGGTGCCATAAGTAGTCTCCAGGATGCAGATGATAGGATAATTATAAAAGTGTACATTTTTTCTTGATAGCAGGCATTCCCAAGATATTTGATCTATCAAAAGTGATGGGCTAGAAAATAGTAGTAAAATCCTCATAGACTGATCCAAGCTGCAAACCAGTGATCTGAATTTCTGTATTTCCAAGAGCAGCCAGTGGGAATTAGATGGAAGTTTTGACTGAGTCCTACTCTACATTTTATGTATTTCAACTTTTCTAAGTGTAGCTTCCTTTGGGAAACTAATTTGCTTCATTCCAATTCTCATTCAATCACACTTCATGCTTGTCTGTTGATTCAAAGTTGGTAATTTTCACTAGTCAGTTGTAATGATAATTGTGAGGTTGAAAGGTCATAGAGACGTTAAGCTCATCCAGGTTCCAGAGAAACTCCAAACTCCACAGTGCCAGATTAAAAAAATAGAAAAAAGAAAAAAAGAAGAAAAAGAAAAAAAGGGAGAGATATAATATCTCATAATGTCCTAGCATAAGAAAGTCTACAGTGTGAAATTATTACTCATTATATATCCTGGAATTCAGATGGGAGTGCAGCCCTAGGAGATAAATCCATAGAAAACCTGGCTTTGTTTTCCTGCTCATAGAACTAATTTTGGGGGTTTTTCCCCTCAGTGGTAACCCTTGGAAAATACACTGTGAAGGATGAAAGCTCTGCTCTCTACCTTTAGGTTAGCATTAAGATACCTATCAACAACACTCTCCCTATAGGCTAACCTACTTAGATTCTGGTTTTCTCTGTTGAAAAGTTTCTACTTTCACCCCCCACCCATAAACAGATCTAAGACTACTTTCAAGCACAGTTAGAGAATGACAGTAGTTTCTGGTTAGCACTAGCGTTGGCTGAATCTCAACAAGAGCTGCAGTTCTATTGACCAATTCTCTGCTCCTGTAGTTTTTGAGTTAAATAATTTTTTATAGATTGCTAATGCAAAATAAAAAATTGTAAGGTTTTTCTTATGTGACTTATTGAAATTCCTGTTTGGATAAAATAACAAGTTCTTCTAGCTACTATAATTGAGGAGGTTCTCTTCTATTTACAGAGTAGCAGCACAACAAACTTATGCTATCTCAGACTGCATGGCATCTGGCCCCAGGCTCAGTTCAGTTGCTACATGCACTGCTTCCTGTCAGAGTAATTAAGTGCATTTTTCTTGATTAACAAAAATCCAAACAAGATAAAGAGCTAATTTGCTTTCTGCTCTGGGTCCCAGTGGATGAAGCCTGTACATATTTCTTGGGGGTTACCATTTTCACTTTAGTACCGAGATAAATCTAATGACTTTCCTGAGAATGCTATAAACAGGTTACTCTTGGATGCAGCAAGGTTTTTCCAATAAGAGATATTATTTAAATTTATACTGAAGTCACTTTAGGCTTGTAGAGCTGAAAGGAAGGAGCCAATGCAAACAGAAATACTTTCTTGTTTTATCTTCTTGTAAAAAAGAAGAGGTGCAGATTTTGAGTTAACACTTGCCAGCAAATGAAAGTTGCTATCATTTCAATTTGCATGAGAAACAAAGGGTGAAATGATACATACAAACCAAATCTGACCAGGGCCATTTTACAGTTCAAGCTATACGAAATGCAATAAATGAACATCCAGTAAAAACAATGGTATTTTGTTCTGACAAGTGAACGTGGAAATACTTGCTTATATGAGCATTCCTTAATTAAATACCATGGCGACTGTCTGGCAAATCTTATGGAAAAAAAAATCTAATAAATAATTAAAATAATTGGAACTGAACTGAATTGGCGCTGAAGTTGGCACTCTGGCACAAAAATAAATCTGTATATGAATGGGAAGTAAAACCACTTTATCAAGTACTTGTCAGATTTAGAAACACAGAATGTATGCCCCAGGAACTCCCCAGAAGAAGATCTAGGAAATTTACACGTATATCTCATTTTCTCTCCCCTTTTAATTTTGTTTTCAAATCCCCACAAATTCTAATTGCATAGGAATAATTTCTCCTGTACAAGGTGACCCCTTGGAATACCTTAAGCTCAACCATCACATGATCCCTTTGCAAAGTATGGGGCTAGAGGAGCAACATAAATCTCTTTCCTAAAGCTCTGTGTAGGTTTCTAACATGCAAAGATTTATATTTTTTATATATATATTTAAATATCCTTTGTTTCCTATGCACATAAAAATGTAAAATGCTTGAAATTGCTGTTACTTTATACTAAGGAGTTACACCCCAACAGATCAAACCACAGTCTGCCTGATGTGACATGACCAGCAGCAGGCCCATGGGTCACACTGAGAGGGAGCCAACAATTCATGGAGGGTGAAGACTTCTTGGAAGCATCAGAAGTAAAAATGGTTACATTTCATATTAAAAATGTGCTAAATGCCTGGCATAGCCTGATCATTTGGGGCCACTCAGCATTCATCACTAAAGATGTGAGGTTATTTTTAATACCCTTGCAGGTCATCTTTCAATGAATTTGCACTTCAATGATTATCTTTGCTAAATCACATATTATACCTACAGAAAGTAAGGAAACTTACATGTGCTGCATGACACCCTCAGACAGAACATGGTTCACTGCAGCATGAAGCTCATTGTAGTTCCCTAATGATTCTGTTAAAATTCTGGTCAGCTTCTCCCAATCAGGTACTGGAAAGTAACGAGGTTCTCCAACACCATGGGCAAAGTGGCAGTAAATTAGTGGCTTATGGATAAATACGTGCTCATCAACACCCTGGTGGTAACAATATAGAGATATAAACAAGTGTTCGCCCAGCGTATTAACCCTTTATCACAGTTTTCTCTCGTGTGTGTGTGTGTGTGTGTGTGTGTGTGTGCACGTGCATGTGCCTGCTTATGAAAAGCTGCTGGAGACTGGGAACGATCCTGCAAGCTACGGAGCCAGTATCAGATAGTATTTTAATTTTTTCCATCAGCCTCTGGCAGCATGCCATTGCTAGAAGTCTAGCTTCAAGATCTCTTGGAGTGTGTCTTCTCTCTGGAGACGGTTGAAAAGTGTATAAAATGTAATGCAGATTTTGGTGATAGCTTTTCATTTCAGCTCCTTTTCAGAAGAGAAATGAATTCACCCAAAACTTACAAGATTATTTTTCCCAGGCATTTTATACTATTTGTGCCTAGTTTCATGTAGTTTTACTCTGCTTTCTTGGAACGCAGTCTACTTTGTTGTATTCTCCACTGATCCCTAATATTCTCCTAGTCTTCACCATAGCATGCAACCATAAGGTGGTAGCATCTGAACAGAAAAAAGGTAAATAGTCTCATTACAAAGAAGAAACTTGAATAAGTATGCTTCTTCAAGTAAAACAGAGGACAGAATATTTCTTATGACTGCAGTGATTTTGTTTTTATCTTCTCTATTATATTGAAATTATGTCCATTCAGACCAGGAACAAAATTTAAAAAAATTTCAGTAATAAATCATCTGAAAACTATATAGTTCCAATTTCATGACATCCTTTTCAACTTCCTAGTGCTTAAAAATTAACACAGCATGAAACAGCAGACACAAACAGATACAACTTACCTCACACTAAGAATCACAGCTCAAAGTACTTTCTGTAGCAAGGATGACAATTCTGTTAAAACGTTCAATATCTTTTTTTTTTTTTGTCTGTACATTTAACTGAGCAAGTATGGATGATTTCATGAAGCTATGAAAGGACCAATTTAGTAGGAATCTGTATATCACTGGGGTGGTGAAGGTTTTCCCTACAAAAACATTTTCATTCAAAGACGTTTCTACCTTATAAATGATACTGTCAATCCCTTGTTAGAAACTAAAATGCTTTGGTCAGTGAGACACATTCTTGGGTCACCAAAACATGAATATTTACTTCCCACAGCATGTATGTTTAATAAGAAGATAATGACCTGTTGTAAAAGGAGTTCCATAACAAGGTTGTGTGTTTGCCTTGGGAATGGTGAACCCTTCTCCCTCACCCTCCTTTCCTGGGATTACAACAAAGACGAAAGACTATTTCATTTATCTCTGACACACCTCTCTCTCTTCAGGAAAGGCTGACTGTATCATCCCTACTGGAGACCCAGCTTCTGTTTAAAACATCTTTTTTCTCAATTGCCTTCTTTATTTTGTATTCTTCCCGACTTCACTCTCAATATAGATTACCCTGACATACTGAATACCACAGGACCACACCAGCATTATAAACAGCACATCAGACTTGAGATCGCCTAAAACACTTTTTCCCTTGTTTCTGACACGTTGTTCTGCTCGACCCTTTGGAGTTTACTTCATTAACTACCACTTGGCTTCTCCAACTTCTTACTGGTTGTTATCAGTCAACAAACTCCAACCTTCTTAAAGACAGTGAAAACGTTCCTCTTGCCTTTAGGACTTCACTCAGAGTTCCAGCTCCAGCACTGTTTCTTCAATTGCTTCTTCCATTTTTAGGAATTGGGGGATTGGTTTCTGCCTGAGTGGTAATACAAAAGCATTCACTGAGACTTTTGCAGTACAGTTACCCAGGGAGTACGTGTCCAGGAAACATGTTAATATGTATTTGGTGAGCAGGTCGCTCAGGCAACTTCCCCTAACATCTTCATATTCATGTACAAGCTAATTCAATATTTCAACCAGAAAGATTTTCACTATGCTTTTTATAACATTGATTCCCCTTTGCCAACCTCACATGCACTCTTTCATGCTTCCAAAATTGCTGCTGTCTCCCACGCACCTGCTGATGGTCTCACACTACTGCTTACTTTTTGCCAGCTTGATCCACAGTACTAAAAATGGTCTCAGTCACATAGAAAGTGGCAGCTCAGTTTCTTAAAAGCTAACCCAGATAGGAAGGCTAAACAAAAAGCAAACCAGCTTGGACAAAAATATTAATGCCAGGTTCACTGGGTGGACAAATGTTATGATATTTTTATGATATATAGTAAAAACCTTTTTTTTTTTTAATAGTAAAAAGTTTGTCCAGAAATGTTGGATGTGTTTTCCTTCCACTTTTTTCTTTCCTTCATTGTCCCCACTTTCTGCTTGCAGCACACACCAGGCAGTGCCGGAATTGTGATGAGTGTGCTTTTTCTAGAAAGATCCTGGCAGACTTTGTGGGCATGAGACAGCAGAACAAAATAGGAGGACTAGTCATATTTGAGAAGATAGCTATCGTGGCGTCAGTTGAATGTGAACTTGCAAAGTGTTGAGTAAGGAGATGTAGAGCTAGCCTCTCCAGTGGAGTCACCTGGACTCTTTGGCACCCTGTGTGCTTCCCCACAGGCCACTCTGCCAGGCAGCACAGGGTAACTCTTGTCCCTGTACTTGCAATGAGTGAAAGTACAGCATGTGGCTGCGGCATTACAAAACTGGAAGGGAGGAGGAGGAGATCTCAGAGGTTGTACTTCAGTTTTTTGGAAAAAGACACAGAAGAGACAGAGGAAGCCATCAGCTTTAATCCAGAACCCAAACTCTGTCCATTGCTTTGTCAGGCTTCATCTATCAGATGTCTCCTTCATAGACTGTAGCAGAGTGGAGAGATACCATGCAACCTTTATGTGAGCTGCCTGCAAAAGGGAAACAATCTAGCTATGGGGGAACCAGGACTCTGCAGGTATGTTTACCTGGCTTTTTTAAGGTAAATGTCCAGAGACCATCAATCTGCCATATTTAGATTGTTTATGGCACTGCAGTCAGTTTGTTCAAGGTTTGCACTTCATGGCAGAATAGCCTGCTGCCTGCTGTACAGACAGGCTCAGAATAAACACATTTGGGAGTACTACCATTTGCAAACAATGGTTGACATTCAGTTTTACAGCAGTCTGGAATGCAAACCTAATTTCTTAATCTTATGGCAGCTTGACATAGGTGCCAAAATCGAGTTTTCCAAAAACTCTTACTGCAGCATGTCTGTATTTTGCCCTTCATGTTGTTACAAAGTCATCTATCACATTCATGCTCTTGAGTGGGTGAGAGGCAGAACTCAACATTCTGGAAAACTGGTCTTACCCTCTCATTCTTACTAGTTCCCTCTTCAAGGATGAGTGCCTTGGAAAGGCACAAGAAGTAAGATGTGAGCTTTACTAGTAGATTTAGAAAATGCAAAACTTTTAACTATAAGCTTCATGCAACAGAAACCTAGGAATAAAATCATGACCATTACATAATGTATTGCAATTTTGAAAACATTAATTATAAACCACAACTTCACCAGGAGTTTCAGACCTGGCTAAATCTGGTGCAAAAGTATGTGAAACATGGTCGAATTTAATTTCTTTGTAACCTTTACCCTTCGGAGTTATAAAATAGCTTTTGAGCTTACAGGAGAATTGTATATTGAGATTTTATAAGCATGTCTGTCCTGATAATTACAACAGCCCAGTCACCTTATGGCTGAGTTCTCCACTGCCTACATACGCTGCATTATTTGTACCGGCCAGTGGATCACCATAAGAAAATGACATTACAGAATTTAGATGTTCAGTTACTCTGAGCATTAATATAACCTATACATGTATATTTGGGGAACTCACCACTGACTTAGATAGAAACATTAAAAAAGAAGTGCTACATAAATCACATGAGAATCTAGAATGTTTAGTAAAGAGAAAGAGCAATTTATACATGCAAGGACTACATGGAAAGAGCTGTATTACCTGGGATATATGCATCAATTTTCTTAAATTAAAAACATAATTGAATCCAGTCACTGTGGGTAGAAAGTTCTGGGTCATATTCTGATAGAGATAGATTTCACCTTATGAGTGAGATGATAGATTTCACTACACTGTAACTGCAGCTCCAGTGCTGGAAAATGGTATTTATGGTCCTGCTCTATATGGTGGTTAGAGCATCCATCTCTGGCAAGCGGAGAGCAAACAGAGAGAAATGTCTCCAAGAGATAAAAAAAGTATGTGTGGAGAAAAGAATAATTATTTCTTTTAAAATATATCCACATAAATATTTTAATAATACTGAAACCCAGAAATTGAAAGCACAAGTTGAAAAGGTTTTCACAGCCAAAGCACACAGTGTTAAATATCTTATTCACTCCCTGTCTCACTTGATGGAGATCATAATTACTATCAAGTTAGTCTGAAACCTGCCAAATGAGCCTGACTTCAGGGCAGTGTGCTCCTTTGCAGCTGTTTTCTTTCCAGAATGACTAATAATCTGTGTATATTTAATCAAATTGGGATAGTTCAGAGTCTGAATGATGTTTAAAAATATAAAAAAAGGCAGATAGCACCTTAACGTAGTACCAGGCAATGTGGAACTGTAATAGAGTTGTTAAATTTCTTAAGAAGAGTACTATATTGATCCTGTATCTTGGATCAATTCAATTATAATTCTACTGTAAACTCTTTATAGGCTTTTTTAACAGGCATTTAAAAATAGAAAAATTTAAAAAATTACCTGAGTTTTTTTCCCTACCAAGCCCTCTCAGGTGCAGTTCAGATAAAACTGGTCAAATCACAGAATCTCTCATTTTCAGAACATTTCTGAAAGAAAAAAAACCCCAAACTGAAAATCAGAAGGTTAAAAGCAACATATCTTCCAGCTAAACAGAAGTTTATAAAACTCACATACTTTTGCAGAAATTACGTTCTTGATCAGTCAGCATTTCAAAATGAAATCACGTTGTTGAACATTCCTAATCAACCTAAATGTAAAATATACTAATATATACAGTGACACAACTTTGATGGTCTACAGTGAAATCAAGCTATATGAGAAGCTATTTGATATGGGTTTCTATACTATCCATAAACAAAAAATTTGTTGGCAAGTTAAATACAGTACAGATGGAGAGATGATTTCAGGCAAATGCACAAACATGATTTTTTAAAAGTCTATACATTTCCAGGTATTAAAAAATATTAAAACTACACAGATAAAATAACTTCTTAAGAGACAACTCAATATAAGGCAAAGAAATTATGCCAGACCAGTTCAAATATAAGCGTAACAGGGGTCTAACAGTGCAAAACGGTAGCCAGGTACAAGGTCTGCTATTGAAGATGAGGGCTCCTACACTTCAGGCTAATTAGGTCTCAGTTTCAGCTGTCTTTAGTAGGCAAGAAGACATGAACCTGACCTTGAACTCCTTGCACAAAGGGATAAATGAATGGTTCAAGCATCAACTGAACTTGCCCCCTGAAACACTGTTCCTGCAGTCGGGACACCAGTCTGTCCTGATTCTTACAGCCAATACTGACTCTCATGACTGAAATCAGCTTATAGAAAAACAGTATGAGTTAATAATAATGAAGTGTCATGGTGTTATTTGGGCTGGTGCCTCCCCAGCATTGTTCAAGGTCAGGTTGGATGGGGCTTTGGGTAACCTGGCCTAGTGGAGGGCATCCCAGCCCATGTCAGGGGGAATATAACTAGATGATCTTTGAGGTCCCTTCCAACCCAAACTACTCTACGATTCTATGAAGACTATAACTTTAGTTTTGATAATTGAGCTTCTCCATAACCCATTATTTAAGTTAGCAATACAAGTCACAACTCTCTAGATGAGAAAAATTTGTGTGTGTGATTACTTGTGATGACATACACACATGACCAGCCATATTGGTTCAGAGTGAGAATTCATCCAGAGTAAGATGTGGTCAGCAGCAGACATCTGAGGAGACTAAAAAAACAGCACAAGCACAAATTATAGTTCCCCCCTCCCCCCGCCCCAATACTCTCATAGCCACCTCATTATTCACACCCATTTCCAGGTATCTTATGTATATTTTTAAACAGCATGGATCTCCCTGCACAATGTGCCTGGTGACATGTCCTCCATTGCAAGATCCCCCCAGTTACTTTTATCTTCCATTTCTCCCTTTTTTCACCAGTTATTAAGCCATGCAGCAACTCTTTCCTACATCATAGCTGTGTTATTGCTTTGTAAGTCCTTAGTGTGACATATTGTCCAAAGCCTGTTTGGAACACAAGCAGGCTAGATCAGTCAGACCACTCTAATGCTTGCCGTTCAAAAAATGCCAAGAGATCTGGTAGACAGATCAAGCAGTTTCAGACTTCACAGGTTTTGGGTGGAAACTGCTTATTACCATTTATTACTATTCATTCTGTCTTTTGATACCACTGTTCCTTCCTCAGTTTCTTCATTTTTGGGCTGACCTTTGCTGGTGTCCCCACTTCCTCCTCACTGAAAAGTCTCTGTGGGAATAGCCTCAGTTTTACTCACAGCAAACATCAGCCCAAAAAATGAGTTTAGCTTCCCTGCCTTTATTCTCTGAGTTGCCATTTTATATTCTGCTTATCAGGGGTTTCTGCTGATGTGATTGGAAAAAGGTTTAGTGGAAATTTTGATCCCTGAAACCAGTTGCTCCGTAAACTCTTTTGGCTACATATAAAGCCAGTTTAGTCTTTGCAGTCCTTCTGACTTACTTTCTTTGGAAACAACTTCAGTTTTCTGAATGGTCCTTCCTATTTGTAGTAGCTTTCTTTCCTTTGCTGATTAGTCATGCCAGTCTCCCTTTACCTTTTCTGAAGCCCTTCCTGAAGGATGGGGCATGTTCTGCTGCTGTGCCCTTAGCACAGTGATCTTCTTGCTCCCTGGAAGGATTTAATTATTTTAGTGGCCCACTTTAGCTTCTTTTTAGTGGACTTCCCTTTTTCACAGAGTTGCTCTTTTTGAAGTTAAGAACACTTGTGGTGGATTTTTTGGCCTTTGTTGCTCCTGTGGGGGACTGAATTGAAGTACATTACAGTCACTGTCACAGAGCAGCGAGTCCATTGTGAGATTTGGAACCAGACCCTGCACATCACTCAATACACAAACAAGCTGTCACTCAGTGCGGTCTAGTTGTTTAGGGAGCTGATCTCAGCTCCCCTCTCTGCTTTGCTGCTCAGCCAGCTCAGTCACAGGTGCATGGCTCTGTTGGAGGATTTGCTCATGGTTCTGTCAGAAACAGGATTAAAGGAACCAAATTACTGTTTCCTTTAGTAGACTATGCATGTAATAAATATGGCAGAGAAATAAAACAGCAGAAAAGTGTAGTGCCTGTTGAGGTAAATCTCTGTTACATGCACATCTTTGCAGAAACGTTTTGCCTGGTTTTGAAATTTAGACCCTAACTACCTTAAAACTGGAACCCCCCCTGAGCCTAAGTTCAGGTACAGGTAGTGGCAGCCAAGATTCAGCACAAGGCAGGAAAAACATGTCTGCTATGCAACTGCTGCAAACAGCTCCTTTGATCTGGCAGAGGAAACATAACCAACACACGCTCCCTAAAACTCTCAAACAAATTAAATCAATTTTAATACAAAATAAAGTTAACCTTTAAAAAAAAAAATAAAAGGCCCCCTCAGGAAGACTTTTGCTCCCTTCTTTTCATTCCTCATGAAAGACAGAGCTATCAAGTTCACTAGAGGGTTCCATATCTCTGCACTGTGTGTGGCAGGTTCCAGGCCCTGCCAAGAAGAGTAGCACCATAAATCCTTAAGACACAAAGACAGACAAATAGTCCTGCTGGTGTGTGAAGGTTTGGAGACCTCTGCATACTCTTTTGCTGTACTCTTTAGAGAGTCAAAGGACTTTTAAGGGACCTGGGGTGTCTTATGCCTGATTCTTGTTTTACAATACAGTGCTTATTTGCCTATGCGGGCTCCTGGGGATGCCTTGGCAACGGGTCTAACTGAAGGTTTTCCTATATATCGTGTCCCCTCAGGACCTTTTATCTGGTACTTACAACTGTGTCATTCATTGTCTGCTGTGTAAGGCTGTAACAAAATGTTAGGATGTTCATTCTCTTTAAATTAAGAACTTGAGTGTTACTGTGAGCAAAAACATTTTGTTAAAATATGGCATTTGGCGCACCAACCCAAAGATGCTGATTTACTGAAAAACTTCCAGCAGTGGGATTCATGCATGTGACACACTGACAATTGTGAATTTCTTTTAAAATCAGTTTCTGTCTGTCATACCTATGTAGTTACAAAATAACAAAGGGATAATAAAGCTCAATTGTATATTCACAGTTTGAGTTTTCTATTGACAGATCTTCACAGTGAATGCTTCTGCAAGAAAGTGTGATTATGTAGCTCTCTGTTAAAAGAACTGAAAACCTCTCCTTTGTTACAACTCTCTTACACACCATTTCTATCATTTGGAACCTTTTAAGGGATGTGTCAAAGTTGACAGGCCCAAATTTGGCCTACTCTCACCAAATTATATTTGTAGATTTACAATATCTTCCACATAGGAGAAAATCCCAGCAGTCAGCCTCTCCAAGACAAGGGCTAACTTCTTTGCCTAACTGCAGGTCAGCCAATAAGCCAGCAACAGTCTACCCTTTTGTCCTACAAAATGCAGGTTTCTGCTCATGTTCTACACCATCCCTCTTCTTACGACCTACATATTAAGTTGGTATGGGGCTGAAAATCACTCTGCTTACTCATTTACCTATGGGCTAGATGGCTTTATTTGTTCATCTTGTTGCTTCTAACCTTCCACTGCACCACTGAGAGCTCTATTATATCACAGCTGTGGGAGTGCTCTACCAGAGCTTTACTTAAAACTCACAGAGACATCCTTTTGGATTATCTTCTGTCACGCATCAGTATGAGATTAACAGTGGTAGATAGTTTAAGTTCTTGGATCTTTGTTTTCCAGCCTGAAGTTTATGTTAATAGTATTTTTTTCAATCTATAGGAAGGATGGATGGTTCACTTTGTCCAATGGAATCCTGAATCTGTATCACAGAATCATAGAATCAGTAGCAGATTAAAAAAAAAAAAAAAAACAACCCAGAAATAAGAAAAAAAGTTAGACATTATATGTATATAAATAACGAACTTCTGTTTGGTGAGAATCCAAAGTGATTCCATGAATTAATAAATTTATGTGTTTAAAAAATTACATTGGGATATTAAAATGCAATAGTCAGGCTGTTGATCTGCTTTTGACAAAAGAAAAAGAATAATTTCAAGTCATAAAAACTATTAATCTCTCAGATACTTTAAAAAAAAAGAAAAACAAAGGACAATCTAGATTCGCAGACTTGCAATGCTTGTCTGCCACTCACGTAACAACAAAAGAGAAACCCAAAAAGGATTCATTTGAATGCATATGTCTAGAGTAGACAGTTAGATTATAATCTCTCTGGTCTAGACTTATTAAAGACCAGTATCCAGAAGATAGTCACTTTGATCTAAGCATCCTAAAGTAATTACTCTAGACTCCTAATCAGTCTTAACCACTTTTCATTCACACACAGAGGTGTATTTTATGGAAAGTGAAATAGCCGCAGAGGACAGACTAAGGACATTTTCCTTACTCATCTCCTGTCTCCCCAATCCTTTTGGAAACTTTAACAGGATGTACAGTGGGAATTTAGAGTTCCTGGTCATATAATATTTTAAAGCTTTTCAAGTAAAAGGGTAACAAGCCCTGAAGCTCCCAGGGCCAAAAGCTCCCAAGTCTGTTGGGCTTTTGGGAAAAAACACAGCAACATCTCTTTTTTCCCTTTCATTTGGCCAGCCCCAAAATATTTGGCATAACCAAAATTCTGACAAAACAATAACAGCAAAATACTATAATACAGTTAGCAAACAGCCTATGTAATCCTTATAAGTTAGAATATTGCCCTTGATTGGAAAAGGAGCAAGTTATACAAACTCAGAAACTACAGCTGAAAATACATTTTTCACCCTGAGGCTCTGCTTCCATTCCTTGTTCCCTTTGCTCACCCTGTGGTGATGTTGTGCTGCACTAGTTATTGCTTAGCACATTGTGAAACCTTTCAACACACCAGGGAGGCTGTCTAAAGCAGGACTTTAAGTAGAACCCAAATGCTAAAAAGAATTGCAAGAAGTAGTCGACATTAATCTATTCTGTGTGATTTTAATGTCCCAGTGTCTGTACAAGTTAAATTTACTTTAGGTCTTCAGTTTTGTTTCCAACAGCTCTTTTCTGCAGTACCAAACTAAACTGCAAGATAATGTGGAACCCTTAAAATCTACATCTACCCTTGAGCCCATGTTTCTAAGTCTGTTCATCTAAACTCTAGTAGTATTTTTTTTCCTGGCTATGATTTGGACGTTCAACAATGCTGCATAAACACCTCTGTAAATCACTGGAGAACTTCTCTATAAGATTTCAGTTGCTTTCTCTGGCAAGTATGAAAACATCTCCATATCATTGTGCTAATTCTCCTTTTGCTCATAGGTCTCTGTCTTTCAAAGAAGAAATATCAGTTGCCTTCACAGCTTTGTGACTTTACATCCACATCAGGTGGGAGTTCCTAGTGATCTAAGGAACATCAATAACAGAATTCTCTGCACGTAGCAACTGGGAACCCACAGAAATCCTATTAGGCTCTGAGGTTGCTTTAGTCTTCCTACACACTCTGTTTATGCTGAAATGTTCTCTGCGAGTTTTCCTCATACAAAAATTTCCACAAGCAGATAGCAGGTGAGGAACCAGAGACCTTGGAGCTAGTGCACAAGCTAAACCTCCCACAGCTTACCACCTCAGACTTACAAAAAACTAGTGGCTTTTATGGTGAGTTGTTTTCTTTCTGTTTTCTTATCCCATTCTGCACTCCCGTGCAAGGACACATACTCCATGACTCCCTTGCTCTGAAATCTCAAGTACTCAGCACTACAATGCGTACTGCAGACTGAATCAAAGGCCAGTTCTTACACCACTAAAAATCCCAAGCAGATCCTAATAACAAATATCATCGACTGACAACTCTTAGAACTTTTACTGATGGCTGTAGTCAAGGCATTACTGGATTAGAGCATGAAGCTAAATGGAAGAGCAGGCATTAGCATCAGGAATATTAAGATAATCACTGAAATTAATTACCTTTAACAGCCCAAAGGAGCATAATTTCTCTGTTTTCTGTTCCAAGGGATTTTGAGAACAACTGCCAACAGAGTAGATGCAGTTACAGTAAGTGTTAAGGCAATGCCTCAGGCCTATGAATCACCAAGCAGGTGTTTCATTTTAAGTACAAGTCCTCCTGTGGGATCTACCTGACCCAACTGCTCCAACACCAACTGCTTCAGAGCCTAAATATAATTTTTTGGGTAGTAATTTGAATAAATTTCTTCCTCTCTCCAGACCAAAATTAACATGGTCAGATACAATTAACCAAAATCATACGTGATGTTGCTTACTAAGCATCTCTAATACCTAGTGATTAATAATTAGAAGGGGATACCACAGACATAACGTAAAACACTTCTACAGTTTTAAGCATATTTATAGCTTTCATTGTTTCAAACCTTGGAAAAAATCAAATATTCCTAGTATATGTTTGGCAGAATTTCCCTTTATGCTCTGCCTTTAAGGACCTTTAAATAAGAGGTGCCAGACTACAATGTTAAAAAAGGAAATCTTTATCTGCTTCTCATGATGATGAATTGTGCACTACAGGAAATGGGAGGAATTGTTTCCTCACTGGGGTGTGGACACAGGGGCGTTGAAAGCCTAACTCCATTTAAGAAACATCCTTTAATTTTTTTGCCTTCTCTCACACATTTGCTCTGCAGATGCTGAAGGTCCTTCAAACGTCAAAGTTAAATAAGATCTTCATTCTTCAATGGTAACTGAGAGGACATCAAGCCAGAATTTGCAGATTCTGGGAGCTGTGTATTTCTTTGCTACTGAAATGCATCCTCCCTCCCCACTATTTTCCTATTTATTTTGTGGATTTTTTTTTCTTCAGCAAATCCTGTGCAGGAATCTCTGAAATTAATTTTATTTGGCTCCAATCATGGCACTGCAGGACTGCAGGATGTACACTAATAATAGCTATTATTTAAAACTTAGGAGGAGGGCCACAAGGATGATTAGAGGGCTGGAGCACCTGCCCTACAAAGAGAGGCAGAGGGAGCTGGGCTTGTTCAGCCTGGAGAAGAGAAGGCTGCGAGGGGACCTCATTGCAGCCTTCCAGTACCTGAAGGGAGCTTATAGGCAGGAGAGGATTCGACTTTTTGAAAGAGCAGATAATGGCAGGACAAGGGGGAATGGACTAAAGCTAAAGGAGGGAAGGTTTAGATTAGATATTAGGGGGAAGTTTTTTACAGAAAGAGTGGTGAGGTGCTGGAACAGGCTGCCCAGAGAAGTAGTAGATTCCCCGTCCCTGGAGGTGTTCAAGGCCAGGTTGGATGGGGCCCTGGGCAGCCTTGTGTAGATCCAGGCCTGGAGGTTGGTGTCCCTGCCTGTGGCAGGGGGGTTGGAGCTCTATGATCCTTGGGGTCCCTTCCAACCCAGACCATTCTATGATTCTATGATTCTATGATTCTATGATTCTATATTCTCTGCTCATGTCCAACAATTCAAAATTGAGTAACTAGTGTTCTAAAATCCCTGTAATTTCAATTATCTCTCCCTCCCGCTTGAAAAGTAAGTTATAGAACTAATAGTTTATACCAGGTAAATAGTCATTTAACTTTTCACATTTATGACAATGAGTGATAGTTATACTGCATTAAATAAGCAATTTGCTCTCCTAAAAAACATGTCTAGATTTTATCATGGATAGGTAAAAAGGATGTCAAAAATTCTATCAGAATTGACAGCATTTCTATTAAAGAGTTACCGTTCATCATTAATTGAGCTAATTGAGTTATACAGACACTGTGCATAAGGTTTTTTTGTCCTGATTTTTTAAATCCTTTTTTTTTCCCACCAGTACTGCTCTGAAGCTATTCCATTGATTCTTCTACATCCTAAGTGGTACAAAGCAAAGCTATGGGAAAGAATCAGGCCTGTTGAAACATATGGAGCATTACAGTTACAGGCACAGAAACACAGGAGATGCCGTGTCGTAACTGCAAGGGACTTGGACCACTGCATAATTTTCTGATAAATTGATAATCTTGGCAGACAAAGACCTCTTTTCCAACTTCAGCATTCCTAACCGACATAATTGAGTTCCCTTTCTCCAGAAAAGCAGCTACAGATTATTGCAAGCAAATTGCCTTTGCAATATGAATGAAGAGAACCTATTTGAAGAGACAAGATGCAGAAATACCTCTACATTAGTAGCAAAAGCATCCAGACACTTACATAAGTTACTATACTTGTATGTTTTTAAGATACCATGTTAATATGACAAAGTAAATTAACAGGTAATGTAAAAAAGTGGAAATAGACAGCATTTAAGAATACACAGATCTGATAGTCATCTGACATATAACCAACACCGCAAAACTAAAATGCAAGTAAGATTACGTTGCATAGTATTTGTTACTCAGTGTAGTAGAATACTGCATTTTCCTGTCACTGAAAAAGTAGTGAAATGTAATATTGGAATTATTGCAATATCTATATGCACATTTTCCCATATGAATGGTATGCCATAAACATAACTCATCCTACTACTGCATGATTATGTTGAAATAATATAATATGGCCATAAATGAAGAGAAATGATGTTGAATTGCTTGCTGTATTGAAATACTATTCAAGAAGATCAGAATTAAAATAGGGACGCTTAGTAAATAATGCAGCAATGGTTTTATTCTTTGAAAAGTGTCAATTGTATGTGAAAATGAAACTGTAGATACACTTCAATATTTATCACGCCAGGTACTTTATTCACATTGTAGAAAATAGCCATATCGATGGCAGAAATGAGGTATGAAGTTAGCTTGTGTAGTGGATAAAATTATAATCTATTGAGGTGGTGGGGAATGAAAAAAATTGGTTTCTACAAATCTCCAAATGAAAAATAAAATACAGGGCTTCATAATGCTTTATCATTTAGCTGAACCTATGAACTGGAGGGCCAGACAGAAAAATGAATATGCTTAATATGTCAGATGTGGTTTTTGTATTGGAAAACGCTTTACAAAATTCAGCCATATTACAGTTATCTTGCTGTTTATATAAAACATGATAAGATAAGCTGTGAGTGAAATAGTTGTGGATGAGGAAGCAGAATTGTCTCAAGATTATAACAGGCTCTGAAAGATGGGGTCAATTAGTTCAATTCTTGTTCTTGCCAGTAATAGACAGTGATTTCTTGGGCAAGTCATTTAACTCAGTTTTATCTCCTCCATCTGCATAACAGATACGCTATTATTAGGTCCCTCACTGGGATGTTATGCGGTTTAATAGTCTTAACATAGAAGTCCTCGAGTATAGAGTTCTACATAAACACAACTATTTCATTCTGACAGATGGCAGCACACATGAGCTAAGACTGCAACCAGCTTCCACTTACAAATTATTTTCCTTTACAGTTCTGGCTTGGTAAACTGACCTGACTTAAAAATGTGGGGTGTTTTTTTTTCTTTTCTCTTTTTTACCTGAATGAATGCAACACTGCAACTATTTCTATCAATAAAATTGAGAAAAAGAAGAAAAATTAGCAGGAAAATAAGGTGCTAGAGGGCATGGTTATACCACACAATTTAGCGTGATGCAGAGACTGCAGGATTAATGCTTGCCAAGGTAATTACAGAACTCAGACAACCCAGCTAACCTGGCTAGTTAGCCAACCTTCACAGCCTTGGTCTGAGGACTCAACAAGCATGTGAGAATTCACCACTTCGTACCAACTTCACTGGCACTACCTTGAGGAATCAAGCTACTACTTATGATATCATTGGCTTACCTGACACTGATGACTGTGGAAAATACTAGCACCAAACCTTCAAATTCCCAGTGCTACTTCTGAAAAGTGAAAGACATTTAACTGAAATTTTCTCCATCAAAAGCTACTAAACAGAGAGACTTACTTTCCAGGTGAGATAGTGTAGGTATATAGACAATTTGACTGAGGGTCCTCTACAAGAATATCCTTGCAGACCTTCAAGGAGAAAATTATCCCCTCAGATGACGAGTGAATCTCTCTTAGGTACCACCAAACAGGAAATATCTAAAAGATGGATATCAAATTATTAAACCAAATCAGTGAAAGGTGCTAAAAGACACCTCATGTACAAGTCTGAAGTAGTTCATCATTATAAGAAAAAGGATGAGTATCATCAATCATATGTGGCCATATAATAAACTAACATTTTTATTATGTATTAAAAATGTCTAGTTGCTGCAGGAGTGGTACAAATGCAGGCCAGGAGCAAGCTGGATCTTTCAGAACAAAGCTCTCAGCAACACATGTATCCTATTCACCCAGCGAAGAGACAAATGTAATGCTACAGCCTGATTTTCCCGTGCCAAAGAACTTTGCCCTTATTGTGCCCAACAATACTATCACCCTCCTTCAACGGTGCTGTCAGGTCTAGCAAGGAGAATGTGTAGGAGAACTGCCACAAGTGCAAATGAGGGGAAAAAGAGGGTGGGGAACTGCAGAAGTCCATGGTACATTTAAAAGAAAAGTAAATGAATTGTCACTTAGCTCTTTCTCCACAGGAGAGTGCAGATGAGAGACCTGGAAGGTCATTGGGAGTTTCATCATTGGTAAATATGGACTTAGACTGAAAACACTTAATCTGGATCACTGACATTTCCCAGAAAAATTGTTTATAAACAAGACCTTAGGAAAGAATACAATTAAAGAATTAAAGAATCAGAGAAAACCATCAAGGAGACCTTAGAGATGGCAGTAATATTAAGGTAGGGTGGCTTTGTTTGCGTTGGGTGGGGTTCCAACTCCAGAGTATAGCACAATGACAAAACTGTACTGAAACCCAAATGTTAAACAAATTTAATTTCCATTAAGAAATGCAAATTCTAAAAAAATCAATATGCATTTAGAAAAATCTGAGCCACTACAATCTGAGAAAAAGCAGATACAGTGAAAAGCAGCAACATGAGAAGTACTTACAACAGAAGAGACACATGATGGAGACAAGGAATACAATGTTAGACTTGAGCACACACTGCATTTTGGAAATCTTGCCTTGCAGCCAGAACATCACTGCTGTGAAGCTTCATTTCGTTACAATTCTTCCTTCAAACCGAGATCTCTGCTTGGATTTCATCCGCTGAAGCAAATGTGGCATGGAAGCACATGGTAGAAATTAGCAAGGAACCACTGAAGAGAACAAGTCATCCTAGCTCCAGCTACTCTGGTAGTAATTTCAAATGTAAATATCTCAGTTTTCTACCAAAGCATTCGGGGCTGCTTTGCATTTTCCTTTTTTTTATTAAAAAGTTATAACTTTTGCTGAACCTTTGAAATGAAAATAGTTTTAGTCAGAAAATAATTTTTCACAAAAAAAATGTTAGAAAATCTTGGCTTTAGCAGTTGACGTATATTTGGATGAAAAATTAAATAAGGCTCCAAGGCTTGAGATTCTTGACATATGTTTGAGATTATACATGAGATCTCAGATGCTTCTTGAACGTTTTTTTATTGTACTGGCTCACTGATCACTTTGTTTTCTCTTTTTTTAAAAGCAACAGCTGTAATTTTACTAGAATACTAACAGTGAGAAAACTGCCAACCACACTGAGCAGCACTTTAGAAAGGAAAATGCAGACAAAATACAGAGAAGAGAGATGCATCTGGCTGTGCAATATTATCTTTAGTAAAGCAGTGAAACTTCCTGTCCTTTTATTTAAGACTAGAAGCACTAGAAAATGTACTTATCCTTCCATAACAATATCACACGGTCATCAGAAGTAGCTCTTCTCTAATTAGAATTTTCTCTGACCAGGCAGATAAGAAGCATTAAGCAAGAGCAGTGCAGCCTAATACCGAAAGCACCCTTCAGTCTCAGCCAGTCTGCAAAATGCACATGGATACGTGGCTCACTGACGGCACTGCAGGGGGCTCGCACAGTGCATGACACTGACTTACCTGTAAGAGGGAGATGAAGTCCATCCAGGCAGTGTAGTCTGCCTTTCTCTTGGAAAAAGATCACAAATTGTTTTCCTTTGCTGTGCAAATCCTTTCACCTTGAATAAGCAAATATTTACTAATGTACAGAGTTCACGTCTAAGTTTCCATGTGGCCCTGTTCTTGCTGATGGCAAATTGGGTTTGGCTTTCCAGCACTTTCAGCAAGATGTTAAGCTTGTTTCAACTGCAAAAAATGCAAATTTTCCATTTGCCTCCTCCAGTTTGGATCTTAGAGACATAAATATCTCTGAAAGTTTGGGCACAGTGCCCGTTTTTCACTGCTTACACTCATGTTCCTAACACAAAGTAACAGCCCAAATAATGAAAACCCAATGATATGATCTTGTAAATTATAGTACTTTAAAAAAAATAATAAAGTAAAATATAATAACATAAGCTGTGGTAAGTAAGAGACATAAACCATGCATCAAAAACAATCCAGCATAAACACTTTGGCCACTGTGCTCTAAATGGTAAAAACGCTGATTTTAGAGTGAAACATTTCTTATTGGATTGCTGTCACCCTAGGTCGTAGAACACCCTAGGAGTGCTGTTCTCCAGACACACTGAGGTGAAAGATGTGGGGACCAAAGCAAGAGGATACAAGCCTGCCCTGAGAAGTGTGACTTACAGATCTTGGACACAGGGCTTGAGTTGTTCCAAGAACCATGCCATTTTCTTTCATCATCTTCCCTGGCCTGAAAAAAGCTGGCAAAGCTTAGGCCAGATTTTGTCTTTAATGTGCAATTGTTCACATGGCTTTAGAGTAGAGATGATTAGACTAGAATTTTATATTGAGATGAACAAGAACAATGATTTAAAAACACACCTCAAACTCATGCTGAGAGGCTTAACGGATGCACAGAGATTCGTAACAGCAGCAGTGACACGTCTCCAGTATAGATACATCCCTAGGTGTGCCCCATGTATTGAAGTAACCATCATGGAAACTTTTACTCCAAAATCTGGAAAAACCTGGCCCCCACCACTTAGGAGGAATAGCAGAAGGATAGCTGAGCATCACCTCCCTCATGCTGACAGGTAGTTTCCTAGAGGTATATGGAAGTCTACTGACATTAGGCAATGAACTCAAACTGAAGTGTCCTCACTCATAGATCACGTTATGAAGGAGCAGCCAGCCAAAGAGCTCCATTGCCCTAGGAACTCTCCTGCTCACCAGAAGGAAAGCATGGTGAGAACAGTGAGCTCTGCTTTACCTACACAGTATACACAGCCAGGGCAGCTTGTGCATGCTGGGACCAGAAACCAAACAAAGCTGGGCCTTGGGAACATATTATGGTCCCTAATGTCTGCTAATATGCACTGTTATCATCACCCATGTTCACTAGATTACCTTGCACATACTTCACCTTCATTTAGCTGTACATTTAGCCCCAGAAGACTGGGCATCCTTTTACAAAGCTGAAACCTAATCCTGCTTGCTCTGTAGGAACATAATCAGACCAAGTTACTCATGTAAAATTGCCTTTTTCTTTCACATGCATTAGTCCTAGAATAGAACACCTCACACCACACAAACAGAATTTAGGTTCTCCTATAGAATTTTTAACTCTGCATCAAAGAATTACAATTTTTCATTTCCCAGATAGGGAAATGAATATTCTGGGCTTTGGACCTTTTCATTTCCCCTTTAGGGTAATTCCAGAATATGCCCTGTTAAGCATGTTGAAGAGAAAGTTTCTATGCATTTACTACCTCTCATCTTCCTACTTTCAAAATATTAATTCATTTTTTTTTAGGTCCACTTGCCAGCTTTGGATCTTATGTTATTAACACTGAAGATGATAAATACTTACTGCCTTTCCTGAGAACAGTTGCATAGTATCAAGCTCAGTCTGATATATTATTTATTACTCAATGTAAGGGTAAAGATGTATATATGTAAAGGTGTATGTTCCATTCATGCATTATTAGTCAAATTTATAGGAAGAAATTTACACAATAAAATCCTTCCCAGTTAATGACACTTAGAAACTTATCACAAAGCAGCAATGAAATAACCAGAGTTCTGCCAGCAATCTAATAATCATCACATATTTGCAAGGCTGCCACAAAACAACACAATTCAGAGTTCTCTAGAATATTCAATATTGCAATGAAAACCACAAACTGTAGTTCAAATACGTCTTCACTATGAATGCATTGGGTCATTTACCTTAACAATGTGAACGTGCTCTCATTATTATGTTCAACTTGATTAGTGTGTAGTCTAACATTTAAAAGTGCACTTCAGATGGAAGAAGGTATGAATGCATGATTGGTTCCTAATAAATTGAGCAACCCCCTAATGAACTGCAAGGGATCCTTAAGAAACTGGTAGACACTAGACATAGACACTCAGAACCAGAAAAAAAAAAGTGGTAATAGCAAAGGGAAGACAGAATAGAATTTCCTAAATACTTTTATACACTGTACTGTAATGATTATTACTATCTACAGTAGCAAACAGGATGGTGTATGGTTCTAGGAGAAAGACATTACCAGAAATTTCCTGGGGAAAGGCTCATTGCTGTTAAAAGCCAACACGTAAATGAGCACTTTGGCTGATGTGATTTGGAGCCATGTTACACAACAGTATCTTATAATGGAGCACAAAACCAACATTCCCTCCCCATTGGTGTCTACAAATGGTTTCTTCAAATGGCATCGTCACACAAAAGCAAGGTCAGAAGAAAAGTAAAATCTATATTCAGGGCACTGGGCTGATTTAACAGGGAGATGAAAGAAATAATTTAGCTTAGTAACCATAAAGAGAGTACCAGTCCACAGCCATTTGAGAGGAGCTGATAGATAATGCCTTTTTTATGAAATATGAATATATGATTACTTAGCAATTAACTTAGATTACACACAAGAAAGAGTGAACATAAGAAACATTATCGTACTACTGAAATGCATGAGGGTACAAAATTCTTCTTTATGGAAAAAGTAACAGTTTCTTCAGTGTGAGAGACTACAACTGAAGCTCTATACTGAATTTAGACCATAGGGGTGGGGTGTGGAAATTCACCTCTGAATTCATATTAAAAGTGAGAGCCTTACTGCTCCCCATATCTAGGTATCAGACTGTGTCAGAAATTGCATTATAAGACATCTCAGCCTTTTTCTGTTTCTCTGTATCCTCAATGTTTGCTGGCTGGACATTTAAGCATGGCAGGTGGCTTAGTTTTTTTCACCTACCTTCTATTGGGGGTGAAAAAAGTAATTATGAGAAGAGGGGCAAGTAAAAACAAAACAAAAAAAAAAGCAGAGTTAGTCACTTCCCTCCCAAGAAAAATTAGTAGTACTCCATGTCTAGAAGCCTCCGAACAGTGACTTGGTGAAATAAGAAAATGACTGTTCAGCTGGGTTGCGTTGTTTTATACACCCACAAACCAATGTGAAACCGGACAACAGTTTCAGAAGGCCAAAGGTATCCTGGGCTCCATCAGAAGAGGGGTGGCCAGCAGGGACAGGGAGGTGATTGTTCTTCTCTAATCTGCCCTCATGAGGCCCCATCTGGAGTACTGTGTCCAGATCTGGGGCCCGTAATGCAAGAAAGATGAGGAACTGTTGGAGAGGGTCCAGAGGAGGGCCACAAAGATGAATAGAGGGCTGGAGCACCTCCCCTATGAAGAGAGGCTGAAGGAGCTGGGCTTGTTCAGCCTAGAGAAGGCTGCAGAGGGACCTCATTGCAGCCTTCCAGTACCTGAAGGGAACATACAAACAGGAGGGGAATCAACTTCTTAAAAAGGTAGACACTGGCAGGAGAAGGGGGAATGGATTAAAGCTAAAGCAGGGAAGGTTTAGATCAGATATTAGGGGGAAGTTCTTTACAGACAGAGTGGTAAGGTGCTAGAACAGGCTGCCCAGAGAGGTGATGGATGCCCCGTCCCTGGAGGAGTTCAAGGCCAGGTTGGATGGGGCCCTGGGCAACCTTGTGTACATCCAGGCCTGGAGGTTGGTGGCCCTGCCTGTGGCAGGGGTGTTGGAACATTATGATCCTTGGGGTCCCTTCCAACCCAGACCATTCTATGATTCTATGAACAATGACAGTAGCGTTAGCTGCAGCATTAAGATAATTATATATTTATCTGGGACACTACCACATGAACACCTCTGTTCTTCTCTAACCATGATTTCTACCTCCCTGTAGGCAACAGCTATACCCTCATGAATGAGTAGCTACAGAAGAAGGGTTTCAGGATTGCAATTGCTTCTTTTTCTATTATATTCTACTTGTTTAAAAAACCCAACAAGCCTAAATCCATACATGCAAAACACAATTCTGCAATAATGTGTTCATTTGGAGGAGATGTACTTCAAGAAGGTAACAGCAGGATCATCTACTAGTAGCAGTATCTCTCATGAAAACTGCAAATACGAAACAGGAATGACATAAATCCAGTGACATACCTGCACCCGGCCAAAGTTGTGATCTCTCCTAGAAAACAAAGAAATAGACCCTGTCAGCCCACCTCAAATTTGCAACAGCAAAACAGGAATAAATGATATGCCTTTCAGTATTAGCAGTGACAACTAGAGTTGCTCTAGTACTGATGCTCTTCAGCAGCATCTACTGGTTACTACTAGTACAGCCAACATCTTCAAAAAGTGAGAAGGTACCACTGGGTAGACAGGCTTGATTTTTCCTGTGTTGGCCAGGGTGTAGGATTGAGTTTACGGAATTAAGGGCCTGAGAACAGGCTCAAAGTATAGCTTTGGGTAAATTGTGCTGTGCCTCAGTTTTTCCTGTAACTTGAAATTGTTTGACAACTTCAACTAAAACAACTCCGCATTTTGAGATGCTGTTAAATGTTCACCACAGTTACATAGAAAGGGAAAACAAAGAAGAGAACATGCAATGCAAGGAAGAAACCAAGATTTGCAGAAGATGCCCAAAAAAGGAAGAAATATATTTGTTTGGACAAGAAACATCAACTGTCACTTGGGAGGAAAAATAAACAGAAGGCATGAAATGTCTGGATGTTCACATGATGTATCACAGGCATGTAAAGCTAGAAAATGGGCTGCATGGCTACCTTTGTGTGGCAGTGAACCAGCACTAGTAAATCCATTCTTTCCATATTCCAAGCAGACAGGTTTCTGAGGGACTAATGACTTTTTTTTCCCCACTCAAAAAAAGCCAGGAATAGCTATTCTGCCATCGTTTCCTATGTGAACAATCTTTCTGCCTGAAGAGTAACCTTTTTGTTTTGTCCACTTTGAAGTGGACTAAGTTAGACTGCAGAAAGGCATTAATTGAAGAAAAAAGAAAAAGAAAAAAGAAAGAAGAAAAAGACCATTGTGAAAGGCAGTGTGGAAGAACTATTTCAATTCACAGCCTCTCCTAACTCACAAAAGCCTCTGCTGCCAGGTGAAACCCTCAGTGTTGGCGGAGCTAACAGAGGATGTCCATACACAGCACAGTCCAGCTGTTTCTGAAGAGGTTAGATTAGATACAACAAGCAGCTAAGGTGCAAGAGCTCAGCCTTCCCAACCCCCTCAACATGGTAATATTCTGTTTCTCTGGTATCATCATATTGCTTCCAGTACCTGGCCTAATCTGAGCCATTCCGTTACTGCATGCCACATTTGAAGATATGGGGCTCTGCTCTCATAGTGAAATGATCTTTTATCAGCCTGGTAACAAAATCTTCCACTTATACACTGCCCACATGTTTCTGGCCAAATTTATCTGCAAACATACATAACAAATCATTTTTTTTAATAGTTGAATGCAAGAAAAAAAATCCCAAACAAAATCCTATCACAGCACCCCTTAGACATGAGTATGGCTTCCTCCATTGACAAGAGGGACTCAAAAGCCAAATGAATACGGCACAGGTTTAAAGAGAAGGTAGAAAGGTCACTGCAGCAACTTTGGCATATGACTTTGGAGAAAGCATTCAATGTTTTAGTCTTTTCTACAAAACAAGACTGATGATACATTTTGGTAATGATAAAGACAGACAGACAAGTTCTGTCTAAGGGCTCAGTATTACTGCTGTTGCTACTTCTCCAATTAGCATAATAGGTTGGATAGGTCATCAGCTGCTCTGGGGAAAAAAAAGCAAACACAAACCAACCAAATGAGCAAGGCCATGGGTATTTTGCCTGCCACACAAGTAGTGGACTACTAGCTTGAGTCAGCCTTCCTTTGTGTTAACCACAATTAGAGCTTCAAATCTCCTTGTAGCCCTGTTTTCCCATCAAGGCAAATCCAGCCGCTAAAGTAACCACAGCTGCCTAGTATAGCTACACTCCCTGTCCACTCCTGCCTTGTGACTCTTGGGATATTCCAGCTACAAAGCTCTGGGGGCTGTGGCTGCAGCTACACTGTGTCTGCTCTTACTCAACCCAGTTTTTATGACTCACAGAAACTCATTTGTGTGTGTGAATTACTGACTTTTCAATTGACTGTGAGGGAGCAAAAAATGATCTACAAAAGAAAAGCTTATCTACTTACATTATAGTCTCACGCATTTTACTATGTGTTTACTGTCAGAACATGTTGCAGTTAATATCTGAATCTCTGCCAGACTGCTGACAGACAGAATATGATCTATCTTAAGGATTTTTTTTCCTGAAGTGACAACTGCTAGTCTGTAAATACTGTGTACAATAATAGAAACACTAATTTGACATAGCTATATGTTTCAAAAATGTTAGTAGTTTCCTTATGCTTTTTATTCTCTTTGCAATTCCAATCAGCAAATGCATGATCATTGATGCCTGGAGTTGCTACAGCATATTTTAAGATACACAAATTATAAGGAATATTTAGTTCACTGCTGTTGTTAAAATTATCCTTTGTTGTCTTGTAGCTTTAGATTTAACTAAAGTTTCTCTTAAAATCAAACACAAACCTGAAATCTCTACACATATCATGACAAAGGACACTGAGGAAAGTCAGAGCAATAGTGGAAGTCTGTCAAACTTTTCCAGCTAATTACAAGGCTTAGCTCTCAATGAGGCAAACAAAAGCAAACAGGACTGAAACAAATGGAAGACCTCTGGATTCAAGCCACACTAGTATTTTCCCTAAATTTCACAGTACAATTTCTTCACTCCCCAGTTTTTACACAGCATGTTTAAACTTAGACATTTTTAAACTTCAAAATGATCCATATACCACAGGGGACTTAACGGGCATGTACAAGGCATCCTAGGGCATTCTCTACCCTATTTCTTGTTTACATCTCCTGGAGCCCAATTCGATGACAACATCAAAATCATTACATTCTGGTGCCTTTTGTGGCTGCTGCAGTTTTCTCATATTCCCTTGTGTGGTTTAGAGTGCACTGTGAGATAGCATTGGATTATGTAATGAACATCCTTAAACAAAAAAAAAAGCTACTCAAAATGCCTCTTTATCTTCATTGTCTCTGCTAGGGTGCTGATCATACATCCATCCCATTTAAAAACAATGAAAATTATTAATTTTTATTGTTTTTAGTAGAGCTGTATATGGAAGTCATTTTCTGCCTTGATTCCTTTAAACTTGCATGTGCTAAAGGAGAATAAATGTACGTTTGCAGGATGGGAAAACACAGCCACCAGAAAATCTTAGACTCTAGTCAGCCCTATTCAACTCTTTCTTTTTTTTTTTTTTTTCCCCTTCACTGAGCTTTGCATAAAGCCAACCCAAACCCACATGGATTTCTATAATATCCAAAAAGAATGACAATGAGTGATGTGATGTAGGTGGAAACTGCCTGAAGAAACCTAAATTGTAACAGGAAAAAAAATTGACATTTTAGATTTTAAATGTTACACAGTTTTTATAAAGCTTCAGTCAATTTATTTTATTTATTCTAATGAAGAGCATTACAACTGCTTTACTGCACTGAAGCAAGCATCGATCACACCATTAATCACACCTTGTGAATAGTCACAAATCAAGTTCTAACAGCAAGCACTGAATCAGGAGCAATGAAGCATAAACTCCTTCACAATTTATGATCTCTCCAATTGCATCTTTTCAACCATTAAATTGCAAGATACCATAAATTTTTATCTTCTTCACTTCAGTCACATTATTGATTCTGCCTTGTGAAATATAGAATAGCTGTAAATCTAGGCTATTGAATTAAATTTAAAGTCTTGACTTCAGAAAAGAAACCCAACACACTGCCATGGCTGTTAATTTACACTGAGGAACAAATGATAGAAACATTAAAATTTAAATGGACAACAGGGATTTCAAAGAGCCATACCTCTGTCAATCCTAGTCCTTGTCAACCTTGAGGGTTTTTCTTTTAGCCAAATTTTAGATCGCAAAATATAATAAAATATAAGATCCAGGTAGATGCAGAACAGATAATTCTTGCAAACAAGTAAATGATGAAGAGGCTAAATCAAAGCCACTGAATAAACTCTTAGGCTGAAAATAACTCTACTGAATTCAGCACAATTTACCTAACCACAAGGCTGAGGTGCTTCAATCCAAATAAAGTTAGCATACTATTGATAGCACATCTTTAGTCATCAGGTCCCCAGTGAGAAGGCAGATCACCTTAGCATGTCCCCAAGACTCTCCTTATAAAAGCACAGACAAATTCTTCAGGGAACAGCGTCTACCAGAAATGAAAAAAAAGACACATCAAGGTGGAAGCCTCTATAGAAGGATGTGGGCAGAAAACACAGATAGAAATGGAAGCTCCTAAGGAACTGGAAAGAAGTTGAAGTAGACCTGGAAGATAACATGTTTTGAAAGAAAACACAGGGTGTGACCTGGATGTCCATAGTACCACTGGAGAAGGGAATTTCCTGATGCTGTTGTGGATTGCCCCTGTGAGAGCAGTGCTAAACCAAGGCCAAATGTAGGCTGCTGCTGTCTCACATGCCCTGGTTTTCCAGGTGCCTGGACATCACTCACAGTCCTCTCCCAGCCTCTGAGGTGTTTCTCTCTACTCTTCCAGGGAAACAGGGCTGGTCAACTACAGACCCTTTGCCTTCAAGGTGAAGGCCTTATGTCAGGATGACAGAACACTCTTCCACTGTCCCAGCAAAGGAGCCCCAGCCTGAGAGCAGATGGAATGTGGGACTGCAACTCCATATCCTACCAGGTGCCCCCCAACTCCTTCCTACACAGGGTACAAAGTTACGCACCCCACAGGCTCAGAAAGACATCATCTGTTACACAGCTTATAGGATTCAGAGGCTTAAATCATCTTTCTGGCACATGGAGGCAGGCCCCATGGCCACGCACTGGCTGTACTGGAGAAAGAAGGGCCTGGGAGGGCAAACAGAGCTGAGGACACCGCCAAGGTGGGAGCTGGCAAGGTAGGCAGGCCTCCCTCCTCACTGGGTACACAGCACATGGAAAGGGGAATTTCATCGCCAGCAGCAGTTCCATGGTGGGACCACTGCCAGGACAAGCTTATCAAGCTCACAGCAACAGGTGCCTGCTCCCTTCATGGCTGTGTGTGCAGGGTAGAGCAGGTGAGGTGAGACTGGCAAACGATTTAACCTCAGGGTGATGGGGAAAGCAGGGCTCCTAGCCCTGGCTTTGTTGCCTACAGGTACTCAGTTGTCTCTCAAGCCCAATCGTAGCTATATTTAATCATGTAAATCAAATAAACTAAAGGGATGGTCTGAAGATTTTGTAGGATCAGGCAATGGAACTGAGGGGTGGGGTCATCCTTATCTGACCAGCACGTACCTTCTCATCCCTTTCATTTCCACCATTAGCTTTTACAGCCCACGTTTCATATAGAAAAATTGATGTAGGTTTTGCAACTGGTTTTATGCTTACATTTCAGCCCACCATTTTCCTATCTGTATATCAACTCAAGAGTCAAGATCACAATCCTTAAGGAACTGAAAAGTAATAATTACAAAACTGCAATTCAGAACTTACCTCTATCACTTCTTGGCACAACCTATTAGCAGCACCGCATTACTTTCTCCTTAACCATAGCCACGTTCTTAACTTATAATACAGATGTAATATTTACTATATGGACAACTCAACTGAACTAAAACATAACAAACCAACATACCTTCTTCTTGTGGACAAACACAAATGAGGCGCTTCTCTTCATACAGTACCTGCTATACGATATGCTTCCTGTTAACACATTTAAAGCCCATACACTTACATTTGCAAATTAACTATATTTCACAAAGCTGAGAAGGCATTAGCAGGTAATCCTGTAATGAACAGAAAGCCCTGAACAGAAAACCCTGAACAGAAAACCAACAATAACAGAGAGGCTATAACGAAGTCCTCACAAATATTTTCTTTATAACACGAAGATAATGTAAGAGCAATGATGATAAGCATCCAGCACTGTCTCTTGTTACAGACATAGCATCTATGCTTGGCTTTGGTTTGACCTATGTGACATAGGATTTTTTTATTAAATAAATAAATAAACTTAATATTCTTCTTTCATAAAAAATATGCTCCTAATTAGGCCTGCATAAAACCTGCTGGAACTACTTTGTGTGCCTAAAGCCAAAGCCTAAGCTCAAAAAGGACACAACTTTCAGGAATTCAAAAGTTGGACCCAGATCTGAGTTTGCAGCTAAAGCCCATGTCTTGTATACTATTCACAATGCTTTGGTTTTACTTCTGCCTTCTATTCTTCACAGCTGAACCATTTGATCAAAAAAAAAAATTTCAAAAAACTCAGTGAGTTGCTCTGAAACTTACTACAAAGTGTAATAGCAGCAACTCTGCACAAAAATTTCTGCTTTAAAAATTATGAGAGTTTTGGTCTAATTATCTATATGTTCCAGAACCTCTCTAGATAGTAATTCCTACCATTTTCCATGAACATTACTGATCACACTGGATCAGATCAACCGCAGCCTTCCCCACTTCTGAACAGTGCCAGCAAGTCACTTTAAACTCCTGCAGATTTTTTTTAGTTCAGTGAAAATTTAATCATCGGTACTTTTCTTTGAGAATTCACCTCTGCCCTACCCTTAAAAAAACAGGAAGGGTGCAGAGAGGTGGCATAGCGCTCAACATAAGGAACAAATGGCTGCTGTCCTTGGAGCAAACAGAACTTCTAAGGACCCAAGAACCATATGACAACCTGAAACATGAAATTATGTGAGTGGCTGTTTTTACCTGACTCTGTGAGGAGGATGTACTTGTGTACTAGAATGAGCCCTTCAGCATGACAGAGCAGAGCTCTATAGGGACAGCACTTCATTTGGAAGAGTGAATGATACAACATCTTTCTCATGTTCTTTCTCCAGGACACAATGGTATTTATTTGAAGGGGTGAGGAGGAAGACTGCCAAGCAATGAAAAGGATGGATCCATTTCACACAAGAACAGTACTCACTGTATTCTAAAGCAGCAAGTACCAAGGATACTATAGGGTTTCCTGTAAAGGGTGTGATTTAGACCTTCCAGTGGCTATGACCAGAACTAAGAGTCTGAAGAGCAGTGCACTGCTCTCTTCCAGAAAAAATAGAATTCCCCAAAGTTTTCCTTGGTCTTCTGAAGGATTGTGCCTTGCACAAAACTGTTCCTGAAAAGACGGATGGGATTATTCTCTTTAGCCATATGTAGTCCCACCAGATAAGGATAAGCAACAAAAGTAACTGCTGTTTGGCATGTAATTGTTTTATAAATATTTACAAGATGCATAAAAAATATGTTTTTAATGTGACCTGCAAATCACCATTTACTAAGTAACAAATTAATTAGCAAAATTCTTTGGAGAATCTGAAAATCTTGGCACAGATATATTTTAGTCAAATTTGGGGAGGATCTATAGCAATTTGCAATAAAATCCTGACAAATAAAAACATAATTTCTAAGAAACTCATGTCAGTACAGAGATAGCAATATTTAATGGAAGGAAAACAACCCTGAATATAAAGAAAAAAAATGCAGCAGAATAACAACATAAATATAAATCTTTGGCCCAGAAGTAGTGCCAGGTCACATAATACCATCTGTTGTATTTCTTGCTCATAAAAGAGTGCATTTTCTTAGCGCTGTAGATTTTCCAAGACAGACTCTTCAGAATATGACTAACTTGAAAAAACAAGCCACAACTTCTTTCTCATCCAAAGGAAGTATCTTGACTCCAGATAATTTGTGTCCTAAGAACTGTCTAGGGATGACAACAGAATCTTGGAGAGCAAGTGTGTAAAGGAACATGGGCAACAGAAATAAGACGGGATTGATGCTTCCCTTAAAAAAAAAGGCCTACATATGAAAAGCTTGGGGTTGATGAATGGTTTCTGCATATGTGACATTTTAGGGAGTGCTGACAGTAGCAACTCTTGGCAGGGTAGTTATGGTGAAGTGATGCCGGGAGCCAGAGGCAGTGTTGCAAAGCAGGAAAAGATAGAATCTGCTCTGCTCTTTATTTTTGGCTGAACGTACCAGTGAGCGCATGAGTCACACTCTTGACTTCGTAATTTTTGTCTGCTTGATTGATATGAGAACACCAAGGTATTTCACTAAGATATCAAACTCAGATATTAAAAAGATTCACCATGAATGTTCATCTTTTTGTTACACAGCATTCACTGTCTTTGTTCTGGATTGCTTTGAATATCCATCTTGTCATTCAGTAAATGTTTCCTTTTGTGCTCAAAACAAACAGCCTTGCTCCATCACAGCTGAGAGAAGACAGCATTTAAAGGTAGAGTCATTAATTGGGTAATCTTAGACCGAATGTGTACATTACAGGAACATTTTACTTCTCAGCAGGGGTATTTCAGAGAGTGCTAAGCAAATTTTGTGATGTTTGTAATGGCTGTTTGGGCAATATGTATTATCTCAAAACGTTTATTGGTCATTGGGCACAATTATTGCAAATCTGAATAATGTTACGGTTGCAGAGTCAACCCTCCCAGCCCTACAGATCTTGGTGTGAAAGAGACAGCATGGCAAAAGCAGCTGGAAAAATCCTATAAGACAATGAAATTGGAAAACATGAGGAAGTTTGAACTGGGCACTCCACAAAAGATGGTACGAACAGACCTACTGCAATTTTACTCTGTAGCATTTAGCATCTGAGGAAGGTTTGTGAATGCCTGTACTTGGCTAGTAAATTAATAAATAAGATGATCTATTTAAGATGCAATAAACATTATTTGCTACTCATATTTTCTGCATGGGTGATGACAATTCTTCTTTGATTATTGGTTTAGATAATATTTTGTTACATTTCCCATTTCTCTACTTCTGTTTCTTTGTAGATGTTAACTGCTGAGTAGTGATAAAGCATCATCAGTCCAGGGCAGAATTGCCAATTGAATAAGAAAAAGAATTTTGCTGTAAGACATTGTGGGAAGGACAGAAAACCACTCCTATCAGTGAAGTGGGCCCTCAAGTCAGGACTACGTTAGTAAACTCTCTGCCTCACACCCCTTGCACACTACGAGGCCCCAGGCTCTGCTCAGATTAAGTCAGCAGGCAGTGACCTTTCCCATGTGCCAGAATTAGACTAGTAGTAACTGCAGAATAATGTTGCTCTGTTCTTCTCTACTATTACTGATCAGTAGTAACTGCAGAATTACATTGCTCTGTTATTCTCTACTGTTACTGCTGTGGATTTTAAACCGATTCAAATCCAAATAAATAAGTAAGCTTGAAGTCAGACCTTGACATACCCAGTCAGGTTTGAGAAGTTCTGTTTCCCTGTAACAAGCTGCACACATGTTGCAATCCCACCAATCTGCAGAAGGGAAATCACAGTGTGCATACTCAATAAAGAATGGGAATGATGCAGATGTTTACCATACCATGATTTTTATGATTTCATACATGAAACGTGCCTGACTGCTGAAGACCATTTTCCTATTCAACAGCATGACAGGCAGATACCATGTTTTCCATGGCACTGTACATTTAGTTTCTTGGGAGCAAACTTGCATCACTGTATAATTAGACAGTTATATTTAAGTGCACCTGCTGTGTCAATGACTTCTCCGTGCCTTGACATGTCAAACCTGAAATTAGCCTGTGCCTTCTAGAAATGTTTGTAGCAAAGGGTGAGGAGATGCTTTTCTCTAGGGTGAAATCCTGCAGCATTGCACCTGAAGCAGTGAACTTGTATTTGGATGCACTGACCCAATATTGCATCGACACAGTGCTTTACAGCCTTCAGCAGAGCACATATTTTATTCTTTTGATGACTGCAGAAGAACGAAACTGTGCTTAGTTCATACTGGAAAAACAAAACCAACAAATGCTCCACATGCAGGTATGCTCTCTTTACCTTTTAGGTGTCTCATCTACAACAAGCAGCTTTGAAAAACAGGTTGGACTCTTACCCATACTGTGCCATTTTAAGGAATGCGACCAATGGCTTAAGTTGACTGTGAAAACGTAAAGAACATACATGTTAGAGAGGATGATAAGATTTGCTCTTTGCAGGTGTCAGTCCAGCTTCACATACACACAGGAAAGTGAAACACTAAAAATAATCAGCATCATCTTTGACAGAACAGCAAAAGAAGTAATGACAAACAGTAGGAATTTATATCAGTGCTTCAACTCTGCTGCTGAATCAGATGACAGTTTCACCTAGCATATTTACTTACTCATACTTCTGATTTAATATATTTAACTACACATGGAATTCCTGAATTACAGCACAAACCTGCAAGTGTTGAGTACTTCTAATTCCCATTGTCTTCCATGTGGAATGAAAAGGACACCTAGCACATTGCAGGCTGAGTGTGCTATATGTTCCTATGCCTGCTCCCATTCCTAGCTTTCCAGGTGGCTTCTGTTTAAGTGCAGTTGCTACCAAGCACAACTTCTAGTAAACTCCCTATAGACTACAGTCTGAAAACTGGGAATTTCTGCTTCAGTCTACAGCAAGGAAATCTGTAGACACTTTAATCTGTTTATTGGTAGTTGCAGTGTTATTACACAGACTCGCTTAAGGCTGCACTTTACTAAACAGAATCCTTAAAGATTAGAAAAGCCACTCATTCAACTTGGTGCATTTATTACCAGTGAGAGGACTTCAATTTACCAGCAGCAACTAGTTCACTAGCAATGAAACAAACCCACTAAAAGGATACAATATGATTTTCACGTCCTATGCGCTGCGAGAACTAGTTTCAAATTCAAGTACAAATGAAACCACCTGACTGTGTTGGCTCACTTTCAACACGCCAGTCTCCCTGACTTTGCCAAAGAAATGTTCTGAGTCTCACACTGTGAACGACAGAATATATGACTCCAGTGGCCCATAAAAAGAAGCAGAGAAAATGTAAAGCTGGCAGACAATGTCATCTACCGGCAACAACTGTATGACTTGATAAATCTTTTCTGTTGTTTCTGCTCCAAAGGTACAGCTTCGAGACTGGAAATATTTGTAGCTGCACACATGCTCTGCAGTTAAAATGTGCTCTAGGACATTTTATTTTTCTAATAAAAAAAACATGGAGGGCTGATTTCACACATGACATACAGGTATGACTCAACAGAAGTCAATGGAACTGCATCACTTGCTGAAAGAATAAATTTGACCCAGAGTTCTCATTTCATTTTAACTTATCAAGAGAAACCCAGCGCTAAAATTAGCTTACAGTAGAAGTCACATGGTCACATGAATAAATCTCTTCCCGCTAGTTCTGTGAAGACGCCTCTGGCTGTGAACCATAGCCATCTGTGGGCAATAATCCTGTCTGTCTAATAAATATCAGGTAAAGTCATAAATTATGTGAGGCTGCACTGTACATTAGAATAAAGGAACAATGACAGATGGCAGGAGGCCCATGAAGTCACTGCAGGAGTGAATATAAGTGTGCAAAGTGTAGCGAAGGAACTGCTGGAAAACATATGCAACATACAGTCTTCAAAATTATTTTGCAAAGAATAAATAAATAAGCTTTAAAATATACAGGTGAAGAACCATTTTATCTGTGCTGCCATCTCACAGAAACGGAAATGTACTTAGACATTTACGTTCAGACCATTATAACCATCAAGCCTTCGCCCTACCTTGTGGGAAGTTGAGAGTCCCACAGTCCGAAACATGTTTTAGAGAGAAATGCACTTTCTCTACCTGGAGTGTGAAAGTGGCACAGAATGACACAAGACAACGATGTGGATGGAAAGCACCTGTTAGGAACAGCTCTAAAATCCACCTGTCTTTTAGAACAGGTCGTCTTCTGGGATTCTTCACAGGGACCACAGAAATCAAACTGAAATATATGAAATCAGATTCAGAAACTATTAGAAAGCCAGATGATAGCTAATTAAACCCACAAAGAACTTCAGAAATTGGAATCTGACCTTAAGTCTATAGCTTTAAAAATAGAAATACCTTTGCATTTAAAATTAAACAGGAATTTTTTAGCAAGCTGGCCTGATGCTGTCATTGATGTGATAATTTTATTTATGGACTCCAGCCTAAGTCAAATATATTCACATAGACAGTGCCACCTCTGGATACTGTAAGTAAACTTGCTGCTTAGAAATGGCTAATTTCAAAGCTTGGGAGCCTGCATGAAATACCTTCATTACTCGATATTTAGAGAACCTAACAAAACAAAACCAAAAATTAAATAAATGCAAGAACTCATTGTCATGGCCCCCCTCTTGTTTTTGGTAGCTTCAGTGTTTCCTTAAACAAGGCTTATAGAGTGCCCAAGTAACACCATTGTTTTCCCTACAACACACTACAGTGATTTATTAACTGAACAAATCACTATGTCCTGCATACCTCCCACAATATACATTAAAAGAAATCATCATGATGATTTCTCGGGTCTACTGCATATCACGGGATAAACAATATGGGACATTTTCCATTTTAACCAGATTTTCATGTGCTGCTAACTTTTCTACTTGTATATGTGAAAAGAATTCTCCCCCCCCCCCCCAGGAACAAGCAGACAAGCAGGACTTAAATCCATCCTTTTGAAAGCGGGGAAAAAAAAATAATCCTCTATTTGTCCAACAGTAACCTCCAATCACTTGGATTAAAGATTTCATACTGTTTCATATACTGATTCTTCAAGAACACTGGCAAGCATGTTCATGGAAATTTATTCTTCGGTGTTTTCTATGACTATTTTAGTCACTACTGGTAGATTTTGTACATCACTGACTTCCCACACATCTCCTTACAGAGCACAGTCCCATTTACACTACTCATCACAGTAATCCAAAGCTATCGGAGACTTCATAGGCACCGACTGAAGTGCAAATCCCAACATACTCCAATGATAATGTGTTTATCCCATGGATTCCAAGCTGATCTTTATAAATCAAATGGTATTGCTTATATGTAACAATGTTAAACACAAGATAATTTCTGCAGGATCAGGGTCTCATCTACACTACAGATTGGAATTGTGTGTGAAACCTCAGTGCCTTTCCAATAGCACTTACAATAGTGTTGCAAATATCTGATAATTGAAATCTTTCAAAATCCTTCTGGAAGACTGAAATATCAACAGTTATCAAGACTGAAGAATGCATTATTATTATTTCCTAAGAGAGAAATAATACATGGGAGGTTTTTTTCAGCCTTTAAGCAGTAAGCAAAATGCACTGGAACATTCAAGCCAATTTCACTGGTTGGGAGAGTAATCACCACCCAGAAAATTAGGACAAAATTTTCTGACTGAACTACAAATTAACTTCACTGCATTACAGAGCTGAGAAATTACACTTTAGATCACACTTTACAAAATCTGAGATGTTCATTAAAGGACAGGTGATGGTTTAAGGCAGTTACAAATCTCCTCCTAGGGCACAGGGATCACGTGGTATGTTTAAGTCATCTGGAGACTGTAAAGAGAAAAGTTGTACCCATCTGCCCCCTATTCACACCAGCCAGCAGGCAGAAGCCATTCCAAAGTACACACGGATATATATTAAAAGACATGGTCATGGCTGCTGCTGTGTCCTCCCACTTCTGAGGGAAAAAGGAGGCAAAAATTTTCCAAGCAAAGCTTTGGAAACTCCCAGAGTTGAGACTTTTACATTGAACAATGCATTAAGAATATCTGGGAGGGAAAATCCTGTGCTGTCAGATGGGAGGACTGGATGATCTACAATGGTCTGTTCCATTTTTAAATTCTATCATCAGATTTGTCCTCAAGTACAAACCCTCTAGGAGTTTCTTGGGGGCGGTGCATCCCTCCACAACCCCTACTGCGGGCTCTGGCTTAAAAGCCACAATAGAGTCCTTAGAATCTAACAACAAGAGCTATTCTAGGCGCTGGTTAGGAAAATGGGATTTAAAGGAAGTTTCTACTATTGTGCAAAATTAGGGCAAAAAATCTCCTTTCAGATAAGCAACAAAGTATATCAATTCCAACAGTTTGCTCTCCTGCTGTTGTATCCATCATAAAGAAAGACAGTCTTTCTATGGTGAATAAAGGTGATCGTCTAATCAATTAAGATTTCATAGAAAATACGGAACAATTCAGCTGTCTGCCCCACCCTCTTCCCAGGTTGAAACAGGACCTTTCCACTTTACTCTGCATGTCACTTTTGTTAAAATGACAGGCACCTCACAGAAAACACCAAACATACATGTAGAGAGAGAAGAATTCCCATTTTGAGATCCACCATACAAGTGAAGGTTTTTGAGCTATGAATTTGATTGCATTGGACAAATGCTTATACAGCATGATATGTGTGATGTTCATATATGTACTTATTCTTGTATTACATTCTGACCACTTATTTTGATTACACCAATATAAAAAAATGGTGTTTATGAAACTGATATAAAGTATGCATCACACAGAAGTACCCATCATATGATTCACTAACCTCGCTATAGTCCATAAGTGTTCAGTGATTCAGTCAAACACGGTCAATATCTCCACCAAGCACAATCTACTTCAGGCTGTCATGGGTTCCTATGGCAGGGGATTCTTTCTTCAGTGGTTCAGCTGGAGTCAGAAAGTTGATTGCCTTTAGCTGTAATCACGTAACATGTTAGTTATTCATTAGCCAAATTAACTTGAAGGTATCTTAGAGACTTACACTGAAGGCTGAAGAAACCCCTGATGTTCACAAGTTGACAGTCTTAAGGTTAATGTCACTCCACAATGACATTATCTGCATGTAGGTACAGGTTTTATGCAGCATCTTTAGTCTCTAATGACAAGAACAATGCCAAAGTGTAGGTACATTTTATCTTTATCTAGAAATAAGTTGGAAATAAGCTTGTGACTTGTGACCCTTTCATGTTCAGACAATATTTTTGGTAGAAAAAGAGGCATAAAAAATTAAATATAGAAAGTTCATACCTAACTAATAATACTTAAAATGTATTCTAACAGATTTGATCTATTTAAAAAAATCCCCAACCTGTAAATAGGATATGTAAATACAGATACAAATCTCATTTCCTTACAAGGGTTTGCCTCAATAAACAAAGAGAAAAATAAAAGGAACAATAAATTCAATGAATAATGGACTGGTGCCTACATGAGATACAGATAAAATGCATAGACAAAAAGAAGGGAAAGATATACCCTAAAAATAAATTATAAGACATTACAATATAAGTAACATTACACCTTACTTACCCAATCTATAAAAAAAAAATAAAAATCATCATTTGCATAATACACTAATTTTATTCAATTTACCTAGAGTTCACACTGTGATTCATATAATCTGTTTTTCTACTCCAAGGTTATGCTGCTAATGGTTTTTAAGTATTGTACTTGCAACACAGGTTGTTTTATCAAAATATTTCCCCTAAAAAAACAAGTAATTAGCAGACAAAACAGGTGTTTTTTGAAGGGTTTTGAAAATACTGGAGAGTGTTTGAAAATACACTGTATTTTACCTGACTTTTCCTCATTCCAGCATTTCCAGCCGCAGATTTTGTCACAGCCAGCAGTACTTCTGTGAGACCTAGAAGTCACAAGATTTTAAAATTAAAGATTACTGATAACCTGAAACAGAGAGATATGTTTTACAAACACAACTATAGCATTAAAAACTGCAGCCTCCCCATCTCGATTTTTATTGAGGATTTTTTCCCTGCACAGAATTTTTCTGGAGACTTTCTTTAAGGGGAGAAGCAATATGTACAAAGAAAAGTTATCTCCTTCCCAGAGTTTTAAACTAAGCTACTACAGGAAGAGATGACTGACATACAGAAGTGGAAATCCTCAAGTGATAGCTTTATTTATCTAGGCAAGGTTGGGCTAGTGTTAACACATCATTTTTCGTACGTTTTTAACTTAGATGATTATCATGAATTGTACACAGCCCCCTCAAAGCAGTTACTGCCCAACCTTGCTCTTCGCTGCAGTGCTCTTTTTTGTAGAGATCACTTGGGATTTAGCTAAGAGAAGGGCTAAAATGAATCTTGATGTGTTCTAAACACATGAAAAAAAAGGCAGGGTTTAACTCTCTTGTATCTTTCTGTATAAGTCAGACATCCCTCCTGCCATTAATAAAATGCTAAGATATTAAAACATAATACAGTCATGCATGTTAATAGGACTCAGTATAGTAAACCTATGCAGCAGTCTCTGCAATCATACTACAAGATCCGGGTTACTAGAACTGATGAATACCCTATGGAGATCAGTTTGCCTTGGGCCCTAATCAAATCATAGATGTCTCTGATCCTAGGCCAGATGAAAAACCACAAAAAGAATCCTTAAAACATCACCATTTTTCTTGGGAAAGTATCTGCAAATAAAAAATAGGTTAGAGTTTCCATAACCAGCAGCATCAATAAGCAAGCAAATACTGCAGACAGAAGGGCGAGATGAATGCCTGGCGGGAAGCAGCCACCACGCAATAAAAAAGTGACGCCTGGGGAAGGCACAGAATCATGGCTACCCAGCGCTGTAGACAGACGTGGAACAGAAAGACCACTCACCAGCCATAGATGCTTTATTATGTATTGATTTATACTTTATGCTTCTTAGCGATCACTACAGTAATAACTATACCTCACATGAAAGTCTATTAACAGCTTAACATGCTGAAATTGTTACAGTGTTTTTATTTTACCGATGAATGGACATTTGATGCCACTATTACTATTTCCCTGCAAAGGAAATTAATGTGTCACACCTTACTTTGTGGGTGTTTCTATGAATTTCACTGCATCTGTGAGGAGGATAAGCCAAAGATAAATGATAAGAGAAAGACAAGCATCAGTTCAGTATAAAACTTGGTTATACAGAAATTAAATCCATGAGTTTCTGTGTACAGGAAAATGACATATATCACCAAAAAAAAAAAGGACAAAGATCAGCAGCTAATAGGAACCACAGTAGTTACATCATTTTTTAATTTTGTGAACAGCGTTGTCCTTTGAACACAAAGCTACTATCAGAACCCATCATTCCATCTGATCGTATAAATCACTTGCATAGGTCTTTAAAGCCTCTTGCAGATGACATTTGGTAGCATTAATTACATACACACTGCCAACTTGAAGAGAATCAATAAATATAGGAAAATAAAGGTTTTTAACTTCCAACACAGTTATTTCACATGCTTTCTATGTTTATCAATCATTCTCTGTACCAGTTACAGCTGTTCTCTTCAGATTCCTATTATAAATCAAACCTCATGTAATCACACATTTGTTCTACTATATGAAAATTCTGAAATTAAAAAGATACATAAAAAGAAAAATGAAGGCTTTAATGTCACACAACTTCAGAAGTCCGAGTTGGCATTAGTTAAAAACTACTTGTAAATTCACTATACGCAGAATAGGATTCATGAACTTTTCTTCAGAAAAGGTGACACAGACTGTCATTAAAGATAATTAATGTGTCAGATTCTGATAGCCTTAATCAGAAGCTTAATATTTATCAACAGGTATTTTACAGGCCTGGCCTGAATAATTAATTGTCTAGACCAACATGGCATAAACTCACAAGGCATCATATCTTGACCAGACTACAATATTTTCTTTGAGTGTTTAGGTCCAAATTTGGCATAATATTTCAAGCCCGCAATTAAGGTTCCATTGAAATCAAAGCATCTGATATGTGTTCCCATGCTTTTTTGAATATAGACAAACTGTTAAAAAAAACAAAAGAAAAAACCCAACTCCCCAAAAACCACAAACAAGCCCCCAAAAAATAGACCAAAAAAGAAGTATAATTCTATTGGAGATTTTGACAATTTAGTTCAAGAATACCTGACCAAGCTGCTGAATAAGATGATATCATCTGTATTTCTAAAATTAATATTCCTAAACTGTTGTCATTATCTAGATTGAAGTACAACCAAGCAAAAATACCAACTCAAGTAGAGAAATCACTTTTAAAATTCTCTGTGAAAACATTATTTTTCAATCACAATTCCATCAAGTCCATTACAGTGCAGTGCCAGAACAGACTAGTGAATCTGGTGATGTAGTGAGTTACCTGCTGAAAAGTCAAGTATGACAAAAGTCAGTGTAGTGAGGTCCACCACTTTGAAGGAGGTAGTTTTCAGCCTCTCTTTCAAATGTCAGCTCTGTCAGTCTCACTAGTGCTTCCTTCTTGGACCCTACAGGAAAAACAAAGCCATATTTTCTAAATTACTTTGGGTTAATGGCTTGGGTCTATGGGTATGAGTAAATAAAAGGTGATTTAAAAGAATTCTAATTGTTAAAGCAGAAATCAAATTCAAGTAATGAAAAAAAGAAAGCCTAGTGTTAGCATGAAAATGTTGATTATGTAATGTTCCATTTCATTGTTGTGGAAATCAGGTATTTATATAGGCATTGATTTACACACATATATATATACACACACACGCACACACACACACACACACTTTAATATGCATACATCAAACATGCATTTGTGTGTGTATGTGCAAACATAAATTGATTACAGCATATGTATATATACAAGAAAGAAGCCGAAAACCCTATAGTGCCTTTTCTTACCATTACAGCTAGTAAAGGCATTAGCCAGATGTTGAAACTCATAGGCATCAAACAACAGTGATCATTATAGTCTTCAATCACCCCATTTAGAATTTACAATAAGCTAAGCAGAAAACCATTATTTCCACCTTCAATAAAAAAAGTTTTCCTCAGGCTGCAAACAGAGTTCTGCAATGGACTGACACACCATCTGTTCTAACTTCAGAATCCTTTTCCGTGAAACTTCCAGCAAGGGGAACAAGCTATTGATGAGACCCAGGAATATAAGGACATCATTAGTTAGTATCATAGTAAGATTAAAATCCCTGGAGGGCTCTCATCATAACCTAGATTAAAAAGAAACAAAGAGAGAGAAAAGACTGACATTATAATAACAAACCATAATATAAGGCATAAAATTAACAAACATTATGAATTAATCATACTTAGACAATTACAATCCATATGGCTAGTTAAACTCAATCTGCTACCTGTAGTGACATAGTCTGGATACTGTATATTCAATGCCAGTGCATTTCTCTCAGGATGTAATTACTTAATTTTGTGAATGAGAAAATGATGTGTAAAAGCCAATGTTTCCATGGATTCAATGCCCCAAGTCAGATAAAATGCATGAATGCTTATCAAATCTCGTGATACTTTTTAACCCTGTTTCATCACACTTCTGTTACCTTCGTGTATGTAGAAACAGTAAATTCACATTCACACTCACTAGCAAGAAACTCACATGCAAGAAACAAGCTGGTTTCAAAGTTTAGTTCTCTGTGAACAGGACTCTAAGATTTAGATGCCACTGAACAGCATAAGATTGATGAAATCAGTAATTCTTCCTTAAGTTTTTTCATCACTTGAAGCATCCTGAGATGCTGAGAATAACCGCTTTCTTCTTTCTGTTCCATCTACATTCAGACAGGAGATTCCAATTTCTCAAAGGGCTTGGCCTTGAGTTACTGGTTCAGTCCCCTCTCTTATCACATACAGCATGTGATATCTGGTAACATTATACATTCTAAAGTTTGGGATGTTGAGACTTGTTCTTCAAAAAAAAAAAAAACAAAACCCCAAAAAAACCCCCAAGCCATCTTTCCAATATTTTAGTCCTACCTGAACTCTGTAAGGATTTTCAAGTTAATGCCTAGTCATTCCCCATCCCAGTCTTGAGGTCTCAGTAGATCTTCTAGATGTTCTTCTAAAACATTTGGAAGATTTTCCTAGAATAGGAAAAAAAATATCAGGTGATATAACAATATAGACATCACTTTGCTAGTAACAGACCTGCATTAAAAAACCCCTCCAAAACATTTAAAATTATAAAATACACACAAAAAATACAAAAAAGTGAGTTATATGTAAAAAGACCAATAGATAACTCAGAACTAATCTCAAGTTTTCCTCCATTTGGTTATTCAGACCAGGCTGCTAAAATGAGGAAATACTATTCTTATGTACCTACCAGAGGACTGGTTTTGGAGGGAGAAGGGAACATCATACTTCTTACCTCAGAGTGATTTCCACAATGGTCACAGAACATAAGAGATTGATAGTAGATGACATTCCTGGTTGGTTGTTGTGGCTTAAAGCTGAACAACCATGAACTACTTCAGTTTACTTTTTCTGGTACTCAAGTAAAATGTTAAACAATTGTTATAAATAGGTAAGACTAGTAAACTGAGAGTTAACAAGAACAAAAATGAAACATTTTATGAAATAGTAAAGATTTAGCAGAGCTACAACAGTGGCATGCTCATAGGTCAGAAATTATAATCTGTTCTTCCTTATTTAAATATCCATAAAATAATAACAAAACCCAACACAGCTCTATAAGCCTCAGGTTTCCTTCAGTTCTTTCATTTCAGGAACACAATCACAATCATTTCAGAAGACAATCACAAGACATTTAATTAATTTGAGACCCTGTTCATATAGATACAAAGTAACTTGAATTTCTAAGTGCAAGTTCAAAAGACGTATATCAGGGCTGTCTGAAATAAATAGACATTTATTGTCATCAGCATTTTATTACTCTATGTCTTAAGACTGATGCAACGAGGTACAAAATAATACGTACATGAAGAATTTCTGGCTTGGGGTTGATTTTATTTTGGGTTGTTTTTTTCGTTGGGTTTTTTTCAGTGAACATGTACAATGAAATGGAACGTTTTCACTTTCCCCATCTCTGAGTGGAGGACATTATTTAGAAAATATATACTTTTCTTTGGCTCCATAATCTCATTTATCTTCATTATTTCTGACTTGTGACACCTACTACATTATGCAATTCCAGAGAGGACATTTGGTTTCCTTCATAGGCAGTATGATGTGCCCTGAATATATTTAAAAGTTACACTGTGCTGTCATGAGCAAACTAAAGAGACATCACAGAAGGCTTTAGAACACAAATGGAGCTTTTTCACTGGGTAAGAGCAAAATCTTGGCCCTGATGACTACAACCAGTAAACGCTTCCTTTATTCAATAATACATATTTCATTAAGGAAACCAAAGGCCACTCAAGTCAGTCTAGAGTGATTATTAATGCCCAGTTCTGAATGGTTAATATCTGCTTTCAGCCACATGTTTTATAATGCCTTGTGAGGAAAACTATACTCACCATGAAACCCTGAACTTGTCATATCTTATTGTTTAATGAAAATAATGTAATCAAAAACCTCACAGAATGTTGACTGAAAAAATTGTGCTAATCATGTATGTATCAACTCTTCACGTATTACTTTGAGCAGAATAAGTTGAATATGTTAATAAAATGAAACATACCCAACTATCTCATCAAATACTATTTTTATCTCAGCATTGACATACATTTGTCATGAAGGGGGTAGATTCAGGGTGAAAGGAATAAACACTGTTATGATTAAACACATCTGACATGATCTTCTCATCCGAGCATTAGGCAATGCCACATGCATAGGACACTCACTCTCATGCAGTCATAAGGCCAAACAGGACATCTTGATTTATTAAGGAGGGGCATCTGACTGTACTTACTCTGAATTCAGCCCTAAGCACTCAGGTGAAAAATGTGGCACAAAGCTTGAACCAAGTACAGCCTGGTAGGACTGGACACTGCATTTCACTGGGATCAGGAGAATTCTTGTTTGGAAAGGAGAAACTGAGGAGAATCATCTCACTCTCCACAGTGACTTCAGGATTATCAGTGTCAGGAAGCAAGGGAGACCCAGTCCCCTCACACAAGCAGACATGCTTGGTGCTCTGTGCCAGGAGGGACTTTAAAAGTGTTGCACTTAAAAAATTGATAGTTAAGGAAAAGGGGAAGAAAAGAAAGACTAGCCAGGAGAGGGACTGGAAAAGCGGCGCCATTTGTCCCTTTGGAAAAGGACAGGTAAACCTATATAATTATGCACCCCAGCTTTCTAAGAAAGGACAGGTCTTTTAGCAGTCATCTTTCCTCTACACTCTGAAGGCACTGGAAAGGGATAATCAAGACCTGAGCTCATACAGGAGTGTACACTAATGACTTGCCTGCTTTCTCTCTTACTGCTGCTGGCGTTCAAGTACAATGCCAAGAGTATTTCTCACATTCTTGCTACTGAATATGCTGGGAATCCTCTATAGTCCATTTCTAATGGATACTGCCCTGCCCCCCAAATTCTTTAGTATGCTTTCCTAGCAGCAGCATTACCAGAAAGTTTAATTTTTTTTTCTTCCATCATGCATTTAGATACAATACAATATGTAGAGACAAATTAACTTCCTCACAAGTCTCCTTGAATTTGCAGCTCTTCTGATGTCAGCACTACTTCACACAGAAGTCTGACATTACCATTGTATAAGCTCTGCAGGGTGAAAAGAAAGCATGAACATGTGAGATGGAGTTGTACTGACACCATCCTCTATGTTGTTGATTATGAGAATTTGTGCCTGATCCATAGATTAATCAAAGCATTGGTGGCTTAATGACAACATCAAAGTGATTAATGAGATATCCACGAACAATAAGGATGTTTGATATCAATCTTTGAATCTGGACATTTTCAGGCTTAAAAATGTACAGGAATTTTTTTTTTAATACTAGCAATAAAAAAGACAAGATTAAGAAAAAAAACCATTAGTATTTTAATAAACAATTTCTTGTCTAGATTAAAAGACTATAAATGTCTCAGAATGATAAGCGCAAATGACTGATTTTATACTAAATCAGTTTCCAAATAGGGAAGGCTATGTGCTTTTCTAGAATAACAATAGAACAAAGAGAGAAAAGCATTGAAATCTTAATTTAGCATATATACACAGGAAAATTTGTGGTAAATCTCTCTGGAAATAGTCAGAAAAAAAAATCCTCTACTAAGACAGTAATGCTTTAGTACTAGATGTTATCTTTTACCTAGTTATTTCAGATATTCAACGGACAAGAAGTTTCCAGATATTAAGTTCAAGAAAAATGTTGCCTCTTCCACACAGTATCACGTAGTGCTAATTCTTCATACTGTCCACTTCCTCACAGACTTCTGTAATTTGATGTGCAATGGAATATGCCATTAGATCTTAAAGTGTTACTTGTTTCAAGCCTTTCTACCAAACTTCCCTCAGTCAGTTTCTTGATCTCCAGCTCCAACCTTTGCCTATTCCTGAGTAGTCATAACTTTACTATAGGACTTAATGCTATAATTCAAAAAGAGGTGGGAAAGTTTTTTATATCCACCAAAGAAGAGCTTTGATGTTTTCTGGAAGACCCCTGTTTTTCTGGCTTTCCTGCTATGAGAATCTGCCATTTTCAATTTGGAATTCAGAAAAAAGTTATGGTGCCGTAGGATAGCACAAAAGTCAGCCTGAAAAAATCACTTCTCATTTCATTTTACTATTTGGCCAAATACCATCCTGCAGCTTCTTCAAGTACCACAACAGAAAGCACATCTACAGATATGCGACTGAATTCAACCTTTACAGATACTTCGAAACCAGCAATAGTTAAAAAGAAAAAGAGCCAGCTGTAGTAACAAGGGCCCAGAATACCAAAATAGACTTTCTTGTTGAGTGTTCCAAATATAGCTCATGGAGATTCAGAAAATATTATAGGTACTTCAGTTGCTACATATGTTAAAAGGACAACCCCATCAGCAGAAAAATTCTAATGACACATTGCATCTTTTCTGACAGACGACAGACCATTCACTGTGAGGTGGAAAGTAAGACATGTCCCTTCAAAAGAGGGCTCCATTGTGCCTTTTAAGGCATTTATTTTTGAAACACAATCTAGAAAGGTTAGGAAGTAGGCTGTCTTTAGGAGAAGGCTATCCTCCAGAGTTCCACAGAAGTATAGACTTATTTAGATTGGAAACAACTCTAAAGATCATTGAGTTCAACTATTAAATGGATTTGTGACAACTACCTCTTTCATAAAGACTGAGGTACCTTATGTGTCAGAGCTGAAGTAACACATCATAGGCAGAAGCATAGAATCACAACAGCTGAGGTTGGGAGACACTTCTGAAGATTGCCTAGTTCAAAGCCCCTGCTAAAAGTGGAGTCATTAGAGCAGGCCTGTGTCCTGTTGCATTCTGAATATCTACAAGGATGAAGTCCCTTTCTGGTCAACTTGTTCTACTGACAGTAACTAAGCTTTTTCCTTATGTTTAAATGGAATTTCCTTTATTTCAATTTATGCCCATTGCCTGTCATCCTGTCACTAGGTACCACTGTTAAGAGTCTGTCTCCATCTTCTTTACTCTCTACCATTAGATATTTATACACATCCAAAAGGGCTGCACTGAGCCTTCTCTTCAAGGCTGAACAGTCCCAGCTCTCAGCCTCTCCTTGTATGTTAGATGCTCCGATCCCTAAGCCATCTCTATTGGACTTGCTCCAATATATCCATGTTTTTCTTGGGGTGTGTGTGTGTGTGCACAAACAGCAGCATAGTCTTGCTGCTCTCACCTCACTTCATTGAGTGGTGTCTTATGCCTCTTACAAACGTCTAGTGCTATATGCTTTACCATAAAATTATCAACTCTTATTTTTATATCTGACCAAATGTTGTCTGCTTACGCTAGATCTACTCTTTTATTTAACAGCTAGGAGACTTCATATATCACAATTTAAGACAGCTACTTTTAATCTCTGCTAAGAAAAACATACAATAGTCCAGCAAGAGGGTTGTTTAATTTTGTTGAAGAATTTTTGAAAAGAAAACAATTAGTAAAACAAGGTAAATCATCATCTATTAAAGCAGTAATAATGTTGTAATGACTTACATCCAACCCAGTAAAATAAGGAAATCAATTATTGCATTGTGTTAGATCAGAAGTAATACAACTCCCTTCTTACAGTAATACAACATACATAATCTCATCAGCAACAGTGGATATATAAATTAAGAGTATACAATTAATCAGCCTATTCCTGAATTAATTATGTGAAGAAAAATCAGCAGGCAAGTGCGGGATTGTATATAGCAACACTATTCTCCTTTTGCTAATGACAGACTATGTATTTCAGTCTGATTTTAAATTTAAAACTAAGAATGCAGTTTCTCTAGGGCAGGGCCATTGATTAATTTTATCAGCATTTTGGTCTCAATTATTTGTGTTTATATGACAGATCACTCTTGTGCCCTTTAGTTTCACCCGCTCTGTGTATCGTGGTACTCTCCAGTGATCAGTTTCACTTGTCTGGCATATTGCAATATATTATACGTAATAGCCACATCTTCATTGCCTAGTACTGCCTACTTACCTCTGAAGATCCTCAGGAGCCCATTCTGTGACTGCATGCTACATTTGCAGCAGCTCTAGGTAGGTCATAAACACATAAGGAGTATCAATCCTCATGCTTCATGTAGGCCTATGGGATGCTGTAGAATTTCCATAGTTATCAGTGGCCAGTGACAACATTTTCCACAACTGGAAAGTTCTACCCTGTAAATAAATGTCTATACTACTTCTAAATGTTCAGGCCCAGGACACTAAAGACAGAAGAGTGTCCTTTTGGTCTGACCTGTAGTCTGTTCTGGTTCAGCATTTCCTTTCAAATCCCTAGTTTGATAATTATTCCATCACTCCCAAAAGCTACTGATATTAAGACTGTGTCAACCTGGCACCCAGTGTTTGGTAATCACCACAAAATCCAGTTATCCAGGTCTTTTGTGCATGATCAAAAATCATGTTAATTACAAAATACAAAAGCGTGGCAGTTGCCATTCTGGCAATGAAATAGATAAAGCTGCAAGAAAAAGGTTTCATGTTTTTAACAGTGAGGACCAGACCATCAGCAGATAAAAGGACCTGGGGATTCAACTGATTTCAGTGCCATGTTGACAATAGCCTGTCCTGCTTAGATCACAACAATCTAAGCACATGGAAGTGTGACTACCTTGCTTTTCAGGTGCACTTATTCTAAACTGACATGAAGCTTCAGGTACATAGTATATGATTTTTTTCACTGACCCAAGCAGAACTGGTCTCTCCCTTCATTAGAAAATAAAGCACTCCTCCTTTTGCCCCTGTCTACTCATATGAGGAAATACAGTACAAAAATCAGTGGCATAAAGCCAAGGTTACTGCGTGAATGGTAGCCAGATAAGCTTCACCCAAAAAGGTGTATCCCGTGTGTTTCCTTGTTCCACCAGTTCCCACTGAATTCAGACTTGCTACCAGATTACTAAATTATGTTGCAGCTGAGAGAAACTAGGCTGTCAACAATATTTCATTCAAAAAAAATACTACAAGTGAAAATTTAATGAAAATTTGTAATGTATCTCCTTCCAAAAGCTGTATTATTTCACTGCAAGATAGTCACAGGTCACAATACTTCCATATTTTTAAGAATTCAGTAATTGCTAGGAGGTTGCCAGATTTTTATACAATCTTAGTCAAATACATTACTTTGTAATCAATTCAGTAGAAAAGCTGAAAACACAGTTACCAGACATCATCCTAGACTCTTAGGTAATTTCTGCTTCCGCTTTTCAGCAGGACTTGCAAAGAAACATTGAGATTGGGTACGTTTTTATATACCTGCAGAAACAGTATTTGTTGCTTTAGTATGAATCAGAACTGAAGTTACATGACACAGCCAACTACTGAAGACTTACACGTGCTTTCCAAGTAACCAGTTTCTACAAATCAGGAAATACCAAATGAGCAAATACTGCACTGGACTAACAGCAGGTGGGTATCTGTTCTCCAAGATGCACCAGCACCAGAATCTTTAGAACAAAATGCAACCTACCAATATAGACTGTAAGGGTACAGAACAAGACAAAATTCTCTTACTCATTGTACTGTGAAGCAGAACAATAGTCTCTTTGCTCTCTTCTTCCTTTGTATTCAATGGAACATCAATAGATTTGAACTCATAGTTCATCTGACGAAATTGCTACACTTTTACAGACACTCAACAACTAAAAAAAAAGCAAAAGCATAGCAACTATATAAAAAAAGAGGAAAGGATCTTATAGAACAGTTGCTCATACATAGTTACTATATTGCCCCTCTGAGGTGTTTGCAGTTCCCTTGATCTCAACTCCATGGTCAATGACCCTACTATTGCCAATCCAGTTGTAACATGATTTCTCACAAAGGTAAGGACTTTAACCATCAGTGGGAATATTCTGCTTTTACCAGCCTGGCCTGGCTGTTCAACCTTTATGGCTGTTATAGTCAAGACAAACTTTTAAGTAGCAGTGACCTCAACCATGTGTTACTCCTCAGATGAACTGGCTACAAGTTTTAGGTAGCAATTTGTTACTCATCTGCTTTGCTTCACATGCTAATGACATATGTCCAGCACGTTCCAGCGATTAGGGTTTTGTCCTGTTGTAGAATAAAGTTGTTCTTTCTCCAATTGATTCATAAAAATCAAGGATTGCTAGATAATGCTCAGCTCTTGAAAAATGCTTACCTCTGAGTTATTCTGCCCATACGTTCTCTTCCTTGCCTCCTGTTGACCACAGACTTCAACAAAACACTCAAGAGGTATTTGCAGGGCCAATTTACCAACTCTAGAATGGAAGAAAAAAAAATATATATATAAAACCAACTTACTAGTGGTGTCTATTACATAAACCAATGCATTTGAAGAAAGAAAATACGTGTTATGGTCATCTAACCTTTTACTTTGACAAAATTTTACAGTACAGTATACCTTGGAAGTGAAGAAGGTCTCCTTAATGAGTGTGGAATAGCACTCTTTCATCTCAAAAGACAGGTTTATGGAGGAAAATGCACTGCTACAGTCTGATTTTATGACTTCACTGTCAAAGGATATCCATCACATATTTCCTGAACACCGCCCTCTTTGGCTTAACAAAGCTCTTTTAACATTGCATAAATAAAAGCAAGATAAAAGAAGAAACTCTAAAAGTTCATACGTATACAGCATACAGATTCTGTGTGCTCCTGTCAAACTCCACTGGTTACTTAGCTTGGGTGCTGGGTAGGGTGGTGGGGAGGACAAAACCAATTAAAATACATCAATCCCCGTGACTCCAGACAAACAATTTTATCTGCTACAGACTACTCTTTCCTATTGCTTGTTACTTTAGACTGTAAATTTTAAATAAAAATTATGCTTGACAATGTGCTACTAGTAAGCCATGAAATAACTGATGCACAGTTCATTTTCCTTAGAGCTACTCTAGTAAAAGTGACTTCATACGAGCACAGCCAACATTTCAGAGGTTTCTGCAAAGCACTATTTTGATCAGCTGAAAAATATGACCTCAGCCATCATAGCATAATATATATTATTTAGGAAGTCTAGCACTTAATGGTACTTAATGTGTTTGCAAGTTCCACCGGTGGAAAAATTAAAAAAATATCAAAACAGAAATTACTACTGAAAGACAAAGCATCACTAGGGAAGGGTGAGCAACTGACACCTTTGATCTTCTGGCTCATCTGGCCCAGCAGGAAGCATGAAGACTTCCTGAGGAAAAGCCCTACACACTGGCAGTTTGAACCCAAAGAAAGCACAGCAGCCGCTCCCATAGTGGACTTCATGCCAAATAGATGGCTTCCTAAAAACAACACCACCAAAAACCAAACAACCAAAAACCAGCCAAACAACAACAAACCCATCCCCCCAAAAACCCAAACCTGTTTGCAGGTTTTTGTTGCATTTGTTCCTCTTTAGTGGTGGGTATTTTTACCTTAATAAACAGAAATTTGAGACAAGAATCTAAGTATCCCTGATGCAGCATGGTTCCTACTGATACCAACTTAAAATCTGATTGTATATTGAAAACTTGCTTCCATTTTAAGAAACTCTGTACTCCCAAAGTGAGTGCAGGGTCTGGGTTCATTCAGGTGTGAAAGAAAATTACTCTCTTCAGCCTATCACCACAAGACAAGAACCTGAAACAGGAATAAAGGGAAAGCTTGAGAATTTACTGATTACCAATTCAGAAATATTTGAGGAAAACTTGCCTAATCATCTGGTATACCACCTCTCCAACAAGAGAAGATTTAAATAAATAAAAAAAAAAAGTACTCTGCTGTTACCTGTGGCAGAGAAGTAGACACTTCTGCCTTGATGGCTCTGCATCCACATGGAGACCCAAGCTTCCTTAAAAGACTTTTTTTTTCCCCTTCACACTGCATTCCACTTTGGCAGGAGGTTATTGCTTGATATCACTTGATGAAACATATACATAGAGGAAGAATCATCATAAATCAGATCTCCTTGTTTTGGTCTACTTAAGAGTATTAATGCAGGATAGTTGACAACATAGTCTGAATGATGTTTTCTTCATTATTTAGGGTTGACAACAATTTTACTAAAGGTGAGGTCATCCAAATAAGTTAATGCAGAGGTAAAATCTCTTTGGTTAGAATGGCAGAGCATCTCAGGTCAGAAGATGGGAAATATCTGTTACCAGTTAAATTACACTTCTACCAGAGTTTTGATTTTCTCACTTTAGCGGTTTAGGTGAGGCACAAGTAGCCTCACCTTTTTATACAACACAAGGAGTGCAACAGATGTCATCTCATGCTGGTAGTTTTCCTCTGTATTTTGCAGTTGACCTGAGTAAGAGTCACTTTGAAGATGCACAAAAGGGCATTGAATATCAAACACAGCATTACAAAATGTTTCAGACATGTAAAATGGAAAAGTTTTAGGTATGCTTCCATATTCAGTTGTGATCGCCATATTTGAACCAAAGGTAGAGAATGGAGAGCAGAAATGGGCTTGGAAAGAATAATATCATTTTGATCGTCATGCTCCATGAGAAAATTCCACCACACAAACCTTCTTGCCTTAGGCATTTCCATAATTCCATAATCCATTGCTTCCTTAAATCTCCAACCACAAAGCCATCTTACCCAGAAACATTATATGCCAGCATTCCCTCCATACATAGAAAAAGAGGGTTTTCTCTTTCCTTACTACATGTAAATGCTCTCGAAGCACCTATTTCTCTGCTGTCATTTTGGCCCACCAACTTTTCTGGCCTCGATCAGGCAGATTTCTTTGCTTCCTACACACTGATATTTTTCACCTACTTGAAGAAATCCCATCTCCTATTTATCAATCTGTGTTCTTTCATCTCCCACACCAGCAGGCACCATTGGTTCTCCTTGCTTGCTCTAAAATCTCCCAGGCTCATTAATCCTCTTCTCCGCCCTTGATCTTCATCTTCTTCACCTTTGTGATTGTCTTCCATCTGCTTTCTGATATCTGTGACTTTCTGAAAACCTTTTCCCTTAGCACTGCAGTACTTCTGCTTTCTTCTGTGACCATCTCCACATGATCCTCTAACCCTTCAGTATTTCTTGTTATTGCTGTAAACTGCTCACCTTGTACTTTGCTTGCACGCCTGTCTCCATTGGCTTCTGAGGAATCAGGCTATTTCCTTTGTCCTTTCCTGATCAATCCTGATGCTCTTTCTGCCTTCCGCTCCATGAGTCATCCTCCTTTGTTTGTTCTTCTACACCTCTCCAACACATTGATCTCAGAGCTTTACTATGATATAATTGGTCATATCTCCCTCTACCCATTTGGTAAAATCTAAGTGACCAAACTTCCCTATCAGATGTTTTTATTTTATGCAAGGAGGTTTCTGTTCTTACAACTATTTTGAAATGATGAATTTATATTTTGAGAACAATAGAATTGCATTAAGTGGCCTCCTCTACTACAAGGACTAGCCTTTAAAAAAATTACAACTTCCTGTTCAAGCTCACCAGAAACTTTCTATAGATAATGAAGAAACAAACATGTTTTACAATTGTAATTCTAATTTCATGTTATATTTGCTCATGCTTTTAGGGTTGCAGCTCTTAGGAAAGCACTGCAGAGTATGATTTCATTAGGTCATTTCTACTGCCATGGAGAACAAACCTTGCTGTGACCTTTGGAGACAAACATTTTTGTGACACACACAGTAGAGCTGCAACATAAACACTAATGATGCAACACGGCCCACTCTACCTTTCAAATAGCTTCAACTCTTAACTTTAAGTGATGAATCAATCTCCATGTCTCCTCAATATCTCAATGCCTTTCTTTAGCCTTTGTTATCTAGCAGTGGGGCTTTTGAAACAGAAACAGACGCACAATCACCTGACTGCACACCCAAGGAATTTTATTTTTCTCTGTAAAAAGTCTGGGATAGTCTATGCAATAGAAACTCTTCGGGCTGACATTAACATGATAGAAACACAAATATTTTTAGCTGCACTACGTGAAGACAGAAGCAATAAGGACACCCATTCACAGACAACTTATTCTACCACGGATGGATGTCAACAAGAGACTTTTCATTGACTTGAAGCAGGTCCTAATTAGTTGGGAACAGCATGTGGATGCTCCAGCACTCAGGGGATGAAATGGTTTGTTAGCAGAGCACATGGTTTTGATTAGTGGTCTAATGAACTAACACCTCAAATCAACAGGAAATGCAGCATCTGGCCAGTGTTTCATTGCTTCCTTAAATCCCAGCCACACCTTAATACCCCCTCCAGCTCCCTTATGCTATATCCCAGTACACAAGAATGTTGAGGAAGTAGTTATGTAGAAGAAAAAAGCAGATATTCATATACTAATTACTACAAGTGAGACATGGGGAAAGAAGTGTTGTTCTTTCCAATATTCTGTGGAACAAGTTTCTTCCAACTGAGGCAAAAAAAAATCTGAGGTCTCCTCTGGTTTTAACTCACTGATATTTTCTTTGGCATCTTCTTTAAATAACTGACCTGAGGTTAATGATTTAAAACACATTTATTAATTCATAAACCTATTTGTATCTAGTAGCTGTTGAAGTACGCTTTATGTGCTATAACATATTGAGATGGTTGTATCTGTGGCAAATAATTTTACTTGGCTTTTACAGAGTCTATCCACCCTGATTTCTACCCAAAATTCTAATTAATAGGGATTCCATATTTCCACACAGCTTGTCAGTTTGATTATTTAAGTACTTATTCAGCGTACTAAAGACCCTAATCACCCCTTCAAAGCATGCAGCTCTATATAAGGCCTCCAATGTCTGAAATACATAAGGATCATCATCATCATAATAGCATGGCAGCTGTGCTTCCTGTAAGCCAGAAAAGTTGGTCCTGTATACAACAGACACACCTCAGCTACTGTGTGCCATCTGCCTAGTTAGCGGTTAGACAGCCACAGCAGATAGAAACAGCTGCTCCTGACAATATGAAAAACATCAGTACTTCCTTAAAGGCTTTGGCAATGTGGATAAACAATTTCAGTGAAAAGAATATTTTAAATTGCTGCAAATTTTTGATGCAACTGCTATTATGCATCACACCACAACAAAGTGATTATACGCAGCAGAATGGATTTTGTTCAGCAACTGTAAGAGTATTGAGCGGTTTTTGTTGGATGTTTTTTTCTGTTGGTTCCGTCCCCGTTCTCCCCACCCCGAGTTTTACAGAATACCAGTTAACAAGGCTAGGAGACGATTGTGCTGTGAAGCCTCCTTATCCAGGACACTATGATAATTTATAATGCCCTTTTCTACTTTATTCTTTCAAGTAAACCAATTTTTACTTTCATGAATTTATTGTGGACTGCATCTTGCACTGTGTATTTAGGTCATTTATATAAAGACTGGATTTCTGAGAAGCCTCAATACTGTGTGTGTCTGCCCTACAGCAAATATATTATTTACAATAAGGTAAAGCATTGTTATACCAAAATCTGTAGCATCATGGGGATGGTAGAGTGTTTGGAATTAGGGGGAGGCAGGGTAGTCCTTGCTCTTGGAAGCCATGTGTTGCCAAAAGGTGAATTTTACTGTAAGTAAACATGTTAAAAAACAAAACATAGAAGGATGACAGGCTATAAAAAATGAATTAATAGATACATTCTACACACAGACACAATTTATACCTACACAGTTTTTCTCTTCTCCCTTGCTATTCCTCATGAATAAATAGTAAAGCTCTGGGTGTCTGACTCTGGAATGAAGCTGCCCGTTCCAACCCGGGGCTCTGTGTCCCCTTTGGAGGTCAGAACCATCCCTTGCCTGCAGATGGTTGCAGACAGGAGGGGTGGAAGACAAAGCTGCTATCTCTCACCTGCCTAACCATGCATAAGGGAGCAGACATTTCACGGTGTCCCTTGCCGCCTCCTTCCTGAGTGGTCACGGTCTGAAGATGGACTAGCAAATTACTTTAAATAGGCCCTGGCAGTGCTGAAGTCAGGCATGGAAAGAGTTAATGGCACAGACTCCACCTCAGAAATTGATAGGAAATAAAACCTATTAAAAAAAAAAAAAAAAGCTGTCTGGAAACATAACACAATTGCTGTTTTATATTTTGTATATATTAAACTTTCAGGCTATCTGCAATAAATGTGAGGTTTTATATTAATTGTGAACAGATCAGTAATTGAAGGCAAATTAATGAGAAACCTGCTGTCACGTTACAGAACACATTTTTAATGGATGTCTTTAAACATTTGGACAAAATATCTGTATATTTTTAAATGGTAATTCTTTAACTGGTAAATGTAATTATCTAACTCTAAAGCAAAAAATATAAAAGGACAAAAATGGATTGAATCAAAATATTCTGTCATTGCCATACATAAGCCACCAGAATATCTTTTCAACAAATGAAATTATTCTTTATTTTATGCTTTTAAAAATGCATTAGTGTAATTGCTCTGCAACAAATTACCTTCTGTGCTATAAGCGTGGCTACAACATCCCTCGCATGTACATCAATTGTGCATATTGTCATGATGTTCTGATGATCACCAGGGGTGAGTTCCCCTAACAGCATGTTTATAAGGGCATTCAGTTGAGCAATCTGCAAAATAATTATATTTCAATGGAGATATTACACTGTGGGGAAAAAAAAAACCACTATTATATGTCAAGTGCTAAATGGAGCAGTTATAGAACCAAGACACATTTATTGGTGCTTTTAATCAAAGCAAATAACTTTTGCAAACTAATAATGGTGTTGTTTTCTTACAATTTTAATTTGATTCCTTAATAACAAAAATACACTTTTCAGCTGGTGCCCAGAAGTACATTTCAGAATAGATAAATACTAGTCTGATATTGCACTTGGAATACTAGCTCGAAACGGCACACATGATGAAGCTACTGGATGTTTAAAGTATTGCATATATATTTTCAAACACTGCTTCCAAAACAGTCACAATACATATTTTGTTTACTATGGGAAACATGGGGTGGAGTGAAGAGAAAAGCTATTTGGAGCCTGATTGCCTTGGACATGATGTCTCCTTTATGTCAGAAGAACATGAAAAGCAGGATCCCTGAACAGCCTCCTTCATCAGGCTGCTATGTAATTCCCCATCCTGAGGGAAATGGTGACACTGAAAAGGTGTCCCAGAGTGCCTGCTTTCATGGCCCTGGAAGCCACTAGCAGTCACTATGAATCTGATTTATTTCAGCGTATCTGGACATCTTATTACAAAAAAGTGATGCTTCTGAACAAAAACAATATAGTATTTGGGGTGGGGGTGGATTGGGATATGGAGGAAGATGGCAACACTGGAACAGTTCTTCTGTACAGGCTGGGTTGTTACTAAAATAACAATAACCATAATTTTGCTTATTAAATGGATGTAAGACAAACCTTTCTGACATAGCCTGTCAAAAATATTAAGGCCCTGATTTTGCAAATCTGATTCATGCAAAATCTCACCTTTACCAACAGAAGAAAGTTTGCACTGATGCAAGAAACAGGATTTTAAACACACACATCCTTAGTAAATTCATGCAATGACAAGAGGTGCAGCATTTTTTAGAGGTCACTAGGTTTTGCATTTATATTTTCTAAACCACTAAGGTGTCACAGATTTTATTTACACCATAAGACTTCTGTCCTCTCTTAAAATTACCATTTTTATACATTTTGTGTATAACAGGTTCACATACCTACTTGTAGTTGCAGTCTTTCAGATGATTTCCAACCATTCTTCCAGACTGTTGAAGAAAATTTCAACATCCTCAGCTCACCAAGTCTCAATATCCATCAAATCACTGGCATTGAATGGTCAAGTAATCACTGATTTTGTAGTTTATCCTTACATGCTGCTGCAACTTCAATGATTATATATTGTGTTGTAAAGTAGCACAGAATTCCTTCTAAATGTGTTAGCCAATATTCCACATAATATAAATATTATTTTCTCTATTATTACATACAAGTGATTTATACGAAAATCTTTACAAAGTGGAATTAACATCACACAGTCTGTCATGATGCTTCTGAATATCTGCCTTGCCAAACTTGGCAATAAGCAAAACATACAAACCTGAATCTGGTGCAGGCCACATACCAGCACTTCAGCACCCTGGAGAACAGGCCAACCTATATCCTACCTTCAGGCTCTGAATTACACTGTGGAAGACCTTAATCTTGTAAAACACACTGTGATCTGCCTGCTTAGAACACAGGTTCATCAGTAATAAAACCCTTGGTATAACGTTCTTTTCACCCATTCTGCTTTGACTAAAAAGACCTACCTCACATTTTAGTCCTGTTATTATGATGAGGGATTACAGCTTCTTTTAGATCATAAAATTATGTAGTGGAGGTGCAGATCTGTGCTCAGCAAGTCAGATTGCTGACAATAGCTTTGCTTTCTTCATTACCCTTGCAGAATGGCGTGTGAAACTCCTATGAATTTGCAGAAAGCAGAATGAAAATAACTCATTTTTTGTATGCTTGCTTGGAATCATGCCTCTCTCCCTAGGCTCTAACAATAGACATATAAAAGTTTGTGAACCTGAAAGAGATAATTTTATGGAGATATCACTTAGACTGGAACTCAAGGAGTTCCCTTAAAGGAGAAAACAGTTAAAGAGCAAAAAATGGGGTAAAAATCCCTAATACTTTGCTCTCTATCAGTATACTGTTTAAATGGCAACATGGCTCATACACTTTGCAATGTACAGCACTGACTGGATTTACAGCCCATGTTTCCTATCAGTATGAAAAGAATGATCTTGGTGGCCTACGTCCAAAGACACAGCAGTGGATCACTGTTAATGTTGCTCAGTGATTGCATATAATTTGGCATCACTGAAACAATAGCAGCTCTGAAAAGGTTGAGCTCTGGGCTATTATGAAGACTAAATTAACTCTCATCACTTGAGTGAATGATCCATTCACACCAAGGTCAAAATCACTAGCTACATGGCATAGGAAAGATGACACTGTAGCTGACTGACCTGCAGTTGTGTATGGATAAGACTTCATATTTATTATTTTCTCAGACAATCTGGATTTTACTGACAACATTAAATTAGCCATTTACTGTAAAAAAAAAAGAAAGCTGTGAAAAAAATAGAGTAAAATCCACCCCTATCCAACATACCCCTGCCTTCCCGCTACTTCGGTTCAGGCAAAAGCACCAGCACCCTGTGGGGGTGACTGAAGCTGCTGAGGCAGAAACAAAAGTTCAGAAGGAAAAGGAGGATAAACATTTCTTGGTTTCCTCTTGGAATCTCAAACCATCCCCTACATCAGACACTTGAGAGTACACTGGCGAGACACGAGAGTCAGAAGAATGGAGGTTAACAGGTACTTAAGAGCAACAGAAACTAGGATCTCCCAAAGAATGCAATTTGCTGTTCTGGAGGCAGAAGGGTTTTCTTTTTATTAATTCTTTCTTCTTTTTCAACCCCCAATTTGAGTTGGTCACATATGAAATCTCCATGCGGTAGAAGAGTCTGATACTGTTTTTTTCTGAATGGAAGTTAATAGTTAAAATAGAAAACTTCTTACACAGTTTCTTCTTTTAAACAGCCACCTGATATAGTCAAATCTCTCAGATTATTAGTCTCTGCATCCATCTGCGCCATCCTAAATGAAGTTCTGACCCTCCATGGCTCACGTCTCAGACTACACACTATTGTGGGATTGTGGAGCATCCCATTACTGGTGACAGCAGCTGAACTACAGGAAGACAGCATGGTATGTCATGGGATATACAGTCCAGCAGGGACACACGTCCCACTGCAGTGGAGCAGGAAACAAATCTACCACCTACAGTTTCTGGTATAACCCTGAGGTACCAACAGCATGAGCTGTGGAGCTACTTAATCACTGGGACTTCTGCCTTATGCCACTCCACGGTAATGACTCAGTCAAAAGCAGATGCTATTTTTCATCCAACATTATATGGTTTGATTTACTTACCAACAGGAAGTTTACCCAAGGCATCATTTTCCCACAGAGAATGTTAACATTGACTTGTTTTGTTTGGGGGTTTTTGCTTGGTTTTTGTTGGGCTGTCTTTTTGGGTTTTAACAGTGAAAAAAACACTTTTGACTATTTTTGATTGCCCAAACTCTTCCTGCTCTTCAAAGGAGCCTAGGCTGCATATCAGGTGACTTCACCTAAACCTCAGCACACAGTTAATCCAGCTCCTAAACCTAGGTGGACTTGGTTATGCTAGCTCCTCAGGCTTACTAAGGTATTTCATCTCCAGTGCTTCATAATTTGTTGATAGACATTGAAGAAAGCTGCAGTTGGAATAATTTTCCTTTGTCTAAGCACAGCAGTTAAAGAACACAATAATCTAGGATGAAAAGTTTCCGTGCTTTGAACAGGAGAAATTATTTTCAGTAAGACTACTGCAGAGAGGAGCTGGCATCATGGAGGAACAAGACTCCTGGCTCCCATGGGGACTGCAGAATCCTTTTAGTAAAGCCCAAGTAAGGAAAATTAGGATAGCACTTTTCAGAACTATTTTTAGAAATATTATGATTGTAATGTTAGAAATAGTTAGAAATATTAGTTGTTATTGAAAAAAACCCAAGTCAGACAGAAGGTAATGACAAATGAAACCAAAACCAAACAAAAGAAATGGTGCCAGAGACAAGTCACTCTGTAGTCTATACTGCAAAGTTTCTGTACAATCTTACTGTCTAAACAGGTGTTTGAGATCAGAGGAAAGAGGCTGTAAAATTGAAATCATACCTGTTGTTTTAAGGTCCTTTGTTTCCAAAGGGTGCATAAACCTATAGTCCACAAAACAGCTCTGGGAACTGGAACAATTCCCATTTTGCTGAAATAGAAACAAGAAACCATTTGAGCACATATGCATAGCTGGTCAAAATATTTCTTCAAAATAAGAAATAGTTGCCTCTTTCTATTGCATCTCTGAAGTGCATACATAACCAAAGCATTCTGTTGGTAAATGGTTCACCAGTAAGGACATATTTTCTCCAGATGGATTCATATTATTTTTAAATCACAGTATTGCCCAGCTGATGTCTGCAAAATATTCTTGATCTGTCAATATCTAAATACGTTCCTTGAGAATTACATTGCCTTGATAAGATATGAAGCTTATCTACAGGATTTGAAATTAACTCATTGCACTGTTGATGGAAGACTTGTAATTAGAAATGGAGTGCTTGCTTCCAAGAAAGACTAGTCCAACATTAAGAACTCTGGACTTCGTAGATTCACTCTCTTACATAAGTTCTGCAGGTAATCTTTGATGAATAGCAGAACCTCCCAGTTCTCAGCTGTAGAGATAATAGCACTTTCCTATCCACCAGAGGTTTTATGAGGATAAGTAAATATATTTCTTATATTTACAAATATTAGAAGATTGATATTTACAACAGGAAAGTTTGTGTAGAAACCAAAACCTACAAAGTTTGTGTAAAAATCAATAGTTTCTGTTGAACATTTAGAGCTCAAAGAGTAGCATTCAAACAAAATCATATCATAGACTGCTACAGCCTGTGGAAAGTGCCCAGTCTACCAAAATATTCCCAAATTATTCTTTTATGTTACTCTATGTTGTATAAAATATTTATATACTCAGTGAGCTGATCCCCATGTCCTAAAAGTGAATTTTTCATCCTAATGTGAAAAACAAAAACTTCAGATTGGCCAAACCGAAGTTCTTAATCCATTCACCGGACCCCATTTCATTATTTCTAACTTACTTTTTTGGCAGAGGAACACATGGCTTCCTAATAGAGATACATAATTACTTTTTATAACACGCTAAATATTTGTTTAGCATTCTTTCAGCAAGTATCTTTCTCCAGAAATAGATATAGCTGAATATTTGCAGAGTGTAAACACTAGGGGACTCTAACATAGGCAAAGCAAATTAAATTAATAAGCAAGCAAATATTTTTGCCACCTGTCCACTAATGATATTTTGCTTTCACAACTTACAAGCTAAGGTTTGTTCTCTACAACCTTGTAAAAATCAGTTAGACTGCTAAGCTGAAAAGGAATTCTCTGGAGTAAGTGTCTAATAATTAACATGTGAAAATCTAACATTTAGAAGAACTTATCTTTTTTTAAATTAATCCATACTATTAAAATGATTCCACATTGTATTACTTTTTTATCTTGCCTTTACCACTGCAGCATGAGGCTCCTGATGTGACCAAGAAAGATAGGGGGTGGGGGGAAGGAAGCAAGATGCAATACTTATTTATTTTTTTTAAATAATAATTAAATGTAGAATTTATAGGTAGAACAAGAATTGCCTGTGGAACTGGGCCAGGGAGTTCTACATAATAGGAGTCAGTAGACAAATAATCCTGAAGAAACTGCAAGTAACAGCATAAGAACCCACCACAGAGAAAAACTGTGGTATTTTCTAGCTGAATCTGTGATGTTAAAAGTAAACCTAGCAAACAATATTACCTTTAAATGCATCAAATTTTGGATTAAAATGTTTGTTTTGGACCAGAGGTAATAGAGCTGAGAAGTGTAGACTCAATAATACCATGCCGAGTTTCTGCAATTCCTTAGGCTAGCTGATGGATAAGGATGAAAAACCATTGATTTCTATACTTGTTTCTTCTATATTTTGTAGTTCTTCCACTCCCTGACCATTCACATTCCCAAAACACCTTTTTTTTTGTTTTTTTAAATAGTTCAGTGTATGAGTACAGAGGTATCTAGCAGCTTCTGGATTGATGATATGCATCCAGATCATCTCACACTCCTATATTCGTAACTTCCCATGTTTGTTTGGTCTCCACATGTTTCTCTGAAAGGCTGAAGTCACCTTTCAAGCCTAGTAAGGAGTTCACCATTGCTAATTCACCACTGCCTGCATCTACATTTTCTACTGCTGTTTCTCCTAATGCTTCAGCTACACTTTTGTGTTTATATTGTAACTCAAGAACGAAGAAGTCCTCTGACCTGTTATTCACCATTCCAAACTCTGCCCTAGAAATAAGGCACAAACAAGTCAAGAATAAAAGGTATGCAAAATGCAGCAAAGCTAGAACAAGAGACTACTGTGTTCACAGTTACTGGATTATGACAAGGTTTAATTTCTTAATACTTCATCTGTTTTCAGATGCTTAACCATCAATTTGAAAGTAGCACACATCCTAAGTCCATAGTGCTTCAGCAGGTCTTCACTTCTTATGCAGCACATAGTTGTGAGCAAAAAGACAGAAGCAACGAAGCAGCAAGTGGGCTGATGAATGCATCTTGGAGTTTGACTTCTGAATCTCACGTGGAAGTCAGCCAAGCAAATTGCCTCTTACAGAAGAAAACACAAACTCAAAGGATATTTTCAGAAGTACTTTGAGATTTGGGAGTTCAATCCTATAATACTTGTTTCCCCAATTTTTTAACTCCTTTGAGTTCAAAAACCCTCTAATGAAGGGAATTTAACAAGCTACAGGCTCCTACATAATGCAACGTACTCAGAACAGGAGAGATTATTTCAAGTAGCAGAACACCGTTCATTAGGGAAATGATCACATTTGCAAATCTGAGCTCCATCTCCATGTGTTCAACATTTATTTGTTTCCATGGAGTTTTCATCCAATCTTTAATACTTGTCTATAAAATTTTTAAAATAAACAAACAGCTCCTACAACATTCTAAGGAAAGCCAGAGGCAACTGAAAACGGAACGAAGGTTTCCAACTCATCATCAGAAGAATATTTATAAATATGCATGATCTAAAAATGCAAAAATATCTGTTCCAAAATTTGAAACCTACTGATGCTGAAATTTAATCTAAGAGGATTTATATTCTTTGTTCTTTGTGCTAGAATTCTGCTTGTTATATGGTTTTATATTCTTTGGTTTTTATGCTAGGATTCTGTTTGCTATAAGAAAAAAATCCTACTAAAGCTTCATATTTGTTTTCAAAGTTTAAAACATGTTTCAAAAGCGTTCCAGAACTATGAACCAGTTCACTTCCTACACAATGCCTTTTTAGTAGCATTAGTTGATGAGATGGCTGAAAATAACAAAAATTTCAAACTAAATTTCAAACTCTTACAGTCATAGAATTCCTGTTTTCTTTGGGAATGAATTTGTCTCAAGAACCTCAAGGAAAACTCAAATGAGGTAAACCCTTGGCGCTCAGGAAAACTGAAACCAGACATACATTATTTCCATGTTTTTCTAACAATTGCAAATAAAACTGCATTTTAATGGAACTGCTAATTTGGCAACATTAATGCAAAAAACAAAGCTCTCGCTTGAACATCTATCTCTTGAAAAAAATCACCTGAGCTATGTATTCAGTAAAAAATGTTGCAGTACTGCTACTTTAAGTAGTTTCTCTGTGGGTGCTCTACACCAACATAAAATGATTTTATTCCCAAGAAATTACTCCACTATGAAAACCACCAGAGTGGACACCTGAACAAGAAGTACAGCTACAATAATAAGTATCTCGCACATCTAAATAGGTGGATTAAAGTGCAACAGTCCACCCAACATTCAGAAAGATATGGTTTTGCTCTGGAACCAAAGATTCATTGAATTCAAAACTTCAAGTAAATTTCAAGTATCCTAAACTCTCATTAATCAACACCAATCAGCTGGGAATATTCCCATATACTGTCAATGCATGCCTGTTGTGGTGGCAAAATTGTTATGGTACAAGATACTAAAATATATATACTTAGAAATAAACTTTACAAAAGATTTGTGTCTTGTTCATAAAATTAGTTCAAGCTTAGATCAAATTGTATTTAAACAAACTGAACAATAGCTTGTTCATTAAATAAATAAAAATCAGGAAGATCTCTTCCTAATCTCGAAAGGCACTCTCTTTCATCAGAACATAGGGAATCTTTTTCTATTATTCCATAACAATACCTTCACCTCTGAGGTAACTGTGCAATCATGGACATTAAAATAAATTTTGTCCTCTCCTGGAGATTGAATGGCTTGTGTACAGTTGCAATTACCTCAGAGGAAAAGCTGGTGAAAAGAGAAATCTGTGAAGACCACTGAAAAGGACTCCTGTCATTCCAAACAAATACACATGAAGCTGGAAGCCAGATTAGTGACTTAATCATAAACTATAAATCAAGAGAGAGGATTCCATTATAATCCACCCAAGGCCAGGTTCTCATAGTTTTTATGCTATAAAATAGGACTGCTACAAAGGTTATTCTTCTAGGGGATTATTAAATGGCCAATTTGAAACCTCCTTTCTTTAGGACAAAGAAAATATAAAGGAAAACGGGAGACAGTTTTATAATTTCCTGAAAGAGACTATGAGAAACGTATCCCCACCAGGAATCATGTTATCTATCTGAATCCATAACAACGTGCATTTAGGTTTGGAACTTCTCCAACTTCAAATTGATTTGCCAAATTTCATGAAAAATTGAAAAAATCCCACTTTGTTTCCTCCTTGACGACCTCTGAAACACATTTCAGCCTCGGGCACTTTTTACAGCCATGCACAACAATTCTGAATAGAAAAAATGACAGATCCCATACTCCAGCAGTGCCAGTAAATACCATTGCAATAATGTTATCATTCACTGTCAGATACTGAAAAGGTATAAATTGAGGCAGACAGTATGACACTGTGGGTGTACACGGTACCGTGTGAGGTTTTTCTTCTCACTACTCTTCATTGCTTATTCGTGCAGATACCACTAATGTATTTCCAGCCAAAGGAAGGTTATGATAATGAACTACTAGTGCTTATTTTGCAAGGCAAGTTAAACTAAGCCTGAAGTCTAGGTTTGTAATATTGTGCAGTTCACAGACAGAATAATTTTGGATTGTTTCTCAGACTACTTGAGAACAGAGTTCATAGGTTAAAAGTATGTGAACCAAACCCTGAACTTCCTCAGCCATTTGCTCCACACGTGCACTAAGCATGAGGCAGGCCCAGAGCCTGGTCTGTGTCCAAGCCTAGCCTATTTATGAGATATCCCCATATCTCTTGGTGTTTCCTGATCCTGTCCATTCAAGAACTGAGCTGCAGGCCTGGGAATCAAGCCAGACACTTTCCTGTGGCAACACATGTCAGTTGCATGCCTGGGAAACTGAACATATTTTCTTACTGCACAATCCTAAAAAAGTCTGCTTTGTTTTGTTTTGTTCAAATAATAGCTTGCATCTGTAATACTTTGTTGCTGATAAGCCATGTTTCTCTGGCTATAAACACCTAAGCAAGCTTTAGATAAGCTCTTAACTATGTTCACACTGACATACAGGGATTGATTGTATTTATTTCTTTGAAAGATGCTACAAGGTTTGCAGATGAAAAGCATATTCAGAGCATTAACCTAATTTTCTTACTTTGTCCAATCAAAACAATCAATTCTGCCCTGAAAATTGAATTTCAGAGATTTGCCCTTCCTGCGAGATTTTTCCTATTTAAGTCAGTGTTTGTGTAAACAAGCCACAGTTCCAATCATACACTTACAAACTTGTGGGAAACCTTCAACAGTCAAGTCATCTCTCCAGGGTCCCACTTTATACCCAGACATCTCTGGTCCATGCTACTGCCTGCTACTCAGCAGAATTACTGCCCAGTGCCCATTGTCATGGGAAGCTGGGTTCTTCACCTGCTGACTCCTGGTCATCATTGAAGGCACCCTTAACATCAGAAAACCATTATACTTAGAAAGTAATGTATTTGCAGCTAGAGAAGTACAGAAGTTCACTAAGATTTGAGATTTGTTCTGGTTTTTTTCTACTACTCAGCTAAAAACCTATTGCATTTTAGATACTCAAAGGATTTTCCATATTCAATCCCTCCCTAGATGTCTATTCAAATTCAAACATTCCCTTGGGCTCACAGGGCTTCCTGTGGTTCCTATATTCTTAATCTGGTTGATGAAGGAAATACTGACTCCATTCACCTCCCTTTTAGAAGCATTAATATCCATTAGATAAAGTGAGGCAGGGCTTTTTTTATATTCAAGAGACAAAGAGAAATGTATTAAAAAGCATCCCGACATTTCACTTAATGATTCTAAATTCCATACATGAAGCAAACATATTAAACCTGGCTGGTGGAAGGGGGCAGGAAGGGATTCAACTTGTATTTCCTCACATCTCCAAACCTTGGTTGCATACACATTGACAAAACTGCTTCATACAAACCAATGAGCAAGTTTAATGTACACAATCATGTCTCGAACAGGACAGCAGCACCCAGAAAACATTTACATGATCATAGCTCAACTTGGGGTTTGAGGTATAGCATGACATGGATCCAATGGGACTCAACAGTGCTCCTTATTGCTGACCCTTAGATTGAAGGAACAAATCCTTATGGACAGATAATTTTCCCAGGAAGAGCAACCAAGCCCTATATAGAAAACTGGTGTAAGACAACAATTAAACACTTTACTCGCCTGCAATAGGAGTAACACTCTGTACTGACCTTCGTATCTCTTCCTGCTGTGCCTTCCCCCAAAATGCCTGTGGAGGTCAGTAATGCATAAAGCTGATAGGGGATTGTGAATACCAGGTCCATGCAAAGTACTGATGATGGGATCTTTCCTCTGCAAATAAACGAAGGTCTGCTCACTGTCAACACTTCATAGGAAACTGCTGGAGTCGTCAACCATACTGCTATAAACAAATATAAGTATATACACATTGAGACACATATGCATACACTCTTTTTCACACACACTTTTAAGATCATGGCATCTGTAAATTAGTATGAAAGCAAGACAAAGCAGATGATCTCTGACCTGGACAGTTTGCTATCCAGTCTAATAACAGTAACAGCAGAAAAGTGGGAGTATTTCAAATAAGGTAAGGGATAAGAGCAAGACAGTTTAGAGAACTACTAATATTTAAGTGATATGCTTTAAACAAATCTATATTTTGGTGTTCCAAGAATATTTGTTTATTTGTTTAATTAGAGGTTAATTGCTGTATATAGCCCTACAGAAATGAATTTTTAGGAGCTATTTGAATTAGACAAGATATTTGGATGAAAATTTTTAAAAGTTATTTCTCTATGGAGTAACTTTTTTTCCTCATCTTGTTCATGTAGCCAATCATTATCCTCAGCAAGTCACACAGGTAAGTGGATTTGTTTCTGTCTTTTTCTAAACCAGCAGATGTATTCATATCACTTAAAACACATTACTAAAACAGGACTGATTAGTAGTCCATCCTACCTACTAAATACAAAGAAAGGCATTCTGACTTTTATCCACTTTGCAGCTTAACAGTACAGTGAATGAGACCATTGCTGAGCAAACCAGTCTAATGACCTTTTTCCAGGTAGATAACAGAGCAAACTAATTTGTCTATTTGGCACTAGAGGACAAAGAGGCACCAAACCTGAGACATGTAGCCATAATACAAGTTAGTATAATTTTATGCTGTTTTATTAGAAATAAAATATTTAACACCTTTGTTCTCCAAGTGTACATATATAATTTTATTCCCTGGGACTGGCATACAAAACCACTTAGATTAGGCTGTAAAAGTTACCTATGTAGCACCTTGAACAAGAAACTCTTGTTGTCAGTTAATTTTGGTCCTAATTAGATGCTCATTAGGCCCACAAATGCATACATTTTTTTGCAAGGGAATAAACTAAGTTTACAGCAGGTAGAGACTACTACACAAATGTTAATAAATATAGACAAAATTTGGGCACAGGTGTTTACCTTTATCAGGAAAAAAGTAGACTCTTGTATCAGAAGTTAGTTAAGGTGATGTAAAAATCTAGTTGGAAACAATTTTACAGTCATTGGAGATCTAGTGAAGAGTCGGCAGTGCACAGCACGTAACCCACCCTTTCCCAACAGGCATATCTAAACAGAACAGATGAACTGCACCGATTAGAAGTCCTAATTTCTCTCCATTGACTGTAAACAAGGACTAGTTTGAGTGTCAATAAGTGTCCTTCATTCAACTGGTTAATGTATAAGAAGGCTACATACAGTCTTGCTGCCGCTTGATACACAGATCCTTCTATTTTAACATGTTGGTCTCGGAGATACTGAGGACATAGCATGCCTGCATGGCAGCCGAGTTCCTCGGCTTCACAGACAGGCAGAACCCATTTTAAGATTAGAGAGTACCAATACAGATATTTAAGTTGGAATCTGAAGTTTCCCATAACATGGGAAGATAACATTTCCCATTTCAAACCTTTCTCAATTGTTTTTGCTGTTCAGGGTAAGCCAAGGCTCACTTGGATAAGCACAGAATTATTGTTACAGAATGAGTTCACAAAAGATGACAGCTCAGGTCCGTTCAGCACTTGGTGCTCTCCTGCCCAGAGGACTAGCCCAAATCACACTTCAGCTGATAGAGCTTGTTCCATCAACTCTCTCTGCTAGTATGTTCAAAAGAGGACAAAATCTTTTCCACAGAGAAAGAACCAAAACTCTCAGAGGCCATTTGTCCTCTCCAATACATTTTCGTGCCTCTTGTACCAGGCAGTGTGCTAGATGAGAGCAACGGTGCTGTTCTAAGTGGATAAAAGTATCAGGGACTCTTATCTGTGAAAAAACCAGCAGCAGCATAGTTACACAGGGCTCGACATACCCAGCTCTTGGGAACTCTGAGGCCTATCCAGCTTGTTACAGTCCTTTTCCATCCAGATCAATTCCCTCTGACTTAACAGGGAATGAGTTGCACACATCTGGCTGCTAAAGTCAGACTCCTGGATTACCATCTACTGTATCTTATTTTTCTTATTCAGCATTTCTGCTCTCCATATGAAAGTGTAAAGACATTCAGGATAACCTGACACTCTCATAGCACTGTTTTTCAAGGCCAAACAGTAGTAAATTTTTTTTCAAGTAGGACATGGAATTATTTTTTGGAAATCACAAGAGCGATGCTGCAGACTGAGATTCTTTTTATATGTTTCCATATGTTTCCATTATAGATCTTGCAAGCCTAAGCAAGGTGAAAATTACAGCAAAAACTTAAAGGCTTCATTTTGAAAGCAGATACCTTTACTAAATTCTACATTATTTCATTTAACTATTACAAACATATGTATTTATGCAATGTGTGTTAACACACACATAGGCAAGGCAGGAATAAAAAGAAAACAAAGTTTCTTTTCTACTTTCTTTGTGGAATGTTTCACATTGTGGTTCAGAACTCTAGCTCTAAGAGAAAAAAAGAAAAAGAAAAAACCCCAACCAACTAACCACTTTTGGCATCTCTAACCTGGTATGCACAGTTCTGAAAGATGTAGCCAGAAGTGCTTTCAGCTCAACCTGCCACTTTATGGTGCCTGTATGAGTTTGCACAGAAATAAGGTTTTGTCTTCCATTGTCTACCAGTACCTTGATATGAACTGAGAACATTTTATGCTTTGGCCAAAAATTTCCCTTTTCACTTTTTCCATGCTTTTTGCCATTACTGATTGTCTTGGTGGGAAAGCTAGCAGGGGAGGTAGATAATGTTTAAAAGAAGGATCACTGGATAGTCCTAGAACAAAAAAAAAAGACAACTCATAATGAAGTCTTCAGTCAGAGTTAGCTGCTCTGCCTTCTAGCAGGCACACAATGTTGCTATGATCAAAAGTAGCATGACTTCTGTTGGAGACTCTTGCCAATACCTTTATCAGGGCTGTTTCTCTGCCACAGGAAACAAAACTGTCACACACATAAGTGATAGCTTTACACTCTACAAAAGTATTATAGTTACTGTGCTTATCTGACACAGACATGGCATGTCAGGCAAATACTGCCAATTCCATTCTGGTTTTTAAGGCAATCCAAGAAAGAGAGAGGCTAAGACTTGGCTGCAGGCTTGATGCATCAGTACTGCCAGGCATGTCCAGCTTGCAAGCTCACTGGCTGAGCACCTGCACACTAGAAGAATAGCATAGCCTGCTCTCACACTGAAACAGTACATGAAAGAGTGAGGACACAAAGACTCTTCATCATCCTTCATCTGGTAGATCCTTTTAGTATTCACCAAGGTTTTCAAAGGCAGTGCCAAAGCACACCACCACCACCACAGCATCCATAGCCTGATAGTCACATGGTAGGGTTGCTTTATGTTCCTGTTGTAGGATGGAGTAAGTCATCATTAGTCAACTGAGACAGAGATTCATTCCATATACCATATGCATGTAACACAGAAGGTAGGTGCAGGTCCCCAGCAGTCTGAATAAAGATCTGAACCACAGCAAAAACCAAACAACACTAACCCAACCCCTCTGAAAACCCTAAATAAGTAGGCAGAAACCACCACACCCTTACATCACCTCCTCTCCCCTTATTTACATCTATTGAGCAGTCACTGAGCCCCGCATGTCCAAACAACACTCCAGGGACAAATCAAACACAAGGAGAAAACACTGATAAAATAAAGAGTTCTAACTTTGGTCTTGAGTTCATAATCAGCCTGCAATTAGAATATTCTTTAGAATTATTTCAATATTTCATCAATGGAATTTCGAAAGATTCTTCATTTAGTTCTTGATCATGGCAGAGAAACAAATTATTTTAAAATTAATTATCAGATGCTGACTCTAAAAATGAAACTTGTGAATCTTCCTCACAGCAGACATCATTAAGAATGGACAACCAAAATGTTATGTACTCAGGTGAGCTACTCTTTTTCTAGAATTTATTGATAGCTGGGAAAGCTCTTTTTGTTACGTTTTTCATGCTCATGCTGTGGAATACACTTTGATAAATAATGTTAATGCAGTTTTTATTTTGACAGTAAACTGTGATTATTTTAAATAACTAGTACTCCAAGGTATTGGCAGTGATGGACATGTCATAACGGTTCATAAAATAACAGTTATCCTTAACTTGTCCATGGAAAGGGACTTGACCATCAAACCTAAAGGTGACTTTTTTAACCTGTTTCTCAAACCATGCTGTTTAATCTAAAAGATACAATTTATTTATTGAATTAGGGTTCCTTAGAGGTTAAGCAGGTAATCCATGGAGACTCCTCCATAACTTTTCCTTAGCTGCCATTCATCAAGTATGTTCCAGCACATGAACTATGAATCATTTCATTTTTAAGCACTCTTATTTTCTTTAAATTTACCTAAAACTTTATTAGATTCAGCCAGTACAGCCCTGACAGACAGCCCGCATATATTTAAAACATTCCCAGTGGAGAAGCATAAAACATTTAAAATCTATATTTGATCTGACAACAGCAGTACTGTGTTTGAATTAGAAACAGATTAGACATAATTGAAGATAAAGAGGACACAAGCATCACTCCCATTTTGGTGGAGTGGGCTTTAAATTATCAGATTCATCCAGAATACATTACCGAGAAACATTGAATTGTTATCTTTAGACAGCCTTTTCTAAGAGTTTACAATTTCTCAGTTCAGTGAAGCTTGCCACCAGCTTGTTATCAGAACAGAAAACGAAAAATCATTCGGTTCAGAGCACAGAACTGATCTCACCTCCAAAAGTACACGTTTTTCTTCTGATAACAGACACTTCTTTGGACTGCAGAGGTACCACTTCATGCTTTACAGTGAAGGCAATCTTTTTAAGATTCTTCCACTTTTCAGGTAATTCCTAACAACATTACAAGTAGATATTGTTTGTCAGTTTGCAGAGCCAACAACCCTCCCTGCAGGGAAACACACACACACACACACACACTTTCATTCTCCCCTCCTCCCCCTGCATTTTTCTTCTTTTAACATTTTTTTTAAAGTATCAGCTGACCTAGTGTCATTCCTTCGCTATGCCTTCATGTGGTGACAGCACAGATTCATTACCCTGGATAATGTGCAAAATGCAAGGTATTGTAAAGAAACTTTCATCTCTTACATATCTTGCATTTTCTAGTTAGAACATATTTATGCATATTAAATTCAGAAATAAACCTCAGTAATATAAAAAACCCACCCCAGTGATGAAACTCACCATAAAATATTTTGATAAATACAGCATTATTGTTTTGACTCGCCTCTAAAAACAGAATCCAAAAAAACACATAGTAATCACTGAACGTATTACTAAGTGTTACAGACACATCAAACTCAGCATTAAGTGATTTTGCCTAACCTGTCTAGCTCTTGGTAAGGGTGTGCTTGACCCCTGTCCAGTCCCAAAAAGATCATATTCCTTACGTTGCCTTTAGATATCCCAAAGGCTCACCTACTCCACCAGATATACCTGCTGTTGACAAAAAAAGGCAGCCATAAGCATAGTTGAATATGGACAAAGACTTGCTAACAACATGTGTAATTAGAGACTGTAGTTTACAGCCAGGTACACAGAGGTAAATAGATTATTTTGTGCTTGTTTTGGAAAACTTACATGGAGCTTTTGGAAACATTTGTGTCTACTTTGGATCTCATTGTAAATAATCCCACAGTTGTGACACAGCTGAACCTCATTACCTCCTTTGCAAGTCATACTGCTCAAAAAAGGTTTCTGATCAGTATTTGAAATGAGTTGGATAGAAGTTTAAAAAATACTAGCAATCCTCTGATAGCACATGAGGACACACTGAAGTTTCTTTCTATAAACTGAACTTTAAAAAAGGATATTTCCATGGCAAACTTTATTTTCAGCTGCATTAAGAAGCATAAAATATTAGAATTTAAAAATAAATTATTTTGAAAGACTCCCCGTTTTCATACATAGTGTAAGTCTTCACCTTTCCTGCAAGTCACACTAGGATAAAAAATAACTTCAGAAACACTTTCAGTCATTTGGAAAAAATCAAGTTGAAAGCAAAGCTCTGATTCATAAAGAACTAGTGTTTTACATACTAAAACAGTCAAGTATTATAATGGTGCTATTTTTACTGCTTCAACTTTTGGTCTGTCAACACTCCCCTAATTAAAGTTGTATTAAACAGCACAGCTTAAATTTGCAAGATTATCTTTAATTTGCATGCACCATCTGAGACCATTTCTGCACCTTTGTGTACTAATAGGCACATACTCACCAAGGAGGACCAAGGGCTAGCTGCTTCCCACGGGAAGATGAGCCAGGATCGGAAGGTCACCCAGCACAGACAATGCCTCCACCAACCAAGGGCACAGTCCCACAGGCCTTTAAGCATGCAAAGCACAGTGCTTTAACTAGGTGCATCAGCAGCCCAGATACAGCCAGCCACAAACCAGATACCATCAGGAGGGACAAGCTGCAGCATGCAGCCAGAGAGATCTGTCCAGAAGAACATACCTACCCAGAGCAGTGTCCAGATACACCCAGAAGGCAGTACCAGAGACAAGCTCGAAGACAGGCACACCTACCACCTAACCCAGAGAGAGACACAATGCCCAGGGCTGAGTTAAGTGGAGTCACTTGGGTGTGCGGTGGAGCCCCCACTTGAGGCTGAGCAGGACCATTAAAGACCTATTAGTGCACTGTGGACCCTGACAGTTTGTACACAGGCAAAGTAATTAAGCTGCTAATTACCTGACCCACCTGCACAAACAGGAATGCCCTGATCCTGCAAGATTAAGACTACTAAATAGATTTTTACTGGATCAGGGTTTAACCTGCTTCAGGTTGTGCACAGAAAAAAAAATATTTTTTAATGTTTTAAAAAACATTTAAAAGGACAAAGGGAGAACTGAGACATTTTCAATAGCTGTTTCTTAGATCTTTATTAAAAATAAAATCAAATTTACCCTGTGAGTTTCTTAGCTACAAAGAGTTGGAAAATAAATTTTCATTTATCCAGAAATATTCATCTTTCAAAAATTCATTTTGCCCCAGTGGGGCAGTAGACAAGATCAATTTTCCAGCAGTTTTTATTTGAAAATATGTACATATCAAAATGCAGCAGTGGATTACCCCATTTCATGCATTCATTTGGAATGTGAAAGACCAAGGTTCTGCTGTAAATCAGACACTGGATTAAGTCCACCATATCTCACATCCCACTCAACCCCCAACCAAGAACTATGGCTATTTGAACCACGTGGTCTCTCTGTATCATTCAAACCTGCTTTTAGCCCAAAGGATTGGACGAGTGTGTGAGTAACATTTGTGCCTCTCCATTTCAGACTTCATTGAAATGCAAGCACAAACATAAAAGTAAAAAATTGCCTTGTAGGACACATTTTTGTAACTGGGAAATCCTGTTTTGTGGAAAACAGAACACGTGAACTAATGATTCTCTCTGGCCTTAAAATCTATGTTTTGTTAATAAAGAGACACATAGTTAATACCTACCTTTAGGTTATGACTACTTGAGTGAAAATACTACCTTGCACTGAACAAGAAAGCTTTTCTCCTAAGAAGTTTAACTGATTCCTAGGAGGACAATACTAGTACAGCACTGATAAACACTTCTCATTAGGTCTCTTGAATAAGGAGGCAAACGTAAGGCAAACCATGCAAGTGCGCAATCAAGTCAAACCTAGAAATGTTGTGTCAAGGCTTGGTTGGTGGGCTCTTTTTTTTCTTTTTCTAAACTTGAAAGAAATGCTTTACACATGTATAACAAGATATTCCTGAGAAATATCATGGACTTGTTTCCACTTGGCCATCTCTTTTCTGCATCTGCTGCATGTGGTTCAAGTAATAACTCTATTCTCAGTGCTGCAGAAGGAGATCCTTCAACCCATCCTTAGGAATTTAAATAAAATTATATATATACACATATAGAGAGGAGGGTTACATATATATATATTTGTGTGTGTTTGTATGTATACATGGAACAGAAACCAGAGGCGCTTTCCTTCAAAATTCAGGTCCATTTTAAAATTCAATTCATCAATTATATTTAAAAGGCTTATGGTCAACTTGATTTGAAACAACTATTAAAAAAACTTTTGATTTTAAGATTCACTAACTTCTTTAGAATATCAGACCTAAAGAAAAAGAACATGATGAGCACTAGATTTTAAATAAATCAACAAAATAATGTGAATATTTATATGTCCTGTGGTGTTAATAGATACAAGAAAGGAAAGAAACCTCTGCAAAAATGGAAATGCTCTTCAGAATGCACTGTCTCATGAACATTTTGGAAGCTCATATTTTTCATAGTATTCCAGCTTCCTTTTTACTTAGAAATTGTTCAGAGAGCAAAAACTGCTTCACACATCCAATTTTCCATCGATCCATTAAGTACTATTATTTGTTAAAGTGTTGCTCCAGAACATAAACAGTGACCAAGCTCCCTTTCTTCATAGTTACTTGATTTACTTCCTCCAGGGTCCATCTGATCTACATCATGCTACATGAAGAGCCAACAATGAAAAAGCAATGGAGAAAATTATTAAATTGAAGAAAGAAAAGATGTCCTTAAAGCCAAGTCACATGCCCAGATCCAAGATACTGTACTGATGGCAATGACAATTACTAGTTGTCAGTTAGCAGCAAGTTTCCTCTGTGCTCCTAGAAACAAACTAATAGGAAATGGCTGCTTGGATACTTTTATTTATTTTTTAGTATTGTATTATAATTATAATACTAAACACAATTTCCATTTCCATAGACTGCATCACCTTGTGGAGAAAGAAGAAAGAGGAAATTCAGCATCTATAAAGTACAGATTATATGAACATGGTTCTGTGTGTCTGAGAACACAGTTTTTAGGCCTTTATTTCCACTGTTTCCTCTTTGGTGGTAGCTTAAAAAGAGCCAGCCCAAGAGTGACAACAGACTCATAAGAAACAGGTAAGTCCTGTCCTTTTAATGGACAGTGCTGGTAAACATCCACATCCTTGCTGCTGAGTATTGTGGAACCAGTAGCCACAAAGGTCAGAGCAAAATCAGGCTGGCAGAAGCCAAAAGAGCTTCAGGAACAGAATTTGCAGGTTGACTATTTGCTCCTGTCCTCTTCTATCTTTTCCTTTGTTATCTCCTCACCTTGAGCTGCTTCCTTTTCCATTCTCCCTTGTCCTATCAACATCCCTTCTTTTCTCAACTGTTGTTTTATCCTTCCTTAGACTACTTTTCACTATTATGCATTGTAAAACATTCAGTTAGTCTGTTTTTTCCTAGATAAACTGCTATAATTTATTTATTTATATTTGCTTTCATTTCATTTAAAAAATTAAAAAAAAAGAAATTGCATAAAGATTTTTGCATGTCCTGCTAGTCTGGCAAAAACAGTCTTGGAAAAAAAACTTTCATTATCGTTAATACTCTAGAAGTGTTTCAGTGTAATTCACAAACCACTTCTGTCTGCTGTTTGTGGACATGACCTCATAGCTTCTAGAGGAAGACTGTGTTGTGGATACATAAGCTCAGTGGTACTAGCAAATATGGGAGCAGAAATGGTACCACGTGTTCTGATGAGAAATCAGGCACCAAGAGAGCAAACAGTCAACCAATAACCATAAAGAACAAACAGTCCATGCAAAATACACAGCCTGGAATGTAACTATAGAAGTCATTTGATACCAAATGCTCAGTAATACATGCACTGTAAAGCAAAAAACTGCCTATACGCAATATAAACTCATGAACAAGCTTTGCAGACAATTCATTCAGCTGCAGACTTCAGCATGTCTTAGAAAGGCACTCTCAATTGGGCAAGTAAAGCAGAAGGTAAGCAAAAAAGTGGCCAATATCATTCAAAGAATGTGTGTTAGTGGCTGCTGGAAATGACTGTATGGATTCATAAAGAAAGAGGCGCAGAGGTGAAGGAGAGCATAATATGACAGCTCATGGTGAACAGATGGGAAAAAATCCTCAAGCCTCTCTTGAGATATTAGCCTTCTTGGCATAAACCACTGGATGGGGTGACTCAGCTGGGAAAACAGCTACATTCAAATGCCTGGAGGAAAGGTCAATTGTGACACTTTTTTAAAAAGAAAGGAAAAATAGCGAAAGTGACAATACCTTAAAAGGGGCTTTCCCAAGGTATTGGACAAATCTGTCTCCAGCTGATGTAGTATTATAGATGTTTTTGATTAGTCCGTCCATAACATCACAGAAATTGCCATTAAGTCCAAAGAAGGTTTTAAAGTCTTTTCACTGCTATTAAGAACAAGCTGCACTTCAAATAAAGGAGTGGATTTAAATGTTGTCTCAGTGTTTTCAGTCAGATACTGCAGAGAACACTTGATAGCTTTGAACAGCCCATCTACAATCATGCGGTCTATGTATTCAGTGTAGAGTTTCCATTCATCAGAAAGAGGATCTGCCTGGAGCAAATACTGATTGTCCTGGAAAGAGTAATTTAGAGAATCAGTAACGGGTTTAGAATTGCTCTTCCCAGTGTGGATTTCTTATCCCAGCTAACTGATCAGTCCAGGAATAAAGGAACTCTCACTTTGATGCAGAAAAGCATTCCCACTATTTACAACATAATTACCTTTTCATTGTAACTTTTACAAGTACATCTGGAACTAATTACTGAAAGCTATTTCCCGTTGGATTTAGATTTGCATCAGCAAGTGCAAATATTTGAAAACAGTTATAGCTTTTACTTAATCCTAGTTTTCCTAAGTATTTACACCTATTTGACAACAATAGCTACTCCCAGGACAAAGTATTTACTGGGCCTCCTATAATGTTGGCTATCTGGTGAATCTTTTCTACTCCTCCTTGAATCATACTCCATAGTCCGAACATGTCTCTCTTTATAGGTCATCAAAGGATGGAAGAAAGGATTTCTGCCGATTTTTTCTTGACCAAAAAAAAAAATTAATTGACTCTATCTTATACAACATCCAATTTCACATTATGCTTGAATATTCAGATTCTCTCATCCCTGTTTTAAATAAGGTGGCCCTGTCTGCTCCTTACAGTCCAAGAGAGCTGTACACTGCCAAGTCAGAGGCAGGCATGAGTTGTTTGTCAAAACTCTCCAACTCACGTGCTCTACTTCTTTTTGCAGCATGGCTTTCTGCAGCCTCTGGCACAGCTTTGTAATTACAGTTAAATTTACAGTATAAGAGTGTAAGAAAAACTCTTATTCTTTCTAAGGTCATTAGAAATATTTTTGGCCAGATTCCTTCCTTCATTTTTCAGTCTACTTAGTCAAGGAACCCAGATAAATCAATTGCACTGAGACTGAATTTACCTGTTATGCTGCAATAAACCATTGATCTTTTCCCTTAGGAAGTAAGAAAAAGATGAAAATGAAACGTATCCAAGTTTCTAGTTTTAAAAACAACTAATGCCAGGTTTTCCATGAAATCAGCCTTATTCTTACTAAATCAGGAGAGCCTGCATCCTATTTATACATTCGTAGAGTCTGGCTTTCAGTGTAAACAAAATGTGCCAGGATAGCCTGTATGACTGAACATTTCTGGCTCTCCATAAAACGGACAAGTGCGCAAAAGCAGGATAAGTTTCTTTATACTGCAGCTCATCCTTTGTCTTTCTGCCACAACTTCTATGTGAAATACCCAAATAATAGTTCACAGGCAATGCAGCCACACTGGTACAATTCTGAATTGGGACTTTACCCTGTCTCAAAGCTGGATGATATCTGCTTGTTCTGTTACATAACAATCTGGTTGCACCCTGGGAAAATCTACTGACTGTCTATATGCAGACTCGAACCGTTTTAACTAAAATCAATCCAACATCACAACTTAGATTAAAAAAAGTCCATAGTAACTTGTATAGAAAAAGCCAGAATGCATCTGCACGTTTCCTGAGCTGCCATTTTCATCAGCGGGAAGAAATCCCATTAGGTAATTTTTGTCTTTGTTGCTACAGGGGAGGTTGCAACACTTCCAGTGAGTACTCACTACAGTAATGACAGCAGTTTTGTCAGCATACAACTCTGGACTCTTTATTCCAGTCCCTGAAGAGCATTCCATACAGCCTACTAAGAGAAGTTTTATCATCTGTTACAAATTTCATAAACCACTTATGCTTGATTTCATACAGGGAATTAGTTCTGTCCATGCATTTACAAATTAACACATTAGGAGTCACCCTTTTCTATTCCAAGATAAACATACATACACTCAATAAGACTACAATGTACAATTAAGTACAAACTACAGAGTAACAACCATCCTGCAGACAAGATAATTGGGAAAAATAGTTGAACACAGTTTGGTTTTGGTTTAGTTTAGTTGAAGATTTGAAGAGATTATTATGGTTATGTCAATTTTCTAGTATGTATTTATATTCACACACATCTGTCAAAAGGAAGCTTCTTTATTTACCTTACAAAGCGTGTCTCTCGCAATATGAGAGCGCTGCAGCTGCTTGGTGTTAGAAGGATGTTGTAAAATCCCAAGATATTACACCCCTTCGAGAAACAGCAGAAAGCTACGGAATCACAAAAGACCGTTATTCAGAAAAAGGCAATCAGACACTAACTAAACAGCTTTCTCAAATTTCTGCATCGTGACTACAGAATTTACTGAAGCAGAATTTACATCAGCTTCCTGAAAACAAGTTACAAGTCTTTGCCCTCTGTATTTTGCAGTTCTAGTCACTTCATTTAGATCCCATGTGCATTATCCTTTTTCAATAACAAAATCTAAATAGCTTTTCTCTTATTTTAAAAGACTCACAGTTCTCAGGGGACAAGTATTGTAGCACAATCCTATTATATTTTTTGCTACCCTAAAGTAAAAACTTATGAAATCTGATACATAGTTTTTGCTTATCTTTAGAGTGAAAGAGAATTTTTACCATAAAACAAGGTAATTGCTAAAAAAATGTAAAAGAAATTCTTAATGTCACGCAGTGAAATTTACTACTGTGTTACCTTCTCATTAAAATTGCTTCATACCATTCAAATTCCAGCAAAAGATTACATTGAGGTCTGAGGTACAGAGAAGGTGTAGATGCTGTGTCTAACAGAAGTACATTTCTTCATTATATCAATCTATCCTTTCCAATACTCTCTCACATTTTTGCAAAATAGAATGTTTCCTGTATTCGAAGAATTCTACAGAGACAAAAGAGATTTCACCTCAATGTCATTTCGAAGCGCACAGTGCGGCTATAACTTCAGAAAGTGCCTGAAGTGTTTTAAGCCCCATTGTACAATGTTTTACAGCAATACTTAGAGATGATTGATGTGCTTAAAATGTGTTCTGTGCCTGAGAAGCCTCTCGTAACTCCTGAGACCATTTTAAACTGCCTGCAGTCACTTCATGATTTTATAAAGTGCATCACATCCATTCCTTAACTTAAACAAACAAACATTTATGGTGATAGACTGCCAGTTTTACCGTTGTATAAGCTGAACATAAAACACCAAACCTGCTCTCAGCAACTAAAGAGATAGCAGCTTCGGATCCAAAACACTCTGAGCAAAATACCCAACGGCTCACCAGGACAAGTTACACTGGGTGACAGAGGAGCACCACAGAGGTGCTTTCGGTCTTCCTCTCGGTGAAGCATCCATCAATCTAGAAAGAATGAGGCCTTCTGCTGGCTGCAGGCAAGTCCAGTTATTGTTCAGGAATCTCAGTGGCTTTTCTGACAGGCCACAGAAAGAAAAATACATTTCCAAAGCTTGGAGAACTGCAGGGTGGTTCTTTGGCAAAACTTTAGCAGTAAGTGTGTGGATGACACTAAAACAGTGGGCTGCAGACAGAAATGAGGACTCTGTTGTACAGTCACAAGATTCGTGAAGAGATCTGTCAGATTCCCTGTAGGTTGTCACCATGCAGATCTTGACCCTTATTTTAAGAGCATTCTCAAGTCTGATTCCAGCTGTAACTGTCAAGATAGAAAATTGGTCTTTCTTTAGATTTTTCTTACGCAGAACAGGTTTCTTCACATTTTGTGAAGAATTTTCCCTCTCTTCCTCACGATCCCTGCGGAAATCAGAGATATCAGGAAAAAAAACTCAACAAGGAGGATACTTAGAAGTGTGAGCCAATACTCATGGGGCAGTTTACAAAAATGAAAAAGCATCCTATGAGAACTTCATGAAAACAAGTGCTCATATTTTTCACTCGTGTCAAAATATACCTGTAATTGCTTATGTTACAATGAGCAGATCTGAGCTGTAAGAGACAGGAAATAGAACCAAAATGTCACTGGCTATTTCTGTTTTCTTATACATCCATGCAATCCCTGCTGTAATTATTTTCCATTGAGAATCTAAAGAAGTGGATATGGCCTGTCAATTTTTTGTCAAATTCCATTTTATTCTTCAAGTGTTTTGCTTTCAATGAATTTCATCAGAAGGTAATTTGGTTGTGGGGGAAAAAAAAAGAATTCTGAGCATCTGCATCTTCATTTTAAAGTAGGAGTTTTACATAATTTGAATTTCAATGAAATAAAATGAGAAAGTGTTCAGATTTCAAGTATTTTTAAATTTCTCATGAACATTTCAGCAGCCTCCAGAACTTGTGTTTTGGTTCACAAGAGCATCTGTATTTTAAAACCTCCATTTCCTGCTACTATTGCTACTCTGTCAAATTCCTTTTTATAGTTTCTCCTTTTTCAATCTTAATGCAGGGAGAAGTGACACTCTCAGAGTGTCTCATTTCCACACAGGCAATAGGTATCATTACAAACTTGATCAGTAAAGAGAGAATTTCAAAATATTTAACTACTGGCAAAATATCACAAATCTTCCCAATGCTATAGTAAATATCATCAGAATGAGAAAAATTATGAAGTTCTATGGAATCTACTTGTAATAGAGCTAGAAATACCATGAAAAACTGCCTGTCTCATGACATATCAAGAATTCTGATTTAGGAATTTAGAAACCAGAAGTGCCAAACCTGACAATACATGAAAATGAGCAACTTTCCAAAAGCCATAGTAGCATTTGGAGGAGACAAGCAAGAATCCGCTGCAGGTTTATTTTGAATTCTGTTCAGCTTTCTCCTAGGTAATTTGGCTAATTTCAGTACATGTGGAAATACATTTCCTTACTTTTCACTTGCTTTAGAAACAGTTATTAGCCATACAAACTTTCAGCTCTTATACCTTAGCAATTGCTGGCTTGAAAATGAAGACAGTGTTCCAAACATCTTTATGTTTCTTTCAAGGAGAAAAAGAGTTAATTTTCTATCACTAAGTTGTAAAAATGAACAGAAAAAAATATTGGTCCTCTTGTCAGCATATAATAGATACACAAGTCCATATTTGCAGAACAGTAATACTACTGATAACACTGCAGAGCAGAAAACAAAAGTCCTTGGATCTAAACTCCTATGAAAATATAGCATGTGACTAGTAGTAAGAGAGAAAATCACTAGCTATAATCCAGAAAACAGGCAAAGAAAGTTACTGTTTCTGAGCCTGGAGATTAAAAAAATTGATTTTTAAATATCTAGCTAATTACTTAAAACTTATGTCAAACACCAATCCAAATAAAATGCATCGCTCTGTGGAAAAAAATTCTAAATTGATAATGACAATGAAAAATAATTAAAATAAAATTAATAAAAGAAATTAGATATTTCCCTACTTGCTGTCTTTGATTCTCAAATATCTTTTTGTAGCAGGTAATTTCCACATCAAAAATTGACACAGCAACAGCAAAATTGGGATAAAAGCTGGAACTGGTGGCAAGTTTACTAAGTATCTGCAGATGTTCAGAAAATTCGCTGAACAATAAATAAAGAACTGCAATTTTATTCTAAAACACTTTATGATACAACCTGCATTTTTCCTTGAAGTTATTTTGTTCAATATATTTGTTAAATAACTTCTAACTATTTTACTAATTAATTGCTTTTTTCTTTATTTTGGGCTTGAGAAGTAAACTATGAATTGCCTTTGGAGCTGTATCACAGAATCCTACTTTGCAGTTAGGTTTGTTGCCTCTTCATGTGCAAGATTAACATTTTGCATGAAATGTAATGGCACTGAGGAAGGGACTATTAAGAACTGAATGATGGGAACAAATTTAAGAAAGCTATTAAAAAGAAAATATAGGAAAACAAAAATAGTAGAAAACTCTAGGTACCTTTAGTATGAATGGAAGCAAAATCAACACAGAAGAAAATACAACCGGAGATATATATAAATACATATGACAATAGATATATCAATTATTTCTACAACTAGTTAGTAGAATAAACTTTTGCTCAATTTGTAGGAGTAGTTCTGAGAGGCATTTAGGAATGGTGGCTGGAACATTACGTGAAAAACTTGTATCTTGTACCGCTGGAAATCAGAGTAGGTAACATGCCCAAAAGATACCTTTTAAGAAGGCACAAAATATTTGGAAAGGATGATGAAACTCTCTAACTCACATTAACCATTGTAGACCCATTCCAAAGCACAAGAGGACACTGGAATACTGATCTATAAAAGCAAAGAAACACTTTGAAGTAGCATTGTGAGACAGTGCTGTAGCCTCGCAAGCAGCATTGGCCAGGAATTAAAGCTTTTTTAGACATTATTCCCAGTAGCTGTTAAACTACAACAATAGGTCAAAAAGCTAGTGGCACAAAGCTCCAAGGAAACCATTCTGTCAGAAAACCGTAGAACAGCTGTCCTAAAGCACTAGACAACCATTCATCACAATTTCTCCACATAAGTAAAATAATTTCATAGATCTTGATGGACTGAGATGACAAAAATTCTTATGCACCTTTCAGTTTATATCACTTGGAAAAAATGCTATAGGAGGTAATCCTAGAAATTCTTAACTGTTGTGCAAATGCCTGTTGAGGCTGTCACACCTGAGGTGTGCTGCCTCCCTGGAGCCTGGGTCAGAGACACCACCAGAAGGCTCCCAGGGCTGCTGAGATCCTCTGACTACTACCTATTATTGATAGTTCAAGCAGGCAGAGATGTGATCACAAAGTGTAGCCTGCGAGCTATCAAAAGGGAATTCCAGGACCTAGGGCACTTTGTTGAGGGAGGGGGAGCTCAAATAATATTTTCCTCTATCCCTACTAGTGGGATGAGGGGTTCAGAGCAGGTTAGGAGAACCCAGGAGTTGAATGACTGGCTGAAAGGCTGGTGCTGGCATAGGAACTTTGGGTTTTTTGACCAAGGGATGGTGTACTCAGCTCCTGGCATGATGACTGTTGACGGGGCTCACCTGTCCCCAAGGGGAAAGCGGATCCTTGTCCAGGATATGGCAGGGCTCATTGAGCGAGCTTCAGACCAGTTAGGAAGGGGGAAGGGGATATCATGAAGGCTGCTGGGGTCAGGCAAGTGCTTTGGGAGACATGACAAGAGTTGATGGTGGAAGAAGGTAAATGCCAATGGCACAGGGATGGACTTGGGCATGTTGTTCCACGTGATAGTAGGGAAAATTCTGTGGATTGCCTGAGGACCCCTCAGTGTAGACACCATTGCCCATCCTCTGTCGGAAATCTCCCTGTGACCTGTTGAGGATACCTGCATCTGCTGCCCCCCTAAAGTGCCTATATATGAATGTGCGTAGCATGAGTAATAAACAGGAAGAATTAGAGATCTTTGTGCAGTCACAGGGCCACAATCTCACTGCAATCACAGAGACATGGTGGGACAGCCTGGATGACTGGCACGCTGTCATGGATGGCTACGTGCTTTTTAGGAAAGATAGGCTAGGACGGCAAGGTGGAGGAGTTTCTCTTTATGTGAGAGAGCAGCTAGAATGTATTGACCTCCACCTGGGGAAGGATGATCCATCAGTTGAGTGCTTGTGGATAAAAATCAAGGGGCAGGCAAGTGTGAGTGACACTGTTGTGGGTGGATACCGCAGGCCCCCTGATCAGGAGGAGCAAGTTGATAGTACATTCTACAAGCAGCTAGAAGTAGCCTCGAGATCCCGGGTGCTGGTCCTTATGGGGGACTTCTGTTGCCCAGATATTTGGTGGGCAAGCAACAGTGCCAGTCGTATGCAGTCCAGACAATTTCTGCAATGTGTAGAAGATGATTTCCTGCTATAGATGGTTGTCCTGGTTTTGGTCAGGATGGAGTTAATTTCATTTGTAACAGCGGATGAATGCTGTGTTTGAGAGTAAAACGGGAGTAGTGCTGATAACACCCTGATGTTTCTAGTTGCTGTCAGACAGTCAAGGACTTTCTCAGCTCTTCATGAGAAAGGAGGGGCGAAGCCAGGACAGGTGACCGAGCTGACCAAAGAGAGTATTCCACGCCAGTTACGTCCTGCCCAGGATATCGGGGGGCTGACGGGAGGAAGGCCTGGGGCGGCTCCGGGACGCGCGGTTCTTGGGGGACGGTCGGGTTCTGGGACGGCTCTGGGTGGCACTGCCTGAGTTGTGTGGTTTGGTGAGAAACTGCATTGTGTATCAACAGCTTCATATATTTTTGCTTTGAAGTCCTGTTAGTATTGTTACATTGTATCTTTCTGTTATCTTAGTAAACTATCCTTATCCCAACCCACGGGCCTCTTAATTTCTTGATTTTGGGGTTATTTGCCCCTTCCTCTTCCTTTTCCCTTCCCTTACTTCTCACCCCCCCTCTTCCCTTTTCCCTGCTCTTTTCCTTTAAGGAGCAGGCAGCTGCGTGGATCTCGGCTCTCAGCCGGGGTGAAACCACGACAATGGTGCAGGAAACAACAAGGGGAGGGTGGGTACTGGACGTTGTTTTTACCAACAAGGAGGGACTCGTTGGCGAAGTGAAGGTCGGGGGCAGCTTGGGACAAAGTGACTACAAAATGATAGAGTTCAAGATCCTGGACGGAAGAAACAAGCCAAAAAGTAGGATAGCTACCCTGAATTTTAGAAGAGCAATCTTTGATCTCTTCTGCAACCTAATAGGAGGTATCCCGTGGGCTACGCTGTTAGAAGGTAAGGGAGCCTGTGAGAGCTGGCTGGCACTTAAACAGCACACAAGACTGGTGCGTCTCTTTGAGCAAGAAATTGGGAAAGAGAGGCAGAAGACCTGCGTGGATGAGCAGGGAGCTAATGAGTGAACTCAAAGGGAAGCAGAAGGTCTATGAATTGTGGAAAAAGCGTCTGAGCACTTGGGAAGAATATAGGAATGTTGTCAGGGCCTGTAGGGATGCGACTAGGAAGGTTAAAGCCCACTTGGAATTGAAACTGGCAAGGGATATAAAGGATAATAAAAAGGGTTTTTTTAGATATGTGAATAGTAAGAGGATGACCAGGGATAATGAGCTGAACGAGGCGGGTGTCCTGGTAACAGGGAATTACGAGAAGGTGGAGATACTGAATGCTGCCTTTGCTTCAGTCTTCACTTCAAAGGCCCCTCGGGACCCACAGACACTGGAAGAAAGTAATAGAGTTTGGGAAATGAGGATCTTCCCTCTGGTTGAGGTGGGGGTGGTCCAGGGGCATCTCAAAGGAATTAATGCATACAAATCCATGGGCCCGGATGGGATACATCCACGTGTGCTGAGGGAGCTGGCGGAGGTGATTGCTGAGCTGTTCTCTATCATCTTCGACAGGTCTTGGAGAACAGAAGTGCCTGAAGACTGGAGGACAGCCAATGTCACTCCAGTCTTTGAAAAGAGCAAGAAGGAGGATCCCAGCAACTGTAGGCCAGTCAGCCTCACTTCTGTCCCTGGAAAGGTAAGGAAACAGCTTGTTCTGGATGCCATCTAGAAGCAATTGGAAGAGAAGGTGGTCATGAGGACGTAGTCAGCATGGATTCACCAAGGGGAGATCGTGCTCGACCAATCTCATAGCCTTCTATGATCTCATCACCGGCTGGGTTGATGGAGGGAGAGCAGTGGATGTCATCTACCTTGACTTCAGCAAGGTTTTCAATACTGTCTCCCATGACATCCTGATAGCAAAGCTGAGAGAGCATGGGATAGATGAGTGGACAGTGAGGTGGGTTGAGAATTGGCTGTCTGACCGAGCTCAGAGTGGTGATCAGTGGAGCAGAATCTGAATGGAGACCTGTGACTAGCGGTGTCCCCCAGGGCTCGGTGTTGGGTCCAGTCCTGTTTAATATCTTCATTGACAACCTTGATGAGGGAATAGCATCCAACCTCAGCAAGTATGCCAATGATACAAAGCTGATAGGGGTGGCTGACATGCAGGAACACTGCACTGCCATCCAGCGAGACCTGGACAGGCTGGAGAGCTGGGCAGGGAGAAACCAGATGAGGTTCAACAAAAGCAAGTGTAGAGTCTTGCACCTGGGAAGGAATAACTACTTGAATCAGTACAGGCTGGGGGATAACCTGCTGGAGAAGAGCTCTGTGGAGAAGGAGCTGGGGGTCCTGGTTGAGGGCAGGTTGGCCATAGCTACCAGCGCATGCTGCTGGCTCAAGAGAGCCAATGGGATCCTGGGATGCATCAGGAGGAGTGTGGCCAGCAGGTCACAGGGGGTGATCCTGCCCCCTTTCTCTGCCCTGATCAGGCCCCACCTGGAGTATTGTGTCCAGTTCTGGGTTCCCTGGTATAAAAAAGAGAGAGTCCAGAGAAGGGCTACAAAGATGATTAAGGGCCTGGAGCATCTCCCCTATGAGGAAAGGCTGAGTGAGCTGGGACTGTTCAGCCTAGAGAAAAGAAGACTAAGGGGGGACCTTATTAATGTTTATAAATATCTGAAGTATGGGATGCAGGGGGAATCAGCCAGCCCCTTTTCAGTGGTCTGTGCGGACAGGACAGGGGGCAATGGCTGCAAGTTGGAGCATAGGTAGTTCCACACCAACATGTGGAAGAACTTTTTCACAGTGAGGGTGACAGAGCCCTGGGACAGGCTGCCCAGGGAGGTGGTGGAGTCTCCTTCTCTGGAGATGTCCAAGACCCATCTGGACGCCTATCTGTGCAATATGAGCTGGGGAGCTGCTTTGGCAGGGGGGTTGGACCCGATGATCTCCGAGGTCCCTTCCAACCCCTATGATTCTATTCTATGATTCTATGATTCGTGGGAATACTCACAGTCCAAAATAAATCTTCTTACTATGTAAATATAGTTATAATTATTCCCCTGATACTGTGGGAAATAGCACCTAATCTACCACTTCTTCAGATGTCAAGTCTGCAAAAGACAAATTGCAGATGCCTTGTGGACAAATTCAAAAAATACAACCAAAAAGTTTATAGTGTGATTTTATATCATTTTCCCCAATAACATGTTTGCTGTATTTGAATATGTATTACCAGCAGCCGCCTCAGTTTCTGGCAGTTTGTAGTTAAATATCCCATAAAAGCTAACTCACTTGTTCTATTCTGAACCCACTACATTCATGCTGACAGCCCAAATTACAGTATTTTATTATATTGCATCTTCACTGTGTATTTTATTTATCTCTGTTGTGCCTTCTAGTTTTTGGCATCTATTCAAAACTGTTACCTGTGTTCTCCTGCTGTTTGTCCTTCTGGCACACTGTTCTGGGTTTTTTGTAGCTTATTTTGCTTTGTACTCAGAGCAGTATCTTTTACTTTCATATTCTACAAAGTTCATCAGTTAAGAGAGCGTATGCAGTCTCTCAGTGACACTAAATTGTTGTTCTGAATTGCTACACAGCTGCAAAGGTAATCTGTGTATTAGATCACCAATTCTGCCAACCTCTGAAACACTGCTTGTAAATATTGTCTTTATGGCATAAATCTAGCTTAATTTAGCAGTTAATTTTTTTAAGGGAAATGTCAAAGTAAATAGATATTCTACCTATAAGCAATTCACAATTCAACTGGTTTGCACACTGTCCATTTACTGTTTGTTAGAACTTTATATCTTGGTTCTCTATGTCTCTTCACAGGTTCCAGTAATATAGCATCCATAAAAATTGGAACTTTTCATGGGACACCTAAATTTGCTCCCTGCTGTAACAGCCTTGTTGACTTCATAGCTTCTGAATTTCCTTGAAAGAGTTTTTTCCTACATCTGAAAAGCTTTAACAATTAATGACTTCATTTGGCAATACATTCCATTGTGTAGCTCTGAAGAATAAGTACTTTGTCTTAAATTAACTTCCATGTTCCTCTAGAGTGTGAGATTACAGCCCAGGCATAAAGTAACATGCTTCTATTCACTTCAACAGTTGCACAGATAGGAAGTTAGTGAGCTTCATTTGGTGGTGACATTTAACTTTATCATTCTCCATATGCATTGTGAAACCTTGGATTTCCTTTTTATGTTTGCAAAGATATATTTATCAACAACACTTCCTATTTATTTGCTTGCATCTCTGAAAGACCACCTCTAAACAGTAGCTTTTGAGGAGATAGTCTTTATATGCTGCTGTTAGGGTGAGATTTTATATAAGCACCTGTGCCTTGTAAAACTAAAAGGAATGTAGGTGGTAATGGCCTTCTCTTTCTTCTGAAACTTTCTACCACAGGTTTGAAATTTTAGACATCAGTAGTGAACTAGACAGAACTTGAACCTACAACATTTATATCAGAGAAGTTCCTATGTTTTACCATAATATTTTTTATGGGACTATAGAGCTATTTTGCTGAATGTATCTGCTGGATAAAAAAAATCCATGCTATAAAGAGTTAGCTTCTTCCTGTGCTGACTAGTTTCATCGGAATCACCCTTCTCACAGAGAGAGTACATGCCTCTGATGTTCCTCAGGCAGCCATATGCTGTAAATCAACTGCTTTCTTCCTCAACCACAGTACAATGTCCATTTTCTCCCATGTTCTACTTCACAGCCACCCCAGTTCTTCCATTTTCTGTCTCTTCCCCATTACATGTGGCACATTTGTTTGCTTATACAAACTACTTTCTCCTTCTCATTCCTTCTCCTAACTGTTTATTTTATGATGCATCTACTGGTATGTTTGTTGTACTTCTTGGGATACAGTTGTACAGCACGGACCGTAAACCTCTTCTATCTTAGCAGGAAGCTGTTCCTCACAGCAATGATACCTGATGGCTTTCTTTACATTTTTTTCAGCTTCTCAAGAAATTGTTTTTGCTGAAACCCTATGAACTCTCCATTAGTCTTACATAACTCAATGCATTCAACCATCTCTTTTCCATCCATCATCTGTTTTCCATTTTGTGAGATGTTTGGCTCATTTACTCATCTATTATCTACTCTGATACTTTATATTTTCCCCCATTATTTCAAGTGTTATTTTCTTTAAAATTTCCAGAGTTTACATGAGGTCAAGGTATGCAACTCCCACTGATTTTAGTAACTCTCATTGACTCTATGTGAGTTTTGTGGCTAACTCCCTGGTAACTCTAGAAATGCATGTTCTAGTGAGCATTATTTAATTTTGTATCTTCTTTCAACGGGAGTTTAAAAATCACTCTCATTTAAAAGAATAATCTTTTAAAACCTTTTTATGCTTTTGTGATCTCACATGGTTTTGAGTTTTAATACCTGAACAACCAAAGAAGCCATTTTCATGCAAGTTAGAGTATTTGAGCTCTGTAAATTGAGATTCAGAACAAATTAAGAAAGATTAGTCACTTCCCCTTGAGTCACAGCCAAATTTTGTCCTTGCTTTTATCATTGCAGTCTGTGGTGGTCTCTCTTCTATTGCAGAGGAGCACATCTTGACTAATGAATGAATAATGAATGAGTCTGCCATCAAAAATATGCAAATCTTGTTCTCCATTTCAGTATTTGGACATATCAGGTCCAGTTTCCTAAATCCTCTCTTCTAACTGGAACTATTAAGATGCTCAATTACCTAACTCTACCAGACTGCCTATTGTTCATCCAACAGAAACTCCTATTTTCACTAGAATGTAAAATAATTTCTGTATTTTTCCTATATGATTTCTTTGTTTTTTCCACAGTGTTTCTGTATCTTCAGTAGTAGCCAGGATGTTTACAGTTGTCAGACAAGGAAGCTTTGTCTGAAAAAGTGATGTACCCTTATAGACCATCTGATATAACTAAGAACATGAGAGCTTTTAGGCTCATAATGCCTTTATCTATATCTAAATCTTGTGCTCTTTCCAACAAGAATAAAATCCACTACTACACTTTGGTCACCTAAAAATAGTGTCCTTTTCTTCCAAAGGCAGTTTCTCCAAACCTGCACATTTTTATACCCATTTTTCATTCCAGACATCAAGCCAATTCTCACATAACTACAATTTCTAGTGCAATTGAAGACAGCAGGTTTTCACTACTTGTCAAATTTCCTTTTAAAGTCGATCAAGCAGTTTACAAAATATGAAACTGAACATTAGAAATACCTACTGCAAATGAGAACATGAAGTCTTTATTCAAGGCCAGATTGTGATTATCCTTTACATAATTTCAAGGGGGAAAAAAATAATGGAAGAATTTTACATCATAATACACTGGCAGCCAACTGCTACTGTGGACCTGAATACTTCCTGTGGAGCAAAAGACCAATGCATTGGCTGAACCCTGAGTCACCAGACCAGTAAGAAACCTGGCCATGGAGAAGAGATTTCAGATTCCAAGGTGGTCAGGGCACTCTGATGCACAAAACATTTTGCATCCCCTGTTTCAAAGACGTAACGCATACAGTATCACTCACTGTGAGCAAACAGGATTACATCACTGTCTACCATTGCTTTGTAGTCGAATAAGCTATGGAGTCATGGTCAACATGGTCAACATATGTCCTTGCACACAAGGTGGTTTGCAATCACATGACTGATGTCATGTCTTCAAAGTACTGCAAGGTTCTGTTGTAAACAGATTTTCAGCTGCTAGAACTGGTTTCAGTTGGGACTGAGAAGATGTGTCTCAATTGTCCATGTTTTTCAGATTTTCTCACCTCACTACTTCTTTACTGAGAAGACATTTACTCCATGTGAAAGACAGCTTTTATACAAAAGTTGAGAGTATTTATCCAGCAGCAAAAGACTTGGCACTGCAAAAAGCAATCATTCAGCATTTCCTACTTAATTACTGGAATGCTAAAAGCTGCACATGAATGAAACATACATAAATTTAAAAATCAAGCTGTGCCAGTAAAAAAAATAAAGACCCACCACCCCAAACCTGTCAGTGTGGAAAACACACTAACTGCAGCGTGATTTATTTTCATCCTGCCACCCTTATTCACATGATGTTCAATTTTAGCTTCAAGATCAGAAAATTGCTCAAGGCACCTAAGTTTTCATTGGAGGTCTGTCTGGAGCATTTTTCAGGATCAGGACCTGTCTCATCAGGTTGTCCCAACAATATGAATTACACCAGCTTAAAGTAAAATTCTAATACAAATTAATCACAGCACATACTCAAATATTCATCAAAATGTTTCTCAACCTAGTAAATTCAAACTATAGAATTTTGATATATGAAATAGATTAAATATTTTACCTTAGAAGCAGATTCCAGTCCTTTAGAGTCTTGAAATACAGGATTTAATATTGTTCCTAAGTGGTGACCATTCATCTGCTGAGTGAATCTCAGATAATGAGAAAGCTTCCCGCATTACAAATGTATGGAAAGTTCTATCTCAGAATTCAATTATAAGTATCAATACTTGCTATTCAGAGCAACAGCTCCAAAATAGCAGTCTTTAATTTCAGATTATAATTGAAAGTGTAACCAAATTATTGTATCTTCTGTTGCTTTTGGGACCACTGACAAATACAGAAACTAATCCTGTACCTGCTTCTCACATTAACATTAATGCAAGTAATCCCATTCAAATTAAGAAAGTGTAAATAAAGATTATTCATGTAAGTAAAAATTACAAGATAGGATGGATAAATCCCTTGAAATTGAATCATTTGTTTAGTCTCTTTCTCTAAGGTATGTGGGTTCACATGCCCAGTTGAAGCTAAAAGTACAACTGAGAATACAAGACCCTAAATAACAGACACCTCATGAGGTGCAGAAAGCAGCTCCCAAGGCCTCCCTGCATCCCTCAGTTCATGTTGTCCCACATGCTTATAGAGTCCAGGTGGCTTCTGACTCAAGTAGAGGACTCAACCTTACGAACTCTTACTTAAGCAGCTGTAGCCTACTGCCATGACCAGTACCATTAGAGGGAATGAGAAACAAACATTGGTAGGATTACACCTAAAATTTTCTTCTCTATTTTCTGCCTCAGTTTTAGATCCTTACTGCACCATTTCTGTCACAGCACGGATGCCTTACCAAGAAATGGTGTAAACAATTATAATCCAGGTAACAACATCAAAGGAGCATTTGAGTAAGAAAAAGTTTTTAAAATCATATCACTATTCTCCTTCAAAAGAGCTTAATAAAAATGCCACAGGTAAAGAAGAGTTAGATTTATACTACAGTTTTCTTGTTCTCACAGACAGCTCCACAACCAGTACTGGACCATTCTAACCACACTTCTTCTGTCACATAGCTGGGAGTATAGCAAGCAAAGCTGGGTTGCTGAGGAGAGGAATTCACTCATGTAGACCAAAAGCTTGCTTCCCATGATTTCCAGTTACCCTGAGCCATCAATCATGCCTCCATCTGTCTCTGTGGCAGCTGGAATTCTTGTCAGCCCTTACTAACAGTCCAGTGCTATGTGAAATCATCAGTCCTTCAAATGGCAAGGTAAAGGCAATTAGTTTGTAAGGTAGAGTTTTGTGGACTGACTCCCTAATCTGTGTCATCACTCTCAGAAGGATAAGTAATTTCATACAATTTGTCCAAAAAATAAGCAAGGCATATCTACACTGAGCATGTATCTTCCGTGCAAGAGTAATAATCACATTTCACCAAAAATTGAATAAGTCTATCGTGTAAATGAAGGACTCCCTAAGCACACATTAGCAAGAGAGACCATAGCAATCTATCATTCCAATGATCCCTGAACAACAGGATCTGTACATAATTTTGATAGAACAGATTGTGACAGCTTCATAGGAATTATTACGAGTTGCATAGGCAAAAACCTACACAATAAAAAGAATCAAAATAGGCTGTAGGCTGTTGTGTCAATTCACATATGATCAAGCACTGAAAGAACCCTTGCTAAAATTGGGAAAAGGGTTCACAGAAACAAAAAGACGCAGTGACGATACAGGAGTGACAGAAGTGTCACTTGTGAGCTAACTAGACTGAGAAAAACAAATGAAGATATTGTTGTTAAAATGAAAATACAAATACAACAAAAATATTTCTTTTCATTTTTCAGAAAAAAAAAAAAACAAGCACTGTGCTCCTCATAAAAACAGTATGCACACATGTATATTGGCTTGAATGGCCTTCCAGTCAAATTGCTAGTCCTGAGAGTTAACTGCATAAGAACAGAAAAGTCTGGATTTGTTTTTTACAAGAAGATAAACCCAAAGTATTAACGTATGGCATAGTGTGGTATAGGTAGCAGTAGGTGTGCTGGCATTACTCGGGTTATAAATCTTTTCCCCTCACCTCCTTAATTTGTCCATTTTACACAGTCACAAGAAATTTGCCAGGTAAGACAAAGTTAGAAAACTGCACTAGCCTTCCCCTTGAGGAATAATCCTGATTTCAAGAAAATGTTTTTCCATTTTACAGAAATCTCAAAGACACTTCCAACGAAATACTTTAAAGATAAAGAGAGCAGATAACAAAATACATCTCTCCCTTCTCAACTTTTCTGCAAAAAACCCCTAAGAAGTTGCTGTGTGTGGGAGTGAATGAGTGGAATGTATCTGCCAGCCCTACCTGTGAACAGTCAGAAAATAAATAAAGTTAGAATAGTTCAGAAATGCTTGTCCACTGTAGTTTAGCCTTTCAAGTCAACACTTCTTTTACTACTGACACTAGGTATTTTGTGACTAGAAAGGTGTTTACATTTTGACAATTTTGCATGGGCAAAAAAATCCAACAAATTTAAAAAGGATGATCTGAAAGAAAAAAAAGTTACTACGTCAAAGCCCGCAAAGGCCAGTTATGTACAGCATGCTGCCTAAATTTCAGCATCTTGATGTTAAATAAGTACTTCATTGTTGTGGTTCAGCCCCAAACAGTGGCCGAGCACCACACACTGCTCGCTCACTCCTGGAGGAGAAAGAGACAGAGCCTCCATGAGTCGGGATAAAGACAGTTTACTGGCAAAAGCACAATGAAAGTAGAACAATAACAGTCAAATACACCTGGTGATAACATAGAGTACTTCAGCGACCTGAAGACTAGAGTATTGCACAACAAAAAGGCCAACCACACACTACCCTGGAGGCACCAAGTCCATACCCCTCTCCATCAGCCCCTTTTATGGGGAAGTGATGTCAGTTGGTGAGGAAACACCCCGGGCTAACTCAGCTCACCTGGGGTGCTTGGGGAGGTTGACTCTGGCCTATGTGTTCCCTCTCCTCTGCTCAGGGATCACTCCATGTGAGACAAACAAAAGCATTTCACTGGCACAGACCTCACTGTGCTTGACAAAAACTAGTACTTGAGCTTTCCTTTCCTTCCTACTAAGTTCAGTGGGAGTTTTGCCACAGAGTTCATGGGAGTTTGAGGTGTCTCAGGTCCCAGTGCTCTGCGAGGTGCAAGTATAACACTTTCCAGGAGACCTAGGCTAAAAGATGGTGTTCTGAATGTATACTAGAAGCCAAAGCCAACAGATCCTAACACACCTTGATAATGGCTGATTTACCTAAATTGTAAGACCTTTTACATTTTTTTAAACTTTGATATCCCTCAGTGTTATTATTGACCAACTTCAAAAGACTTTTGTAAGTAAAACAAACTAAAAAGAAAGTCATATAACTTAGTAAAATATGGTAATAACAAACCATGATACATTTCGTGTAACAGTTGTCTCTACAGAAAGAGCTCTATGGAAACGTTACAGCATTTGTGTTTACTAACCTGTTGTAATCCAGTAGGCTGTGTTTACTTCCCTGTGTTTGCCTTCCAACGCCCATGAAATACTTGCTTCACGGAGCAAACTTCTTCACTCAACACCTCTCTTCTCTGACCCCCAGTTGCTATTATCTCCAATTCAGAAGGCCAGTAGCTGGTATAAAAAGCTATAGGGAACAGCAGAAGAGTTTGAAACATCAAAGCTGCTTCTATTCTCTTTCACAAAAAAGATGTTTAATTTTGGTGGCATTAGCAAAAGTGACTTCAGTCACTTCTAATGGCTTCATTCACATACCACTAACACTGCAAGACATCTTCTTTTTTTTTTTTACCTTAGAAATTTGTTTGCTTGCTAAAAAATGCAGATTGAGGCAACCCAAAAATATCTGTCCACTTAGTAAACAGTTTGAGCCAACTACAGAATTTAGCTATTTGTAAAACAGCATTAGAGTTGGCAACCTACTCCCTGTACATTCTATCATAAAATATCCAGGGCTGCAAGTCAGGAATTTGCAGGCATTTGAAGTCATGTATTTGTCTCATACTGAACCCCTTCAGAGAGTGCCCTTGTGGAGGATCTTTCCCCCCACTCTCTCCGTGGGTCTTCAGATGGGAAATTTCAAGAAATCAGTTTTCCTTCAGTAATTTTTCTTGCATTAAGCTATCAAAACTCAAAATTCATTTTCCTAATTCAGACAGTGGCCAACATATTTACAAAATTCTATTTATTTTTTTTTAAAGGGCAAAAAAGAGGAGTGCTATAGAATGCAAACCTGATAATATAGTGACTTTATCCTGCCATAGAGACGATTACTTGGCACCAGGTCACAAGCTCAGTGCAGACACAAAAGTGAGACCGCAGCAGTTAGGGTCAAACTCAAGAATTTAAGTCTTCACTGAAACACCTTCACTGAAAATCCAACTGTGTTTGATTTCCAGATACAAGTTCTTCTGCTCTCTGCTTCAGGGCAGTCAAATGCAAGTCAGCTTTGGTCCAAAAACCCCATATTGTCACAGTGTATATTAGCTCAGGAAAAAAGAAGCACTAAAACAGCTGTGGAGCTTTCAGACTGAAGTTGCCTTCTGTCCAGAGCTCAGAAGAGCTTGTGTCTGTTAAAATCAGTCTACACAGGCACAGACAGCTTGACTCTCTTGCTTATAGTTAAACGTTCTTCTTTCCTGGTAACTTAGAAATCAGTTTTCCCTGTACTAAAGTTATGTTTTGAAAACAGACTGTAGCAACAATATGATTATGGGACAATTTTGATTAATCAAATTTCAACTGCTGCAAACAAACCATTTTCAAAAGTAGAGTCCTTCTCCACAGTAACTGCTAATTACAACCTGGCTTTTCTTATATGAACTGAACACACGTACTGTTTTTCTGACAACAAATACATGCAGCGTAGACTGCACTATGCTCTTAGCAGACTGACTTTTTTGGTGTTTTCTTTTAAAGTAAACACATTAAATTGTGTTTGATTTTGTATAGAGATTAAATATTAATTTGATTACGCAATCCCAATATACAGCAGCATTTCAAAAATTTCATTAAACTGAGAAAATACCAGTTCAGAAGCAAAGTTCCACTGCTTAACACCTTTCCCCCTTTCTAGGGCTCAAAAGAATTGCCTTAAAAGTACAAGCAGCATTCTTAAAACTTTTGAATGTATACATTTTGTTGGATATTTCTTGGATTCTTTCTTCTAGGTCTCTTTTGAAAACCTCTGCATAAACTCATCTCAATTTCTAAATATACATGTAATTAATCCCCTAAGTTTGAAATTTTACACTTCTATGGTTCAAAAGATAAGATTCCATTTAATCATATAGCTGTGCAATACCAGCTTGTGATAGTGACCATATCCCTTTAAAATAAACGAGTAAAAATTGTTTTGCTCTTCAGACCTCAATGTATAATTATTAATATAAATTTTTTTTCTAGAAATGCATGAAATACAGAAACATATAAAACCTGACAGAAAAACTAACCAGAGTGATATGACAGAGCATATAATTAGCTGTATCAAGGAGATCTGTGGTAGAATAAGCTGAATAAATGAAATAATTTTTTTAGAGCAGGAAGTGGGGGCATAAGCAGCATTTGTGATTTAAAGGAGGATCTCTTGTGTAAAAATAACCCATGGGTTTGCATCCACCTGAAAGTATTCTCTTTCATTCTGAAGATTTCCATCCTCCTTCTTTTTCCAAATAAATGAAAAATGCCATGGCAAACCAAACAAAAACCAGAAACCTTTTTGGTTTTAATTTCTCAAAACAGAGCAATTCAGCTTAAAACCCAAAACCAAAACAAAACAAAACTTCACAGGTGTAGCCAAATGCTCAATATCAGATGTTCTGACTGTTAAAAAATTTACTTTCTTTTTTTCTCAACAAAAATGTTTGCCAATGTTGAGCAGAAGTTAAGAATGGTTTGAATTTTTTCAAAGAACCTTTTTATGATGAGTACACTATGAATAGTTAAAAATATCATCCTACCCTTACAGCTATCTTTTCCTCAGCATTGTGCAAGATGTAGTAAATATTTACATCCTCATGCTTCACTCTACTCCCCTGTATAATGATATGCTGCCATACCTACACTGTCTTTATCTAAAGTCTGATTCATTAATGATTGGAAGGCACACTGAGAGGCTCATATAAAAGCATAATATCAGAAACAGCTTTTGCAGAGAACATAATAAATGAAGTCTTGTTAGAATAAAATTCAACTTTTCTATAAGAAAAGGTACAATTATATTTACATGTATTTCTTAAACACTAGATAGAATGAAATTCAAAGTTTTTAATCAACAAAAATGCAAAATGCACTGCTATCCACGTTTGAAGTACAGAAGAGATCATTCGGTAATGATTCTATTTTTAACATCTTGTATTTGTGATCTGGAAGCCAAGTATAAGGGTAGGCTGAATTTGATCCTTACCAGACACCAGACAACTGAGGGTTAAAATCTGCATCTCTGCTTTGTTCCTGCTTTCCTATGCCAAGGTGCAAAGAAGAGGCCTAGCTCCAGGTGATTCGATGTGCCATATGTGCTGCATTTCCTGCACACGACAGGAGTTGAGAACAGCATTTCCAGGTTTACAGCTAGTCTGATTTCCTTGGTTTTTGTCAGTTTAAGCCTGCCCCCTCCTGTTGTTTATACATTTTCTTTAATTTGTGCCTTTCTTTTTCTTTTTTTTAATACCAAGGACAATTAAAAAACACAAAACCGAAAAGGCCCAGGAATGGAAAATGGAAGTATTCCCTGGAAGACTTACAGCCAAATTCAGCCCTTTGGAGAATCTGCTCACAGAAGCATGAAATTTTCACAGATGTCTGGGTAGTGCAAGGGTAGCATGACTGACATGTTCTGCTGCCCTTGCTATTCAGAATATTTTTGTGGGTGGCTCTGGGTGTGGGAGGGGTTTCTCTTTCACAGCATTTCAAAACACAAATAAGCATAGCCATTTTCAAACGGGGAAGACATGCACTAAAAATGCTGACCCATATGTTGAGCTTTAGCCTCTCTCAAGTCATCCTGCTGACTGTGAAGGGGTCATTCATATGTGAAAGGTACAGCATTTGGCATAGACTCAGTTGTATGGTCAGATTTTGGGAGCTATGCCAGCTTTGCTGTGGCACCTCAGGCTGATGAACTTGTTCTGAGCTCTGTCATGGAAGGGCAAAAATGAACACAGGAGGCAGAGACACTGTGGGTCATGTTGCAGCTGTGCTCTACAGAGCCTCAACAGCAGTGATGCTGGCATGGGAAGGAAAAGAACAAGGAAACAAGACCATTCAGACCACATTTTTGAGGCTATTATTATAGCTGCCAAGCAGCTTATCCCCTACTGCAAGAACACCCTACATGCCAAGGGTACTTCCTCACACAGAAACTCTTCATGGAGCAAGCATAGTCACCCAGGCTTGCACAGGCTGTAAGACAGAAATCACTGGCAGTAATTCTCCTACAGCCACCACTTCCTCTTGAGATTTGGCTTGATGACAATGATGGTCTACACACTGCCAGAAACAACAGAGCAATGAGATAAATCCAATGCTACAGACTAATCACTTCTCAGATTAATTTGGAAACAAAAAGCCTACAAAAGCAACTAGTACTGGGAAATATTTTGCATTTGTTACAAGTACTATGAACCAGATTTCCCCTCTCCAACTATCTCTATCCAAATCCCCCCAAAAGACCGAAATAAATTCCATTCATGAGCCTATTTTTAGCAACCAAGTTATGTGTCTACAAGAACAGGGTTCAGAGTCAACACTGCTTGCAACAAAACAATATTCTTAGCATGCTCACACTATTCCTATTTCCTCATTCTGGTCAGTAAGACTGTTTTCTGACCATGTTCCTGTAATTAAATAATAGTTGATCTCTTATTAAATAGAAGGCCTGATTCTCATCTCACAGGAATTGATGGCAAAACTGCTAGCTGAGGATTGGAACTGATCAGACTCTATATCTAACACTTATATGTGCTAAATTGTGGGGTGTTTGGTTGTGGGTTTGGTTGAGGATTTTTCTTTGCACAGGAAAAAGATCTGGCAGCGTACATCTGTTTCACAGTAAAAACAAGATATTGATATTACCAGTAATTCAGCTGCTTCCCAGCCTTTGGGCAAACTTTGGTAAAGTGAGCAGAATCTCTGTTTTCATACTTGTTAATTCTGCCAGCTTCCTCTTGAGGAATTTACATGAGAATATGTTCATTTTCATGCAAGATAGAGCCTGTTGTGTTGTTGGGTTTTTTTTCCAAATAGCTTTCCGGAGTAATAAATATCATCTGGTTGTAAAGCTACACCCTGCACTACATGTTAGGTGCTGAGTGTCTGTTTAGTAAAGAATATATCATAAACTAATACCATAATTGCCCAAAAAGGAATCCAGATACAATTCCAGCAGGTTACATTGAATGCTGATCACTGAAGGGGGGGCGGGGGGATCTTTCAGATAATGTATTAATAACTCACAGTAACATTGGAGAAAATAATAACCTCTAAATTGCTTTTTGTACTGAACTCATTCACCACTAAAAAAGGAGAAAAACTTTCTTGGTATAGAAACTTACACTGCTGCAGGAAATATACCTTCTGGAGTTCCAGCTGAAAAACAGAAAATGAATGGTATTTTCTATTTTTCTCTTTAAATTATTAAGGTAGAGACACAGTAAGAAGCTATTTAACATACACATTTTATTGATTATATCTGCTTTGGGGTGAAATTTTTGTCATTGGCTGCCTTGATTTTGGCCACTCCTGGTTCTCCTTTTGCCACTTAGCAACCATTCTTGTAGTACATCTGCCCAGGTCAAAAGATGAACACAGGCTTACTTGCCCTATTTCCTCAGTTCCAGTTCAGAACAGGCTAAGTGAATGCAGTATCTCCAGGCTAAGCAAATACAACATTGCCAGGGCAATGGAAAAGGGCCTTCGTGCAAATGAAGTGTAAGTTTTCAAGTTATGGCCTAGTGAAGACTTAAATAGCACTGACATCTTTGAGTTACCCTCCACATGTATCCCCAAATATTCTCAAACCTGGAGCTGACTGCCTGAGAAGTGATTTCAAGCTCCTAGTCAAGAATTTGGAAGGCATAGAGCCTGAGAGCTCACTCCTTCAGTTAAATGGATGAAAACAATTTCTTGACACCAGGACTAAAGATAACATAAAACATTCAACTCTCTTAAAGAAAGAAATACAAGTAGTGTTCTTCCTTAAATGTGAGAGAGCATGCAATAGCAAGAAAAAAAAAACCAAAAAGAGAACTATCGTGTGTGAGATATTCTGGGATACACAGAGTTAATTGTTCAACAAGAAATTCTATCACTATTCAGAGATGATCTACATAGTTCAGAGTATAATGTAATATGCTCCTCTTAAAGGAAGTTGTCAGTGTCTGATGGGTTTTTATTACAATTGCTCACTATAAAACGCACTATTTAATTACTAGCATGAAAGTGATTCTAGCATAAAGGAAGAGGGGGAAATGAGACCTCTCCACCTCTTCAACAGTTAATGCACTTGTGCACGGGAAAATACAATGCTTTTTCATATGTATTTTTAATGATGCATTGCATTTTCTTAGATCTATGGGATATAATTTCTCTGTTTGATGTTCTTATATATGATGTAATACCTAATGCAATATATGTCCACAATATATAATTTAAATAAATGTAAAATTCTTAAGATATTGGCCAAGAAGAGATCAGCGATTTTGTGCCAAACTTGACAGTCCATTAAATGGCACATGGCCAAGCTTCTAATGGCACATGGTTCAGCTTCAAAAACACACTATCTTTCCTAAGACATTTCATGTTGAACTTCTAAGACAACTGCTTCCAGAATGTTGAATTAACTCTTCAGCAATACCTTGTATTATCTGGAACATCACTTTTTTTTTTTTTAAACCAGCCAACCAGATTTCAAAACATGCATTCTTGAAGATTATACAGATACTGTAATAAAGTAATTGTCAAAATAAACAAACACAGAACATAATGACAGAAAACACAAATATTTTTAACAGTGAGTATCAGGCTTTCAACAAAGCAGTGAAAAAGTCAGAGTTTCTGACAAACAGGGGTTTTATGTGCATCTTTGAATCTACAAACTGTAAGAATACATGGCCATTCAATATTTATATGCACTATCAAAGAAACAACTGAACATAATGTGAATTTTCCTTACCCTGACTGAAAACTCTTGTATCAGGACAACCATATCCATTGGGAAAGCAGTATTATCTGGAAAGAGGCCAGATCAGACAGATGGCAGAGAAAAGGGGATCAGTGAAATGTTCAGTGTTGGAAAGTTTCAGTAGCAATGTAACATTTTAAAGGACAAAGAAATTGGTCTGTCTCTTCAGCTTCTGGTGTTACTAAAAAGAAAGCCAGGTATGGCATAAACAAAGCATACTTTTCTAAATTAACCAAATTAATATAATAACTTGTGGTTTTGAGAAGATCTGTAATATTTAGTGAAATAAGGCATCAAAATGTATATGTTCTCTTCATATATAATGCAAAATACTTCCCTGTGTTTTCCAAATGAACATACACCATACAAAAAACCATGCTTCTTAGCTTCCTTATCCTTTAAGATATATTTTTGAAATGAAGGCAACTTGATTCTTATTATTCTTATAATCTGTATGACTGTCTGTAAATTTCAACTTATTAACTATTATAGAAAAGTGACAGATTCAGTTCAAGTGTGTGATCAATAGGCTATGCACTTCAAGTCACTGCTTTTTCATTGCTGTAGTGCTGCTCACAAAAACCTGAAATAAACAGACACTGCTTTCCTATTTCATGTACTGACTTTATGGATGCCCATTGAAACCCTAAAGTAAAGATTTAACCAGATTAACAAGCATCTGCTGAGACACTGGGAGGAATCCTGGCAAACTACAGTGAAACCAGCTGTGTTTTGCAGAACTTCTGAACTGTTCCGTGGAAATATTTTAGATAGCCACACTATCAGGGCTCCTGCAAACATTTTCATATTAAACCCAAGTCAGGTATATATACATATTCTCTGTACTGGCTCCTATCCAGCTCAAACACATGGGCAATATGGATCCTACTTTGCCAGTCATCATGCTATACAATTATTTTCATTTGTGCTGCCACAAATAAAGAATTAAAGATAAAAGTGGTACCTCTGGTATGAAATCTAGCTTTTGTTGTTAAGATTATTTCCTTGCCCAGTGACATAAAAGTGATCAGTATGCCATTATGTGCATAAAACAATTAAAAAGTTTCTCAGAACTAACTCTGTCATCTTGGACAGCAAAATTACTGCTGCAAGGAGCCACCAGCACGTTTGTTTTCATTATAACCAAATGCACCATCCTCATCAAAATGATAATTTGACAGGGTTTGTTTTTTGTTGAGTTTTTTTTTTTTGTTGTTCAACTCATGACAATTTATCCATGTCAGTGTTTATTATCTTACTGCCATGAAAGCTCCTATGCAGATTGACGGTTCATTATCTATATAAGAGTTTAAAGCAGTATCTTTCTTGATCAGAAATGCCAAGCATCTTATCATTTTGCATTTGCCAAAATTATTTTGTAATAGGCCACTGGTTTTTTTTTTTCTTAGAAATTGATCTGTACTGAATCTTTTCTTAAAACATTAGATAGCAAATGTATCCACTGGATTAGTATAGTTTCATTGGAGTACAGTGCCATAGCCTCAAAGGCATGCATCTTGTAAGAAATTTTTGGCGAGCTGCAATGAAATAAATATCAGTTCTTAACTGTACTTTCTATTAAACACTCTTATAAAATCTCAGGTGTTGGTTCTTTGTCTACTTACAAGAATATAAAGCTGGAAAAAAGTGGGCTTCTTATTAGCAAAACACCAAGGTTCATAAATGCTGAGTCTCAGAACAAATCTGAACATTTCACATACTGCTCTGGGAAAGTAACAGATACAGCAAAACATAAAAAGAAGGATATAGCCACGTAAAGAAATGCTGAAGACCACATTAGTGACCAGCTATGAAGGAATTGGATTTCTGGCTGCATCTTGTTCATTCAAATTTTAAGATCTCCTATCTTTAAAAAACACTCTCATTATCTCTGTTGAATGCTTTCCTAACTCTCATCAACCCCCAGGATGTTCACCTTCATATGATGTTGGTGTGTATTTTCTAAAGTTCTTTTCATCTTTTCTGCCTGCAATTTTTCTGAGGTACACCAGTCCCTGACTCACTCAGTTGGCCTCAACAGTCAGTAACACTCTTCTTGATGTCCTGTTCATTCTCGGCTTGAGGTTTAACATTTTCTTTTGCTTCTGATAGCTGCTTGCCTTCACAAGGTCTGTATGGAGAAATCCCTGGGATTGTGCTCTCCAGTTTGCCAGCTCTCTATGAGGAACTTTGTTTCCTTGTGCTCCCCTGCCCGCATCTGAAGTCTCTTACACCTACACTGAAACTTCTTTGGGTTCTGTCCTTGGTTAGTCTTTCTCCCCTCCCACCACCCAAACATAACATATTTTGACTTCAAACACAAGCCTCTCTAACGCACACACGCCAACACAAACGGCCACAGTTCCTCAACACCTGCATCTTTCTGTACACACATTATCATCCACACTCCACAAGCTCCCTCAGGATCACTCCCACCCTTCTCTCTCCAAGTTAACCTTGCACAGGGTCCCCTGTCATAGCCATGGTGGATAATACTGCCAGCCTGCCCATCGCTCAGACACATAGTCCAGATATCACCTTCAACTTATCTTCAACTTAGACTTCTTTGTAGGTCCTCTCCTAATAGATATACACAACTATTACAGAGCCTTGCTGCTCAGTGCATGAGGTCAAGTTTTCCCACCCATCCGTACAGATAAAAGTCTTCTCCAAGCTCTCATCATCTCACATCTTGGTTATTCCAGCATTGTTTCTTCCAATCCTGCCAAATGCCACCTTGTTAGATTGTCAAATAAGAACACATACACTTTATCCTACACTGACCTTCACACCTGGGAGGAACTTTTCAGAAATAGCTGTTCAGGATCCTATTATCTTCAAATCTTTCCTTCAAACTCTTTTTTACACCATGGCAATTAAATGCTGAGAAAACTGCTGTTCTATGCTCATAGACCTGCACTGTCCTTGGGTCCTTCTGCTTCCCTGTCTCCACCTCCACATGCTGTCATCTCTCATTTTACTGCTACACGAGAAGGTCTTTGGGACAGGGACAGCCTCTTGTGTTTGTATAGTGCTACCCAGAGCAAAGCCCACTTTACGACTAGGACTTCTGGAGATAACAGACTGGTACTACAAACCACAGCAAAGACCCTCTGTGGTACGAGCAGCTGGCCCTGTCAGCACAGCTTCCCTTACTCCAGAAGGCAGAGAAACCCCAGCAGACCTTTCTTCCCACAGGTGTCTTCTTGCAACTTCTCTTAACAAACAGCATCTGCGTGACTTGGAGGCTGCCTCTCCAAGGGACACGTCAGCATCTCACACTTTGAAGCCTGTCTAAAAGTTAACCATCCCTCTCTTCCTCATCACAGAAAGAAGGTAAAGCTTTAAGTGCTACAGCAAAGAAAAAAAAAAGTATCAAAACAAGCAGGGGCCAGATCCAGAACCTATTCTATTTAAAGGAAATGCTAAATTTACTTTAATGGGCTTTGACAAAAGTCTGTTGTTACAGAGAAAAACAGGCTTTCGCTGAAATTGGTCATCGCAGTAAGAGGCAGAGCTCTCTTCCAGTTTCACCCCTGAGTTATTTAGCCATTCCCAGCCACCTGCTGGCAGTTCACACTCCCTCTCCGGGCTGTCTTCCTGTAAAACTAACATATTCCAGCTGTTCTGCGGTCCCAGGCCTTAACCCTTTCCTCCCCTTACTAAGCACTTACTGTCTTCCTCCGTGTCTTCCCATTTCCCAAGCCACTTCATGTCACGCTCTTGATGCAATTCTCTGGTGAGGCCTAAAAGAAATGGGAACCATTTAGATTGCAGAGTAAAACAAACAAACAAACAAACAAACAAATTGGGATATTCTTTCTTTGAATTCCAGCATGGGAATTCTGGAGGGGTAAATAAGATAAAAATAATGATCTATTCTGGATCTGAGTATTTTACAACAACTGGGTATTTTAATTCTAATGAGAACATAAAAATGAATGATTAAGAGGTCTTTAGCATTGCCTTTCCAAATTTATATCTTAGGAAAGAAAATTAATCCTTGCTACCCAAGTTTTTTATATATACTCTATACATACTTTTAATATATATATATGGATATACAATTCCTTAATGTAATTGTGTAAGAAAATTGCCACCTTTGTGTATTTATAATATGATATTATAGCAGATACAGCCTCAGTACTGTTGCCATGTGTTACTGGTCATCATGAGAACAAAGTGAAGGCAAAAAGCCCTACAGTTTATTTATGAAAATTAAAAGTCTTACTTTGATTTAACCAAACTAAACAGAAAAGTATTATGAGAATTTCACATGTGTCTTCTGGTCATCTGGTGCTGTTCCCAGACACTGTGGTTTATACTGCTAATCAGATACAGCACACAGAATGGGTACTTCAGCTCTATCCATGCCTCTCACCTATTAGGGGAAGGGTAAACAATTCTTGCTGCTATTAAAGATTACTTTATTTTGCCGCTTTTCAGTATACATTTTCACATCCACAGGCACCATGTGTGGCCAGACATAACTGTTTCAGTTGGAAAGAACATCAAGTAGCATCTGTCAATAAGTCAAATGCAGAAAAAAAGTTGAGATTCTAAAATGTGAATCCAGGAAATGGTGGGGGACAACACTTACACTTCTGAAAGTGAACCCTCTCAGCAATAAGTCTACAGTAACTCTACAGAGACCAAGATAACATGGTAGTACACATTTAACCCCCTCACACATTCCAGCTATTCACATATGAAAAGTCAATTTATATTCTATATGTTCTTTCCATTTTGTGACGGGACATACAGAGTTCATATTAAAAAGTCATTAGCTGATATACCTTACTGCAGGACTGGTGTACTATCAAATCCCTGCACACAGAAGCACTTGGGACTGAAAGTAAAATATTTGTGACTTGCACTTTATTAGAGGTATTTACATATAACAAACAAGCCATGAAAAAGAGAAAGCTGATTCAATGTTCTCTATAAAGACTAAAGGCAATTTGAGAAACAGTGTTAGTTATTAAGAACAATAAGGTTTTGAGGATCATCAAACATACTAACAGGAGGCTGAAGTGCACCTGGGATTACATGAGAGCTTTCATGTAGCTGGAGAGGCCTTATCAATAAAGGAAGAAAGATTGGAATAGCATTTTTTGCTCTAAAGAAATAGAACAACAAATAAAATTTGTTTTGAATTTGAAAATTGTACTTGTATACAGTGATATATATCCACATTCTTAATCTTTAAAAAATAGGGGTTTTAATTAAATATTACTTCTAAGGGCATCAGGAACTGTACAGCATGGAAAGTGATCAGAGCATTGTGTATCTGTAGTAAGTATTTCAACAGATAGACGTAGAAAAACAGGGATAAGACAAATTACCCTAACACATGCAGGAATAGGTTCAGAGTTGTTTCAAAATTTTGCAACTGAATTCTGAAAGAAATGATGAGCAAATATGGGAAGTCCTGTGCAAACCATACACAAAAGGAAACCTGTGGATAAGGACTGCTCTACTGAGACCTTAGCCAGAGGCTTTTTTGGGTCCCTAAGGAAGCTAATCAATGGAGTCTAATTTTGATATTTATCTTGATATCAAGTATTATTCCTTGGTTCCATTTACCTTTTGTCATTTGGCAGTTTTAGATCCTGCATCTAAAGCCTTCTAAACTCAGAGTCCATTTGAACCTTTTCACTATGGTATAAACACCATGTAAAAGAATAGAATCAGTTTTGTCTACCAGCCTAGGCTACAACTGACTTTCAAGACAGCTAAGATGACAGTCACATGGGTTTTGATATATGTTTCATTTGAAGATGCTAAGGTCATATGTCTAAAAAGTAGGAATTTAAGGAGAACTATTGATTTTTAACCCCAAGTTACAAATCCCTCTGCTTTATTTTTCTATTTGACATGCCTGAAGATTTATAGTGAAACTGAAAACGTGAATTTCCTACTCAAACTTCTTCTTATTATGGAAATAGGTACGCTAGCAAAATTGCCTTCAACTGATACACTCTTAAAATGGCTGCTGGAAGTCCAAGGTATGGGGACAGAGGGAAGGAGGCATAACATCTTCTATCTTCTCTTTACCATTTTGAGTAGCTGGTCCCCTTTCTACAAGTTGGATTTATGGTGATTGTTATATCCTTCTAATATAGTGTAAAACCATGAAGTTTAACAGATGCTTTAGCAAGCTCTTGCAAAACAATGTGTCAACTTCCAAATGCAAAAGCTGACCAGTGTTTAAAAGCATAGACATTGCTTTTACAAGTTGCTAAGTGTTTAGCAGTATTTAAAATACCTGATCTCTGGGCTAGCTGGCATTTTTCTGAAGATATTTTCTAATTTTTTTTTCTTACTCAGATGGCTTCAAATGGTGATTTGGGCAGCTGGAACCTAAGGGCATATTTGCTTCATTACATACATTATTTTGTCAGCTGGAGCTGATTTTTTGTTAATATACAGATGGACACAGAAAACCTTCAAAGACCTCACAAATATATTTTGTTTTAAATGTAAATACCACCCTGGTATCATTAATAGCCAAGTTAGCTTATTTCTCTACGCATTCTACACTTTATACGCCAATAATCTCAGGGTTTTATTTTGCCTGATATAAATTTTCATTAAGCCTGAGGAGGGCTCTTTCTGTCTTTCCTGACTGATTCAGGTTTAATTGGCCTCTAAGGATAGTAAGCTGCTTGAGGGTTCTTTCAGAATCTGTGTTCCTCTGCTTCTTTGCCAAATATTTTTTTTTTATTTCATCTAGCAATTTGTTTCTCTCAGCTTCTTTTTCCCATTTTCCCTGCCAGAGACAAAGCCACTACATTTTTTCTCTCATTATATTTTATAAGCATTCCCCCCATCAGTGTTCTCAGATGAAACACTGTTTCTCGGGTAGCTCCACCTTTTCTTTCAAAGTCTCTTCTGATATGTCCTAAAAAAAGGTTTAGTTAAAGATTTTTGCTGTTTGCCTCCACTCCAGTCTAACTGAATCTCCATAATAGATGTGTGGGCTGACCATGCCATTTAACCTCTTTCCAAGGCCAAACTGAGTGTAGGGAAGTCAGAACATAACTGAATCTAAGACAGAGACAGCATGAAGAATAAAACAAAACAACAAAAAAAAGCTTCTTACATGGGCAATTCAAAAATTATACAGAAAAGTACTTTCCTTTCAATTCTTTTTTCTTAGTAACTGTACAGAATTATTGGAGCTTTTCCCCCTCCTTTCTATCAGGAAAGACTATGATTCTTATATTATTTCCTTTAAATTGGATTACGGTTTTTGCTATCATTGTGCATTTTCCTGATTTTTCATTCTCTTTTGTGTGGGTACAGAAGCCTCCGTTGGGCATAGGCAGTACTGAATCTATTATTTGCTTGCCATACTTCTAATTGTGCATTCAGGGTTTCAGAAATAGTCCCATTCTGCAGCAGAAATAAGCAGATCTCTAAGCTGGTAGCTCGGGCTGCCTTCATAGCCGGCACTCCTCTGTTCCTCTATGCAACTTGCTTTATTTAACAAATTTCCAATCATAAAGTTTGTGGCGATCAAAGCCACCTCTCTTGTCATAAATGATCACAACATTCAAATCAACGGCCATTTCATGTGGCTGAGCACTTGGATCGCCAAACTTATGCTGAAATGGATTCTGATCTGTCACAGATGATACTTGGGTCTTCAGTAGTGTAAACTGTGAATCTGGAGCCATGACATTCTCAAACATGCTCTTATGTCCATGTCATATTACGATGTTCGAGAGCTTTTAAAAATGGAAGAGACAACTCTTCCAGAATTTGTTGAGGTTCTGGATAGTAACAGTGGAATTCTATCAAAAGTCAGTAATTTACTGTACAGCCTAAGAACTAAAAATGATATAGAAAGCCTAAAAATGTATACATTGTACTTTCTATAACAGGGAGAGGGGACAAAAGAAAAACTTCAGAGAAATAAAAAGAATAGGAGAGAAATAAAATGTTAGAGAGATGACTGACAGAAGCAACCTGTTTCCAATGCAAATGTGGTGGATGCTTCCCATTACAGCAGCTGTCTCATATTAACACCTTGAACAAAATCCTGCATCCTCTGAACATGAAGCAGAACAAGATTCAATCACAATTTCTGAGGTAAAACCAAGTAGCTGGACAGATGTTTAAGACTGCCATTAGAATGCTTTCTGTGGTCTTTCTTGAAATGAATGAGAGAGAAGAGCATGGACGTAATAATTAAACAGTTTCACGCAAGTATTTATGTTTACCTGGCCAAAGAGAAGCAGGAAAACATACTCTCATAGTTCAGATGCTTCCTTGTAACTAGTGTTGGACCCTTTCACTGCCTTTGTCAGAACGTGCAAAATTTTCACACTCTAAGAAACAGGATCCTAAGACAACAAGCAAAGGTATTTCTTAATATGTTCACATATTCAAAGGATATATATTAAAGGATACAAGATCTCTTTTATAAACAATGAGGCCCCACACTACCAAATAAGCAGTGAATACTGTACCTGGATCTCAGCCTGGCTTTGAAGTCTTGGGATTGCAAGACCACATTTCATTTGTCTGCTGTGCTCAAATCTTCTGCACATACTGAATTGACAGATCACAAACTGTGCTGCCCAACAAAGAAACTAAACAAGAAAAAAGTAGAAAACTTTTGGCCCCTGTGGTCTTTTCCAGTTGTTGCTACTTGGAATGTTCCTTAGATTAAGCACAGGTTAAAATATACTCAGAGAAATGTCATTTTAGATGACATTGCAGGGAACACTAATATGTACTGAACAGTGCACTTGGAGAACAAATCACATTTTGCATGCATACACCAATCTTAAACATTCAGGTTGCAAAATATTTATATTTGATATGTCAAATGAGGGGGGAGTGGTGGCGGGTTTTTTAAACTTTTTAATCAGCTATTTGCATCTGAAATCTTTTTACAATACCTGGTACTGAATTTCCAAACTAGCCAGTTTCTAAAGTATGAAAAAGTCATGAACATTGGGAGAAAATGTATAGCCCGTACTTAAAATAACAGTGTTTACCTGACTCATTTTTTATAGTGTAACACTGAACAAAGCTTTACTGGTTCAATAAAAGTAGATGCGAGCCTTAACAAAACAAAAGCTTGTTTGTAAGCAATAAATTATTTATGCATTTCTATATTTAATTATATCTTTAATAAAAGTGAGAACGAGGGGTTTTTTCTAGTTGTATAGGCTTATTGTATGAAATTATATAGATGGGATAACACAATTTTGCAAATCTGAAAACCTATTCGATGACTAGACAAGAGACAGTCACAAATAGCTCTTGTACCTTACTTGCCATTGACAGATGTAAAGGTCCCTTGCATTGACATCAGGCCCCAGTTAACTTCTACATATTCAGCATTTGAGAGTGAGATCCTCAGTTTGGTTTTTCTCTGTCTCTCTCATAATCAGGACAAAGCAACGTTTTGACCATTTCCACCCCAAAGCTTTCTGCCTCCCATGAATAAACAGACAGGAAACATCTGCTGTTCTCGCTCAAAGAGGAACGAAGGGACTTCTAAGAAATCTGGAGAGCTGCGGAAGAGACACTTGTTAAGTAAGGCTGAAAGCACAGGCAATGAGAGGATTAACACTGGTACTCAATGGACGTGAACTGTCACCTCCCTTACTCTGCTCCTCAGGTTGGAGTTCATCCACAATTGCTCTGCATTCCTATTCACTACTGTTTGGTATCGTACACATACCAAGAGGGAAAACTCTAAAATATGCCAGATCCACCAATCCTCCTGCATTTGAAATACATCTCATAGCTACTCCTTCCTCTGAGGGCTGTTAAGACAGAAGACAGAAAATACCTCCTGCTCCAAATCTCAGATGAACAAATACATCTCATAAACGCTAATTAGCACAATTTAAAATGGTACTCTTTTAATCCCTCTGGTAAATGCTGGTTAGGGGGTCATTTTTTTTACGGAAACATTAAATGTCCCAAAATTGCATTAAGCATTAACACAGCTTTAAAGGTGTTTATTTACAGAAAAGACTTGAGTAGCTCCTTTGGAAGCATTTCCAGCTGTTAAATAATTATGTATTTAGGACACATTACATTTAGTAAAAAGTCTACAAACATATATGGAAAAATTACATAGATCCTATTTTCTCAGACAATGGCAATTTTGGCACAGATTCCCTCCCAGACGGAATGACGGATTTAAGCCAAGGCCGTAAGGCACTGGCCTGCATATGACACCCCTCACAGCCGCAGCGACCCTCCTTGCTTCTCACTGATGTGACAACACGCTGACAAAACATCACTTAAAAATGAAGTCCAGCACCACGTGCTGGCACCTTGGCGCAGGCCCCTGCTTGCCCTTTCCTCAGCCCCACACGCTGCTTGTGTGGTCTGATGATGGTGAAAGGGTGAGAGGGAACTGGGGCCATAGTGCCTGCCCTAGTGCTAGGCTTTGGAGGCCTTGCTGCAAGCAGCACCCAGGCCAGTCCTTTGGACTGGTCTCCAAAACAAAAAACATGACTCAAATTAACCAGAGCAGGCAAGCAATGTGGCTGGAGGACCAAACAATAACCTTTTTTCCAGGCAATAAATAAAGCCAACATACAAAAAAGCCATGGAGGCAGAGGTCAACAAGCTTGATTTTGCCACGGGACCAAGCTCCTCTCTTGTACTAGTTTCCAAGCCAGTTCCAAAAACCTGGCATCCCTGTATTTAAAAGGAAAGGATGGGATTCAGTCAAGAGGCTGCTCAAGCAGCAATCCACAGTTCAATCGTTAATGCTTACCTATTTTTTTGCATTATAGATCACTTTTAATAGTGCAGATTTCCAGGTGTATTTATTGCTGAGGGCTAGCAAAGCTTCTATCTATGGCAAACTTTAGCCTAGCATCTGCTTTCTTGCTGCATTTATGTTATCTTGTGACCTGGCAGGAGAATTCCAACAGGAAAAAGATGTACACGAAGCAATAAAGAACCAAAAGGCAGTATGCTATGAAAGCATTGGGAATGCCAGAAAGCGTTATGCAGCACTCCCGTTTTTATTTCTGTACCCCCTTCCTCACTTTACTGCATCTCAGCTGATCCATCTACAGCCCTCCCAGCTGCATTCACACTTGTCTGGAACCTGGACCCCAGAGGGTTTCAGTGGGGGGAGCAGGGATTAAAACCCACAAATTGTATCAACTCTTAGCTGCTATGTGTCTGTACAGCCTTCTGCAGCCCTGCTCCAAGTCACTTGTCCAACCCATCTGTTCCTGCCTCTTTCCCACCATCCTCACTTTGTTCTCATGCTCACAAGTCTTCCTACCAGCCAATAAGTTGTGCTGCAAGAGCACTTTCTTAGTAACTGTTCAGTGTCTACTAACAAGCTGCTTGTTACCAGCTTACTCCAGCTCTTCTCACCCACCCCTCACAGTGCTGCTCTTGAAAAATATGGCAAAGTGCTGCCATACAGCCCTGCATCTGCTCCAACCACACTTGAACATTACATGTTTCTTTATGTATGGCTGCAGCAGAGGTCTCAACAGGGATCCGAATCTTACATGGTAAGAGGTACAGCTGTGCCAGACTAACTTGTGCTCAACACCCCAGAACAGGCAAAAGCCCAGGTTGCAGCCAGGCTAACAATACAAGACATGGCTTCTGCCCTTTTAGGAGCCATCATTTTCACCACTAAACCTTCCCTCACTACCATCTGCAGTACTGTTCTAGGACCAGGGAATAAGCCAAAAAAACCCACAGTAAATAGAAGCAATAGGACTTCTTTTGTATTCAAGTACCTTCCCTATGTATTGATTAATGCCTCATGCTGAGTCAGAATGGATAGAAATCAGCAATCAATTGACCCAGTAAATGTAGATCAGTCCCATCAGAAACATCATCATGATGTCTCCACCATGGAGCGAATGCATGCGCTGAATCCCAGTGATTTTCTCTGCAAACCTCTACTCCGGTGTCATTTAACACATCAACAATGGTTGCTTGCAGCATAATGGAGTAGCCTGTAATTCTCTTAAGTGTTTGTCAAATCAAAACACAACTCGATGGAAGGGAAAAAAATCCAGTTAGGAAGCACCTGTGATGAAGTGGCCATTTGTGGGTTTTGTGCATGAATTATGAACAAAATTCTGTGGACACACTGTATAAAGGAGTAAGTTCTATAGAAACAGAAGGGAGAACTTAAGAATGTGGGTGGGTTAGTGGCTCAGCATATGTGAAAGTCGGGCACTCCTTTGGATACCATAAGTTTTCAGTGATATTTTGTCCTGCAACCCAGCTCAACCATCTCTCCAATGATTGTTTTCTTGTCAGGGGCCAAAAGGTCCTCACCTGAAGGACATTTCTGGAGAAAGGTATGTTGGTTTATAAGATAGCACTTACCAGCTAATCTTTGGTGCTTGAAAATTACTTGCTATGGTCATCTAGCAATGCTTGCAAAGGTATTGTTCTTCAAGCAGATCTGTGAAAGGTACAAGTAGGTTCTAAGATGTATAGAAGAGTAAATCTTGTTCTACCTGTAAGCATACCACTAGCATGCCCAAGATTTGAGCTTTCAAAGGAAACAGGAAAGCTGTACACAAATAACAAATAGTTCCAGGTCTTGCTTTGGAATCTTTTCCTGGTGGTGGCCATCTTGTGTTGAGTTCAAAAATCTGTGCAATTGAGCTTTTCAACTAAAGAGAAAGCACAGCAGGGGAGGGAAGGTTATTTCCCTGCAGATAATTTTCAGACCGTCCTTCTGTCAAATTAGCAATGATAGGGCTTGAGATGGCGTACCAACTTGTCTAGTTAGCGTCAAGATGGAAAAGTTATGTAGAGGCTCTCTGGTTTGAAATAACTTTTCTTACTTTCAAGATTAAACAAGGAAACATACATAGAACCTCTTGTATAAAACGTTTCCTTTTGATACAATCTTTTAGAAATGAGAGCACGGAACAACCTGATGCAAACCACCAACACCCCACTGGTGTGGAAAATGGGTGTACTTCCTCTCTAGCAGAAATGCTAGGGGCAGCAAAGGGTCTTTCTCTGCTGGGTGATCAGAGAAGAGCCATGTATTACTAATGTGCAGACTTTGTTTTCATTAACTTCAAAATAGGCAAGCCTTAAACTTTCTGAAATTGTAGGTCCCAATGACCACCAAACTATGGGATTTCTATGCATGGTTTGTAGCTAGCTATGATTGTCAAGAGACAGCAGAGACTTACCAGTGAAGTGAAGGATAGGTTTTTCACTGGCAGGAACCTGTCTGGCTTCTGGGTGAAAAAAAAGAATTTTCAAATAATCTATTACCAAATCTATTGCCCCCCGTCTCCCCGCCACATATACTGAAGAATTATACAATACAGTACATCACGTATTGTATACCCAAGAATTAAATTATCTACACATTTTATATATAGTTGTTTTCCAAGCACAAATGTTGAGACACTGAGCAAAAAAGGCATGCAGCACAATTCCAAGCAAAGGGGCAACTTGGATCTTTAGACTGCAGCACACCCCCAAAATTGCAAGAGCTTTTCATGCTTACCCTTTGGACAAATGCATCAGGACAAGAGAGGTGGCAGGCACCCACTGTTTCACTGCCAGAAAGGTAACAGGGTCTTGTGAGAAATTACCAACCCCATTTGGAGCAATATTTGAAACTGAGTAAAGCACCTACACATCTGACTAAGATTCCAGCAGACATCCTACAGACATGGATTACAGGAAAGATGTACCAGAACACACTGAAGTAGCAATGAATGGCAATTCTGGAGCATCAAATGGAGGTGGTCTTTTTATAGAAAATATCATCTGCCAGATAAGATAGATCTGAGTCAGCCACGTCAGCTTCTTCTGCCCTGTTCTACACTGCATGCCTCACACTCATGGTAGTAATGGTGGTGGTAAAAAGCTGGAGGAAAGACAGCCACCTGCTCATTAGTTCTTATCCTAAAGAGCCTAAGAAACCCCTGACAGGTGACTATTAGCTCCATTCGCTCATTCCCTGACACCCAGAACAACTTGTTAGAGAACATCTCAGAGCTTTACGGAAGCCATTGGAAAGGTTTATCTTCCCGAATCTCAAAACGCCTTAAATCAAAGCCTGCTGTTTCTTGTTCAGACAAGCCAAAAGAAGAGCTCTGTGGAGTCCCTTCCCAGAGTGAAATCTGAATCTTCAAACCAGAAATCCTGCTCCTCACAACTGCTTCAGTGATTATATCATTCTCCTCAGTCATACCGCCCCTTGGCCTGGTAAGTAGCAATGATTAAAACCTCTTGTTCTCTGCAAGAACCAGTAGAGGTTTGTAGCTTGCAAGGATCAAACCATTAGTTCATTCAGGAACGAGCCCTTTGCGTACATACAAGCCTCATACTTCATGACAATAAGTACCCTGACTGTTGAAATTGGTAACAGAGGCCTCTCTCATGCTCATGCTCTCTTGCAGAACCAGTTGTAAAGTTGTCTTAATTAGTGATTACATCAGACAGCAAGAGATGCAAACCATCTAAGGATCTAAAGGCTACCATACCAAGAAACTACCCAAGTGAGGAAGCCTGCTGTGAAAACAATTATGTAAAATGCTACAGATCATACCGATAAGAAGCAAGAAGCACACCAAGCAACCATCCAACCATCGCCAAGACCCCACGAAGAACTGATTCACCGATAACTCAGAAAGCCTTCGACACGGTGCAAAATTTTGTCTTGGTATTGGATGAGTTGCTAGAGTGACCATGAAAGAAAGCCACAAGGAAGCAACAATCCCACATGCACCAAAGATCTTACACTTGGGCCCGTGAACCTTTGCCCTCGAGGTGAGCAGGGAGCTTTCACAAATCACAGCCACGCACACAACCACATGTGAACACACACGGCAGCGTTCTCAAGTAACACAAACATGACTGTGAGCCATTAGGCAGACAGCCCACAGGCTGTGGGTTTTCCATCAGATTTTCCCTACACACTTCTTTACTTTCTCCCAAAGCTTCTGCTCTCTGAAGCTGCTTAACAACAACATACCCTTTCGAAAAAGCGCACTGCCTAAACATTAATTAAGGACTTGATATACAGAGCATTAAAGCTCTGGGAAATAAAGCAAACCTCATCTTCAGCAACGAGGCATCAAAACTCTCGGTACCAAAACACCTTCACTGACAGACACACATCAGTGCAATCACCATCAAATGCCATAACACTTTTGTATGGAAAAGCAGTTTCATTAAGGAAGTAACCCTCTTCCCTCCCTCCTAAAATAATGCACTAATACAGCTCCCAACACCTGGAGAGGTAAGAAAAAGAACTTAAACATTAGAAATGGAAGTCATTTACACAAACATGCCCTGTGAAGTAGAAGGGCTTTGGGAAACCATGCCCACTTACCTGTCAGAAGGGAGTGGTTTCAGGGTATGTTAGAATATTGACTGACAACATCCATGGAATGATGCAAGTCTTAACAGAATCGTCTCCTCTGCCAAGCTGCTCCTCTTGTGCCTTCCCAACCAATTTCACTCTCTTATTTTATTAAATAAAAGATTAAGCTGGTGGTGAATTACTCCCTTTTCTCTGGACCCGTCAATTTCTGTTGCTCTGAATCTCAAAAGATTTGCATTAATATATTTTTTCCCATTGAACTGCAAAAGCTGAAAATCTTCCCCCTTCATGACTTTCTACAGTTCTCTTTTCCAGGCTGAGCTCTATCCAGTTTATCCTAAATTATCCTGGTCTGTCTTCTGGCCATTTGATACTCCAGGACTTCACAAATACAAGCTTTTAACTTTCACTGTAGCATCACATAGAGCCATCACCTCACTCTCCCAGTTATATTTCCCAAGCTCACAGCTCTTTCCCCCTTGTACTTATTACTACTTCCCATGCTTTAGGCTAAAGGCCAATATTCCCCCTTTTAGCCACAGTTCCCTGACAGGACTGTCTGTATTGCAGCATTATGTGTCAGGGGACTTAAATCCAACTGTATTTCCATATTCTACAGGATATTTACAATGTTTCCATCACGGCCTGCTTAGCATAAGGTCAAAAAAGTCACCACTACAGCAACGTAGAGAGTGCATGCTTGTGGGTGCACATACAGATGGTGTTTTTTGAGAGCGAGGAGGCAGCGTGTTGCCATCTCCTTGCCCATAAGGAAAGAATTTCTGCTTCCCACCACCTAGTGCAAAATAATAAACCATCTCACGCTGTCAAGACGTACTATGAAATTACACCTTGTTAACAAGAAGTACAGTAAACTCAAGTCAAAAGAAAAAAAAATAGTGTTTTATTAACTACCACACTGTTATAATACACTTTAAACGTACAATAAGGTAGCCTTTAAATCTGAGGTGGTTTTAAGAATAACAAATGAACAGATTTCCAAATGTTTGTAAATAGGTGAACTGCAGTAATTATTGTACATTTTTTGAAAATGGTATAGCACTTACAGACTGGCTATATAACTTCATTTTGTACATTTTTTTTCTATAATTGAAAATATAAACAGTAATTAAAAAATAAAAAGAAAATTCAGCATAATAAAAAACATATATGTGTATCAGTTAAATGTACTGGATACATACAATTTTTAAGGGAAGAAGCAAAAAAGGAAAGATGGCTGATATTTAAATGCAGATTGACTAACCAAAAACTAAACAACAAACAAATAAAAACCTCATAAAACCCCTAGTTCACTATGACTATATCCATATGTTTGGGAGTACTGTCAATATGGAAGTGATTTTTCTGTTGTATTTGCATATGTTATATTTTACTGGTAATTTACATGATGGCTTTTAAGGCCCTGGCAGACAGATGTTTTTTGGAAAAAGGTTTGATAAAAATCACTGCTGAGACGCAATACACCTTATTTTTGGTCCTCCAATGTTCAAAAGAAGGGATATACTTCACTATAACATTTGCCTTACCACCCAAATGCCTCAACCTATACATTTTTTTTTTTAACATTTTAAGCTTTTTAAACATTGGTTATATTGCCCACCTTGGTTATTGAAAGAATATTAACAAGACATCATTTTGGCAAATTAAATCTTAAACATGGCTTTTCAATAGGATTTAAAAGGTGACTATCCCTAGAGTTCCATGTTAAAATGTAGTTTTCAAAATCTTACAAGAGTAATGCTTAAAATATTGTACATAGTTAACCTAATTAAAATAATTAGCTTCAAAATGACAAGTTGATGAGCTAAGTAAAGCCTACACTATGTAACATTTGCTTGGAAACTTGATTTGTCAGTTATGCATAATAAAAATTCCAGTCATCAAGAAAATTACAAAATTTCTTTTATCATAACATGATTTCTTTTCACCCATCAACTTCTTTTATCTTACAATAGATAAATACCAACATGTTCTCATTTTTTTACACTAAACCACACAGGATTGATGCATTTGGTTAGACTACCATTTCCATCGTTAAATTCTTTTTTTTTTTTTTTAATATAACTTGGTAAAATTTCATCTCTTCTAGATTCCAAAAGTACCTACAAAACCCATGCAATTTTACCATTTTAATATACTATGGAATATCATACAAAGTAAGGCATTTCAGTGTCATGTATAACCAAGTTACTGTCAATCCAAAAATTTTTGCACATCAATAAAAAGATATCTAAGAACTTAGGAACAATATTCTTCTCACTACTGTATAAAAATAACCACAATTAATAGGTATCTTGTGTAATATTTACTCCATTGTCTCGTTTCCCGAAACTGTGACAAGCTGTAAAGGTATTTCAGTGTTGGTAAGAATATCCTGATTGCTGGTGCCAGATGTATTAACAGTTCCTATTCCTGAAACAGAACCTTGTTGAATATTTGCAAGGATAAGTGTTGTTCCTCCTGCAGTAATCAAAGTATCATCAGGTGTTGCTTCTACTGATGCCAGCACTGTACTGCTAGAGTGAATACCTTTTTTATTCTGATGTGTTTTAATGTGTTTGGCAAGGTGGTCACTTCTCATAAAGCGTTTTGAACATTCCGGACAGACAAATTTCTTCTCACCTGTCACAGAAGAAAAAAGAAATGTTTTCAAGAACATTAAAAACATCACATGTACACCAAAACCTGGGATAGCTGACTGCCTTTAAGAGTCAGAATCCTAACAACAACTATACTGAGGGGAAAAAAACCAATCCAGCATGAGAAACTTGTGTGTTAAATGTTCGGACATCCCTACAAATCCTGTAAAACAATTGATTCATTCACTTCTCTGTGGCTCACTGAGTTTGGGGAGATCTTTAAGGCAAGCTTAAAGCACACTGCCATCTCATATCCTCAGGCTGCTATGTTTCACTGCAATTAATACCAATAAATAACTTTTAAGAGGAGAACAAACCCTGCCAAACGATGGACAGCTAAGATTAGATGAGCTTCAGGACCTCTGGAGGTCTCTAGTCTGATCTCTCCCTAAACAGGGTCAGCTATGAGCTCAGACCTGGTTGCTCAAGAATTTATCCAGTTTGGACCTGAAAACCTTTAAGGATGGAGCTTGCAGATACTCTCCAGGCATCCTGTTCCAGTGCCTGGCTGTCCTTACAAAATGTTTTAATTCATATCTGGTCTGAAGCTCTCTTGTTTCAACTCATGTCTGTTGTCTTTCATCCAATGGAAAGTCAGTTGTTGGGGTCTTAATGGTGGCCTCACAGGTACTACAAGGTTGCTATTAAGCTCCCCTCTACCCTTACCCTTCGTCTTTGTGCTGCTGATTCAGTCCAGTTCCTACAGCCTCTCCTCATACAGCAATAAATGCTCCAGCTTCCTGATCATCTTGGTCACCCTTTACTGAAATCAATCCTGTCGGTCAATGTCTGTCTCATATTGGGGGCTGAAAACAAGATACAATACTCCAGATGCAGCCTACCCAGTGTTGAGAAGAAAGGGGTAATCTCTTCCCTAGCACTTCTGTCTCTGCTTTTGTTGATACAGCCCTGGCCTTCTTTGCTGCCCTGGCTCTTACTCACAAGAGTCTATCAAGATTCCCGGGCACTTTTTGATAGAGCTGCTTCCCAACTAGCCGGTGCTTACCCTGTGTGGCTGCAAGGTTTAACACCATCCCAGGTGCAGTACTTTGCATTTATGCTTGCTGAATTTCGAAAGGCTCCTGTCAGCCCATTCCTTCAGACTCAGTCCCTCTGAATAGCAGCCTTGCCCTCAAATGCACTGACAGGTCGCCCCAGTTTGGTGTCACCTGCAGACCTAAGACACGTGTACTCCGTTGCCTCCTCCAGGTCAGTGACAGATGTTAAAACAGGTCAAAGGACAGACTCCTCAAGTTCTCTGCTTTTTACTGGTATGCAGGTACCATAGAAGCCATTAACCATGTGCTCTGAGCTGGATCATTCAACTGGCCTCTTTTTTATAGAAATCCATCTGGCTGCCCATCCAGACAGATCATAACATCCAGCTTAGGTTTAAGCACCCAATTTGTCTAACAAAAGCACACCATTAGGTACAAAACATGAACTATTTTTCACAAACACTGCGAAGATGGGTTTCTAAGCAATGGAAATGCTGATAAGCAAAAGCATTATTTGTCTACTCTCTTTGGGGTTTTCAAATAGTATCATTTTAAAAGGTGAACACCCTGCAGAATGTACTTATGGGTTGAGTTTGTAGGCAAATAGGTAATAGTGACAACAGATTTGAAACAAACTGCTCCTTGAAAAGGTGGAAAAGCTGGACTAACTACTTTCCTTTGTATTAGACAAAATTAACCTGGAGATCCTAATGGATGATCTAACTGTGAAACTAGAAGATGCAGAATGATGCACCCTCATGTGTTCCTCCTTGATTTTGTGAATAGTATCTAATCTCTTGGACAGGAAGCCCTCTATTTTTATTTTTCTTTTTTCAAATGAGAGAAAATTATTGAAGTTTTAAGCTGGAACAACAGTTCTAATCTGGTTCAAATACATGAAATGCATTGCTGAACCTTAATCAAAGTATTCTGGTTAAGCTGTATTATCTTGAATATCAGTTTGAATCAAATAAAATAGCGTTTTTTCCACAACAGACCTACTACGAAACCAAAGTATATACTTAAAGTATTACCTGATCTTAGAAAAGGCACGTTACTTGAAAATCAACCCAGTACAAAGATCTGTTCTCCTCTGAAAAGTTATGTATCTAAGCCCTCTCCAAGGCATGTCTTTAGTTAAATACACCATGTATACCTGTGTGCGTTCTTCGGTGTCGCTGAAGCTCATCGCTGCGAGTGAACCTTTTGCCACAGAACATCCAAGTACACACAAATGGACGCTCTCCAGAATGCCAGCGGAGATGAGCTCTCAAATGAGAAGTTTTCCCATATACTTTGCCACACCCTGGTATGTGACAAATGTGTTGCTTCTTTTTTCCCAAGTTGGAGCCTCTGTATTAAAATAAAATAATGAGAGAGAGAGAAGTTAATTCATTCATGTATATTCTTCCTAAATACTGGAAGTATATATGCATATAAGTGGGGTTACATATACTAAGAGAGCTGGAAACAAACCTGAGCAGCTTTCTGGTTTTGTTTCAAATATAATCAGACTCCAGTACCCCCTGTAAGAAGCTGGAATTAAATACTATAATGCTAGTTCGAGTCTGCAACAAGCTGCAAATTCAACATCATGTGGAATTTAAAGGAAAGAAATGTAATCCTTAGCAAGCATGCTCATGTATCCAGTTGGAAATACATTCTTTACAGCAGTTTGTACCTTGATGCTGAAGTGCCTGTATTTTAAATTTCTCCCACTTTCAGTTTTTACCATACCAAAGGAGTTTTGGCAAAGAAAAACACAAACAACTGCAACTGCCAAAATGGAAACTGGAGATTTTGGCAACTGGGAGGACAACAGATGGGACATTTGGCATCTTGGGGAAACCTGAGTAGTAGTTTGGGGTTGGAGGACAAGTACACTAACCCAAAGATTTCTGCTTAAAGGAGTGGCAGTGAAGCAGCTGATCCTACTGACATTTAAATTAACTCCTTGTTATTTCAGAAGAAAAAAAAAATCCATCAAAATGAACACATAATTCACAGGTAGTGAATTCGGACCACTCATTGTGATGCCTATTTTAAGATGCTGCTTCACTGAAATGGAAGGTGATCGATTCTGGGGAAGTACCTAACACAAAATCCTTTTTCTTTTTTTCTTTTTCTTTTTTTTTTTTATTTAAATAAAATCACCAGAGAGACAAGAGACTCTGAAGACCCAGAGAAAGACATCAGCCTGGCTAGCGCAGAGCATCATGATTGATTTTAGCTAATTTAAGTGTTTGCTGCTGCTGAAAGGGGCACTCGAGAGAATAGATCTGGCTGACAATGCAGCTATATGAATGGTAAATGCTGGTACAAGGGAGGAGATTGGAAAATGCAGCCAAGCATCAGGCCACCTTATTCATCAGCAATGTTAACTTAGAGCAGCTTAAGTGGATTCTGAAATCACAGTCTTGGGCACTCCATCCTCCATGACTGATTATACAATTTTCAGTTGCCTCCCCAGGGCAATTTTTTTCCTTAAATTGGGTGCTCAACTTCTGCTCAACAGTCCACTGGCTGAAGAATTTGCCAAGCAACTATTAGACCTAGATTCTCACCCCTGCATTCAGAAAAATTCTGTTTTACATCTAATGAGGATTCAGTGTAAAACACACACGCACTTTAAGGAGCTGGCAACTGGACTAAGGATTTCTGAGCAGGCACAGAAATTAACTCACGCTAAAAACTCATGGTATCTAAAGGGAAATCTAATCTAAGCACATATGCACCTGAAAAATTTCAGACATTCCAGAATAGAGAAAAAAAATCCACTTAAGTCCTAGAAAATGTTCCTAAGAAGTCTCAGTATAGTCATCTTCACAGTGCTTCATTAGTCTTTTTGTCTCAGAAGAAAAAACTACCACTTTTACATACTAATTATTTGTCATGGCAACATAGGTTTGGACTTAAGAACAAGTTCAATGACAGCAGAAGTAGAGTCCAGAAGGCTTTTGACCCTGCTGTGGTAGCAGTAGACTCAAATGAGCCCATGGATGCAGTAATAGAAGAGATTCTGCTTACCTATCTAATTTTTTTTGTTTCTGTTGCCAGCCCTCAATCCTTAGCCTCACAGGAAGGCACCTGCCTGTTTTATCCAGCTTGTTTATAAATTTCATGCAAAAAATTCTCTGGCATCTGACCAGACATCTTAAGCTCTTCCATTGTTACTACTTTTGGCAAGAACACTTTTGACTTGATTTTCCTTTTCAAAATGTCCCAAAAGACGATAACTTCTTTGGACCAGGACAAACATTGCCTTTTTTACATCTTTACCTCAGCTGAACTGTCATGTTCACACTCTTCCGTGGCCTTCACTCAAGCCATTTAAAAGCAAAATTTAACTGTAATGTCAGGCATTTAACTCTGTACTAAGCCACCTACACAAAACCTTAATATTCTCAAGTTCTGAACATTTGGCCAACCTCAAAGGCATTTAGCAAAATCTCTGACCCCTTTCTTTTCTAATTTTTCAGGCTCTGCAGATGGCTAGGCCAATACACAGAACTCACTCCACCCATAACAGTTCCAGTAGATTTAATCTACCAGCCTGAACACACAGATCCCAGCACTCCAAGGAAGGGATTTTCTGTATTCCTCCTCTTTTGCCTTACTGCAACCAGTTGCACAGTCCTGAGGCTCTGCGTCCACTTTCATCTAGTGATTCAGTTCTAGACAGCTCATCTTCAGATACTCGTTTGGTGTCTCAATGCATCCTGCAGTTGTAGTGCAAGGCAAAGAAACACCATGGCTCTTCTCCATCACACAGCCTTGGTAACAGAAAGAATTCCCCGCAGGATCCCACTATCCCATCTCTTTAATTGCCTGTCCAACTCCATTTAACCTTAAGGAGTGCTCAGCCTGCACTTATTATAACAAAAATGTATTTCTGCATTTGAGAATATGTTACTGTATATAGAGTATCTTTTTTATATTTGGTATTTCACCCTCACACCTCCTCCAAATATACCATAGTCTTCCCCTCCACAATAATGATCAATATTTTGTAGCTTTGCATCATACAGCGCATAAATGTGAGACAAGCTACATGAAATCACATTAAATTTCCCTTAGAATAACTAAAATTCCCATCAATCATTTGAAGTTGCTTAATTGCACCTTTAGGTTCAACTCATGGTCAGTTTACTGTGCACAGGTGGTGAAGCATGCATCATTCTAAGCACCTGGCATAACCAGTGACAGAATTCCTTAGTGGACTACCAAGTTCAGAGTGAGGGGAAAGTTAAGGATTCACAGAATGAAATCTCTAACACTACTATGAATGAGTACCTAAGTGTATTCTACACAGCTTCATATAGGCATCTGCATGTTTGGTTCATGTGTGCTCTAAAGTGACTGGATATGAGCCAAAGTCTATCTGGATGCTTTGCAGCTGTGACAGTCTGGCGCTATGCCCTAACACATCATGCTAAGAGGCCTTTCTTGCTGCACTAGCCAATAACCATCACCACTGAGTAAAAGGATATGACTCAGGCCTAATCCTCAATTGGAGTCTACAAATCAATATTTAAGTATTTTCATAGTACATTTAAGCTTTATAAAGACTGGAAACCATGTTTCTCAGTAACCATGAAGAACGCATCTGTTTCAGCAGGAGACACTTCATCTGCTGAGAAACTGGACTTTCAGTCCAGCAATACTTCCAGGAGGAAGGGTAAAACATACACTTATTAGTTATTTTAGAATGTGCACTTTAGAGTTACATTCCTGAAGTGGTATTCAGAAACACTGATCCTCTATACATCCAGATATTACATCTCAATGTAATTCCAGAGCTTGAAATCTCCGGATGTAACTGAGAGGAGGGTGACCTTTCCATCTGACTTCAGACACCCTAACTAGAAACCTCATACAGTCTGTCTGGAGTCAGTCTCATCCTTTGAGGTACACAGCACACACTCTCTCTCTCTCTCTCTCCCCACTTCCTTATTCCCCATTTACTACATAAGCTCGAGCCTAGAAGCTTTAAATTTACACATCTAATACATCATTCTCTTCACTTCCTACCTCTCGCCCTGCCAAGTAGGGTAAAGATAACAGTGGCTTCCTACTTCACAGGACTGGTAGAAATAGAAATCCTCTAAAGACTGCAATGTAGTCTAAATCTTATCAAGAATAAAACCAAAACAACAAAAGCCAACAACAAAGAACAGAAGGAACCTCCCAATCCCCCTTTGCATCCAGAAAACAGAAAAAACAAGAAATGCCAACACTAAGGCTACACAAAATGATGAAGTCTGCACATGTGAAGCCGTGCACTGCCTTTCCTACCCCATTCAGTGCATAAGAGCGACAGTATTAAGTGAAATGCTAGTCAGCTTTTTCATATTGATTTCATGCACTTCGCTTACATGTTATTTAAGTACTATCTTAAATACAGAATTATTCATTTCCCCAGGGTTTTGGGTTTTTCCTTATCACAGGCACTCACAACACTTACAGTCCCTAAGAAATTCACAAACATTAATGAATTTATCATCTTGCAACACTGCTGTGTAGTGAACTTTAGCTAGTACAATCACTTCATACATCCAAATATGAGATATGAGATTGAGGCCAAACTGTCCAACACCCACCAGCCTGAGGTGTCAAGTTCAATATGCAGAGCCATATTTTCTTAGAGTAGTGCAGATGCTCACAATTCAGCTCAATCGTCTTCTCCGAAGGAATGAATTCAGTACTACTGCAGTGAAAAAGGCAGGGGCAGGGGGCAGGGATAGACAAGCACCTCCAAAACTTCAGAACCCTGTTGCTACCATCCCATATCTCCTTCCCTAAATGCAGTCCAATTTCTTCAATAACTGAAGCAGGGGTGCCACTCCCATTCACTGAATGGCACTGGGATTATACAAAGAGCAGGTAGTCATGTAATCAGAAACCAAATGATAATGCATATGCACAAGGGATTAAAGTTGCCCATGTCAGCTTAGCTTCAACATTTGCCAACTTCCAAGTTTTCAGTTTTGAAACCCTGATGTAATTTTAAGAATTGACTGCTATCTGGAGAAATTTATAAAGACAAATGTCTTATTACCTAAAACTCCACAAGTCATCAGCTGAAAGACAAATCAAAACTCAGAATTGCAGCACTAAACAAGTAACTATAGCAGCTATGGAACATGATCAACCAGTATTTGGAGAAGGAAAATATTCCTCCAAGTGGGCTTCCTCCTTTTTTCCTTGACTCTGAAGGAATTCTACATTCTAAGGCGAAAGTTGCTCTAACAACTGTGGGCACTTTCCGTTTCTCCACCATTGTCGTCTCCTGTTCCTATTCCAGTCCTAATTCTTCCTGACTTCCTGCCCTACTTTGCCTACTTACTCTGTACACTTGATGTGTCCAGTCCTTCCTTTACAATGGATTTCAGATCCTCACCCACCTAAACTCTGTCCTAGCTCTTATCTTAACCCCTTCCTAAATTTCCGTATCTGGGTTTCAGTCAACTACACCCTTCTCTAGACTTCATGGAAACCACCTAATGAAAAGATTCTCTCTTAGGCTTTGACATTAAAATTTGGTGTTAAAGCAACTCCACTTAGGAGGAAGAGATTTTTAAAATGAAGATGTCTCTAAATTAAAGCCACTGTAGTTAGGAATAGAGCACAAGGAAGATGGAACACGTGAAATCTCTGCTTCCTAAGAGTACTGCCAGTGCAAATCACATTTGCAGTTTTCTCCTAGACTGAAGCACATCTCAACCTAGGCACACTTCAGGCAGATCTTCATGGCAGAGCCAAGGTTCACCAAGAACTTAGACACGTCTGTATCAGGTTTCAGTGAAAGACACATAGGAATTTAACAAGAGGAAGCTGACAGCCAAAGATTCTGTATAACCTCAACTGCAGATTAACTTCATTTGTGATGCTTATGCAACGTTTATTCGGCATGGCTGCCTAAGATATTACCTCTTCATGCTTGCAAAGAAGGTATTCTAGTATATGCAGGAAAAACCCACAAGAGACTTGACAACAGACATAGTCAGTCGTGCTATTAGAACTCTTAGAGACATAGGACACTGATAGGTTCTTTAAAGACAACTCAGTAATTTACACTATAGTTCTCACATAAATAAGACTTCCATTTTAGAGAAAAAGCTGTTACCAAAATGGACAAATTTTAGCATACTGGAAAGAAGCCCCTGCACAATTACACCAAACGCCAACACACCTAAATATTTTCACTTGTAAAAGGCAGCCTATTATCCACATTTCCTCTCATATCCTTAACTGAGATGTTTAAAAGGAAGTGTTTTGGAATAGAATAAAAATTTGATAATAACAACAACAACCTGAAGAATACTTTTAGGAGATAAAGAACAGTAAAACATGACGTCCTATGCAGCCCTGAAGTTTTATAGGAATTGGAACTTAGTATCTCTTTGTTAACCAAATGTCCACTACCTTTGGCTGAAAACAATCGGCCAATTCAAAATTTGGCATTTAGAGTCATTATACAAACCTTGCTTTTCTTAGGAAACTAGTGAGTAAGAAAATCGGGATAACTGTATTTTTATAACACTCTAAAGCAATCAAACTGAGGAAAAAAAAATGCTCAATCAGTGAGGAAATGCAGGAACACAGGATTTAATCAAGTCCTTGACATATGATAGGAAGCCAATCACGGATGTGCATATTCCAAAATATTTCATTTTCATATTATTTAGGGCAACGTTCTATCCCTCTCACTTGTACTAGGTGGCATCTAACTCCAGATTTTTCCAATTAATCTCAATGGAGTAACTCAGAGAGGATGAAATAATCTCTGCCCATCCATCTGCAAACCCAGAAATAAAAGTGGCAGCCATTTATTGCATAAGCTCTTTTGCATAAGCCTCTAGTTTTCTCTTGCTGCAGACAACTGCTATTAACTAAGGCTCCTTTTTTCCTCACTCATCGTTCCCTTTCATTGTTACATGCTTTATATGACACTGAACGTTACGTACCTTCCACCGCCTTCTTTGCAGTTGGGACACGTGCAAGCTACTCGTCGCAGCCTTTTTCCCTCTTGATGCGGTTGGTCCCCTTCCTCATCTACAACCTGTACTCTCAAATGTGTTAGATCATTGGTATTCAGTGTAGAATCACCACTGAGCTGCCACTCTTCTGGATCAGGCTCCTCTTCTTTAATCCTAATATCTGAGGAAAAGAACAAACACAGATCCATAAGTAGCCCATTAAACAGAAAGAAAGAAACCATAATGATCAAATCTTTTTACTGTTGAGAGCACTATGTCAGTCAAAAGTCAACATCCTTCAGTGCATACTGACATTGTTTCTGTGCCCTTGTAACCTGTAATGTATTTAGAAAGTTTATCCTACTATATACATTTAAAAGTTGAAGACAAGCTATAATGGAGTATTAAAGTTTGAGTTTGAACTGTTCTTGGTAGGCAATGCTGTCACCAGAACTTGGCTTGCTTGAAACTTGGGGAAAACTGAAGAACAAGAGGTTGGACAGATGTTGGAAAAAAAAATGTAAACATGTTTCAAATGATCCCGAGTACCATTTATGGCTTCACAGGATTTCTCAGTTAGTGCGAGAAGGTTGAAACAGCCTTTCCTGATGATCTTCAGAAGCTTTAAGTATGCACAGTGATGTATAAAGTAATGAGAGAAATCAATTCAGTAAAACATTTTGACCTAAGAAAGATCAAGATGTCTAAGGGAAAAAAACCTCAAATAACAAACATGCCTTTGTTCCATTTTCCCCTTCTCCCCCTCAGATTTTTGCCTTTCCCACTACATATAGAAAAGAAAACATTTAGGGAAGAATGTTATTCAGAATCAGAGAGATGTAAGCAACACATGAAGCACTTCAACATTGTGACAAGCTAGTAGCTTAAATCGGTCTTTGCAGTTTCATGGACACAAAAATGACTCATAAGTTATCCTCACAGGATGGACATTTGCAAGTATGTTACCCTCTCCCTACAGAGTATTCATTCAATCTCATTCAAGAACTAATTACAGCATCACAATACATTGTGAAACAACTACTATTTTAACTGAACTACATTTTAATAGAAACATTTTTCCCTCAGACCCTGTTCTGGGTTCCCAATGAGCTGAAAGTCTGTAAGTCTGGGTTTCAAAAACCCCCAGTTTCTATTTATCATATTAGAAAGCTGAATTCCAGCCCCTTCTTTGGTTCAGCAGAGTAGTTTCCTGTGAATTTTCTCAATGAAATCATTTTCATTGAAAATGATTATCACATTAGCACACTAGCAGAAATGAATAAACAAATCATCAAATTATTTTTTTTCTTTTGTTGACGCTTCAAACTAAAAGCTGTGTGTCCTTCTGGGTGTATTTAAGACACTGCTTTCTCTGCAGAACAAACTCAGTTATCATGTAGGCATTTATCCTTAACTCAAACTCCACTGAAACTTTTACGAAGCACTGCGGCACACCAATTTTTTTTCTGGGAGTCAGTGCATCAGACATGTTTGGTATAATGAAGACAAAGCTGCACAGATTGCATGATAAAACATAAGAAAGATTGTGCTAGGTCAGATGATAAACAGCAACCTGTCCCAGTAGAGATCAGGGAAGAAATTAATGATAAAACATGAAGAGAGCAATAGCTACCTGTCTACCCTCCAAATCATCTCCAGTGCTCATCTGTTTAGAGACAAAGGATGTAGCTACACACAAAAATTTGCTTTAATAATGTCTCAGTCCATACTTTCCCAACACCACAGTTTTCCTTCCTTTTATTTGGAAATGTCTAACTACATCTCAGATGCAGCTGAAGTTAAAATAATTCTCTAGGAAACCACTGCACTGGGAAGAGAATTCCAGGTCAGAAACAGGGAAGCCTAGAATATTTATCTAGCTTGGCTGCAAAAGTCAACACTAGAAAGTAAATTTGCATGAGGGTGACAGGCTCTGGCCTGAGAGAATGCAGGAGCAAGCACACTCACTTCTGCTGACTCTTTACGCATGTGGTAACATCTAGTGGAACTACTGTGTTAAGCTTGTCCAAATTGACCTACGCACTGAGTGTCACTGTTACTCTTAGTAGTTCACATTTTCAGGCAGCTAAGTAACAATTCTTTCAGGCAAAGACCTATCGTGGAGACAGGTAATCTTCTGCATCAGCCACCAAACTACCCCTCCTGCCAAATCAAGTCATTTTCTGATACTCTCCTATGAAATAATTTTATTATACATAATAACTTGTATTTACATGTTATGTATTAAATTCGTTTTACATCAGCAAAGATTAAATCACTATACAACATTCAAAGAGTTTAGGAAATTGACTTTTCAAACTGAATACTATAAGTATACTAATACAATTGCTTACAGCAATTTTAGAAAAAGCCTGAATACTCTTATGCAACTGGGCACATAGTAAGAATTTATATACAGCAACAGGGCACAGCTGCCAGCACAGGCCACTTCAAGCCTCCAAGCAGTTCTTTAGGCCTGGATACATTACGAATCATACTCAAAATTCTTTTACCAATCAAACGTTACACAAAGCATACTTTGTATTTTAAATAAAAACAGAATTTAAGAATTGAAGTAAATGCTGCATGAAGGTAATTTCATTATGATCTTACTAACATTAGACACCGGCATACAGTGAGTTTGTAAAGTCAGTAGAGGAACCCAGCACTTCAGACATACTTTAGAAAAGATAGCAGAAGGTCCTAGCAAAGATGAATGGATCAAATTGAGGTATGAATCTGTGCTCCCAAGATCCAACTCCAGTACTGAGGTCAAACGTTGCACAGAACATACGATTTCTCCTGTTACACACCGAAGTTACGCTCTAATAGCAGAGATACACCTAACAATATAAAAGTGTCCAGAATGTCTATTACTGCACACCAGTATCCAGGACATTCTATCTTCAATGCATGCATTGTTTGTTCCACTTCACAAAGCTTCATCGTGAGCTCCTTACACTTTTTTCATCAGTATCTTTCTATTCCCTCCCAGTCACTACCATTGTAGCAGCACAAAGGCTCATAGTAGTTTTGTAATGGTAGAGCCACAGTTGAGAAATCTATTTGGACAAAAACCACAGGACAGGCAAAACACTCCTTACAGTTAAAAGATACTGGAGAAAATAATGGTTTGCATAGACATACAACAGTTTATAGCACTATTTTTAAAAATGCAAAATTGAAATGAAGTCAAAGTAGTGCTGTGTTTGTAATTTTGTGCTGCATTTCCTGGTCATCTTGGTAAGGCAGAAAGCGTAGCTATTGCTTTAGGCATTCTTCTGAAGGACCGTCCTCTACTCCAGACACACAGAAAAGTACTATGTAAACTGTCAATCTACAGACAGTACTTTTTAATAGTTAATTATGTACATTATACTTTATTTAAAGCTAAAACAACTATCAAAAGATGAAGTGTTTATCTAGGCTCTGCAGGATGAAGTATCACGGAGGGTGGACTGAATCTAATCCCATAGTGAACCTGATTGCCTTAACCAGGTCCTTAAAGCCAACGAGGCTGTTACCCTCTAAGTAGGTTTTATATTGTTGAAGAGATATGAGGAAATGCCATCACTATTTTTGGAGGTGCCACTGTAATTTAGACAACAGTAGGAAAATTAAGAACTAAAAAGGGCCAACCATGGAGGAAAGCAAAAGATAAAAAAACTTCTACAATGCAATGGAACTGGAGATTATGCAAATTCACATAGATAGGAACGACTCCAGATTTCTCCCTTGGTGCTCCTGTGACAGTGCTTCCATTCTACTGCAGTCTCATCCGACAGAATATTAGGTTTTACACATACTCTGCAAAAATTTGGGCCTGAAAAAATTTACATAATCCCTACAGTCATGACAAGCTGATGTACACACATCGGCAACTTTTGTTTTCTACCAATTAAACACAGGCTCAATGAAGTTATATTTTCTTTACTGTTATTTTATCTCTATGCTTTTTAATTTCTATATGTCCTTACTTCTTAGCTAGTTCAAGACCTAGTACTAGATAAATATGAAGAGGAAATTCAGACAAAGTTACCATTTCAAAACGCCTACAGATTCTGAAAACCTTATATTCTGTTCAAGATTTTCTTGGGATCTAGTGAGCAGATTTGGTTTAGATTTTACTTTCCTATAAAGGATAGAAACTGTGAGGTTGGCATAAAATTTTGTTCCAAAGGTAGTATTTCAGCAACAGAAAGCCCAGAGCTGTCTACAGTATGGAGCAAGTTTAAGTATATTTGGCAAATAAAAGCAATAACTGAGCGATTTGTTTAAAGTGCTTCAGAGAAGAATAAATACATTGACAGAATGAAACTATGCAGACGTAAACGCAGTTTATACTATTAAACATTTCAGCTATAGTGTACAGAGAACTACTAGCACCCACTGATACAGCCTACTTCACCATGTATCAGATGAATGCTTCAGTTACACTTCATATTTTTACTCTTTCAACTAAGACTTTAAGAAAATGCTGTTTTCTTTATCTATGAGAATTGTTATTAGTTTATCCAACAGCCACATAAACAGGGATAAACTGAGAAGAGAGGAGGATGCAGTGCAAAAGTGATTCATTTCAGGACTACGCCACCACTTTAATTTTTTGATGCATCTGCCTCTGCAGAATGCCACATTAAAGGCACTTTCAGCACTACCTGCAACTGTCTCCAAACTGCGGGCTTCCAGTTTAACTGCTTTTCCTAGAAGCTGAAAGCCTCCCTGCTATCTTACTCAGCTAACCTTTACAAGTTCCTGGTCTCAAAAGAAGAAATACGGTCTTTCAACTGAAAACTGATTTGCAGCAGCACTGCACATACCTTCACGCCAATTTCCTAACATCACAAACTGACTAACTGCAGTTTCAGTGTCTTGTAAGCAGTCATGCCTATTCAATTATTTCTCCAAATAGATGCTTCCCTTCCCACCCTTCCCAATAAAATGGATGTGAATTCCCATCTCCTTTCCATCTTCTTTTGTTAATTTGGTTTTCAGTTTTCTCTACAGTGCAACCCACATTCCCCCAGTATCTTGACTCATCTTGCTTTAATCTCTGGACGTGAGAAAGCTTCCTTAAAGATGCTGAAATTTCTTAGGCACCATCCTTGTTCCTTCCCATCTAAACTAAAACTACCTAAACTGAACTCTCCCTACTAGTTGGCCAGTTGTGCAAGTCTTTCAGACAGGCAACTCAACAAGGTTTTTAATTGCTACTTTGATTTGCCCCCAACACCTAAGTGTGAATTTAGGAATTTTTATTATGTAATAAATTACAAAGCAACAGAAGAACACGGCAGATTGTCATTCTAAAATACACACGAGCATCAAGTCAGAGGAACGACTGTCACCTGGTTTCAATAGCTCTAAATCAGATTTTAAGTTTCTGAGGAAAACAACTGATGTGTACAAGTCTAAGAGCAGGACCTCACAATGCTCAATATTTAAGCTGTACCAGCAGAATGACTGAAAATAGAGCTACAGAGTTGGTTTATTTTTCTTGCAAAAAATGCCACATAATATATTTCCAAGTGATCCTATGCATTATTCTAAGCCAATTATTTAAAAAATTTGAATCATGGAAGTACTTAAGCAGGTGCTACCACAACACATACTACGCATCAAAGAACAGTTACTTACCCGACAGTAACTGCAGTTCTTTGAGATGTAGTGTTTACAGATTCTTAAGATTTTGGATTCTTATTAACAGTAACACCTGCTGCAGAATGCCCTTTTTCCTTTTTTTCCCCCATGGTTGAAAATGTAAGAGGGGATAACTACAAAGGAGGAAAAAGAGTTGACCATGCTCAATATAGAAGAAGCCAGGAACTGCAGAAATAGGTAAGGAAAGCAGGAGGATACATAGAGTTCTGTGACCAGTGGGGTTAAGTATTCCTACATAGAGTATTAGACTGCTGCTAGGGTCAAACAACAGAATTGTCAGCAGCAACTCAGGAAGGCAGCACCATTCAGTAAGTATTTCTGGTCTGTATTTAGGTAAAACCAAGTAAAGGGCCTATCACTACACGAGAATGAAAAGCTTCCCACCAACACTGTCAGGGAGATATAAAAACAGCTGCTGAAATAAACAATAAATCAAGAGATTGGGATACTTTTCATTCAATAACTTTAAGAGAAGGATCAAGAGCTCTCTGCTGTTTTAATGCTGCAAGTCTTGAACCAAGTGAATGTTTCAGTGGGTTAGAAAAAAGCTAGCACTGCACAATACTGAAAAAAGGTAAACAAAGACTCAAAGAAGTAGAGAAAGAATTAATGCCACTCACAATGGATTATGGGAACAATTTAACTGAAAAGTAATTGTTTTTAAATCAATAATTACACCATTGTTGATATATTATACTTGACAGTTATGCACAGTGACTTACTCGGATACGGTAAAACATTTTGATTAAGAAAACTTAAGTACAAAACGTATGTGGAATACCTGGATGAAAACTGGCAGGAAGTTTAAATGCAGACTGAGAACTGTCATTTCTGTATGGTAAGTAATGAAGACATGTCATTGGCAGAGCGCATTCTTCTCCCCTTTTGCCCTTAAAATGTGTCTTTTGAAAAAAAAGTTTCTTCTACAAGCAGAGAAAGACAACCCACCTATAACTCAGCCTTATCTTCACGAGTGCAATCACCACTACCCTAGGATCCTGGTGAGCATTCCTGGCATAAAGGCTGCTTAGTAGAAACTTCAGAGGTTTTTTATGAGCCAGGTGCACTGACAAGTTAGCTTGAGAGATGAGAACCAAGTGCATCAGCCCATCAGGAGGTTCAACAGGCAAGAAAATGGCACAGAACTATAAACAATGGACCTAAAGGGCTGACACTGCAAAAAGACTGAAGGTAAATTTCAGCCTCTCTTTCTATGTCAAAACAGTACTGCAAAAGTAATCCCTTGCAGCCTTCACTTCAAGGGTACTTGCCATACACCCCACAGACCTAAGTTTTCCTTTTGCTTCAGGAGTACCTTGTAAAAAGGGTATTTGAAAAACAAAACAGGAAATGCATTGCTCAGGAGTAATGCATCCAAACAAAAAGGATGTCGGGCAAAAACACCAGGAGGTACCTGCATAGATGAACAAGGAACTCTGGGACAAACTCAAGCCCAAAAAGGAAGCCTACAGAGGGTGGAAGCAAGGGCACATAACCTGGCTGGAACACAGAGAAACTCTCAGAGCTGCCAGAAAAGCCAAAGCCCTGAGAGAATTCAATCCAGAAGAAAAGCGGCAAAAGGAAGACAAAGGAAAACGTGTCCCTCCTCAGGAAGGAAAAAGGAGACCTGGTTACCCAGGACATGGAGAAGGCTGAGGTACTCGATGCTTTGTCATGGCTTTCACCAGCAAGTACTCAAGCCACACCACCCGAGTCACAGAAGGCAAGGGTGGGGACTGGGAGAACCGCCCACTGTAGATGATCAGGTTTGAGACCATCTAAGGAACCTGAAGGTGCACAAGTCTATGGGACCCGAGGAGTTGCATCCATCGGTCCTGAGGGAACTGGCAGATGAAGAGGCGGCAGGCTGGTGATCACCCCACTGACCGGAAAAGGGGAAAAATAACCCGCATTATTAAAAAGGGAAAAAAGGAAGACATGGGGAACTACAAGCCAGTCAGTCTCACGTCTGTGTCCAGTAAGATCACGGGTCAGATCTATCTGGAAACTATGTTAAGGCACATGGAAAACAACGAGGTGCTTAGTGATGGCCAACACGGCTTCACTAAGAGTAAACTACCTGACAAATCTGGTGGCCTTCTACAACACGGTTACAGCATTGGCACCTAATGGAGACACATGGATTTGATGGATGGTAAGGAATTGGCTGGATGGTCACACTCAGAGTTGTGGTCAACACCTTGATGTCCAAGTGGAGACCAGTGACGAGTGGCATTCCTCAGGGGTCAGTATTGGGACCAGCACTTTTATATCTTTGTCAGTGACATGGACAGTGGGACTGAATGCACCCCCAGTAAGTTTGCCAATGACACCAAGCTGCACAGTGTGGTTAATGCCACCCAGGGGGATCCTAACAGGAGTGAGAGATGGGCCCATATGAAGCTCATGAAGTTCAACAAGGACAAGTGCAAGGTCCTGCACATCTACCAGGACAATCCCAAGTATAAATACAGGCTGGGAAGAGAATGGATTCAGAGTAACTCTGAAGAGGAGGACTTGGGGATGAGGGTGGGTGATAAGCTCAACACGAGCCAGCAATGCGCACTTGCAGCCAACTGTATCCTGGGCTGCATCAAAAGAAGCGCAACCAGCAGGTCAAGGCAGGCAATTCTCTCCCCTCTACTCTGCTTCTCTGAGACCACATTTGTAATGCTGCATCCTGCTCTGGGATCCCCAGTGAAAGACAGACCTGGAGCTGTTGGGAGTGAGTCCAGAGGAGGGCCACAAAGATGGTGACAGGGCTGGAGCACCTCTCCTATGAAGATAGGATGAGAGACTCCAGCTTCTTCAGCCTAGAGAAAAGGCCCCGGGGACACCTGGAATGCTGCAGAAGGACTGTTTACTAGGGCATGTGGTAATAGGATGGGGGGTAATAGATTTAAATTGAAAGAGGGTGGATTTAGGTTAGAAATAAGGAAGAAATTCTTTGCTGTGAGGGTGGTGAGGCCCTGGCACAGGTTTCCCAGAGAAGCTTTGACTGCCCCCTCCCTGGCAGTGTTCAAGGCCAGGTTGGATGGGACTTTGGCCAACTGGGCTAGTGGAGGGTGTCCCTGCCCATAGGTGGTTGAGAGTAGAAGATCTTTAAGGTCCCTTCCAACCCAAATTATTCTATGATACTATGATAAAAATAAGTACCTGAAACCAGTTAATATATTCTTTTGTGAACATCCTGAAGATATCCGAGTCTAAAAATAACTCAGGCTAACCTACTTAACCTTGAAATTCTAAGTTTCTTCACCAGACACTCAGCATACATGACAGATTATTCACTTAAGAGTAACATACATACAACAAAGTCTCACCTCATCACCATGGGCTGCAAGAAAATCAATTAGACTCTGAGCTATTTTGGAACATGCAGCAGAAAAGTCCATGAAGGATGCAACAATTAAATCTTTTTAAGAATTTGAAGAAAAAATGCAAATCTATTCCACAGCAGCAGATAACATATATATATATAAAAAATATCAGACTAACTGAAGTTATGCAAACTTTCTTACACCTGAAGTAAGGTAATTTACTATATGCTGTTATACGCATCCTCTAATTCTTCTATAATTTATTAATTTCCTTTGAAAACTATGAGAAAATAAGGAAAGTAATTTTATCATGTTGAAAGCAAACTACACAAGATTGGTACATAAATAGCTCTAATTCCTTCCTGCACTAATGTAAATTTGTGAGTTCCCAATTTAATTTTTCATATAAAAAAATAAAACCACTGGGGAATTGTTTTTAACTATTTTGATTTTACAACATGCAAACTAAATGCCTCAAATGTAAATGGGATACAGCAAAACAGATGTTGTCAGACAAAAATATTTACTTAACGTCATTACTTCAGTTTACTTCATGCACTTCCTAAGACTTTTTTTTAATAATCAGACTTAATTTCAGAATAACACCATGCCCTTCTCTCAAAAGCCTGCTATGAAGCATGCCTTAGAAGGAAAAACTGCATAACTGAAAGTAAAATTAACTACATTAAAATGTGGGACTTACAAAGGAAGAGAAAAGCCTAAGTTGTGTAATATTGAAAACGAGCCAAAAACCTTCTAAAAAGTTCTAGATGCCAGAAGGGAGCTATGCTTCCAGTAGCATTCCACACTACTTCACCAGAAGCATTGAAACATTGCAACAAACACTCTTGCAAGTAAAACTGTAAATACTCCATTTTTAACTTACTTTGCTTGGGGGTTTAGACTGTTTTACCTAACAGATGTTAGACCAAAGCCTCTCAAGATACCAGCAGATGAAAGGTAAGTTGTCACTTGGGCAACTATTTACCTTAAAAATTGTCTGCCAATTTTTTGGCCAAATTTAGAATAACTAAATTACTTCAGTGTGATAAAGACTTCACGTTCTGGCAGGAATGGAATGAAGTCCCGACCACAAATAGCCAACCACTCCCACTCTATATCATCTGAAATAAGTGGATCATCAGGCATGACTGTAAGCTTCAATGGCAGCAGGCAGATGAGTCCTGAAGTAGCTGTGTATACTCCTGCAGTAGAGGAGCTAGGAAGAAAGTTGTAGAAATTTTGCAGTGGCATTTTGAGTCAACTCTTGAAAGGAATCCTTTTGACTTTATTCCAATTGTAGACCAACATGGAAAACTGTTTGTAGTTTATTTTTAAATAAATGAATCTTCCAGCTGAGTGTGTCTGAGTCAAAAGTATTTAAAAAAAAAATAAATTATCCAGCATCTTGTAAAACATTAAGCAACCTAGATAAGACCTGGTAAAATTGCCATTTTTTCTAAGGAGATAACCAATTCAAAACTGTTTATTAATGAATTGATTAATAAATTAGCCAAGACACTATTAGTATTAGACTTTGATTAACACTGTTGAGTGTCCTTTGTTTGGACAATGGCTTTAGGGGAAAATAGTAATAATAATCCAGCAATTTAAAAATTCTTTGAAATTGACAAATTTACAGGATCAGAAACATGAAAATCAAGTTGGTACATTTCAGTATCCTGTATTTTTCCAAAAGGACTACTACTTTGTATGAAATGCTTGAAGAAGAAATCTATGAACATGCTAATAAAAATAAATACCTTTCCTGAAGAGGTAAGTTGCTGAAGAGCAACATGACCCGTGCGCAGAATAGCTCTTTTTGTTACACACAGTGCAGTATTTTATTATTCACTGCCAACAAAAGGAGAAGACTACTAGTAGAGAGCTTCCTCAGGTTTAACTTCCCCTCAAGACCAGAAGCCTGGAGCCAGAACACCAGTGAGAAAGGTATCTTCTTGCCAGTGTTTAACACACAGATACTATTTGATACAGCTGTACATTTTGAAGAGCAACACTGAACCTTTCAGCTCTGACAAACCAATCCCTTTCCCTTATCCACCACAAGACAACAGGAAGCACAATGAGGGGGAATATGAGCTCCAATAAACATTCCAAGATAAACAAGCTCAGCCGAGACTTTTCAGAGCCAGTTCAGTGCAGTGGCAGTCTCTGCGTGTGCATGCCTGGCAAAGGGGACATTTTTAGCAGAAGAGTAATTACTGGACATTTTTCAAAGAAAACTGCACATGGACTGGACAAAGATACCAGCTTTGTGTTAGGTCTGTGATGACTTTCCATCATGTAAGCAAACACAGGACCTAGGTGTAAAGCCAATTTTCCCCTTTCATGAGAGCAGAACTTACCTGGGTAGTGAGCCATGGAAGAACACCTCTCACACAACGGGCTGTGGCTACCAAAATCTAAAACCTACCACACAGTGCTCACAGCTAGATTGCTAACAGAGCAATCTATGTTCTCTGGACTTCAGTTAACTACCAACCATCTGTGACCTAAGACTAAGGATCTGTTCTTTTTATTTTGCCTCAAGTAGAAAAGTTTTACTAAATGAAACAGAAAATACAGCCCAACTGTTATGGAAGGAAGTGTGTTAACTGGGCTGGAAGGAAAAAATACATGGAAGCCCTTCTTATCTTACTTCAAAGTTTGTTGGTAGTTTGCAAAAAAGAGGAATCAAATAGCTTCTCACCCTTTAGCTTTAACTTCTCTCACTGCTGTCCCACACACATGCCTTCCTCTTTCAGTTTAAAACTAAACTAGCGCTCTTTTCATCTGCAAATGAGAAAAAAAACTGTATTTTAACATTTTTTTAAAAATAATTTTACTATCTGCTTCTAATTGCGCCATGTATTCTTGAACCCGAATAAAGGGTGCCATGCCCTACTGCAAGGGGTTAGAAATAAAACATCACTGAAAAATGTTCTCTCCGACAGCTCCGATATAGGCAAAATACCAGATACGTATGGAAAAGACACTCAAGGTCAATCAAGATAATTCAGTCTGATTCTGTTAGTCAGAAGCAGTTTCACATTGACGGTTACTTTGGAAAAGTGAGTTTCATGTAACATAAAGGAGGCACAATTAAATTCTACCCAAATGTAGGGGATGGCAGTTTTAATACCTTCCAGTCCATTTACTATTCCTAGACAAGTAGGAAAAATGTCACTATAAATCTCCACCCTACCTGTAATATAACCAGGTGTTCATATTTAGTCACTTTGGGCAACAGTTTCTGCTATTCATCTACTGTTCCTGCCTATTTAATCACATTTCACATATCTCATTTACTCTCTTCTCTTCCCATGTGAAATTTCTCATGGGGAAAATACAGTCAGGGAATGCTTGATGGACCTCCCTTGCATTTTATTATGAACCATCATTGAAACGCTCTCAAGGATTGTCAATAGACAAATCAATACACAGCAGGCTCAAATTCCTTTCCATGTGTTTTCTTTCAGTCTTTCTCTCCTGTTCCTTTCTACCTTTCTCTCAAGTTTCTGGCAAGTTATTCCAACAAGCAGTAACATTATCTACGTGATCCCACACCAAATATAAATCTCAGAAACAAAGAAGTTCTCATCCTCCTTATATTTCATATTAGCCACAGGGCTCTTTTTCCAAGAGTTTGATTCTGATATCTGAGTTTAGATGTACTACCATGCACAATACATGTTTTTTTCTTTTTGATGTATATACCCACTGTCCTTATTGGTGACAAGGTGCAACTGAGACAGACAAGACCTGCTGCAGTCACTGGAAATAGAAAATTTAAGAAACAAGATTACCCAGCAGAGCAAATTTTGTAAGCAGCACACTCCTCCGTTTGATGATGCTGCCGACAAGCCAATGAAAAGTGGGCTTATCTAGGTCTGGGTAATTTTGCTTTCATAAGCCCATAATGCTGAAGTCATTTCCAAAACAAAAGAAAAAGAACTAGAAAAACATTCCAGCTTATTATTTAAAATGCAATGTTAGATTCAAAAGGGAAAGCAAGCATCCTGACATAAAATATACCAATATCAATAACTATATAACTATTATAATCAGCAGCCTTTGAAACAAGCCCAGTTCAGCAGCTCCTCTAGGTATTTTTCACTTCATATTGCATTCATCTCACATGCTTAAATAGGCATACAATACAAAACACTGTTTAAGTAAAATATTTACACTTCAGTATCTTAACGAACCAGAGGCTTGGATCTCATGATAATAGCAAAATGGTGATTCCAAGCTACTTTGTACAACTGCCTCCTCCCAAATTACCTCTACTGCTCACTCTGCCCCTCATAACTGACGCGGGTACAACCCTGCAATGATAAGGCTGAACAACTTCTGGCACAGCAAAATGTCTTGAACTTCAGTCATGTCTTACTAATTTTTTTAGGTACCTATGCACTAGAGATTGCAACGCACTGTATCAAATTTATCAAAAATAAGCAAGCACGTTTATTTCTTCTCATATTTGAAAATAGGCAATTTTTTTGAAAAAAAAAAAAAGGTTTCTTCTCTACTCGCAGAGGTAAAACACACCCATGAAATTTATCATTGAAAAATTGCACATTCTGACACATAATGCAAGTCAGCAGTACTGGAAAATCACATACGTTCTTAAGCACAGCCTCCATTTTGGTATGTACATGCTTGTTTCACTTCCGCTTACATGAGTTTTATACATCATAGATATACTGATATTAAATCAGTAGGAAATGAATTTAACAAAGCAGTAGATGAATAAAAGCACTTCAGGGGCTCTGAAAATTTTCAGGGGAAAAAACCTGCATCAACAGAAGCATTTGGATTGTCCATGCAAACTTCTCCTCATCAGGATGGGGAAGACCGGGGCATGCTAATGACACTGCTCTGTTAGGAGACAGACATCCCCCTCCACAATTCTGTATGCAGACGTTCTGCCCCATAAGACTTACAAGCAGAGATAAACACTGCATTAGAAGTGCTGTTAACTAATATGACCAGTTGGGGGTTACAGGAGCTTACACTAAGAGAAGCGACGTAGAACAATGTTCTACCATTAAAGTGGTTCCTAATGGAACAATACTTTCAAGTAAAATCTATCATCACTTCGTTTAACCTACTGTATTTTGTAGGTTTCCACAGCAAGACAATCATCTTACAATTATCACCATCCAAACCAAGCACATGCAATAATAAAAAAACATTTTCTGCGAGAAGAGGAAAATAAATACCTGCAGGACTGCCAGCATTTTCTCCTTGATGCAGCTGAATACCAGCAGAATCTATAGAGTTTACTGTAACTGTCTGCAGATTTGGCAATTGAGCAGTGCTTAGACTAACTGGAGTTGACGTCAACGCCCCACCTGCTGCAACTTGACCAAGAGTGAGAGTCTGCACAGGGGTTAGAGTTATTTGTTGACCAGGTGCATTCTGAATTTGCAAGTTCTGCAAGTTCTGGACTCCTTGCACTTGAAATGTCTGCCAGGTTATCTGCCCAGAAGGGGTCACTGTTTGTGCCTGAATTAAAAAAGTTCCAGGATTCAGCTGCAGTTGAAGATTTTGAAGAGCCTGTTGAGATATACTTTGACTTGCTTGCACACCGTGGATTGTCTGTTGCGCAATACCTTGTACAATCTGGGCTTGACTGGTTGGCTGTTGAGACTCTTGAAGCTGTATATGCTGTACAATTGGCTGTGCTGTGGAGACCTGAATATTCTGAGCCTGCGTGTCATCAGAGACTGATGTCTGGATGTAATTTCCCTGAAGATCAGAACTGTGAACCTGACCACTAGTTGTGGTCAAGTTGTTTGCATTTTGTTCCAATATACTTGAACTGTCTATGGTAACGGGCAATTGTGATGAAGATGACGTTGGCACAAATAAGTCATTATCAGTGGCGGTTTCTGTAATTTCAGGAGAAACTTGCTCACCAGTCCTTTCAGAAGTATCTGAATTATCCATGGCCTGTCCAGTATTTATCAAGTGCCCATCTGCATTAATGCCTGCTGTCATGGTTTGAGAACCACTGCCAAGTCCCAGAGAATCTAGATCAACACTATTGATGGGTACGAAAGTAATATTTCCTGGCAGTCCAAGAGGGACATTAGCAACTACTTGTGCTTGGCCAGGAAAAGATGAACCACCAATTGCAACTCCCTGAACCTGGACTTGACCGGACTGTGACAGGATATTCTGAATATTAGCTGAAGGTGTTCCAGAGGCAATGATGGTTTGATTGGAGCCGGGAATGATCTGAATTTGACCAGTTTCTTGATTTATACTGCTATTATCAGAAGAGGCTGCAAAGCCAAGTTGAACCTGCTGACCATCCGCTGTCTGGATCTGGGGTATTACTTGGTATTGTACATTAGACACTGTACCATTCGATGAATCTGATCCTGGTGCAACAGAAAAGATTTGTTGATTTTGCAAACTCTGAATAGGAAGGACATACTGCCCACTTGAAGTTACTGTGGCAGCACCTGGAATCTGTACAATATTACCAGCTTCATCCTTTATAGTGGCAGGAGCTGCAGACAAGACCTCCCATCTATTTGGGGTTCCTGTTAATTGCACAGAAGCCAAATCCCCTGTCTGAATAAAAAGAAAAAAGAAAGGACAGAATTAAAACAAGAGAAATACAGACTATATGCTACAACAGTCATGCAGCTCAACATTAGAGACTGACACACTACTGGACAACATGCAGTGCAGCCCATATGAACAGCAGCAACTGGATTAGACCTATGAAATACAGAGTTTGTAAGTGAGCTAATGCCTAAATCAGGGTAGCCAACCTGTGGTTCATGAGCTGCATGTGGCTTGCAAGCAGGCCAAATGCAGCTCCTGTGCTATGGTTACATCAGATGACCAGCAGTAGGGTTATTCTGGTGTGGGGGCTGCTGGGTAATCCCAATCCCTGGCTGTGGGAAGAAGGGAGATGGCAGGGGCTGCTGGAGCTGTCATCACCAGGTTTCCCTGGGACTCAGCTATGCTCTTTACCTAGCCCAGCACCTATTGCACAGAAGTGGAGCAATCACCATGGCACCAGCGTTGCCTCTATCTCTGGAGCTCCACTGCCTTTTGCCTCTTTGTTATACATGGCAAAGATGTGCATGTTGTGACTCTCAGCAGTAGGGAGAGTGTTAAGAGCCGACTCAGTCACACAGTTGGAAAGACTGGATAGCCTCTGTTTAAGTTATGTCTAATACAAAGTCCTAGTATTTATAAGCTTCTGAGTTACTGTTTCACTAGGGAAGAAGGCCCCTAAACTAAGGACTTTTACACTGAAATCATAGTTGGATTAGTCGTATGTATCCAGCAGGGGGGGAAATAAAAAAAAACTTGGAACAATAGAAAAGGTCAATGTTTATTTACAGACCCCTGCATGGTTAAAGATTAAAGAACCTGAAGATGATTCTAGTATGGTTTTGTTTCTTATTCAGTAAAGAAAAGGTTAATTGCACTTACCTTTCTTTACCAAAGCAAGCTTTTTCAGAATAGAGTATTAAGAATTAGGTTTAACATCCTGCAATGCTTATCACAGATTTGTGTAGCCAACCAACTTGGTATTGTAAATAACCATGAATCTAAAAAAGACGCAGTTAATTTCTCCTTATCCTTCTTACGATGCTATGGCAAACCAATGGAATAACTTAATATTCAGCAACAAGTCAGAAACTTGTCTTACAACTCATTCAACCCTGTGAAAGAAATGTCTATTTGGCAGAGTACACAAAACATAGAAAGAAAAGTTCTAGTTTGTCCTTCTGCACCAATCCTGTGATCACTCCTGGCAAGGAAGTTACAGCCTATCACAGCTTCCTTCTGATGCTGCTCTCTGCCTGACTTTAGAATAAAACCTGGATATGCAAAATACAGCACACAGCTGATTCTTCTCTTACAGAGGATAGAGACTCAGCCAGCCTGAATGAATCCTGCAGCATGCAGGAGCAAATTTAGTCCACAGTGTGAGGTGGGACTTTGCTTTCACTTTTCCTATTTTTCACTTTCCTATTCTGAGCTGTGACACTAAGATGTTTACACGTACAAGAAAAATACTCTATTTAAATCTGAGTGCTTACTTTTTTAAAAATAATTTTACTGTGCTTGGCAAGCTTCATTTTAAATAAGAAAATGCACAACTCTGTTCTAAATTCCACTCAAATAATAAGTGTGACTTAAGAAAAGAATGCTAGCCTTCTTTTGCCCTCAATGTTTATAAATAATTTTTCAGGTAATTTATTAGTAAATAGTTACAGTATGACCAGAATAGAACTAATTTTATGGCCTTAATGCTTCAAGAATCAGAAAGAGAAAAGGGAGTAATGGTAATTCCATTTGATTATTTTATTTCCCCTCTTATACTGATTAGCCTTTCATTTCAATAACGTTTTAATTTAGTCTTCCAAGCTTACAATTTATGAGATTACAAAAAAATGTGCAATATTCCATGTCAGACCATCTTATCCAGAAAACAGCATTTTCCTCTGCTACCACATTAGCTTTATAGTCTTGTGTTTAATAGTGTTTACACATAGGTGCTGGTTGCTGTAAAGCTGCTAAGAAAGTTCCTAACTACTCAATTCACTAGTATATAAATACTTAAGTGAAGGTTTTATAAAGTTTCAAAACCCATAAAAGTCATAGATAAACATCAGTCAGAAAATGCCAAAAGCAAAAATGATTGCTATATGTTTAGTATGTGTCATTATAAAATATCATATACTAAGGTTCGCTGATAGTATCCGTTAGAACAAGAGAGGAAGAAAAAGTAGTGAGAAGCATTACAAGTCCGATGTAATTTCACACTGATTTAAGATCGTGTATAAGCAAATGTTGACTGTTTAGGTTGTAACTGGACTTATATGTACCCTCCACAGAAATAGTTCAAAGAAACCAGTCTCCTTCATGATATGGAAATGACCTAAGTTATTATTTTCCTCCCCAAACATATGTTGATTTCCATACCACTATTCAATGGCCTTTGCCCTTTCATGTTGACACACATCTCTCTCCTCACCTTTTCATTATCTGCTGAAATCTTCCCTCAAATCCTACTCTGTAAGGATTTTAGCTCAATAGAGCTGCTCTTTCGGTAGACGCACTCATCAGTCTGTAGAGAAGTTCAGGGTAGTCATCCACGTGGATATGAGGTTATTGCCACAGACAGTACATGAAATGCCTGTTACTCACATGTTGCTCTTACTGCTGGCTATCAGACACCACCAGATGAATCATGAGGAGGGAGGGGCAGAAAGAGGGTGGGGCTTTCAAGAAGCTATCTGGCAGCTATGAAAATTACTAGTATTAAAGCATGAAAAAACCCTGTATATTAAAGAGTATTTGAGGGTGATCTCTAACCTCAGCTGGTCATCAACCTGCCGTAACAAGCTTTACTGTTATACCCTTTCTCAAAGTCTGCTGAGCTAAGCAGAATGTTTCTTGGACTCCTTTTCCTACTAAAAAGAGTAGTAAACTTTCATGGAAACCTCACAAAATTAAATGTTGTAGCAGCTCAAAGTTCTACCCCTGATGAATGGAGCAGCAACATCTACAGCCCACTCACTGATCTGTACAGTACAGTCCTAATAGACCAGAGTTTGTTTGCTGTCTCTCAGACATATGTGAAACATACTTAGAGGGTAGAGATAAAGCAACAGTTCTTTTCCTTATCAACAGATACTCAGACAGCAGTTATTTGGAAGCTGCTCCTTTAAGAGAAGGCTGGATGGTTGCAATCCAAAGGCTCTGTGTCAAAAGGAAGGGACAAAGATCTGAGGAAAGTTCAGCATTAGCACTACTCAGCCAAGGAGGAGAGAACAGGAAGCAACGGGGAGTTCACTGGAAGCAGTATCAGGAAACAAGAGAAAGAGGCAGGAACAAAGCAAAGAGAGTAGCTGGCATAAGGCACGGGAAGAATTAAAATCAGATGATACGTCCACCTGAAGAAAGGTCAAGTACCACCAAAGAGTGGAAGCAACAACTGCTGTTCAGCCTGTCTTTTGATTCTTTAACAAGCCTTGTATAATTTCCAGTGAGTAAAATAAAGAGATCTCTCTGAGATGAAATTCTCATCCCTGAAGAATGAGGGGCCACCATAAATAAAAATCTAGTAATTGTCTCGTTCAATTTGTTTGGAGAAAATGAGAACTATGTTAAGTCAAATGGGGAAGGAGACAAGAAAAACACATACAAAAGAAAAAAAATACCTTTAAAAAGTGATCTAAACCATACTGAGGTATGGTACTTGAGTCGAAAAAAATAAAACATCGTTCACCAAAGCAAAATTAAAAGGGCAGAAACATCCCTGTAAGAACTGCTGTATGTAGGCACCTGTATTTCAACATGTCAAATGTGATCAACTGGACACACACCATTAGCCTTCAGTATTTTATTGCTAAAGAGCTACCAAACGTTTATCTGTGCCAGTCTATTGTGAACCGCTTTTTGCTGCACTTTTCACAAAGTCACTTTTGCCCCATTTATTCCTGGAGCAAAAGCATCAGCAAAACAAGCAGAGGTGGACAGATAATGAGTCATGAGCTCCTATACATTTAAAAAAATCACATAGCTAATGAACAAGATTTGCCACTGCCTCATCCAAATTGTTGTTTTATGAAAGACTTAGGGCTCTAATGTATGGGTTTAATACCATATGTTTACTGAGCTACAGTAAACTATCTGTGCATGCTTAGGTCATTACAAATTGAAGATAAAATGCACTTGCTTCAACTCTTTCATTAAGGTATGAGCTAATACATTCTATCTTGTACTTGCCATAGGTTAAAAACATGTTCAACATCAGTCACTGTGGTTCACCTGACACAAAGCTGCTTGTTAAGGCAAATTAATTCTGTTGCATGTTTCAGACCTCTGCCAAAGAAGCCATTCAATTCAGAGAAACACATTTACCCAAATCAAAAGTTTAGAGAATCAAAGACTGTTTCAAGGAAAAAAGGCATGCTTAAAATTTTATTTTAAAAGACAATTCCAATCTGGTGGAACATATTTAACATTTAATGGTACCTACATCTTTTTGCTGAAGATGGCCATCTCAACCCAAGAGTTTAATAGCTTGTTTTTAATCAGCAGAAGTTCAGAACCTGTCTAAATTAAGACAATACAATGTCCCTGACATTAGCAGAAACAAGAAAGGTGCACTATTAAGGAATGAGACATGGCAACAAAGAGGCATTTTTAACCAGTTTATATACAACTTCATTAGTTTATTAATTATTAATCTCTATGTGTGTGTTAACCTCTGTATAACTATATCCAAAACTAGAATTTTGCACAGATTTTTGTGTGAAATGGCTCATTTTGCTCGCAACTTCAACTCAAGAGCTGAAGGCTCTACCAAATCACCAAGAAGGACAAGAAAGAGGACCTGGGGCTTCAAATTCATCTTTGGGAATGCAAAAGAGCAAATAACCTTGAAAATAACCTTGAAGAAAACCCCAACAACCTTCAAATAACCTTGAAGAAAGAGAAAAAAAAGGGTGATCTGAAGTAGTCAGCCTAGACTTAGAAAGGGAAATGACAACCTTCTATGATGAGATGACTGGCTTGGTAGATGGGGTTATGCAGAGGATATTTATTTATCCTCTTATTATTCATTAATATTCTATTAGCCCTTTACTCAGGCTTTTGACTCTGTTCCCTGTAACACAAGAAAAATACCTTTATCTTTATTTTTTTGTCTTTTGCCATAAGGGTGATAAAACACTGGGACAGGCTGCCCAGAGAGGTTGTGGAGGCTCCATCTTTGAAGATACTGAAAACCCACTGGACAGAGTCTTAAGCAATCTGCTCTCACTGACCCTGCTTTGAGCAAAGGGGTTGGACCAGACAATCTCCAGAGATCCCTACCTGCCTCAGCTTTTTATGCAATCTTACACTTCTTACTAATGTTTAAATATGCAGGAGATAAGGGTTTGGGATATGCTATTTTTAAATATGGAAATTATTTAAAACACACATTATCTTTCTCTAAAACTGTAAAGAACATCCTTAAAGCATCTGTGGAAGAACTTCCACACTTGGTTCTGGTCCACCATTAGGAAGACACAATTGGAATCCAGAAGTAAAATAAGATTTTAAAATATAAGCTTCTGGACAGCAACAGGGGAAACATACTGTTGGGCACTACATTCTACCTGAAACTTTTGCAACAGTACACAACCGAGAGAGGCAAGACAATCCCAGGCAGACTTTTCTAAAGTGGCTGAACACATTCTGGTGCATCTGTTCACATCCAGGAGCTACAGTATAACCCATAAATGAGAAAATGGATGTCAGAATAACTTTGAGCATTCTTAAAGCTATCACACAGGCCAGAGAGCTGAGAAGCATGGGTAACTCTGACACATGACATCACCCATATTTTTGCCTAGTGGAAAACATGAGATTTAAAATGACTTAATTTTTCTCTATCCTATCAGCACCATCACTAGTTCCACCTAAACTGAGGTTTAGCTAGATGCATCTCAAATGGTTAAAGAAATGTTCTGAGGCATAAACAAACTGGAATTCCACATTTTCCTTAAGTTCTGTGAAGCACTGACACTCAATTAAAGCTCGAGATATGCCAAAGCAGTCTTAAAACACTCCAACCTTTATTTGTAGAAGACACAAACACATGTTTTATCTAGAGCAGAGAAATTATACTCATCTTCCCCACACTGCTAATTATTAACCTCTCCAAATGTTTTCCATATATTGTTGGTAAACACCACCACAAAGAAATCATTCCCCCCTGCTTTTTTTTTTTAAAGACTAAAGAATCAGTGCAGCCTGCAGCACACTAGATGTACCTACATACCACAACTGGGGCAGTCATCCCTGAGAGTCCCCACTCTTTGGCAGCTGTCAGAGCCAAAAGCTTTCTCAGTCAGCCCACCACTTTTTTCAGTTTACCCACCTGCCAGTCCCCCTACCCCACTCTCCCACCAGTCTTGCACTGTATCCTCACCTGTCCCAACCATGCCCAGCACAACCACAGGAATAGCCCTTGGGAGCATGAACATTCAAGAGACTTTCTTTAGCTTTGTGTTGCAATGAAGTAAGAACATAAACAATGGGTTATCATCTCCACTTTGTAGCTTCTTAAACAACCACCTGATCATGTGACAACTATACTATACTTTGTTGGACCACATTTTCTAATCTGTTTCCTCTTTTGTTTTCTCCGCTATGCAAGGCTCTGCCACCTTCTGCCTTGCTTCTCCTTTTCACCTAATGCTAAAATCTTTGCAGGTGTTTAAATGGTAACGAAACTAGAGTATTTATAGCTAAATGAAAAAGAGTCCTAAATATGAAAATTTAAAGCACAATTATTACTCAACGATAAAGAGTGAAAAAGCAAGACCCAAACTAATACTTCTCAGAGTTTAAATTCCCAAGAGCAGGAAAGACATTTATGGAGGTCAAAACATACGAGCTGCCGTTCTAGGTCAGGCAGTAGCACAAAACACCCCAGCAAGGCTTTCATACATACCAGCTAGCAGCAATATTTGAGGGGAAGCTTCCATGGCAAGCACTTGAACACAGCAAGCACATGGATGCAGCAGTGTGGCAACCAAGGAAAAGGTTCTCAGGTAAGCAAGCCACAAACTCAAGGCCATCTACATTAAAACCAAACACCAGCAGGCAAAACACAAAGCACTGGTGTCTGGAATGATCGTAGGCAGAATAAATCATGGTGTCAAAGCTTAAGCTGAAAGACTACAATCTCCATCAATGCACAAAGACGAGATCAGCAGTAATGCCTGATAGCATTTTGTCATCCAAAAGTAAATATAGCTCTAACCAGAATCCTGGGCCAAGCTGAAAACCTTGTGGGCTAGAGACAGCCTGCCTAGTTCACCGACGGAACGGAAGAGAGAAGAGGGTTGAGTTTAGCTCTGTCAACTGTTTTCTTCACTTGTTTTCCATACCAAGCAGTTGCCACATTCATTAGTCTTCTTATTTCCACACTAATCCTTTCAGTGGCATAAAAGTGGCACCCACTCAAACAGCAGGTTTGGACTGAGATACCACCATAGAATCATAGAATAATTTCAGTTGGAAAGGACCTTTGAAGGTCATCTGGTCCAAGCCCTGGGCTCAAAGCTGGGCTGACTAGCTCACAGCAGACACAATCACATTTGCTCCAGCTCTTCCCCAAATCCCACACATGCAATATTCCCTGTGCTCCTCTGGGAGTTTTGTTGTTGCTGCTGCTTTTAAATCATGCTCTGGGTCTCTTGGGGAGCAGCTGCAGCATACCATTTCAGCCAGGAAAGCAGTGTGCAATAACTGGCTAGCCTAGCAAACTGGCTTCAGCCCCACCAGTTCCTACCAAGTGAATGTCAGTAAAGCATTAACAAAATAGTCCCAAACACACAGCACCACTATCCTTACACATGCAAGCTCTTCAAACGCTTCTGAAAGGAAACGCCTAGTTTAACTTCCACTATCAGTTTGTATGTCTTGAGATTTCTACCAGATGTTCAGCCATCAGAACTGCAGCCCTGGTATAGAAGATTCTGGGAAAGGACTGCCTCCCTCCCCATCAGGCACCATCACTTAGAGACAGATATTAAACTGATCCATCTATATGCATAGGAAAGAACAGCATCACACACACCAGGAAGACAGTATGTCTCTGCCCATGCATATAGATTTCATTTTCCATACGCGTTATGAGGTACCTACAATTTAACCCTTTTTAGCTCATCACTCCTTCCACTCCCCAATAAGATATGCTCTGGGGACTAGGGAAAAAAAAAAATCTTTTTTTGCACTAAATCTCTTTCAGCATCCTGTTTTTTTACAAATAATTTATTTCAGGGACTTTAGTCCCTCCTCTCCCTTTATTAAGGTCATCGCAATTATCTCCACTGTCTAGTTCAGCTGCTGTAGGTATCTCCTTCAATTTATATTTAGCTTTCACCCAAAATATTCTGAATCATTCAAGATCTATGTTGTAGGAGTGTAAAAATTACCAGAATGCTATAGCCTAACTCACAGCAGATAGGTAGGAGGGGCTTATCTGCATGTATGAAAAGTTGTGAGTTTATATTCATATTTAGTTTTAACTAAGATTTTGGCTTCTCTTGGATTGCCTCTGTCTTGCCCTGAAAAGCCCTTTATACATAAATATAACAACAGATTAATTTAACAGGAATAAAGCAGCACTATTTCAAAACCGCTCTGCCCACGCTGAACTATGAGGATCCATTTGCCCTGTGACTGCACTCTTGTACCCCGTCAGACCCAGCACTGCTCACGCTCAGTCATCAACCCATCCTCAAGGTGCACAATTTCAGCTTTAACATGAGAACAACCTCACGGTGGATATAGGAGACCAGGCTATCTTTTAAGCATCATTCATTTTTCAATGTGTATGTTTATGCAAGAGACAGATTCAACACTCCACTTTTCAGCACCTTATGCATCTGGTATTATGAAACAGATTTTAGAGGGATCGGGCACCTAGGAATGTCTAGAAAGATTTAACAGCTTGAGAAAATAAACAGGTTCAGCAGAAAGGCCATTTGAAAGGGGGGCAGAATCTTAATATATTCTTGAGCTCTGTCATTAGTCTACAACTTGCTTCATGACCTCAGTCAACTATTTTGCTGCAGCTTCCCTTTATGTAAAGCAAGTTGAAATGTACAGACACGAAGTATTTAAAGCATAGCGCTCGAGCTTCCCAGAGCCACTTCATCCACCAGTGTAATACTCTGCAGTTCTCCTACTTGGAAGAATCCTAAAAACACAAGGCTGTTGTCCAGCAAGTTTAAAAAACGAGACTTACTTTAAAAGCAAAAACGTTGTGTTTTTTCTTGTATTAAAACCCTTTTTGGAAAGAAAAAAAGAGCACAGAATACATGCAATTTCCCGAGGACTAAGGCCAAAAAAATGCTTCATCATGCCATTTTAGGAGGTATTTTGGAACTCCCATTTAATATACCGACATTTTTAGGCATCTGTAATTTAGAAGTGCCCCATCTCTTTTAACTTTATGAGCATATGTCAAGAGGAGAGTTTAGCTAGACCAATTAAGGAACACAGGAGTTTCCATTAGGCTTTTGTTATGGAGAGGGTTAAACTTGCTTCAACAAGAATACATTTCTATTCTGCAAGATCCATCTCATCACACAAGGTCCCAAGGTCATCAAGGCTCCTTTCAGAGCCGACAGCGCATGAGAGATAAGGCCAGAAATGCAGTTTGCAATACGAGGGACTGCATGATAACTGCACCTCAGAAAAACAGCGTCGATACAGGAAGCAGCTTCCCACCGCCGCGTTCGCTTCTAAACAGCCATTTTACTTCAAACTACATCCTTCCCCACAGTCAGCCTTCATTTTGTGTTCCCGCCTGGGTGCGCGGTTCCAGGCTGACAGCTAAGGGGAGGATACCGGAGGTGCGCTCAGGTGGAGGTGAGATGCCTGCCAGCCTCACCGAGTGCCGAGAGAGCCGCTGCGGTGCCAGGGCCGGGGGAGGGAAGATTTCCCGCCTCCCCCCGTTTTTGAAAGTAAATGAAGGCGCCGCTCCCAACGGCGGGGGAGGGGGGAGCTAGGCTCCCTCCTCCTCCCGGGAGCCCGGCTCCTCCTGGAGAGGCAGGGGAGCCCGGGGACCCCTCTCCTGGCAGGTCGGCCCTGCTATCGTCCCTCCCCCCGGGCGGGCAGTGCCGTGTGTCCCGTCCCTCCCCCCGGGCGGGCGGGCTGGCTGGCTGTGCTGTCTCTCCCCCCGGCAGGCCGTGCGAGAGCGGCGGGGCGGGCACTCACCGCTCCGGCAGAGTGAGAGGCAGCGGCGGCGGCGGCGGCCTCATCCTCCTCCGGCGACGGCGGGCCGATCTTGCTGCAGGTGGCCGCCAGCAGAGCGAGCGGTGACGGCTGAGCGTCCTACCCACAATGGGCGGGTTCAGGGAGAGAAAGTGGGTGGCGGTTAGTGCGGGACAGCGACCGGGCTCCTCGCAGACGTGCACACAGGAAGCGGCGGCGGCGGCACCGGCTCCCGCACCCGCTCACAACGTGTCACCCGGGGGAGGGGGGGAAGGGGCCCGGCCGGGCCTGCGCTTACCTGGGGGGCAGCCGCCCCGGCAGAGGCCGAGGCGGCGCCGTTGCCGTGCTGGAGATACTCGCTGTGGCTGCTGCTGTCCACGTCTAAGGCAGCCATTTCCTCTTGTTTCACGGGCTTCTCGGGAGCTGCGGGCACAGCGGGGAGGGGGAGGGGAGAGTCACTGACGGGAGCGATCACCCCCCTCCCTCTCCCTCCCTCCCTCTCCCCCCCCCTAACCCCAGCGCTCCCCCCGCCCTCCCGCACGGAGCCCTCCTCCTCCTCCTCCTCCTCCTCCCCGTGCTGCTGCCCCTGCCCCTCTTCTCCCTCCTCCCCCTGCTCCTCCTGCTGCTGCTCTCAGTGCCGCTCTCGCCTCGCTCGCACACGGACGCTCCGGGGCCGGAGCGGGGAAGCGCAGGGCCGGAGCAGGAGCAGGGAGCCCCGCGGGGCGGCTCGGTCGGTGCGTACGTACCGGTCATGGTGTGAGTGCGAGCGGCCGGCTGGCTGGCTGGGCGGGAGGCAGGCAGGCAGGCTGGCTGGCTCGCACACAGGCCCTGCTGGCTGGGGCTAGGCGGCTGCCGCCGGGGACATGCTTATTGTGCTCACGGGCTGAAGCGGCGGCGGCGGCCCGAGCCTACTCCGGGGTTTTTTTTCCTATTTTGATTGACGGTGCGGGAAAGCCGAAAGGTGGGGCTTGCAGCGGGAGAGGGGGCCCGGCCGACACCGCCGCCCGCCCGCCCGCCTGCCAGCCCGGAACTCCCGCCTACGCTCGCGCGCGCGCGCTCATTGGCCGCGTCTCGCAGCCGCCGCCGCTCGCACTGGCCGCCCGGCCTGCCAGTCACCCGCCAGGGGCGGAGGGGGCGCCCCATGCCGAGGCGGCTTCCTGTTTGCCAGGGCTCGTGCGAGGAACAATGAGCGGGACCCGCCGAGAGCCCGGGGCCTGCTCCGGTCCTGGCTCGCGCGGCCCCCGCGCTGCGGGGAGTCGGCCCCGCTGCAGCGCTTACCGCGCCGGGGCGACGCGGCCCGCGGGGCCCGGCCGCCCGCCCGCGCCGCAGGGGTCGGCGCAGAGGCACAGCTGCGCGGCGGCGGCGCTCTCCCGCTCCCCCACCTCGCCCCCCCCCCCCCCCCCCGTCCCCCTCCCTTCCCGTCCCCCTGCCGCGCAGGCGGCGCGGTGCGCGTGTGCCCGGGAGGCGCCGAGTGGGAGCCGCGCTCGTTTGAAATCTCCCTGGCGGGGGTGTCAGTCACGGGTGGCGACAGCCGCGGCTCCGGGGCGGCGGCCGAGCTGCGCCCCGCCAGTAGCCAGCGCCGCCGCCGCGCTTTGTCCCCGCCGGCGCTAAGATGTCGGCGCGCCGGCCCCAGGGGAGCCGGCCTGCCCGGGCAGGCCCTGCTTGGCGGCGGCCCAGCGCCGCCGCCGGGCGCCGGAGCCCGCAGGGCAGGCCGCCCCCTCTTGCGGGACGGCGGATCCGGGTCAGCGCCGGCCTCCGGCCGGTGGCGGCGCGGCCCCGGCAGCCACACCTCAATGGCCGACCCAGCCGGCCGTTGCATAAGCGTTCTGGCCGTGGCGGGCTCGCACCTGGCAGAGGCCGGCGGGCTAAAACTACAAAGCTCCTCTGCCTCTGCTGTGAAACAAAACCCATCGAGCATAAAGCCGCGAGAAAGATTGTAACGTGACGCGCCCTCCCGGCCGTGGCAGCGTGCTCTGCCCTGAGCTGAGGAGCCGGGCCGTGGCGCAGACGGGCGCTTGTGACGGCAGGTCTTATTTCAGTCATACTGAGGGGAATTAACAACATCTCGGTGTCAGTTCGCGGCTGTCCCTTGTGTTACGCAACACAAAGGAAAGCAGGAGCTCTCGGATTGCTAAATGGAGGCAGGAAGCGTGTTTAAAGCATTATATAAGTGTGGTGATACAGAAATTACTATTGGTGGGGCCTGGTTCCCTGCTGCACCGCGTAGCTTGTGAAGTTCTGTAGCGGGGAGTGACTTCGGCTTGGCCTTCGCTGGCGTCCAAACGCCCTCAGAGGGTGATAGGACGGTGGTGGCTGAGGCAGTGACTGTGGCCCTCAGCTCACAAATGCCCCGGATGAATGGGTTTTCCTTAGTTGCCGTTCATGTGGTGTTCCAGGGAGTCTGTGAATGAGACTGAAAAGCTTTGGATTGAAGAACTTGAGCCTGCTTTTCTGTTGCGACATTGAACGTCATTCTCAATTACCTAGGCGATACAGTGAGCATAGTCTCCTGTGTCCGTAGTTGTGCTGAGCATTTGAAGCCACAGGCCAGCCAGATAAATCCATGGAGAAGATAGTAACTAGGAAACTCAGAAATACAGTCAGGATTAACAGCCTCTCTGAGCAGAGAATAAACAGTGCTTTTTAATCAGTCCAGCACTGTGACCTTGCAGTAACTGCCCAGGCTTTGCCCGCGTACCGCTACAGAACAGGAAAAAACAGTTGAGAAAACATTAATATAGTACTGGGAAGTTTTGATGGAGAGGCTACAGTATCTTCCCTGTCAGTAGAAGTTTGCTCTTGCTGTGTGATGTGTAGTCTTATTTTAAGCCCATTTACTTCTGCTGGTATGTTGAGCAGTACCTGTGCCTTCAGGTGACTTTTAATAGTAAGTTGTAATTGTTTGTCACAATTCATTTTTTCCAGGGTAGTAAAAAACACAAAGCAAAGCACACCAAACCCCACTTCTTCTGAAAAGTCTGTATTTGTTAACATGTCTTGTGATTCTACTAAGAGAATTCTTAGAGAATTCTAAGGGAATCAGTTGTCTGCAAGTTAAATGGCATATAGAGACGAAGCTTTTAATTTTTTTTTGCAATTCATTGTTTTTACTGTAATAAAACACTCCAAGAAGCAAAAGTTTTAAGTAGGAACAGAAGTTACATTTCTTTTGAGATAGCATTATAACGTCAAGTGATTTTTTGCCAGTAAAGCTAGAATACACAACCTCTAAAAAGTAGTATATATACATTAGCAAATTTTAGAAAAGAAATGAAAATATAAGATTACATGATCCAGAAAGCTACTGTACTAGCTAAAAAAAAAAAAAAAACTCTTCTACAGCTGGCATAAAATCTGCAATTTGTTTTGTAATATCAGAAGTTGAAGTGGCTGATAGCCTGTGATCCTGGAACCAGGACGAAAACAGGCGACTTTGGACCCCTGAACCTAGGAAGTCATTCATTTAAAGATTGATCTGGAAGAGAAATAATTCCTGTTCATATGCTAGGAAGGTGAGAATGTTACTAAAAAACTGGCCTTTGGTAATTAGCAGGGTATTGACAAACCTGATCAATGGCAGTTTGTTTTAGGAAGATTATATTGTCTAGGACTAAGTATGAATGTTGGAGTTGCTTCTACAGTTAGGTGAATGTTGAGAGCTCTGTGACATCAGTGAGATGATGTCAATAAAGCAGTTTACCTGTATGTATCTGATTGCAGGTGTTGGACAGAACTGCAGTGCTTCACGTAAGAGGGATTTGAAATATCAATTACAGGTTTGTTTTTACATCTTAAGGAGTTCTTCAGTGTAATAAAACCCAGATGTAAATAGGTCTCACAGCACTAGTTGAGGACCATATTTTGGTAGGCAAGTACCTAAAATGAGGGGGTCTTCATAATGGTAATATTACAGTCAGATTTTTTTTTAAAATGGAATATTAATCAATTATTTTAAAATAAATCACATACATTTGCTAAAAATATACATTATTACGAAAAAGGGGTGTAAAGAAGAGACTCCATCAGAAATGTTACATAGAAACTGATAGGTTATAAGAATAAAGTGTTTATTTACCACTTCCCCATAGAGATTGAGAACACATGGCCCAAAAAAATCCAGGAGTAAGGACATGAGAAAGGACATTATTTGCAGCCTTTTGCTTATCAATATATTAACATCAGGACACTCGCTAGAGAAATCCTGGGTGTATCGGGGAGGGTATTGTGTCCATACTGGATGTCAGTTGTGTGAGGCGGAGGTCTTTCTGCTGAGTTAGCACTGTGCCGATATCCCCACAGAGATTGAGCTCCATGCCCAATTAGAGGAGCCATTGTTTCCTCTTTCTTGAGATTACCCACCAGATGTACTGTATCAGTATGTGATCTGAATAAACTAACCATGACCGGTTTATTATTAAAGAGCCTTGCCTCTCTAAGCCCTTGCTTCCAGGTTCCGGGCTGCTTGTGGTAAACTGCAGGACCTGTGATGAATTCTCAGTCTATCTGTTTGCTGGAAATGGTGTGTTGTAATTTGAGCTGCATAGATGCAGAGAAAGCAATGCTGGTCTGTACGTAATGAGAGTAACTCCGTCATGTACCAGAACGCAGCTATTTCAGAACTGAGATGCCGCCTTTGTGGTAAGGAGTGCTAGAGTTTGGGAGAGGAAGTGATGTCTGCCAGCTTCTGATGAAACTTCAAGGAAGGTTTTGAAAGATGAAAGAAGATGCAAAGTGAAAAGAACGCTAAAACTAATGTCTGCACTCTAGTCCAGTTGTGAGCTCAGTGTTGCAGTTGGCCACGGTAACTTGGATCTCATTGGTGCAAGTCTTGGGCTCAGTCCCTCTGAGCGTATCAGTTTGGGACAAGCTCAGAGGGAGGAGCACCACCTAATACAACTTAGATCCATACAGTGCCGGCTGTACTTGGAAATGTCTTTTCTCTCTTTATACTCTTTTGGAACTTCTGAGTTAGGACATACTATTTCTGCCTTTAGCAGTCCCTTCTGTCGGTGACCCTGCGTTTATTTAAAGGAACTTATTATTTAAGGGTTGTTAGTATGTGGTCCGGTGCAGTTTTCACATCCGTGTTACTCTATTCCTCTGTAAAGTGGTGGTTTTGCCGTGCTGAAGCCTAGAATGCAACTGGACAAGACAGGCAGGACAGCCTCCTGCTGTGGTGTGCTGTACTGCTGGGAGAAGTCGGACTTGGGTCGCTTTAGTTTGAAAGGCTGGGTTTAAATGACATGGAAGAGGCAGTAGGGATTCAAGTCAGTAAGCTGCCTTAAAACACAGGCTTTACTGAAGGGACAACAAGCAGAAATACCTGTAAATCTCATGCCTGAAAAAGTAACTGGGACACATAAAACCAACAATTCAGAGGAGCTATCCTTTTGAATTTGAGGTACCTTCTTTTACTTCAGTCATCTGTTTAAAATTTCAGTAGAATCTGGAGGACCATATGTTTTGGTTTCTAAGTGCCAAACATTTACTTGGTACTACAAACAAGATAATTACAAGGAACTGAATCAGACCTATTAAACTTACTAGACTTCAACTTCATTCTGTAGTTCAGCCTGCCTTTCCAATTTGTTTCAGTCTTGGCAAACAGGAAAAAAAATCTAGCAGCTAGTCCTAGGCATCACAGTCTTGATTTCTGCATCACGTATGGGCCCATTTGCTTACTGGGACATCAGGGCTGCGGGAAGGACTAGGGTTGACCAGGAGGTTTCTTGAGTCAACACATAGTACTAGTTGGAGATAGTTGCATGACTTGAGAACATCCTCTTAAAAATCAAGAGAGAAATGATCCCTTGCCTGGCATAAAATCAGCAGTGGTCAGGGAAAGGTGTTGGCTGTGATCATGTCGTCATCCCCCAGAAAGCACCTCCCTATCCGGATATGAGTAGCTATGAGAGCACAAATTTTGCAAGGCGGGAGCAGGCTTGAGCAGTAGGTGTGGTTTGACCAGAAGCAGCTGAGCCAACCTAATAGCTCATTGACCTCGGCATAATTTAATTAACTTATACAACTGCCAGAAAACAAACCCTGCAGAAGTACAGCTCCCCACATCACAAGCTGAACAAAGTCAGGCTAAACGCAGTGGGGGACAGGGCTTCGTGGGTTGGAGCAGGTGAGGAGAGGTAGGATTCCCTTCAGCAGCACATAGATTAATTTGGAGTGTCAAGCTTGCCAGACTGCACAGGAACTGGCTTTTGGCTGTTTTTGTGTTAAGTGCCTGTCAGCAGCTGGGATTTCCAGCCTCCAGAGGAGCACAAACAGTTCTCAAGAGCATCTGAAATTTCAAGGCATTTGTATAGTATGCTGCACAAGCGTGGTGGTATCCAAGTGTAACAATATAAAAGACAAATAATAGTTATTAAAAGTGAAATGGATCCTAGAAGAGCAACTTTTCTGTTTTAAGTGGGAAAGGAATTCTAAAAATACTAGGTTTTGCCTGAAACGACTGCATTACAGTGAGCTCAGAGATAAATCTGTGGTACATGGATCCAGCTGCTAGCAGGGAAGATGTTTGGTTGCGCTGGTCTGCTCACATCCAGTGGAAGCTGTTGGCGGGGTAGAGAGAGGCCTCACGAAGCGGTGGACAGCCGATGGACAGCACAGCATCCACAGCAGGAACACGCCCATGCCAGGCAATTTCCACCCTTGAAAGTCTGAGACACACAACCTAGCCACAGTAAGAGGAAGAACCTGTGAGTAAGTATCCTAACTACTTGGTCTGCACACAAATCTGAAGGCTGTGACTCTTCACCAACACAGATGACAGATCTTCAAAGAATGGGGCCAACAAGACTGTCCAAGCTCTACGCATGCCAGTGTGCAAGGACAGTCCTCTGGAACATTGTTTCTGGCCTAGTCATTGTATTTATGATTTTTTTAAGCAATTAGGACAAAATAACTCATGTAGCCTTTTAGTCAGAAATTCTTCCTTGTTTGTTACAGCTGCAGCTCTCTCCCAGGCACTGCATTTTTGTGTATTTTGCAAATTGTCGCATTCCATGGGGACATCCGATACTTGACCGGTAAACAGGCTTTGTCCTTAATAACATATTAGAGAGAACTAATTCTGTTTTTTCTTGTTAGACTACATGGCTACGGCAGGAGGAGAATTTCAGTGTGTTTGGCCCAGGTGAGGCAGGGGGCGGGGGGTTGGTGTCCCATTAATTCTATTTGGTTTAGTTGTATATGCAAATAAATAAAGATTATTTATATCTTCTCTTTAAAATGTGGGTGTTTTTTACTCAATTGGCAGCTTATCCCATCTAAGGAAGAACTTTTTATATTAAGAAAAAGTGGGTTTTTTATAAAGAGGAAACATTCATCATATCTCTCCTGTTTGGAGAGAGGTGGGTACGTACCTGAAAACGTGCCCTCTAGCAGTTAAATCACTGCAGATGACTTTCATTTCACCTTGCTTAAATGAGAAATATCCTTTTTTTTTTTTTTTCAAGCTTCCTTATACTTACTGCCTTTGGGCCCTATTTTGTTTATGCTTAATTCCTATCCTTTGAGGTCATCACAATGGATACAACTTAATTATAGTAATAATTGGTGGGGGGAAATCCTAGATCCTTTATGTAAGGTTAGAAAAATTGTTCAGAGGAAGAAGTCCGTAACCATGACTTGCAGAATCAGTAACGTGACATCAAAGGGGCCTTTTCCATAGCCCGTCACAAAATCGGAATGGGAATACAGAGATACGTAGATAAATTCACCTGAAAGAAGAAAAAAAAAAGAGTTTTGTTGCATACTTTTTGTCTGGCATAATTCTGTCTCCCAGTTTGGCACTTTACTTTTGATAGCACAGATAGGAAAGTAGGCTGTTGTGGAAAGGAGAGTCGGGCAAATTACATACATGCACGTATGTTTACTGGAAACTTCACACGAGCAGTTACATACTCTGAAAGGAAACGTTTCAAGGGGGATGGATTTTTAGGAATTGCAGCCAGAATTCCAGTTCCAAAGCAAGATGGAGCAGGACTCTGTCTCCCTCTAGGAGAAGGAAGGCTGGGGCTTGCTCCTCTCCCAACCACATCCCATGAGCTCTCTGCCAAGTCTCCAGGTGGTGAGCAGCCCTAATTCCAGTGGCCTGCGGGCTTGTGGGGTTAAGGCAGGCTGAGCAATGGAGTGAATGTCCACTGTTCTATGTAAAGAAGACTCAGAAATCTGGCTGACAGCTCATATTTTTAGGTGATCCTCTACAGGATCTTTGAAAGAGGGATTGTGGGCAGTGACTGCCAGAAGAGGGCTGGGAGCTGCCTATGGCAGGAAAACTTTCCCATGGAGGTGTGTGATGCAGGTTCTCAGCATTTCGTTTTAGCTGGCACTAGGGGACTGCCTCCAGCCCATGCTCTCTCCAGACTGGCTGGTTTGGATGGCCCTGAGACACCTGATCCCCTCTCACTCCCCCGTGAGGAACCCCCTTGCTGACCAGAGTTCTGACATGTCCATGGTGGCATACAAAGCCTCTGCAGTTTTTCCTACAAGCATAATGTCATCAAAGTAGACGCACGCTTCATGAGCAGCAGAACAAATTGGGTGGGTCTGTGCCTTTCTACATACTAACTTTGAAAGAGGAGGCAGAAAGCCCTAGGGTTCATTTCAGGGTTTCGTGTGTCTACATTGCAGAAAAGTCAAAATTTGGACAACACATGGGTAACAGACATGTTCACCTTACCTTCCTGCACTATTACAGATCAGTGGGATGACGTCTCAAATAGCAAGGAAGAGAAAGCCGAGTGAGACTTGAAATTCCAGTTCTGGTCATAGAAAAATGTTTTTCAGGGAAGAAAGATACTAATTAAAATTTTAAGAAGTGCCTGAGTAAAAGAATCATCAATCTATTTCAGCTTAAGTCGGGAAGAGGTACATTTGATGCTTGAAATGACAATAATTAACACACTGACAGTGCTGACATAAAACACCAATAGGCATTTTTAAACTGTTCATTAACCTCTGGCTTCTACAGACATCCTTAAAGAATGCATATCTTCATCAACTTTTTTGCAGCTCACTAACAATTGTGTCTGTCCTGAACTTCTCAGACCACGCTGCAGATCACTCTTGGTCCTTTTGACCTGTTTTCATTTCAGAATCACTGCACAGCCTTCCCAGTCTAATGACACTTGCAAACGTCTGCGCTTGCTGCAGGTGTCCTTCCTAAATCTAAAAATTAATTAACGAAAGTTAATTATTTTTTAATGTATTGTTTCTCTCTCTCTTGTGTCAATTAATAGCTGAATTATTGAAGTGGATCATTGCTATTAGTTTGTTTTCACAGAGTTGCAAAACTCAGAAACTCTGCTATCATCTTAATTACTTACAAATGAAGGGTAAAATGCCTTCCTTTCCATGGCAAAACTCCAAAAGATGTAATGGAGACAGGATCTCAACGGGAAGCCTACGTTCCCTGCGCATTCCTCGAGTCTCAGCAGGACCTCTCAGGCGCTGGAGGCGAAGCGTGCGTGCCGTGCGTAAGCACGGGCATGCAGTTCCAGGACAAGAATCCCACTACATCTTTTACTTTACAATAGTAGTGCCAGATTTTCAGCAACACATGTTGTGTTTAAACAGAGTGGTAATTGAATATTCTGTCTGCTCCATGGGAAAAAAAATAAATTACTTCATCCTCCTTTTCCTCTTCCCAAAGAAAAAGCATTACAATACTTTTTTTTCCCCTAGCCTGGATTCCTACAGAAATTAAAAGGGGGTTGAGATCATTATCTCTTCATATGTATAATAAATCTCTGTGTGTGTGCGCATGTGTGCACACATACGTGCATGTACATACTTGCATGTTGTGCAAGAGAAAGAGAGGGAACGAGAACAAACAGTAGCCAATTTTAACCACATCTGACAGAGCAATAAAAGGCTAAAAGTGTTACATTCCTATACATTTCATGAAAACAGGCTGCTAAGTGAAAGAAGAGAGACCCACTGCAGCTTGAGTTAAACCCTTATTGAACACCCAGAAAGCTGCAAAGATGAAAGATGCTCTGCAGCAGGAAAAGCTGCAGTCGGAGCCTCTGGCTATGTAGACCTAGAAGTATCCAAACAAGACATTGCCAAAGGGAAACCAAGCCCCATCAGATCTGTAGCTCACCAGACTAACGGTTTGTGCTAGATTTCTATTCCATTGCTGACCAGCTCTGAAGATACACAATATTTGCCCTTTGACTCTGGAGAAGAAAAGATTTTTCTTTTTTTTTCCCCATACAAACCTGGTAAGCCGACATCCAAGATGAAAGTAAGGATCAGAATATGTTCTTGGAGACCCCATGGGCTATTCTCACCAGAGTGTCAGAGATCCACATGCCCCACACTAGACAAAGAGAAAACAGCATCTTCAGGTTCTCGAAAAGCTGGAGAAAAGCTTCACGCCCTGGCAGCCAGGACTTTGGTCTTGTTTAAATTAACAAGAGCCAGTGCTGTTCAACCGCCCGTCATCCCCCTTTCTAACTGGTCACACCACTGATTTCCAAGGGTGTAACCACTCTCAAAAGGTTGGTGAGGGGTACACAGGTCTACCAACTTCCCTGATTTCCCCACAATGGAGGTGCGGTGTCCATGCAGAATTACAGCTGGAGGAAGGACTAAGTCAGGCTGCTTGGCAGTGTGGTCTCTTGCTGGTTCAGCGCAGGGCCCTCAGCTCTGCTGGTCTGCGGGACACGCACAGCAGTGCCACGCGCCTGGCATCTTGCTTGGATGCCAGAGGGAAAATGAAAGTGAGAGGGTCCAAACAGCGTAACTCCCTGAGGCACCAATAAACACACTGTCTTTGCAACACTTAGCCACTGTAGTGCTTGTCATGTTTCCGCCCCATTCATAGCTGGGGTGCATTTGACAAGGTTTGTTTACTTCAGAGTTGCATGTTCATCACCTACCAGTCACATCCAGGGACAAGCTCTGATACTCCAACATTTGCAGTCGCCCCTGGATGACTGCCTACCTTTTTATGTCCTACTCACAGTAACGCATCTTTCATCTACACCTCTGTTCCGCACTGCACACTTCAGACCCTCCTTTGCTAGGCACATTCAAGTCTCTAAAAATACCATCCAGGAGTTTTTTATTCTTCTTCATGGTGTGTAGCAAGGTAACTTGGTTCTCAAGCTCAGCAATCTTGCTCGTAGGTGCTGAGGCAATCAATGTGCCTCGGCTGCTTTGGATGCCTGTAGCCATATCTAGCAGTGCTCTGATTCGCAGTCCTTCATGCCCCACACAAAGGAAGGAGAGATAATGAAAGAATTCAGCAGCTAAATCCTGCTATTTCCCTCTTCTTCCCAAAGAAGTTAACTCCAAGAAAAACAGAAGTGTCCATTCCTGTCACAGGGTGACAAAGGGATGTGTGTGGTGTTACTATGCTTGCTGCTACACGTGTGTGAGGTTAGTCCCAAGATATTTTTAATGATTTTTTTTTAATCTTTTTTAATAAAAAAATTTTTTGTTTCTAAGAGAATAATAACGACCTGACAAAGTAATAAGAATCTCCAAGACTTGGAGCAATAAAATCAAGTTACAGTCTTCTAAACTAGCTACATTTTGCAGTTTTATGGGAAAATATCCATTCTCTTCAGTACATTATACTTGTTGGTCCCTATTTTTCCTACACTAATCTAAAGTAAAATAGACAAGGGGCCTTCATTTTATGCTCTGTCATTCATTACTTAAGGATATAGAGAGGAAGTTAGAACCGCATGTTTGTTGAGTAAGTAAATATTTAACAAATTTACTTTCATTTTAACAGTATAAGGGAACAGTATTATAAAACCTTAGAAATTTGGCAGGACTCTATCTTTTTTTTTATGTGGCACTCAAGTTAGTCATTAGAGCCATTTTATTTCCTGGATGAATGATAATTCCCATAGTAGGACAATTCAACATAAACATCTGCAATAAAACAGGTCAATTAAATCTGCACGTTAATTCCAGGCCAGAGGGAGAAAAAGCTGCCTTATTCTTATGTACTGCTCCCCATGGAGTTAAGATCCCAGGGCAGTATGGCTCTGTGTGGACTAGAAGTTAAATACGTGCCTGATTTCTGAGTTTCTGGGACCCAGATGCTCACTGATCTGTAATACACAGTAACGCTCCTCGTTGGAAGGGCCGCAGTCAGAAGATCTTTCTTTATTCCTGTGACTTTCAGGCAATGAAGGAGGCAGGCTGGGAACAGGTTTCTATGGCCACAGGAAAGAAAACAAGGGGGAAAAAAAGGACAAAAAAACCCCCAAAACCAATTTTAGGGGTTTCCAAATGATCCGTGAAACTTTGTAATCTGCCTCTGGGCTTTCCACGGGGAGAAGAAAGTTATTTGTGAAAGTCAGCATAAAGAGCCCCAGTCTGGCTTCTGTGCAAAGCCTGAGTTAGATATTACTTTTGTCATACAGAAATCAGTAGGAATTAAAGTATGTTAATCATTTCCCACAGGGTCAGGGAGGCAGTCCCTCGCCCATCCAAACCGAGCGGCAGCCAACACGACAGTGAGCTAATGCTCCCTTCCGCCATTCCCGCATTGGTTTCTCTGCCATGTGTCCACGCCTGATAGGCAGGTCGTGGGTACAGTGATTGTAAGTGGAGAAGAGACTTCACAGGGAACACGACCTGCTGCATCCTGAGCAAAAAGGCCTCAGCCTGCCCAGGACCTCATATTTAATTCACCTCCCCATTCCAATCTATGCCAGACCGTTTGGGATGTGTTAGTGGAGTCTGAGAACTAGCAACTCTGTGAAGTATTTTCATTGCTGCAGCTAATCTACAAAGGGAAATATTTTCTTGTTTACACTGTAAGAAACAAAATATCCTTATCTCCCAGTATAAAACATTTACTCTTTGTCGGATACCAACACTGTTCAACTCCAAAACTGTTTGAAATCTTGGCTTGTTGCTTATCTAATTCCGCGGTGCCCATTACAGAAATCAGAGAACTCCCCCCCAGTACTGCTTCACCTCCCTGCCTGAGGACTTCAGCTACCGAGGATGTTCTCCTAAAATCTCTGTTGATCATGGAAGTGATTATCCCCATTTTACAGACATGAGAGAGGCATGCAGAAGTATAGAGATCCTTACCAGAGGTCACAGCAGAACCAAAACCTAAACACCCGTTTTTTGGATCCAAATCCATCCTCTGTCTTTCCACCTCACAGAAGAGGAAAGCAGCATTCTTTCTTGTCCTCTCTTTTGAGGAAGAGCTTAATTATTTGGCCATGGCTCCATTCTGTTCTTTGGGAACTGTTTTTCCTTCCTGTTGCAGGTTTTCCACATAGACACGCCTTCATGACTTGAGAACTGCTCCCAGTTAAGTGTCCTGGGAAGCAGCAGGCCAGCTCTGAGTGCAGCTCTCAGGTTGTGCCTGCACCACGCGCCTGTAGTTACACAGAAGGAAAACAACTGAAGGTGTTGTGGTGGGAGCAGTTCCAGATTCATTCCAACTCCATGTCCTCTTGGGCACTTCACCATCTGAGCGGGAACCCTGCAAAGCTGCCACAGACCCTCCCACTGCCTGGCCTGCGCTCTCCATTTTTGACAATTTCACACACACTCATGCGTAGGAAACGTATCACTGCAGCCCCCGAGCATCACAGCCAACTTCAGTTTTTCAGCCTGGATGCTAATAGAAGCCATTCCCAATGTGCTATTGCCAAGGTACTGACTGGGGGATCATTTAGCTCTGACTTTCCACTTTTGGGGGCAGGGGGAGCATTGAAGGTTGTGCTGTTCTTAAAAAAAACCTGCAACCACCACACCCTCAAAACATAACCGAATTTTCCAGGTCCACCTGTGCAGTGTTAGTAACTGTTTCCTTGGAGGACAGTGCTCCTATCGCAATCATCTCAGTTTTCAAGCCTTGCCACCCGCCCATCCAAGTTGTTAATTCTCTCCGACATTTCCCTGTATCTTTCTTCCAGAGAAGAAAGGGGCCATTGAAGAATATCATGTAGAGTCTCAAGCAGTTCCCGAATTGATCCCTCAAGGCTCAGGCTGGTGAGAGGGCAGCATGGCTCAGAGGCAGAGCCCGGCAGAATTCGTTGAGCAACTTTTGAGCCAGCAGCATGCGGCTTGAAAAGCCTTTCTCCTTCAGACACGTTCGAGCCTCAAATCATTACCAAATATAGAACATGTTCTTTAAAAGATACTCCTTTCCCTGCATGAGGTATCTAAAACTGTTGGAAAAAGCAAAGCTGAAAAATACAATGATACCCCTTTGCCATCTATGAGGCATGATTAAATCAAAATGCCCCCCCAGCCTGACCTGGTGGCCACACTAACCTTCACTTTACTCGCCTGGGTAGGTGTGCAAGATACAACCAGACTCCTCAGGGGCACAAAGGTATCGCACACGGCCACAAGCTGGGCCCCTGGCACACTGCAAGCTGTGTGAGGGGCTGTGCTGGCATGCCTATGGTCAAAGCAGCCTGTTTGCTCATAGCAAGGGGCATTCAGGTGGATCACAGCTAATAACAGAAATACTCTGTACCAATATTTTGCCTCTGTCACACAGGAAATTGTGTTGCTGCGTCCCTCCGTCCCTCCACTCCCACCAGGGCTCCAGAGCCAGGTAACCCAGTGCCCCCTCGACCCCCTGCCTTTCTGCCCTGGTGCCCTCTGGCTGCTCTTGCAAGGCTTAGCATTGTGGGGTGGTGAGCAGGGCAGTGGTGCAGGCCTTTGGCTTGTGCACTTGCCCAAGAAGCCCAGAAAGAGCCAGGAGCGTCACATTTGTTTTTACATTTGAAGGGAAATCATGATATTTTAAAAAACCCCAAAACAGACAAACAAGTCATGGTTTACATGACATATCACAGAATTATTAAGGTTGGAAAAGACCTCCAAGATCACCTAGTCCAACTGACCCCTACCACCTATATCAGTAACTGAACCATGTCCCTAAATACCTCACCTAACCTTTCCTTGAATATCCTGAGGGATGGTGATGCCACCACCTCCCTGGGCAACCCGTTCCCATGCCCAAACACTCGTTCTGAGAAGAAATTTCTCCTGATTTCTAACCTGAACCTCCCCTGGCACAACTTGCAGCCATTCCCTCTTGTCCTATCACTACTTACCTGTGAGAAGAGGCTTCCCTCCTCTTCAGGTAGGGATACACCTTCCCTTTCTTCTAGTTCTTCTTTCAGTTGTGCAGTCTCCTCCAGTAGAGGAGCCAGTGTTTTGGGCTGATCCAGACTTTGCTGTGGGGGCCCAAACCCCTCAGAGCTGGCAGTCCCAGCCTGGCTCCTTATCTCCTTCCCGACAGTGCTGCCCTGAATCTCGCTAAGGTGTTCTGCATTTTAATACATATTTGCTTGAACATTGAGAGACCTCGGCTTATCTCCACAGCTCACTGGCTTGCAGACAACATCTGCCTCGGTGTTTCTTTCCCTCACATGTGAAAACTAACCATACATACGCCACCACTCAGGCCAAAACTGAAGGCTACACAGAACCTTTCATCTACTGTGCAACATTTCACCATGGCAGCCATTCATTGGGCATAACATGCTTAGAAACAGATAACAAGATGCAACATACGTGCCAGAAAAGCGTTGTACATCCGTTGCAAAACAGCACTGAAGTGCTGGGTGGGTATGCAGCGTGGTTGAGCAAAGGAAAGAAATGGAGGGGAGGAGGTAAAGCAAGCTGTGACCGCTCCTCGTGTCAGAGCCCTGACAGTCTGCACACTCTGCCTGAGCACCTGCACATTATCATGCCTGCACCTCTGAAACACGAATACAAAAACATCCCTTAGATGCTGGCCAGATGATTGCTTCTGCCTTGCAACAATCTGCATACTCATTTTGGTAACCTTTTATTAGAAAGCTGATACACACAATCCGGACACTGAGGAAGTGGGAAGACCCAAGCCTTCTTCCACACTGACACTCCATGTCTAGGAGGTAAATCCAGTTAAGGCGAGTCATACCCCCTGTAGGAATTGGGAAAAAAAAAACCCAACCCCAAACAAACCACATACTCCTAGTTTACATCTTTGATCCCCCAGCTTTATACATGGAGCACAGCATGCCTCCCATGGAATTTCACTGAGGGCTATGTTTCCCTCCTGCTGCCAGCGAGACCCCAGGAGGTGCAGTGTGCGTCTGTTACAGCTGCAGGACAACAGCTGGGGGTCAAGAAAATCACAGGCAGAAGGGGCATCAAAACTATTTTCTGACTCATCACACAAATCAACAGAGAAAAAAAAATATCTTTAAAATCCTCTCAAGATGTTTTAATATTAAACATTAAAAGTCATACAGATGTGATACAAGTTGCTCCCTAAAGTAAGCAAGAACTTTGCGAACAGCTATTAGAATGCTGCACAGTTTGTAGCAACACTATTAAAAACCCCAGAATATTTAGAGTCTTCCCTTCTAGCCCAGCAATGTGCTGAAATGCAGAAAATTAATTCTGGTAATAAGATGACTTACAGACAAAAGGGTCTTGCAACATTCCCCAAGCTGCGAGCTGTGGAGTTGCACTGAGATCCTGCTTATTTGCTCCTCAAATGGTGCATCTGAACACCAGGCTTATGTATCAGGTCTCACCATGGAAGAGATGTTCTACAGCTACTGATGGCCATCCAACAGCAGGCATCTCCCAGCTTGGTCACAAAGAACTTAGAAGATAAAACAATGCATTACACAATCTGTACTGTTTTTAATAAACCCTTTCTAGCTGATGACTATTTCTAGCTGCTACAAGTTGGAAGTCTCTGAGCATGAACTGCTGCTGCCAGGCTTCTTAACTATGATGGTACAAAGAAAACACCAGTATCTGCTCAAAGGTTAGAGAGGATTTAATGCTGATCACAGTGCTAATTGATGAGCAGAAGGTACAGTTAATCTATTTCACTGCTACAGTCAGACCAAGGTTGGGATTCTGAGGGAAGTCTATGCAGGTCTTTCCTTTTCAACACAAGGCAAGGATCCAAGTATCTCCTACGTGAACTGAGCCTTCTGGGTGTGGCTTTCTTAACTGCTGTACTGGATCAGCCATTAGTGACTGCAGAAGAAAGTGTCCCATTCTGCTCCAGGCCGGTGGAGCAGGCGACAGCAGGACTACCAGAGTGATATCCAACTGGCCTTGCAGGAAGGGCACCTCAACAGGGCTGGGATCATCTTGTGATGTCTCATGGTTTCTTACATCCCTACCCAAAGTTCTTGCATCACTCCCCTGACCTATGATATCTCCTTTCTGTTCCCTTCTTTCCCAGCTATGCTTCATATTTATAGAAGTTTTACTTCTCTCTTTTTTTTTCATCTTTTTTTATTCTGTTTTCCTCTTGCTCTTGGTATTTCCATCCAAAGCTACATGCTTTGTTCTCTCAACATGCACATTTGGAACAAGCACACAACTGTGTGAGCTCTGTACTTGTCCCTGCACAGCCAAGGTTAAGAGGGGCATAGAACAGAAATGAGAAAAAGATTTAGGGAGAGAAGTTGACTTCCTTGCAGCCACTGTGCTACCTCTGAGCAAGGCTAGTCTTCCCACATGAGCCTACAGCCACCGACCCACTTCATACTGAACACAATGACTTTAGCAACCCAAATGTCACAAGGCTTCGCCTCCTCCTGCCTGACATTCAGATAGCAGAGGGTGTGTGGGAAAGAACTCGCCCATTAAAATCATACCTTCATCAGATCTTTCCTAGACCCACTGGAATGCCAAGCAGCTGCAACGTTCTCAACAGTCCAGTGCAGAAAATATGTTGGAAAGGTGATAAATCGCCTTTGTTCCCAGCTCTTCTTTTTCTGGAGTCAGATGAGTCCCGGTGTCCTTGGCACTGCACCCAGACCAGATGGCAACCCAAGCTGGCTCCCTCTTACTATGCTGTTGCACTGGGACCTTCAGGGAAGCTCCTGTCTAAGGCCCTGGTTCCTCCCCTGTGCTGCTGTTGGGCAAAAGGATTGCTGCCTTTGGCCAATGTCTTCGAAGTGCTCCTCAAAAACCTCAGGGAGATGAATGGGGCCTTGTGAGCTCTTGTATACACCTATCTTGATATGATTATGGTGCCATGGACTTCAGGGGAAAAACCGACCAGTTCCTCCCTTCTACCCCCGCAGTCAAAGCAGTCTTAGAAATTCCTTTTAATAACAGCAAGCAATTTTTAAGCGGCTGGTGTCTTTCAAATACCGAGCGATATCATGTATTCAGAGCATCACAGCAAGGTTTTTGTCTTGAAAAAGCTTAATTTCCTGAAGCACATATCAAAATCCCACCCTATGAATCCCTTCTGTGCAACAGAGCTCTCCTTGTTAAAATTCTGCACGAGCGTATTTCCTCCCCGCTCCCTCAGGTACCATTCTCTCTATGTACACTACAATAACAACTGCGCCTTTACTAAGATTGAACACAATAACCAGGTCTTTGTAGAGGATAATTAACAGCCAGCAGTGAATCTTAGCATTTATTCAATGGGGTATGAATGAGTTATGAAAATTCTTTCTTGCAGGAGAGGTAATGGGATATTGTTAGGGTTGCATATGCTTTGGCTCTTGCATGATAGCATATTTATGGCGCTCATAGTTTAAAGTCAGCAATACGTACACAGATATTATGCGTTTGCATTCAGGCAGTTATGCCTCAACATGTTTGCTTTTCTTTCTGTCATTAACGAAATCCCCGCTCCATCTGTATCTAATCCAAATTCCTCGTGTCCATTCTGAACAGGATGAGCAGACCTGAGCCTCTCCAGCTGTTCCTAGAGATGTGAAGGTTCATTTCTGGAGCTGAATTTCCACAGCCTTATGTAAACTATGTCGATTTGTGCCCTCACGCAGGATACTTCACAGAATACTGGGGTGTAAATATAATGTCATTACACAGTTTTAAAATATGTGGACCCCCTAAATTTGTGTGTGCTTTTCATTTTGTGATAGAGAACTGTCATGTTGTTCTTTACGACTGAATAGCCAAGTATGTGTGAAGAGCAGCAACATCCATTTGCAGTGGTGTGGCACCTACAGAGTGTATTTGTGATGTATGTGCACTATATACATAAAAAACACAGAAATATGTCTCAGCTCTAAAAAACAATTGTAGCATGCATAATTTAAATGAGAACTTGGTCTTTTTAAAGCAGAAATACCAATGACAGTCGATTAAAAAAGCAAGAGGAAGAACTGTCCACGTACATGGAGCTCTACCTGGGGCTGAGTGAGGAGCAAGCTGAGAGCTCATGGGTCAGGATTAAAGGGAGGGCAGTGACAGGGGACATTATAGCAGGGGGTCTGCTACAGGCCACCTTACCAGGAAAATCAAGCCGGTCTGTAGACAAAGAGGAGCAGTCTCACCTTCACAAACTCTGGTCCCTCATGGGGAACCACAACTACCACAGCAAGCTCATGACCCTGGACGTCAGGAGAGCAGACATTCGCCTCTTCAGGGATCTGCTTGGTAGAGTACCATGGGATAAAGCCCTGAAGGGAACAGAGGCCCAAGACAAAGCTGGTTAGTATTCTCAAGGATCACTTCCTTCAAGCTCCCAACAAAAAGGAAGTCAGGAAAAAACACCAGGAGGTACCTGCATAGATGAACAAGGAACTCCAGGACAAACACAGGCCCAAAAAGGAAGCCTACGGAGGGTGGAAGCAAGGACACGTAACCTGGCTGCAACACAGCGAAACTCTCAGACCAGCCAGGCATCAGGTTAGAAAAGCCAAAGCTCTGAGAGAATTCAATCTGGCCAGGGACCACAAGGACAACATGAAAAGCTTCTATCGGTACGTCAGTGATAAAATGAAGACAAAGGAAAATGTGGCCCCCCCTTGTGAAGGAAAAAGGAGACCTGGTTACCCAGGACATGGAGAAGGCTGAGGTACTCAATGATGCTTTGTCATGGCTTTCACCAGCAAGTGCTCAAGCCACACCACCCAAGTCACAGAAGGCAAAGGCAGGGACTGAGAGAATTGAAGAACTGCCCACTGTAGGAAAAGATCAGGTTTGAGACCATCTAAGGAACCTGAAGGTGCACAAGTCTGTGGGACCTGAGGAGTTGCATCTGTGGATCCTGGGGTCTATAGGAAAGCTGGAAAGGGACTGTTTACAAGGGCATGGGCAAGGGGTAATTCTTTTTAAACTGAAAGAGGGTATATTTTTACATAAGATATTAAGAATAAGTTCTTTGCTGTGACGGTGATGAGGCCCTTGCACAGGTTTCTCAGAGAAGTTGTAGCTGTCCCCTTCCTGGCAATGTTCAAGGCCAGGTTGGATGGGGCTTTGGGCAAACCTGGTCAAGTGGAGGGTGTTCCTGAACATGGAAGGGTGTTGGGACTGGAAGATCTTTAAGGTTCCTTCCATCCCACACCATTCTGTGATACATTAAAAAAAATACCAAATAAACCAAAAATTGATTGAGACTATTCCCACAGCCAACAGTTTCAGTTCTCATCCAAGCTACCAGGATGTGATTAAGAGCGGAGGGGTCTCAGGCTGAGGAAATACGCATATTTGCTGCTGACTCACAAAACATCTTTTCCCCACTTTTTTTGCAGCCCAAGAAAAGTTGATGTTCCAGAAGCTACCACAGAAAATGCCCAGCTCTTACCTGGCTGCACATTGCAGGCACGTTCCTTCATCTCCAGGGCACACCACAACGCAACTGCTTTGGCGCAACTAACAGGATCAGGATGTGGGGAGCTTTGTTGCTGCTTTCGCTTGGTTTTGCATTGCTAAGCACACACCAACACTTGGGAACGCTGCCAGAAAAGGAGCCTTTTGATCTGACCTTGGGCCTGTGAAACGGCTGGAAAAGCAAGAGCATGATTGCTGGCATGCCAAGGAGTATGCCGGGCAGCCAGGGCAGGAGTCCTGGCTGCAAATGGGCCACAGCACGAGTTTCCCATTGCTAGTTGGGGTTTGCTGAAGCTGAAAACACTGTATGCTGTATGCAGGTGCTTCATGCCAGTGTTCCTGACGTTGGACTTCACACCATTTCTGTAATTGTTATGGAATAGATGGGGTTTTTTCTTCTCCGCTGCAACCTAAAACCCATTTCAGTCCAGCGCGTCGTTCACACTGAAGGTGCATTTCCAAAGCACCAATCTTAAGAGACGATGGGGAATCAAAACATTGCAGCTCTTGGCTGCAGCACAGCAGCCCTCAAAGGTGACCTCCAAAGGCAGCCTGGGAGCCCCTGACCTCCCCTGTACTTTTATCATATTTTAAAGGAGTCTTGATTTTTAGTTTTTCTCTTTGAAAACTAGCAGAGGTAGAGGAGAGATTCTGCACGATGGTTTGTTGGTTTGTTTTTTTGTTTTCCTTTCGAAATGTAGGTCCTGTCCCTCCCAGGAGGGGTTCCGGCTAACTGGGCACTAATGAAACCACAATATTGCCCGAGACCAGGGCGTGAAAGCCCAGCGGGGAAAATGCATTTATAATCTATTTTTTGTTTTTAATCTGGCTGCTTAGCATTCCTTCCTCCTAGTTAATGTCTACCGGAGTTCAGGCAGCAGCTGACATTTTGGAGAAACAAGCTTTGTGTAAAACATCCGAGAGCTGCGCTCCTCCGAGCAAAGCCTCTGCGCTACGCGCGCCGCTGCCAGCCCACAGAACAGCTCTTCAGGCCAGACCAACGTTTAGTAATGTGTACATGTAAACAAGCCCCCCAAAAAATGGGGTCTTTTAAGTACCCGTCTGCTGCCTTTTTTAACTGTCATGCGAAAGAAAACAATAAAAGGGAAATTAGAATTGCTCTGTAAGTCACCTGTGGGTAGCGCATGTGACGAGCCAGAGGCGTTTAGTTCATTTCAGGGGTTTCTTCTGTGCATCACAGAGCACGTGCTCTGTAGTCCTTCACTAACACACCCCACACCGTGGGATAAACGAACGTGTAACTTCTTGACCTGCTGGCCAGAAGGCTGCACCACAAGGCCTGTGCTTGAAGGTACCCAGCACAAAGACGAGCGAGAAATGGGTTTGCTTCTGCACAGGTGCAAAAAAGCCACTCTTTGGATGGGAGGGGTGTCTGGACTCTGAATTAGGTTCAGTAGACGATGATGGAGATGCACATAATGAATTTGTTACTACAGGGAAGCAAAGCATCGTTTCTGACCCAGATAATGTCCGAAGCGCTTTGCCGATGCCCTCGCTGGCTGGCAGGAGGGGCACTGCCCACCCAGCCCTGCACCCCTCCCTGCCTGGGGCCAACGGCGCTCCGGCACCTTTCCCGGCTCCAGCAGCCTCATCACAGCGACGAATACAAACACGGATTACTACACTAAACACGTCAGGCTAAGTCAATAGTTTAATAACCACTATTAAGGCTTTTCCAAATCCATTTAACAACTGTAAATTATTCCAAAATAAAATAGCTGCAGCCAATCAGCTGTGTAGTCACTGACCCACAACTATGTGCTTATTTCTCAATTAAGCAAATCTCCGCACCCTGGTTGGCTTTAGCTGCTGCTGTGGTTTTGTATGTTGCAAGATCCTGTATATAAAACCCTGTGCCCTGCTCAAGAGCCTCGTCTGGCTGTTCCTGACACCAGGTACCGCAGCTTTGCCCTCTCTGGCAGCGATGCGGGTGTCAGGACAAACCTCTCCACTCTCCTGTTCCCTGCCATCCCCTCCTGTCACACACCCCAGCTAAAGCCATGCTGCTTGACCGCCTCTGCCCTGCCAGGGTGTGGAACAACCCTGAAGACCCCTGCTTGCATGCCTGGGTAGAAGGGTCACTCACAAACCGGCACTGTCCCTCAGCTCCCCAGGACCGAGGTGGGGCAGCTGCCCTCACCGCTCAGAGAGGCGTCCAAACTCCCATCGTCGCCAGGGCCTGATGGATCCCGGGGGCTTCACTGGCACCTGGGAGGGAAACCGGCAACAGCACTAACAGGGAGGCGACGGGGCGGGGGAGCGCGGCGAGGCAGCGCTGTTAATGAGCCCGTGGCACCGCTCAGTCGTTTAAAGCCGGAGAGTTGATAGTAGCCAATCAGCCCGTCGGGGGGAGCGGGGAGAGCCCGTCAGGCACAGCAGGAATAATTGGAGGGAGCTCCTAATTAATTTGATAATAACCCTATCCTGTACTAACACACTCCACATGCAAAAATGGGTAAAAAGTGGCAATTAGCGATGGAAGTGAAAGGAAACGCGTGATGGAGATTGAAGGAACTTCACAGCTGGTCTGCACAGAGGTGTGCTGGCCCTCAGTGGCACTGTCCCTCCTCAGGCGCTCAAGTGACCCACTCCCATCTTTTATAGCCTTGTATCCACTCCAGTCTATGTCCCTGCCATGGACCGTGTTGGCTTTCTTCTCAGTACCAGCGTCTATCAACCATAGATGGGCTCACGATACATTTCAGGGGTGCTTTAAATAGTTTTCCTGGTCTGTTTTGCAAGACTTAAGTTCCTCATCCTCCTCAAATGCATGGGAGGCTGTGGGATGTGAGTGCCTGCAAGGGAGGTGCAGCCAGACGAGCAGGGCCTCAGCTCCTTCGAAAGCAGGGCTGTGGCTGTGGGGCCAAGGTGGGCATCGTCACTTTTCTTCTTTTTCTCACCCACTCATCCAATCCATCGGGAGATTTGGGGGTGAAGCAAGCAGAGCAGCGCTCCTTGCACCACTACTGGGGTCATGTCAGCAGAGTCAGCCTGAGAGGCCACCTGCAGTGCTTGCAGAAAGCTGGGACCCTGTGGGGACCGCTGAGCTGCGTCTTGCGCTCCGCAGCACTCATTGCAAGCTGACACTAGTCCACAGATCAGATTTAGGGTTTAATTCCTAAATGCTGATGCTGCCCTGCCACCAGCATTTAAGGTAGCTGGTTTGTATTTTGACTCCTGAGCTTCCTCAGAACTCTCAGCATTCTGCATTACAAATTAATCCCAGGGCCAAAACACGCAAATAACTCCATGTGTTTTTCAGAAAATAGGCAACTTGGATAGAATTAGATGTTAAAGTTTTACCAGGTATCCTGTACTCACCACTTTTAAAGGTCCCATAGAGTGTGCAGCTATAACGATCTCCTGCTCCCTTTCTGGGCAAATATGAAAGAGGGGGTGGGGTTTATTCATATTTGTGAACACAGACAAAAGTTTGTGCTCTACGGATGCTATTGTGATGGCTGGAGCAGCCAGGCGGTGTTTTACTTATTCCCTAATTTGTGCCTTGCAAAGCAGAGGGCACATGCAGGAATTTGTGTATTCTGGGGATTTACGGTCTATTAGTGTAGCAGAGGGGTTCCCAAAGCCGGCAAGGAGAGGTGCTTGGAGGCACTTCTGAGGCTGGCTCCTGTCAGGGGCAAGAACAGAGAAAGGGGACCTGAGTCCAGCGGCCTGACCTCACCGCAGCTCCACATTCACAGAGCAAGGGGTGACCTCCCGCCACGCAGTGACCATCACCTGCTTCCAGCCACAGCATAAAGGTGTCTGAGATGAAACAGGAGCCCCAAGACACTGGTGCCTGAGAGTCACACACACTTGGGGACCTCGGCGCAGGGATAAATGGAGGGGAGGGTAACTGTGGGAAGCTCTCACACAGTGGGGATGCCTGTGGCCAGCGTGCCAGCACGAGTGAGCTGTGCCCTGGGACCCTCGGCACGCCTATATACCTTCAGCTCGGCTGAAATCAGGTTTAACAAAGGCTCAGAGGACAGGCACCCCCACCCCGAGGAACCTCCCTGACTCCCACAGAGCCAAGGGTCAGCAGAGGGAGCCTGCAGCTGCAGCATGGGCAGGGTGGGACGCAGAGTTTGTGCAGCAAAGTCAAGCAAGATTTCCCTTCTCACAGGGCAATGCCTTCAACATTGGGGCCAAATCTTGGGTTTAAAACAAAGCCAAAGAGGAAACCACTACCCCCTCCATTCGTAAGCCTCTTTAAAAAACTTCAATCTAAACTGAAACACAAACCTGGCACCTTGCCACGGGACTGCACAGCTTTTAACTGACCCCATATGTAAAGTCAACCTGAGTGAGCTGTTAAATGCTTTAGTGCAGCCCTCCGGCCCCCTGGAGCACCTTCCTCCTGGGAGCTCTGGAGCCAAATCTCCGCAACAGCAAGCTTTAAATCTGGAAACATTAACTACCCTCCCATCTCGTTAGAGAGTAAAGTATTCACCAGGACATAACGAGCAGTAAACCAAGTGCCCAGGTTAGTGATAAGGCAGGCTCAGATCCCTGAGTCGAAACCCCCTCAGCTTTGCTACGCGGCCGTACATCTCTCCATCTCAGGTAAAACGAGGCCCACTTCCAGCTCCCCACAAGCCACCTAGCCCTTTCTCCCATAAAGCATTCATGTTTGGAAGGCAGTGTTATGCATTAGGGGCAGCACTCAGTTATGGCAGAGTCTGCCTTTTAATTAGACAGCAATATGAAGAGTCTCCCCTTCGTACCGCGTGCAGCAGAGAAGGTGCAGTAGAAATCACCCTTGCCGCTGCTGTCAGCTCCCACCCAAGCACATCGCACAGGAGGAGGGGTCTGCTCCTCCTTCCCTGGGAACTTACCCATTTTTATCGCTGCAGTAGAGCCGATTCACCCCCCAGTAGAAATGAGACATTAAACACACTCTTTCCTTAGAGCAAAGAGACCAGAACTGAAGCATAGGACACAGTTAAATAAAACCAACGCACGCTACTTTGATGTATTTGATGCAGGAAATGACATGGTTTCTCTAGCTGCTTTGCTATGAAATCTTAAGTGAAAGATTGCTTCCAGCAGAACACTCTAAATCTGAAGAGATATAAGAAAAAATAAGATTTCAAGGCCAAATTAATTTTCTGATTAAGAAGTCAAGATGGGTAAGGAACTGGCAGCGGCTGCTGAGGTGCCAGTTTTTCTCCTTGATTATGCTTCTGTTTATTAATGAAGTTTTAAAAACTAAGGTACAGGAGAATAAAAGGTTGACCTTTGATGTATGTGATATGCCATAAACTAGAACCAGTCCTCCAGATTTCTGCTTGTCAGCTTTGCACTTACTAAACAGAAGTTGCCTTTAGAGGTAATTTAACATGATTACAGGTCTCTAAGACTGAAGTCGTCTCTTAAAAGTAGCCTATATGTGTTGCCCCTTCTTCCTTTCTGGTGTTTCGGAAAAAGAAGAAAAAGAAAAAAGCCTGAAAGGTTTGAGAACCAATGTTTCCTGCTTGTCCTTTTATCTTGGTATCCCAAAGTCATGCAGAATTTTGTCCTTCCTTTTTTTGCTAGAGAAATTTGTAGATGATCTGGGCTTCTCCACGAGGGAAAGTGTCTTCCTTGTTCCTATGGAAAAGTAAGAAAAAGGCAGTTCCTCACAAGAAGACCTTTGCTTATAAATGTATTATTAATGACCATAAAAATGAAAACAATCCAAATAAGAAATATTTCTGGGTGTTGAATGAGGGTATCACACACCCAGCAGAAGTGAACCCATACCAGCCATTCCCGAGCCTCGCAGAGCAGATGTGCCCTTTCAGTGTTTAAAAACATACAACTGAAAACCAAAACTTCTTCCAATGTCTTCTTCATACACCAATAATCAAGCAGCGCTTTATTTTCAAGGAATAATGACTAGAAATAATCTCTGCAGAACCATGTTCTTAGGAAAATGTAAACCTCCAACTTAAAAAATTGACTCAATAGAGAGAAAACAGCCAAAATTTCCCCTGTGTCAGGGGATTTGAGGGACTTCCCCGTGCCCAAATCAGCCCCATTCAAGTGCCAGAACAAGGGGTTACTTAAAAAAGTGAGGGGGGGCCAGAGGGGTAGGGAATCACCCAGGAGTAAAGTCGACTATACTGAGATACCAATGTACTGCAGGCAGTGAAAATTGTCTAACCCCCTGAAGTTTGCAATCCTCATCTAAAGTACTATATACTCCGTAAGTAAAACCTCCTGCCCCAGAAATCCAAGGGAGGGTGAAAGAACTCACTTGAAGGTTTGCCTCTTTGAAAAAGACCTGAGGAAAGGGAAAAAAGGTCCATTTCAGGGCTCACAGAATAAGTGTATTTAGATACTCCTCCTTAAGAAAGGACCCAGATGCAAGCAAGGTTTGTGCCATAGTTTAAATCCAGGTTCCCAGGAAAACTTGCTTACAGAAAGATCAGAAGATCTGAGGATCATTACTGCAGAGGATTCAGAGAAATTATCTCCTAATACGCAGTTGAAGACAGAACTAGTCTTGGTCTCTCTTTGGCTTGAACCTCTACTGAAATTTAATGCTGACAAATCAAAAAGGGATATATCCAGAATCCGTAACCCTGATAAAAATGGGAAATCTGTATCATCTTAATCAAAGGATATGCCACCCTGAGCTGGATCTGTGTCTTGTCCCTTGGCCTCGTATGACTCCTGTGTGCTAGAGGTTAAGGGTTTGTTAAAGAATATCGGTTTTGATTAAGTGTCACATACGGTGTAAAACATCCTCTTTATCATTGGAAGTGAAGGTTGGGGGCCAGACAGTGCCTTTTAGTGAGCTTCTAATATAAATTAGGTGTCTTAGGTAATGGGTGGTTTTCAGACAGGATTGATCTTTCTATGGTCCAGTGAAAGTAGGTGTGTTTGGCGAGATGTCACAAAAGCAAGCTTCCTGGCACCTATACTAATGGGCTGGTTACCCCTTTTGGAGTAGGACTTGAAAAAAGTAGCACAGGAATCCCCCCTCCCCCTTCCTAACTTTTTCATTTTCTTGATGTAATGGGCAAAGGTCTATATATCCTTTACTCCTTTGGTATTTCAGTCCTTGTATTTGCAGTATCACTCAGTGAATCTTAAGCCACTCAGCCTTTTAGTCACTCGCAGCTCCCTAAACTTGCATGAACTTAAAGATGAAGCGGTTATGAGTAGACTAGGTTAGTTACTATTTTTCTCAGTGTACAACCTTTAAAGAAAAATGTACCGAGTACACCACCGCCACCACAACCAAATGATTTCTATTCCCCATTAAGTCCTCCTTGGAAACTTTGATTGCACAGAGACCCAGGAAGAACTGCAGAGATGTTAAACCCTAAGTTCCCCTGCCTCAAAAATAAGAGCAAACATGCGTTTCTATAGACATCAAAACGCGTCTGTATTTTCCTCTTTATGAAGCAGAAATTCTCTCGGCTTTGTGCAAAGAGTGGCATGATCAAAAGCACAAACTGAGCGCGGGAGAGCCAGAAGCTCTAATGCAGACTCTAACCACGGACCTCAGGTAAAGAGGGTATACACAAAATAAACCTTGCCTTTATAGTTCATTGACATGCCGTAGTTAAAACTTTCCTGAAAAGTTTCTGTGGGTTTAGGGAGAAGTGGAAGCACAAACGCGCAGCCGGTGCTGCGGGCTCACAAACCCAGCCGACGAACAACCTTCAGAAATCTTTAAATGTGACAGAAGGTATTGCAAATGTTTCCATAACTAACTGCATCTCCCAGGTGCCCACTCGTCATTTGAGCACTGGTAAGTATCAGATTTGTTACGAATGTTTAGATAATTCAGGTACATAAATCTATTCTGGTTCTCACCCAGAAAAGCTTCTTTGGTCCCCAGTTTAACTGGGATGACCAAGATTTGGAGCACGAATATCCTTCATTTGCTTATAGAAGCTTATTTCTCTTTAGGCAAAGATGCAAATTAGTGTCTTAGTCACATGTGTAACTCTAAACACCGGTTAGAGTCACCGAATGCTGTGGGATTACAATGACTAAAGCTGTATTTACTTGCAAATCATTACAGAACTGACCTGAGACATTACCTTCCTTTTTGGTTATTTCCAATATGAAGCATAGAAACTCTTCTGTTAGCACAGAAGACCTCGAGAAGGTCCTATGTTGGGGCATCTCGTGCTTATTTCTGCTTATTTGCTTATTGTTACTCTGAAGCAACTTTGTCGAAGTGCTGTTAAATGTCTGTCTTATTAGAGACACTTCCAAAACCCAATTACCCCGTTGAGGTTTGGGAATGTTTTCATAGCATCAAATAAAGGACACTGATTTCTTACACCCCACGTTCCCAAACTGATTCCTGCATCCCAAAGGGACCATCAGAGCGACAGATAGGTATTTCTGCTCAGTAGATGGCATATTGAAATGAGACGAGATATGGATTTTTGTCAGATACAGGGTGCTTGGTGGGGACAACCACGGGAACCAACATGCCTGCCAGGCACTGGGGTCCTCAGCCAGGCCTCTAGCAAGGTTTGGGCACCAAATGCTATTGGGCTGATGGGCCCCCAAAGGAAATCATCTCTCTTATTTAGAAAGTGCCCACCCTGACTGTCAGTGATCTTTATTTCCTATGCATTTAAAGATATTTCCTCCCAGGTAGAGGCATCAAATGGAATCCAAATAGTAGATATTTTTACTGATGACTAGAAATAATACACAAATATTTCTAGAAATAACACATGAATATTTCTAAGATACAACTTGCCATAGTATTAAATACAAGAGTCATGCAAATAGACCTGTATTGCCCTTGAAAGCAGAGCTACTAACTTCAGAGCACACATGCTCATCTCAGTGCGGCCACAGTGCCAACACCCTTCCAAACCACTCCCAGAGCTCACTGAGGCAATACACATACATTCATGAGGCTGTCTGGTGTGATGGCTCACCTCTGCTCCTCCTGGAAGAACTGAAAAGTATTTCAGAACAGCAGAGTTTGCCTGGATAACTCGTTTGCCCCTCAAACACACACATGATCTGGCAGGAACAGCAGCCCAGCAGCGGCAGACCCACAAGGCTGGGTGTCACGCAGCTCTAGGAACTCGCTGTCTCTAGGACCATGCCATGAGGACCACACAGGATATTTATGACCAGGCTTTAAACATCTGATGCCAGAAGCGGGGGAGGAGGGCAGAGCCACCATAGCAGAAGCCCCCTTCCAGCTCCCCCAGCCCTTCAGGACTGCTTTCTCAGACTCCCATCACCAACCCAATTCCTCTTCTTTTTGATGTTTTTAATGGCTCAGACATAATTTCAAGGTGCTCCCGTCTGCTAAAACTCGTGTTACATGTTAACACAGCCTGATTCATCAGGGAAGCACCTGCTCCTCACCACAGAAGTATACAGGGGATGTGAGAAGGAGCGTGGACTCCCAGACACAGGCTGGGGACCAGGATGCAGCTATGAGAGGCTGCCAGTCAAGGTGCTTCCATTCTTTCCAAAAGCACTTTCTAACAGTCTGGCAGTTTCTAAACAAGAGTGTTTCCAACAAGAAAACCTGCTTTGTTCCCAGGGCACCCAGTGCATCCCCACAGCAGGAGGCTGTGCACAGACCTCCCTGCACCCCCAGTTTATCCCGCGGGGAGGGAAGTTTGCCCAGGGTTACCTTTCAGAGCCAGGACCAGGACAAAAGCAGCGGCACAGCAGCACTTTGTGGCCTGCATGGCCATCCTCCATTTCCCATGTACGCCGCCGGCAGGTCACGAGGAGCACAAGACAGGATTCAGCGACTGGCAGTTCATTTTCTCTGCCCCACAGCAAAATGACTGCAAAGACAGAAAACGGAGCTCTCTCACTGCTGCAAAGAAGCGTTGCAGAGATATCAGTGATCCCACATTCAGAGATTTTGTGCCTCCCCTGTATTATTTAATTTGGCAGAGATAAGAAGCGCAACTTGGAACGGAAGCTGCCCAAGGGAAAGATTCTTCGTTTATTACTCAGCTTTGTGCTGACAGGAATGCAAATTAATAGAAGTTGTGACATAAAGGTGATGGGAATCATGGGATTTCCCCTTGGTGATCAACTGGCTGCTGCTGTACCTCGGCAGGCAGATCACCGGTCAAACCAGCTGCCATCGCCTGAGGTGTGAGGAAGAGGAGGTCCGTCCCATTTGGGGACAAAGCATGGAGAGAGAGGAGGTTGAAGGCCCACTGCCACAGGAAAGTTCACGGCGGCCTTGCTGGTGTTCCTGATGACATGTCCAATAGCATGTCCTACTTGAAAGGCAGGTGATAGATGTCAGCAAACATTGCCACAGGATATGCATGAGGCAAACAAAGGCCTTCCAAAAGACAGGTTCACTATCAGAGCTATCTACTTAAAGGAGTTACATTGAAATCGAGAGAAAATGGTTTCTTTTCTTCCTTCCTCTTTAATGCCAATAGAGCCCAGAAGAGAATATGCCATAAATACAGTTCGGTCCCTTCTGCGTACCCCTGTGAAGGAACGCCCTCACACACCCTACCAGCACTATGCTTCTCTGTGCAGGAGCAATCCTTCAAGGGTTTGACAATTTCCCATGTGTCAGTGGAGGAGTGGAAAAACAAGAGCAAGAAAACCTTGACCTTTAAAGAACAGGCCTGCCAAGGGACAATTTCCATTAAATAGAGTATTAAACTGTTCAGTGCTCTTCCCTAAGCACAAGGTCCCCAGTTACGATCCTGCACCCACTCTGGTTTTATTAGTATCTAATTCCTACTGGTCTTTCTTCATTAGATGGGGGAAGAGTGTGTTTCACATGCTACGGTACAGATCCGCCTCTGCCACGGAGACAAAATGGAGGCCATCCCCGCTCCCGCGCAAGCCCCAGCTGCCCAGCCCGCTCGCTCCCCAGGGACTGAGCCTGAGGCATCGCAGCACACGCGAGGTCTGAGCTGCACTTTCAGCATCACCGTTACCTCTGGGGTGCGCGGTGCTTCATGCCACCCCGGGGTGTGCCAGGCTTCGCCAGAGGCTCCCGCGTTGGCTGCTGACAGATGAGCTTGACAGCCTGCGCCGCAGCCAGGTGACTGAGCATTAGCTCGCCTGCAAGTGCAGGCGCTAAGTAAATCTCGTTCCTAATCCAAATTGCCTTTGATAAGAACAAAAGCTGTGTGCAAATGAATATTTCCATCTTATTTCAAATTCTAGGTTTCAACTGCAATATTAATGCTATTTTACAGTGTAATTTACTTGTAATAATATGTCATTATTGCCATTTTACAGTTTTCTCTTAAAGTAGTAAAGAAAATGTTTTAAAAGGCACAAATAGCTGCAGCACAAATCTCCATTCAGCCTAAGAATCTGTGCTCTCCCGTTCAGAATGGCACGTAATTGAAAACAATGACATCCCCAATGCGCTAAACACTCCAGTCATTAACACATTTTTATTTTGCAATAAAAGAGCACACTTACAGCTTTTTTTCCTAAATAGTAAATATAAATTAAACATTTCTCTTCCATTCCCAGAATGGCATCTGCCAGTGAAGCCAGGGCTGACCTCAAATACTTTCCACAAGAGCATCTGAAGCCAACACGCTGGGCTTGGACACGAACCTCCCAAAGGTGAAGAGTTTTGCCTGCGACAGGGCAGGTAACAGCCGCCTGCCGTAGAAGCATCCTTACCTGGTGACAAGTATGCTGAGCGCCAGGTGAAAGCCAGGTGGCGTGCAAAGCAGTGGTGGAGACCTCACATGGAAGAAGGCATTGCTCAGGGGAAAAGACACGCTTCATGTACCATACAGGTAACTTTACACCAGTTACGCATCCATCTCTTCCACAAGCAGCTTTGGATGGGGAGGGATGCATCGTTAGTCCTCTTGATGTGCGAGGGATCCCATCCTGGGGAAGAGATGCCAGTTGAAGTCTTTACCCTGAGAAAGGCTCCACAAACGTTAAAGGCAGGATCCCCATGTTACTTATGAGAAATATGTCAACAGTTGGACTTCAATAGCAGCCGTCTCTTGGTAGGAACTTAAAAACCCTACTTACACTTTGCACAGACCTCCAGCACCTTTCCATGTAAGAAGCGTCCTCATGGCTCTGCCTTGCCCTCTTCGTGCTCTCAGTCTGCAGGAGCAGGGATGGGAGCTGTGGTTGGCAGGAATGGAGATACAGACTCTCTTCTTCCAGGGAAAAGTCCTTCTGCGGTCTGTGCACGGTACATCTCTGTGTAACAGGGTCACACCACCACACTGCTTGGGGACAAGCCTGAACCACAGGCAGCACTGAACACACCAGCCCTGGAATCTGCTGGGAGAGCACGAGTGGGACACCCCCGCTCTGGGGAGTCTCACTGGAGCCTGATAAGCAAAGGAGCCTTCAGACTCAGGCTACCAGTTTGGAGGCAAACATCTCTTTGTACAAGCATTTTCACCCTAGCATGGCAAGTAAGTAATAGTTCAAAAATAGTTCTTCACTTGGATTAGTCTTTACCTTCACTTACTCCACTGTGTACCTGTTTGCGTAGCCAGATGGCTGCAATCATTTGGTTCATCAGAGTAGAACCCAGAGCAAAAAGATCCAGATGTCTGAGTAGGAAAGTCTAGAGACCGTGAGAGACATCCCATCCTTCTCCAGAAGGATTCCCAGCATGACACTCCACAGGCAGGCGGGGTGAAGGCTATTTGAGATACCCGTGGTCAGGACGGTTGTGGGTTACATTTCAAGTTGAGTCCCAAAGTCTGGGAGCTTGTACGAGCAGCGACCAGCTTTAAGCAGCTGAGAGATTTATGCCACACTTCCAAAAAATAAGATTTCTCAGTGTGATCTCCATCTGAATTTGGCAGAAAAACATTTAATGGCTGGCAAAACATTAGTAAATAAAAGCAGATCAAGATGATGTTGTTACAATAACAGATTACATTACTATTCTCTGTCCTTAGGAAAACCCTGATTAGTCCAAGATCCTCGTGGGGCCTTATGAATAAGTCAGGAAAGGGCTCTAATGACCCTGCGTGAGAGCGTATGAGCTGCGGCACAGCCAGCGAGGTGCCAGGTGCCTCTCAGAGACAGGCACCAGCCTGGATGACTAACAGCAGTTATCACAGGGGGGTTGTTGATTTTCTGTAGTAATTTGGGCCAGATTTTCTGCTAGCATAAACTAGTACTGCTCTATTGAATTCAAGAGAGTGCTGCCAATTTATATCAGCAACAACTGACCCTTGGTCTATTTTTAAATCCCTTCTTTATGCAAGTCTTCACCGCCTCATTGAAGAACTACACCTCAGTCAGAATATTCCCTGCTATAGGGACAAGCAACTGACTTTTGTTGTTAATCAACGTATGGGAAATTCCCATAGCCAAAGTACCCTTCCACCTCTGCAAGCACACCGAGGATCTGATCCCAGGTCTGGAATTGCATCATTACTAAACTAAGAGAAAATTACTTTTTGCTTGCGAGTGTCAGGACAGCTCCGAATCCGTGAATGACTCACCCTCAGGCACTGGTGTTTAATTTATGAGCTATTTATCTCCTTGCACACACCCCAGCACAAACAATTATACTTAGTAATTTGTTGATTTTATCAAGGCTGTTTGATGCTACTATTGCTACCTCCAATAATGCTGTGCTTTGAAACTTAAATAGGATCTATAACCAAATTTGGGTATTTCACGCACAATTCAGATTTCAGAGAAGTTTAACTCTTTGGCAGCTAAAAAGCAGTGTGTGCAATTCTCAAAGGAGACCAAATGTTGCATCTTTTGCTGACAGATTTGGTGAGGTGACCCCTCAGCAGCACCAGAGCCTCTCCTGAGAGACCCCAGCCTGTCCTTGGTGAGGATACAAACCACAGCACAGGTGAGTTTTCCTAGCAGAGGAGGCAAGAGGGGAGTAGGTCCCCGTCCTGGGTTGGGGAAACCACATGGCCCCCATACCACCTGTGCTTCAGGCAGGCTGTGGTGGCTGGGTTCAGTTAAAGCCTCACTTGCTGAGCCATGGTGTCCTCCTGCAAAGCCTGTCCTGTTGCTCAGCTTGCTGCTGGAACCTTTCAATACGGGGAGCAGCCTTCCTCCTCATCACTAGTTGAGGACTTTATTAACCTGTAAATTATTACATGTCTACCATAAACCAAACTCTATGGCCCCTTTGCACAACCTACCTCTCTTTGTTGTTGGAGTAGGTGCCAGACTTGGGCCACACATGCTTACCTCAGGCTGCACTTCAGGCATGTTACTTACTGTGTTTGGCCATACCCCCGAGTATAACCTTTGCCTTCCCAGTGTCCTGAATCATGCAGAGTTCCTGCCCCGCAGGGCCCAGCAGTGCAGAAAGTGAAGACCTTTTCCACGGTGCTGTGAAGGGCAGGGAACCCCCCATGCTCCTGTTCAGCTGGACCCCCTACTTCCCCAGGCTCAGGCATACAGGTTTGTTAACACACACATCGCACATGCTCTCACGACAGCTGCAGCTCATCGTTTCTGTACAGGTTGGGAGCCGCTTGGTGCTGAGCACGTACATTCTGGAGGTAGAAAACAGGGCTTGGGTTGGCGTTGGGTAACCGCGCAGAGCCGCAGTGAGCTCCGACGAGCAGACACCCACCAAATCACCAGGTTATGGCAGCAAGCACACACACGTAACCGATTTCACAACATGCAACACGCTGCCATATGCAGCTCTTCCCAAGGACTGGGAATGGGCACTACCTGCACGTAGAAGCCAGGAAATAACTGCTTCAAAGAGAGCCTTCAAGTGCAGAACTGACTTTAAAACTGTGGAAGCCCAGCCAGCACAGGGCTCTTCCAATCTGTCGGGATACTGTCATGAGTAACGTGTGGAAGCCCAGCCAGCACAGGGCTCTTCCAATCCGTCAGGATACTGTCATGAGTAACGTGTGGAGGCCCAGCCAGCCCAGGGCTCTTCCAATCCGTCGGGATACTGTCATGAATAACGTGTGGAAGCCCAGCCAGCACAGGGCTCTTCCAATCCGTCGGGACACTGTCATGAATAACGCTACTTTGATTCTTTCTTTTTTTTCTCCTTTTTTTCCCCCTAAAGCCTCTGGTGGTTTTCCTGGTTTAATTGAAGTGAGATGGTGGATTAGCATAACCAAACACACAGAATTAGTATGGGGGGAGTAAAAATTAAAGCAAGTGATTATTAGTTTTAAACAATTAACTAGCTTTGAACGATTACTCCCTCCCCAAATTCACTCCCTGAAATGTTTACTTCAATTTTTGAAATAGTCAGATGGAGACACCCAAGTCTCAGGCGGCTGCATGGGTATTTCTAGTCCATCACTGACTGCTGAGCACACCCACCATCTGTTTTACTTTAGGTCACATACTATAGGAACAATGCTGTTGTGTATTAATCCACACAGAAAGCCCAAGCCTGCTCCCCTTGTGCTGTCCAGGGAAAGGCTGATGACAGAAAACTATGTCCTAAACCAGAGGTACCCGTGGGTCAAAGAGACTTCAAATTAAGTTCCTTTGTGCTTCTTACTGTTTTGAAATGCCATGTTTTGGGGTGCCCAAGCACACTGCTGCTCTTGCTGCTGGCAAGAAAAGACATCAGGAAGCCCTCACTGGTCTACAGCATCGTTCTTATTTGACCAGGAATACTGTCTTTAAAAGCGTCTCTTGGATCACACCTTTACACACACACCCCCATGGGAGCCCTGCACCACCCACTTTGCTTGCCAGACCTACCCCCAGCATCCTCCCACATATTGGTGCTAGCAGAGCTGCTTTCCCAGACATCTCCAGGTCACGTCCAGACACTATCCCCTCTGGCCCATGTGGAGGCAGGTAGCAGCGACTGCCCTGTTCCACTGGTGTCTGGTCCCAGAAACATGCAGGCAGCACCATGGCTCTTCAACACTGAGGAATGCAACCTGAAAGGAAGGGGCAGTACTACCCCTACTGCTCCGCAAGAGCAATGCCTGATGTGTTTTCTCACCCTCTCCAGCTGGAGGAACCAAAGTCTCCTACTGAGACTTCCTGAAGGTCACATGGGCAGATTTCCCTTTTATTTCTTCAATAGCAAATGCGACCCAGACGGACACATCACACCCAGAGTCACCTGTGCAGGTTGAAATGCCTGGACAGCATGCGCCTGGCTTAATTTAAACCCCAACCAGATTTCAAACAGAGCGCTTGGAACTTGTTATGTGCACCTGCAAGTTTGGAGGAGCTCTTCGTGTTAAAGGCATAGACCTGCTGAGGAGAAGCAGGGGCTGCACCCGCAAGTCCCCAGTAGCAGGAGTAACAGAACTCATCAGATTCTTTCTTCTAAATAAAACTTGGGTTTATTCTGGACTGATTGGTTAGCTTCAGTAGTTAGAGGAACATTAGTTAAAACGGCTGAAGATATAAACTATTCAGGCAAGTTACTAAACTGAAACCCCAACCATTACAAAGTATGTATTTTCAAAGATACGGCAAATATTTTAAGTTTTCCTATTTTGAGGACATTTTAATAACTTCACACGCACTCCCATCTATCAGCAACAGCTTTGTTAATTTTTTAATTATTTTTATTTTCAGCACAGGGAGGGCTCTTGAATCAAACACACTCAAACCCATGTGGCTTATTAAATGTGACCAAGAGACACGACAAACACAAAGCAACCCATGAATCGCGCTGTCCTTTCCAACAGCTTCACCGACATGTAATGATGAGAGAGCAAACGGGATTCTGGAAACCAGAACAAATTTCAGGCGGGACACGAGACCGTGTTTCAGCACGTGTGGGTGCAGGCAGAAGGTTACCTCTGACCCACACAGACACTCCACTTCTCACTCCCCTTCCATTACATCTAAAATGCAGCACGAGCCCTTCTCCATCACCTGCACCTCACTGGCTTCCAAGAGAAAGAGGTAGGCTCTGTTTTCTTCTGGATTTGACTTTTAACACAAGATTTGGCGGTCCTGATCTTTTCACTGCTATGTAACATCAAAATAATGCTGAGAACTAATGCCAGCCACACCAGGAGAGGATACAAAAGAGAACGTCAAAGGTTTTCCAAACATCCCCAGCCCCACCTTCCCTGCCCCTCACTACTCTCCCTGCTGCAGCCACCACGAAGAAAGGAGATGCTCTTTAAAACAAAAATCAACAACTACGTGTTGAAGTTGCCTGCCCTCCCTCTTTCTGCTCAGCGCAGCTAAAGGCACAATGCCAATGTCTCCACAATGAGCCTCGTGGCTCTGGCTGACCCATGTCCTGCTCTTTTAGAAGCGAGCGATGCAGCTCAAAGGCAGCATCCCAAGGGAAGCCTTGGAGCAGGATACGACCAGCGCTCCCAGCGCCTCAGACACAGAGGGGAGGTTTGCCAGTGCTAAGTTGCCTTTTCAAAGTTTATAGCAAGCGACACGAGACGTCTGGCACACCAACAAGTCACAAGTAACATCAGCATCTCTCCCAGCCCTGAACCTGCTGAACCTGAGCTGAAACCACAGGCGCTTCAGAGAGCGCCAGGCTGTTTTAACCATACCACAAGTAATGGCAGCCCCACAGCGTGCATTAGAAGGACAAACTCGGCTTTATTTTTGCCAGCGACTTACTCTGTGTTCCCAAAAGAGGTCAGCTCTCCCTCATGCTTACAGGGGTAGAAATGTACTCACGGCCACAGCCTCCCTTCAGCGGAACGACTTAACTATCTGCACAGCGTGACCTCTTCCTTCACAACACTATCTGCATCACCCTCCACTGGCCTGAAACCCAGACCCAAGAAGACAGCGTACAACATCAGGCACCGCTGCTCCTGCCCCTGCAATTTAATAATTTCAAGGCAAGAATCAAATATTTTTTCAAAATGGTCTGAACAAAAAAAGCTTCGCAGTCTCAGAGATAACACAATTTTTCTACACACATTTCCCCCCCTCCACTAAAAATCATTTATGCTGATTATCCTTACTATCATCTTCCGGTGAACGTCCATCTACAAATTCATTAACTTTTTTGAGACAAATCATTGGCACCCTAATCTTCTGATTCCCATGAAAGACTCACTTTCGAGATACAATTGCAGCTGCCCCACACTGCCAGTTACTGTATCATACGCGTCTTAAAATTCTGTAATCAGCATCCACCAGGTGCCGTATCGCATTCAGCACACCACAGTCAGTCAATACAGACATCCCCAAACACACCAAGGCTGGTTTTGTCAAATGTTTTATTGAGTGTAGACATCTGGAGTACTGTAAAACATGCATTATCTGTAGATTCAAAAAGGAGCAAGCCACATTGTCCTCACTGTCAAACGTGTCAGGCTTGGCATACATGATGGAGATTAATGAAGTATCATGAGAGTAATATGGTTCCTGAAAAGCTTCTACAATTTGGAGTAGGGTCTTAATCGTTTGAAATGCAAAGCTGTTCACATTTAGTGAACTTGCATGTTCGCTGGAGGTGCCATATTTTAATTCCAAACAAACAAGAATAATTTCACTGGGGGGAGGGGAAGTTCCCTAGGTAGAAACTGTATGCTTTTTGTTTCCAGATATTCCATCCTAAATAAAAATTCATATGCTTTTTGAAACAGCACAGTTTATTTCTGAGCGATGAACAACATCTGATTTCATTTCTTCTTGGGTTGTTGAGGTGTATTAAATTTAAAGAAGATAATATCTCCATCCTCCACGATGTAATTTCTGCCTTGTTGTCGGTATTTTCCAGCAGCCTGCAAACAGACCAGACAAAAGGAAAATGGGTTATTTCATTAGACGTTTTACCCTGTTTTCTGATTGCAATTATTTAAGTGCATTTCTGTAAAGAATCAGTTCTACTTCAGCTTCAGAGTTTGATAGCCACAATAGTCCTCAGCTTGACATAATTTGGTCCTAGATACATACTAAATATATACAAAGGTAATTTAACCTCCACTGAACTGGTGGCTCTTAAATGCCATCGGCATTATGCAGCAGTAAACCTGTACACCCTGGCAAGCCTTCCGAGGAAGGAGACAAACTCCTCAATCTCCCCTCACACCACCCCCTCCCGCTCCTCAGCTCTCAGGCTTTCTTCTTCTTCGTCTCAAAACCCCGCAGATGGCAAACACCGGCGCCCGGTTTCTAAAACACCAGTACTGGGAAGGGTGACCAGCAACAGTTTGCATCACAGCTGCACGGCTATCGACCTGGTGTGTGAACTACTTCTGCATGGCTCCAGCGAGGGACAAGAGAGTACTGTCGTGGCTAAAGACGGTCACAACCGTGCACGCCTCACGCTTTGAGCAGGGCTCTCTTGTCTGCTTGTGCCCAGATAATGAAGGACTCAGGAGCACAAACTACAGGCTGGGTTTTTCTGTCAGAAATTTCCTTTAGAAGAAATGTGCTTCAGAAGGACAGGTATCAGAGCAGACAGGCTGTGGAACCAGGAGAGAGGAGAAGGCGTACGGACCAAAGGCATGAAAAGGAAATTCGTTATGAAAATGCTGTACTTGAGGAGAGCAGAAAATAGGAAAGGAATCTATTAAAGATCAGTACTCTCCGCATCAGGATTTATTATCATATTTTTCTATCCTTACCTTGTTGCAATTAAACCTAGTACCATAGAGGCTAGAGAGGAGTCACAGCATTAGGACTGACAGACTGGGCGGGAGGTGGTCTGCAGAAGCATTTATCTTGAAAAGTGATCGACAATATGGAAAAGTTGAGAGCTTCTGCCTTAGTTCAATAACCATTCCTGTTTTGAAGTTTCCTCTTGCAGGAGAAAGTGCTTCCATGCAAGACCTCACTGTGCCATTATTCTCAATGACACTATCTCAGTGGTGGCATGCTAAGATCCCATTACAGGAAAGCTGTTAACTAATGACCTTAGTTGCAGTAGAACAGATCAGATTAATGGTACATAGTTAACTTAGACACCTTTCTTTCACAAAACCGGCTCTGTAAAGCAACGTATTTCCCCATCTTGCTGTCTAGGAATTCAGAGGCTCAGTAACCTTGTTGCTGTCATCCCTTATTTAAGCGTTGTCACCAGCGATGCCAGCCTACAGAAAATCCCAGATAAAACAGCCTCGACGACAAACATACAGTGCGGCAGCAGTTGACCTTATCCCACACAACACTATTGATAAATAATAAATAGTACTTTGCCAATGTTTTTACATTCCACCCCCCCTGGAAATTTGTTTAGGCTATAAAAGGTTTACTTTCAAGTAGACTTAGTAGTTCTTTCCCTTTGAAGATCCTAATAATGCTCAAAGTCAAGAGTAATTAGACTAATTGATGGCATAAACACTAATAAAACGGTGCTATAAAAATCATCGGTGAGCGTAAGTTGCAGGCGCAGGTACAGAGACATTTTACAGCCAAATACGTTTATTACCCAGAAATATTTGTAGAGAAAAACTGACCTCCACAAAACAACAACGTGGATTTTTCTCAGCACACTACTGCACGCTGTCAAAGCGGCATAGACTTCTTCAATTAAATACATTTTGACACACTAATGCAAGTTTATGTATTTTTGTTACCAGTTTACAGTTAATTAAAGGTGACAGTGTTCCTTTAAATTCCCTGGAGACCATTTAATCCATTTCCATTGCTATCAGAAACACTGGTTGAAAAAATCAATACCCATTTGTGAATCTTGAGTATGTATTAAACAAGACACGTCTAACCAGTTCATTTGCACTTGAAAGCAGCCATCTGTAGAAGCCAGCTTTGCCTAAGCAGATATGATTGCTAATAATGTGATATCCCTGTAGACTACAAAGCCCACACAGAGCTATTCAGTGTATAGTTCACAGCACTGGCATTAAATTAGTTATGCTGTACTGGTGTTAGACACACACAAAATCAAACTTAAAAATCGATCAACTTGATAACATACAAAGCAAGCAACTCCCATTACCACTGTTACTTCAGCTGACTCCTAAAAGCTCCCAAATTTAATTTTGAAATTTACCAGCAATATAAAAGTAATTAGCATTGTGTATGGCGTGAAACACTGTATTAAATGCAAATTAGAAGACTAGAGTCATATAACGCGGTTTTCTAAGAGCAAGGTGGTTGTGGGGTTTTTTCTAACCTAGATTGAAAATCTGAGGAACAAATGCAAATACGTTTGGTTTGCAGATACTTCAGAACAATAACAATTTAATCATTAAATAGAATCTGAACATGGAAGCCTGACGTCCAGAGTCCTACATTGTGAAAAGCAAATAAAAATGCATCATCAAAATACTCCTGGGCTAATTTAATAGGTATTAACTGCTGCAGCTTCTCAGGGAAAACACTCAGGTTTGAGCATCAAAAACTGCTGCTGACAGAACCTGAATCTTGGTTACATACAGTGGTTTCTGGGTGCAGAATATTAGATTTATTTATAGCTATGGTTTCACTTTACAACTACAACTCTACTTCCCTCTTCATAAGGCAGTTCACATGCCGCAACGAACCAATTATACCGGGATTTTTTTTTCCCTCACTTCCTGGGGTTCAAACAAACCTATTAAAGTCCCGCTGCTCAGTATGATCTTCCTTAGTGATACCACTGAGAATAAGCTGAATCTGAAATCAGAGTTTTGCATACCTTTCAAGCTATCAAATAGCAAACAATGAAGCCGAACCTTTGAAATTCTTTAACACATTATGGAAGTAGGAACCTTCAAATACTGAGACTGATTAAACCGAACTAATGTGCTTTGTAATTGCAATTTTATAAAATACAATTCTTAATAAAGCATCAAAAATGCCAAACGAGAAATCAAATGTACATGAAATAAAGGGAATTTTCTCTGCCCAAAGAAGGCAGAAACAATGCAATAGCGATGCAGAGAACAGCTTCTCTTACGACATTTATTTGCCACATACGAGTCCATTTCATATTTAATAACTTCAAATCAAATATAATTTGCCTGCTCTGAGAAGGGCACAACTTTGGGCACCCAATCAGTCTCTGCCCTCTAGTGTTGAGAAAGCAGATAAAACTCCTCTTAATAGAAGTGTCACTACAAAGAAGCACGAGCTCAAGGAAAAAAGTTTTCCATTAAATATCTTCCCTGTCGATTCAGTAGACAGCAGCTGGGAAACTTTGCCTATTGTAACGCATTCCTGTGGACTACGTACCACTCTTGCTGACACCCTGAACAATCAAAGTAAGGCGTGGCATTTTTAAATAAGACATCAAAGGGCAATTGAATTAAACACTGAAATGGTAAATTTTAAGATTCTAATTATGCCTATCACAGTCTAGGGTTGGAATCCACTAATCCTGGGGGGAAAAAGGACAATTTTAATAACGCCATTTTTTCTTTCTTAACCATTTGCATCCAACATTTGTAGTACCTTTACTACAAGCTCAAAAGCAGATGACACACACTATTAGAATCAGATTTTCCCTATTTCTTGCATCTCCTTTTAGAGGTGTTTAAAAAAATCTGCAATCTCACCTTAAAAAATTGATTTGTTGAAAACTAGTTAATTTTAAAGCTTATTAAATTCTGAACAAGCTAACATGCGAACAGATTAAAAAACATTAGTATAGCATTTGGTCCTAGTGTTGACATGTAGTCCATAAACTGTCGTATCTTGGATACTGATGCAGTTGCATTCCTGTTCACTACATTGGTGCATTTGAAAACCTTCCTAAGTAAAAGATGAAAACAGATTTTGGTCTATTGCTAGAGGTGACTGTTAAGATTTGCTTGGCATCAAGAACTTCTTCCCAGTGAAAAACAGATTTGAAATGGAAAAATGGCACATAGGGAGGAAGGGAGAAGAAAAAGGTGGGGAGCTCACCTTGACAGCAGCTTCTGAACCTCCTTCTTTAAAATCTTCATATTTCATTACTTCAGCCATAATGAATCCCTTTTCAAAATCCGTGTGAATCTTCCCTGCTGCCTGAGGAGCCTTCGTCCCTTTCTGTCAAAGGAAAGGCCGGAAGAAAATTAATTGTGTTTAAGAAGATTGATTGCAGGAAAGAGGTTTCTCCTTTTTGATATGCTTCCAGGACCTGCTGAAACTTTGCTTCGTATCAGTTAAAATGCCAGGCATACAGCAGGGTAACAGTGGGACATACAGACAGATGCCTTTGCCACAGATAAACCAACCGATATTAAAGGAGGGCAGCTTTGTTTTTCCTAATAGGTATCAACAGCAGTATTGATTTTAGAAGCTATGGTTGTGTTTTGTTGTGGGATTCACTTCGATCCCTAGCTCTCCACGCAGAAAGTGAGGGAAATAAAGATTTTTAAATAACTTTAAAAATCTGAATTCCTTAAGACTTTGACTTATATCCAAATAATTTCAATTCAGTGGTAACATTCGTTGGCAAACCACGTTTGTAATCAGGACTGGTTTATGGATCTTGAGCCCTACGTATTAGTTTATTTTTATTTCAGAATAATTTTAGTAAGTCTGATATAGAACAAAATTAACATTCTGACCAAAATGTCAACAATGGGATCACTGCAAAATTAAAAAATCACAGGCATCTATTATAAGATAATTCAAGTTTATGCAACAGAGGGGAATGCACTGTAACTGCATGCTTTAAATTACAAGGACATACATTCTGTGCACATACAACCATGGAGAGAAATTTGAGAAATAATGGTGACCTAAAGGCTGCTTAATAAAGCATGTTAAAGTGCTAAGGAGTCTGACAGTGTAAAGCACAGTTTTTACAATAAAAGATGTATTGGGTTAATATGGCTACTCACTGATGCTTACCTGACTACATATCTTTGCACATTAAATCAAAGATACTTACAATCAGTCTTAAGATAAACCAGCTTTCAAATTTCTAATACAGAGCAAGCATTTCTCCTACTCTGAAACCAGCAGAGTCTCAGGATTTGCTTTTAAAAGCTATGGCAAGGATCAGAACAACAAAACTTCTGCTTTTATATTATTTTGGTAGCTATTTCAGGGACTCTAGCTCGCAGGTATCATGTAAAAGGAGATGAGATGAAGAGGCTAAAGAAATAAGCATGCTTTCAGGAAAATAAGTTTAATGTGCTAAAATATACACAAACATCTGTAGGAGTATTAATAAAAATATAAATTTCCTGGAAATTATGTTGATTAATGAAAACAAATTAATTCCACTGAATGAAATTAAATACAGCACGGAAATTCACTGCACAGGACTAAATACACTGATGCAAGAAACAGAAGCTCAGTGGTAGATTTGCACCTCCAGAACTTGACATTTTGGCAATTTTTAACATAAGAGTTTGCAACTACGTGCATTTCAAAATATTTTCCAATGCTAATCTTTTTATAATAAAATATTTACATTCAAAGGCAAACCACTACAGCTCAGCTCTTACTGTCCTCTGGGAATAAATTAGTCCATCTCTATGGTTATAATCATTGTACACCAATATTTAAAATTCATAATATAATTTTTGGCATCGCGTAGGTTCCCACAAAAACACATAAAACTACCAAAATAAACTCGGTCTAAATATTAAAGTCAGTAAAAGACCTGAATTACTGCACACTGATTTTAGGTTTTTGAGCCCAACTGCATCCATGAGGAATATAATGATGTTATATTGCTTTTATTGCTGAAAATGTAATCCGAGCAAAGCAAAGGAGGAATGAACCACCCGCAACCCAAACAAACTTAGTGAATACAAAATGAAAAGCAACATCAATTTCACTGCAGACAAACCCAGTCACACAGATTAAGCAAGCACAATACTGGTACGTCTTATCTCTGACCACAGGAGGAGGGTAGACAGATTCTACAGGATGAAGAAATTCAGACTATGTAATAGGCAGAATCAATTGTTACCTGCCTCAATCAATGCAGCTCCACTTTCACTGTTCAGCAGCTCACAAATAATTAAAGTTATCCTGGACAAAAACCTCATCTGTAATGACTAGCTAACCGCCACCATGACAAACTTCAAAGTCAGTGATATCAATCTGAATTCAATAGTGTGGAACTGGATATAGCTGATGAATAAGTATGAATCTTACCCTGATGGTCCATGCACGCACTTCATCTGGGCCTGCAGTGAAAAAGTATTCTAGTTGGAGTGCTGCATATCCAGCCTTAATGATCTTTGCTAAAGCACTGAAAAAAAAAAGAAAAAAAAAGGATCCAATCCATTCAACATATACACATAAAACAGCTAAATGCCCCAAGTAATCAATTTACATGGAAAGACATGGCGTATTTTGAAGACACTGGCTCTACTCTGACACACAGCAATACTCGCAGTAGCCTTTTCCTTTGAACTCTCTTCAGAACAAGTACTTTTTACCGCAGCATCACAAAGACAGTATTTTGATTTGTTTATTCCCGCAGGATACAGGAATAGGGGATAAATTTAAATCACCCTATCAGGCAGCACTTTGGGTCTCATGCAGTTTTCAGGACTCCGGGTCATGAAGCATAACTGTTTGACTGAAATTCAATATCGGAACAATTTATTACAGTTCTTCAGAAAAATTATGGCAAAATTTTCTCCACCGTCCCTACTCCCCATGGATGACGAAACAGTTTTGGTGATCATTCCTTCTCAAAAATATACATAACTAATACCTATGTTATAATTAAAACACTGTACAGAGATGACAGATGACAGTTAAAAACTTAATTTAAAATAAATCTTTTCACTCTGTCTCATGGTAAAGAAAGGAGAAGATTCTCTCTTTATAATGGTAATTACTCTGTCATTTATTATTCTATCAGCGCAAGCAATTAAATTACTGCAAGGAAATAGTTGATAATAAAGTGTAGGGAAAATGAATGCTAATTAACCTTTGTGTCATGTTCTCTTCCAGATACTTCTGTTTCTCTTCAGCACTCATATCTTGCAACTTGAGTTCCAAGGCCCCACTAAAAGGAATGACCAAAGCACCCGGGTCGTGCTTGTCCACCCACTCTTTAATTTTTATCAACCTGTAGACAACAAAGGGCACAACATTATCTTGTAGTGCATGCATGGCTGTACCACATTCATTATTATCAAGTAGCACATACATATTCATAAGAATTGCACGGTTTTATGATGCCATCTTTTTGTGTATTGCTTTCCAAGGTCAAGGCATTAACAGGCAGCAATTGCTTCAGGTGTACTCCATTAACATTTCACTGTTTCTTGGTTTCTGTTTGGCATTTAATCTGTCAGAAATAGGCACAATTTGAGACAATAACTAGGTTTTTGGTAGAGGTTAAATATGTGCAATCTAAAATGCTAACTGAATAAAACTTTGCAGATCTGTGAACGCTCATTTTTTCTGAGACTTGCAAGAGTGAGGTTTATCAAATGTGCTCAGAAAGGGGAAGAAAGGGGGGGTCTTCAGTTTTTCTTTTTTTTTTTTTAAAAAAAAGCATCTCAGTGTCTAGGGCAGCTGATACGAGCAGACAGAGAAGAACACTACGCTCTATAAAGCAGCACCCTGCTTTTTCTGCCTATTGATTTTGGAGCACGCCATAGCTAATGAATACAGGGTTGGGTTTCTAACTAGTTTTTCCCACCTTTGTACCATCTCCCCAGGAACAAATCTTCTAGATATTATACTATTATTATTTTTTAAAGGAATCAAATTTCCTACTTCTCATCTTCAATAACTGGCAGCATCAGCAATAGCTCGCTGTACATCCATTTTTTCAGTTGAACGACACTACAGTGTAGAGCTGCAGATTTATGGCACTAGCTTTTGAATGTTCACTACCCTACCAAAATTAATAAAAGCCTTTGCAGCAATGGCTGATTGTTTAAACAATCTTTAAGCACGAGCATCACGTTCATGACCACAAATATGATTTATTTCAACTCTAAGGGAGGCACTCATGGATTGCCTGTGAGGAGTTTGATGTTATTTATAGGGCACTACTCCTGAACAGGTGTGAATGGTAAGAACGACAACTCTGTGTGCTCAGCAAGAAAATCCAGGAGGCATGGGAATATTTCCTGTGCACTTCGACACAAAGTACAAAATACAGTACTTTGGGTGCCGTAGATGTTTCAGACCTGAAGCACCCACCATACAGCACAGGGTTTTATGCTTGCTGAGTTCTTTTTCTTAGTCCCAGCTAATCTCCAATATTTAGACTAAGGTTTTAACTGCTATTATACTAAAGTGCTTTGAAACTGTGGCCTGCAAACCTTTAAATAATCAATGCAAATGTCACTTCAGAAAAAAAAAATGAACTGAACCACAAGTTCATCAACACACATTTGTCAAAGAAAATAGCAGGGGATCAGAGCTATTATGAGATTAAGTGCATGGCCCACTGAGTAGGGGTTTACATGGGACAAAGAATATAAAAGTTCAGTCAATAGTTTTCACACGTTTGTTATATAAGGCTGGTCTTCTATCATTTACTTATATAAATACCCCATCAGTGGTTTTCAATCCTCATTATACTAATCTTTTTTTCCCTCCAGTTATCCAATGAAAATACAGCCTGGTATCCAGGACTGATACTGAAACACTCTTCTGAACCGAAAATCACAATTAAGGTGTGTTTCTGAATGTGACATGTGACATTTAACAGCACTTTTAAAACTGACATTTGTAGTTAACTAATTTATTTTGGCTAACAAACTGGCTTTCAAAGTTCAGAGTTTATGAATGCCAGCCTTTTACAGAAAATGTAGCTAGAAATGGATCTGTATTCATAAGTGTACTTCAACCTCTGTGCATAATTTTCTATTTTTTTTAAAGAAAGTATCTAACAGTGCTCTCTGGACTAATTAAATAACATACCGAGTAAAAGACAGGACCAGACATGCAAACTTGAAAAAGTGAAATGAGCGTGAAAGTAGTGTCAAAAATTGGATTGGAATTCTGTTTGGTAAATATGGTCATCGTAACTAATAAACTAAGAACTATTGTGGAACAACAAGATAAGAAATAATTACTTTGGCTAAAACACCAATTCAGAATAATAATAGTCTTAGACTGTCATTTTAACAGCTTTTCTATTGAGTCCTTAGAGGGATTATTTGCATTCCTCAGGTATTCTATTGTACAATTCAGATGAATAAAGACTTACAAATCATTCCTCTACCGCCAGTGTGAGACTTTGATCCAGTGAATACACCATTGTACCTTAACTATAATTGGCAAAAAACCTGACAGTGTAGAGCATCACAAGCTTAATAACAAAGGAGAATATCTCAAAGTGTTGACAGATGATCTTCATAATGCAGGAGCAGAGCTGGTACATTTTAGCAATAAATGAGCACTGAGGTCTAAAGGTCTCTGAAGTGACTGACATCAGACCTGCTACAGCCTCACTAAAAGAATACGGTACTGCATCCCACTCTGTACAGACAGTCGGGTTCTATGCCTGAGTCTTTCACTTTTGTGACTTTCAATGTCATGGGAATTACTAAAAAGTACCAAGGAATTCCCCTAATGGAGATCAAAATAAAGAAAACAAAACAAAGTAAATACTCAAATATAAATAATACTGATAATATGGATATATTTCTAAATTAATTCTTCCCCAAAGCAAAAATGCTGGACTAACACCCAACAAAGTAATCCTACAAGTTTTGCTTTCCTGTTGGGGATAACCAAGTGTGCCAAACAGAACAAAATTACCTTAACAAATGGTAACAATTAATGTCAAAGTCTGTTTTGCCTGAGCACGTAATTTTTCCATGGCAGTGCTGTGTGTCTGTAAAAGGATAGCATTAGTACACACATTTGGGCCTTTGTTAAGATAGGCAAATCCTGGAATATTTCTCCATTATTTCATGCATTGGATTTTAGGCGGAGAGAAAACACTATTAACACTTAAAAAAATTTCAATTTAAGAAAAAATCCACTAAAACATAGCAAAATAACAAGTGTAAAAAAATAAACCTCAACCAATGAATCAGAAGAACTGGCAGAATCCATAACCATGACTAACAGCTGAAACTACTTGAAGAAACAAGGAAGTGCTCAAAACGAAAAACCTTGACAAAGTAAACTGAAAACAATGTACGTACTAAAAGCAATTAAAAATACTCTCTTTCCTAATTAGGTTTCTGAAAATGCTGTTAAGTAGCGTTAAAATTAAATTCTGATTATAAAATGAAGAGTGGGCAGAAGAAAGGCTTGGACCTTGCACCCTGTGGAGGTGGCTTGGTTCTTCCCTCCACGTGGCTCCATGGAGAGGAAGAGTATGCCAACAGCAGCTACAGAAGGTTCCTGTATTGACATTAAATTCTATTCACCGCAAATGGACAAAATATCCTTTCTGGGAAAAAACAGAGACTCCAGACAGCAAGATAACCATTTATTCTGTGATGGCAAAAAAAAAAATTCTAAATAAAAGCTAAATTGAGTTTTGATTTAAAAAGACAACTGTGTAAAAAACCTGACACAAGAACCAAACCAAGACAAGAACAAAACCAGATCTCAACAACCTGCAAGTGAAGGCAGCAACCCAAAATTCTGACAAGGGAAAACGGCCGAGAGGATCCACCTAACACACTGTTGGTTGACTGAGATAAGCAAGGACAAAAGTATGTCAGCATATCTACTACTAAAGTCAGAAAAGATGTGAAGACCAAGATGTTTTCTTGCCACTACTAGATGCCAAAATTGGGTAATGACATCACTTCAGGGCAGTCCAGTTTTTAACATTGCATCAGCCTGACAAGGAAAAAGTAAATGAAAGCAGCCAGCGACTGCACATGCAGAAGCTTCAGGACAACTACCAGGGTTAACTCCTGATATTAAATCAGGGTGCAGAACAGACTCTGGAGAAAGGTTTAAGAATGAGGGCTTTCACTGAGAAGGCCAATACACAAAGAGGACCAGAAAGGGGAGTTGTGCATATGGGAGTGCCTTCCCTTTAAAATGCTTATGATTCCTGAGGCAGAAGAAACCAAAACCTGCAGACAACCAGAATATGAGGTACAAAAGTTGCAGAACGTACTTTAACTACAAATCAATATTTGACAATTTCACATGAGAGATCCAGCTGGGAACAGAGACAGAGTTCACATGGAAATCAGAAGTAGTGATGGAAGAGAGAAGCTGCAAGAACTTAAGCTCAGTGGACACCTGCAAGACAAGATGATCTGAAAAACTGACCCCTGAGAAGAAAGGTGTTTTGTGAAAGCATGCTTTTGTCAAGCAACACCAAAAAATCCCCCAACTTGCTCATGGAAGAGGAAACAATTGTTTTTCTGTTCTACACCTAAATTACAAGTGGAAATCAGCAGAAACAAAACAGCATGGCAGGGAAGAAGAAAATACCAGGCAGCACCACAAAAAGGAAAGAAATGAATGCAGATAATGAGATAAGATCAAAGTGAGTGATCAAAACGTACAAAAGTCTGAAAAGATGATCTAGAGATAGGAGTGAGAGCAAGAGGAGGTAGCAATTCCAACAGGCTCTTCTCCTTGGCAGTTCTGAGCAACCCCAGATTTTCAAAACCTTCCAGACTCAATCTGTTTAGTGCTTTGTTCTTCTCTCTTGAAAAGTTTTCCGTATGTGCAGCCTAAACCACCTTTATCTCCACTTAAATGAGGTAGTTTAACTGAGCCCATACACTTTGGACTGGGAATACATGCTTTCTATTGCTTTACAGCAGCGTTTTACATACCCAAAACCTAAGGTCTGTCTTTTTTATTTTGAGCTTTCCTTGTAAACCACACATTACACCTAACTTTGAACCTTTTTCTGGACTCTCCAATTGGTCTAAAAGTTCTGGAAGCACACAGTACCTAACGCACTCCTCAGAGTTCTCAATAATAATAATAATGCCTTATTAGCATTAAAAATAGCTAAGGGATTGACTCACACATTTTTCAGGTCACTCTCTTGTTTATAAAGCCCAGTATAGCATTTGCTTTTCTGCGACAGTGCTGCAACATTATCTCATGCTCAGCCTACAACTTACTATATGACCCTGCTTGACTAGTTATTCTTAATACTGTATCTGCATAGTTGATTAATCCTGCATAAAATCCTAGTCAGAAGTTGCACCCCAGCTCTTTTTCTCCTAACAATTTTTTTCTATTTCTTGAGATGATCCTAAATTCTAATTTTGTTCTATACATACATGGACATCTCCTAGTTTGGGGTCATCCACAGATTTAACAAGAATGCTCATCATCCCGCTCATTAATGGAAGTATGTAACATATTCAACTGGCAGCCGCTTCTGCACATCTCATAATGAGACATTCTTCCACCTGGAAAGTGAACCTATGATAACTGTGCTCTGTGTATTATCTTCCAACCAGTCTTACACACTCAACTTCCAGTAGTTTCCATCTAGCCAGTGCTTCCCATCTTGTTTACGAGAATGTTGTAAGGCATTGAAACCTTTAAAGGCTTAAGAAAAATCCCAATATGTAGCAATTTTTTTCAGAATATGCAAACCCATTAAATTTATCACAAAGTATCAGAGTCATCTCACAATTCAGACAACTAATATCCAATATGAATTTGTGAAGACAACTGGGTTGCATTGTTCCAACATTTTTCTTGAAATTAAATGAAAAGTAATTGACTTTAAAATGTCTTGTTTCTTGTTTGTGTCTTGTAGATAATGAGTGAGGCTTCACAAGTTATCTAAAATGATGACGAATTAGGCAATGATGTTAGGGTTTTTTTGCCAGGTCCCAAAACATTCTACTGTGAGTACCACTTGGTTTAGTTCATTTGGTGGGCTGCGAGAGTTCTTATTCACCATTCCTAGATGGCCAGGAGTAACACAGCAATCCTGTTCTAGCAATATTTCAGAACAAAAGCACTGCTTCCACACACTGGGCTGCTCCTTGGCCAGGAGTCTCCTTTCAGCCTCTCCAGACAAGAGCTTCAGGAGCTCAGAACTTTTTATCCTCTGCATCCTGAATGCTTTAAGTTCCTCCGTGACGAGACACCAATGCAGAGAACTTATCTCACGCATTAGATGTCACTCACATCTCCAACACAGATTGACTTGAGTCTTGAAGGATGCTGTGGAACAATCCTTAAAATTCTTTATCACAACATTTTTGGGGACTTACAACACATCCCATGATTTCAGAAGTTTATGGCAGAATAGGTGCATAAGTATTTCATTCTACCAGATCTGGAATTTACCCTTTTCAGATTCATTGTAATTTCAACCGGTGCTGTATGAAGAAAAGAAGAATAGAAGTTCACAACAGAATGGCAGATCAACACTGTCATTTGCCATTTATTATAGATGGGTTTATAACTTTCCTTAACATTTTCCTTTGAAATATAAGTAATCCCAGGCTCTCTGCCTCATGTGTGTCAAAGCAAGTTTTTCCAGGTCCTTGATCTCTAACATGGCCATTACCTTAAATCCCCTATAATTCTGCAAAATCATTTGTTCAATGGGGTGACCAATATTGCACCTACTATTTTAGTTCATGTTGCATCCCAGATTCTAAAGAAACATTTTCATAATCTGGACACGAGCTTCTCATCTCACTCCTGATCCATCCAAGATGTTACACTTGCTTTTCTGCTACCAGCTGCAGTGACCCTACCAGCACTCCCTGCAGGCATAGTCAAGCTGTTCATCGACAAAAATAACCTGGCAAAAAGCAGTTTGGGAAGGGAGGGAGAATTTATTTCTTTTATATCACCCCTCCACACCCTTTCTTTTAAGCTGGACCAGTTCATTCCCACGTATCCTTACTACTGGCTGTTCCAGTATAACTGAAGGGCGGTGCAGGAGAAAGTCTGCTAAGGACTTAAGTGCCTTCAGTCAGCCCACCACCCAAAGAGGAGCAATGCCGTGAAGCCAAGTTCAATCAGGAATGTTGATGTTTACTAATGGAGAATGCTTCTACATGGCACAACTCCTGAGTAAAAACTATCCTGTACAAGATCACTCAGATTCTTCAAGGCAGAAAACAGTATTAGTTGAAAGGGAGGGAAAAAACAAGGCAATGTTCTGGAAATTCATATGAAAGCACTTCATGCCCTCAAGATGTAATTCTGATAACAAATTATCTTAACATAATGTGGCAGTAGTATACAGCTCTCCATTTGTTTGGCCTAGAACGCTACCTGGAGATATTTGCTATTTAATGGTACGTTAGAAATGCAAAAGGAAGTAACATTTCAATTCAACATCATACTACTGACTGCTTTTTGAACATATTTCTTAGAAAGATTTGGCTTAACTGACATGAAATTTATTTGGCTCTTTTGGGTTTGCAACACATTGGAACTGTGAAAGCACTAATAGCCATAAACATGATATTACTCATAAATCAAGTGTAGACATAGTTAATGGACAGAATACTTTTATAACTAGAAGAAATACAGCATGCATAATAGAAAAATCAAGTTGATGACCTATAACCAGGTTTGAAGTAAAAAATATCAAGATGGTAGAAAGACAGAGAGAAAGCTAAAATAATCCAGAATTACTTTTTCTGCTAATCTCTATAGAGCTCCCAGGAAAAAAAGCTTTTTCAGGAACCTACAGAGCAAATTCTACAAAAACATCTAACAAAAGGTCCTTCAGGGTAACCCTATTTTAAACATTTCTAAGCAGCATCATTCATGAAGAATAAAAACTTTCTTAAACATTAGTTTCTCATATAATTTTCAAGACTTCAATAGTATCTCTCCATCCAAATTGCAGTCCCCATTAAAGCGATCCAAAACAATTATGACTTAAATAATAATAATAATGAAAACAGTATTACACTGCTGCTGTAGCACCTGCTGGTACGTGAAAGGCTTACAGACTCTAGTTCTCCTTGGTCTGCCAATTCCGAAAATTAATTCTGTCTTAACTCAAAAAAAAAAAGAAAAAAGAAAAAAGAAAAAAAGCCACTGTGGCTGTTGCTGTCAGCAAAGCTCAAGCACAGTCAGGACTGAACCACTGATGAAAATGCGTAACAATGGAGACTGCAATGAATCGTGCACATTGCGTTCCACTTGCAGCACACACACGTTGGACAGAAAAGATGCCTTTGGTAAGCCACATCTTAATTGTTCTCTCTGCTATCATTTCTAAAATGCAGTTTTGAAAGGCTATCTTGAATAAAATAATTTAACAAAAGCCCTTTCATACATTACAGCGGAAGGAGCAAATCTCAGTCATGAGACTTAGTGCAAAGTGACGACGACTGCGATACTACTACAGATCAAGTAGGAAGAGTCCCATTTCACAGTCAGGCTTATTGACAACCCCTATTCAACAGTCGTCATTTTAATGATAATTTCAACTTTTACTTTCTGACAGGGGTTCTTATGTCACAAGTAAAACTATATTCTTAAGGGTCCTGCACAAAAAAAGCAGGACAACTCGTATTGGTGTCACTAGGGAAAAGTCTCAAATACGTAATTCCATAAAGAAACCTGTAAGCCACGCATAGATAGAATATTGATCAAAAAACCATGCAGAGCCTTACCATGAGAAACTTTCCATGAAATGCACAATGGACAACACTGTTTTAAATTTATTTTCTTCTTCTACATACTGTGCATGCAAACACAAAAGCATACTCCCCACAAAACATGTGATCTACATAGAACTCCCGTGTAATTAAATACACACTAACAACATGTGAAATAAGATGCTATAAAGAGGAATTGGAAATATACTCCACCAGTGCTAATTAAAAATCCTGCACTGAGCAACACGCATGCAGACTACAACATGTGGTAGCTTTGGCTTTTACTAATGTCACACAACAACATAATGAAACCTAAACAAACTGGGGCAGAACCTTCTTCCCCACACACTTGTCTTAATGAAATATCCTCTCCTGCTCACACGTGATAGAGGGAGACGCCTTCCTTGATTCTCCAGAATTAGTCTGCGTGATGTTAATTGCACAGCCTCTCCAAACCACAGAACTCACATGAATGCTCTCTTCCTCCTTTCATCAGCTGTTAACAACTATGCAAGTATTAAAATCGCAGGAGTCACATATTACCACAGTAAGTGCATCAGATTTAAAATATTAACTCCTGCTTATTTCCTCCGTCCCCTTGGACCGTTACCAAGTACCAACATTCGGTAATAGCACAATACTGTGATTGACAATTAAGACACAATTTTAACAAGATTGGTAATAAGAATCATAGAATCTAGTGATACTGGACTAAGCTGGGGAGGGAGGTTGATTAAAAGATCAAACTTGTTACTAGACAGGAATACACTACTCGCTACTCAATAACTCAGAAGTAACTTTGGTATTTATTCAGGGAAAGAGCATCATCGAAGCTCTCAAAATGACGATGAAGTTATTTAGTTCAATGGTTGATATGCCAGCTACAGCAACTCAAAGACTACAAGGCTCAATTTCAGACACCTGACTTAGATACCTAATCTCATTCTGCTCCCTATACAGTTAATGAAGCAGGAGGCTCTTGCCAGGGCAATTCAGAGCACTTAAATTAGGGTTCTTGGTCTCACTTTCTCCTTAAAACATCTTCTCTCTCTCCTCTTCATAGGTTGCTTTAGGCACTTAAGGTCAGGGTTAGTTTCTAAGATGCTTATGTAAAATTACGTGGTGTACCTTAGTCTTAACTCCTGCTGATACATTCCCCCAAAATAGTGTCTAATAAATACAACAGCACATACTGTACTGTCACACGAACATGTCCATGTCCGAGTAAAACACTAAATGAGTTCAGGATTTTCACAGTGTGCAGACATGCCTTGTATGGAATGCACTTCACTAATTTGAAAAGCTGTCACAAAAATGTTCAATTTACAGACACAGTCTGTTTACCTGTCTAAGATATGGTGAAATGAAAGAATTTCACAATATCTGAATCCTCTACTAAAACATACTTGTCCTAGGGGAACACTGACTTCGTTTTTTTTCAGAAGCAGAATTCTGTATTGGATCAGTGTCTGAAATTACGCTCCGTTTATCTGATGGACTGTAAAGGATCTGTTAGACATGACAACTTTTATGGTTGAAAATAGAATGACAAAGTACATTTCCATCAGAAACAAATACTCTTATTCTGTGGGTGGATGTGTACAAAACATTTTCATTTACAAACACAAAAATAAAATTCTATGTACTATAAAACTACTAGTTCGCCTATCTTCATTTCCCCATCAGTTACGGAATTAGGACACATTCAATGCCCCCAGCAACTTTAACAACAATTGACTGAAAAATTCGACCTTGAAGTTACAACACCCTGTGGTATGTTTTACCCTTAGGAACACTAACAAGAGGAGGATCGAAAAGCCAAACCTAACACACAAGCTACTTTAATTTGCATGACTTGGCCCAGAAACTGTTCCTCAAAAGAAAGTCAGAACGTAAGCCCCAAAACACACAAACTCACACACAGTCTCTTCTGAGTAAAGGAAAGGCTTCATGTGTGGTGGCATGCATGATAGTTGTCAACATAAATGAAAATGTTCATGAATAAAAAACAGGCTGTATAAAGAGCTAATTATAATATTACTATCAATTGCTAGCTTGCGCTTGCAAATCTTTCATATCATATAAATGCATTGTTTTTGACATTTCTCTGTGGCTAAACATCACATCATTTCACTTTTTCAAAGTAGAATATCCTGTGTATATTTGAACCATAAGGAATGAGGTCTGATCTACAGTTACACTGAAAAAGAAAAAAGCTATGATGGGTATTGCCATTAAAAATTAAAACCATTAATCAGCTCCAGAGTGTAAAAAAAAAAAAATTCAAATCTTTAGACTTCTAACAGCCTCCAGGAAATCAATTTTACTTTCTATATATTCATCCTCTCTATCCAATCCAACAGTCGGAAACACTTCATCCAATCGTACAACTGAAGACTAAAACAATACATATTGTGAACAATAGTGAACTGGTGAATTATTCAACTTGCATCCAGATGTTTTCTTACCATTAGAAAAGCTGTTTACTTGCTTAAAGCAATAGCTTACTCTTCAGCAGGAGTTTTAAGAAAAAATTCCGTAACCAATGAAAATTAGCATTCCTGTTTAATGCTCAAGTGGATTCTTCTTCTATTTTACAAGTGCCACCAATCTGAAGCATGGAAAAGGCCTGCTCAACAGGCAAGAGCCCTGTAAGTAATATATGGACCTAGCCAAAGGAAACTTTTTTTTCAAATAAACATACATGTAGCAGACAGTTATTCTGGTACATGATAGTCTATCCACTTAACAGATATAATGCTATTTTAGACTTAGTTTGGTTAAGCAATGACACCAAAGAAGAAATTATCACAGAAAATTATATTGGCAAGCACAAGTAATTTGATAAATTTATTTTCTCATTGATATGACACATGATTTTCTATGCAAGAGAAATATATCTATAAAGTATCTGATAGTGTGCTGTGCATGAAACTACCCATTTGGTTGGAGAAGAGTAGGAAGTGCATTTGTACAGGCCACATACCAAGCAACGCTCTGGATCTGCTCGCCGGAGAACAAACTGGTGTTTAAGGCTATCATTAATCAAGTTGCACACAAATAAAATTTAGGACTGATCTTATTTAAATATATTATTGACCACGACAAACATTAGGTGCATGCAAAGTTTGCATTTGATACAAGAGCAGGAGACATTTTCCTCAAGTCATCATCATCAACTGGAAGTGACATAGAAGGAGGATCACAATGGGTTACTCTTCTTCAGAGCAAATCTAAGCCACTGAGCCAATGCAACCTGGAAAAGGCAAACGTAGTCTTCAGATCCTACTGGAAATGCTTCCCTTTAGCAGGATGTATTGTGCCTGCATATAAGGTATTCATGAAAAGACACTGAGTACTATGTGCAGCTGTGGTCAGCCAAATTCAGAACAGGTCTGCGATTATCAGCGGAATGGGAACCTCATGTAAATGACAGAGAGCAAATTGATAATGTCTCCTTTAAACAAGTACTGGCGGTAAACACCAATTAAGTAAGATACTATTTAATCTACAGGATGAAGCTGCCAGAACCACCAATGAAATAAACCAGCCATGGAAAAACATAGACTGGAAATTAGCAGAACATTTTCAACCCAAGGCAGCAGCCAGGTTCTGTGAACAGCCTCCCAATACTAAGTGCAAAACAATCAGCAACTGTTAAAAAAAGAATCTTAATTAATTTATGAAAGTCATTACACTGTGTAGCTACCAACAATAACTGGTTCTGTACTGAATGCAGAGGAGGGATTACAGTAATTTAGGGATTACCATATAGTTACAAGGAAGCACTACATTTTGTGAATTCAGAAGCACATAAAAGCTATGCAGAAATGCAAAGGGGGACAAAGAAGTCTCAATCTCATACAAATCAAGTTCCTACACATTTTGTTAAAAAAGTGCTTCCGCAGGGGAAAAAGGCATAAAGAACTTGACCACCACATATCCATCGTGGCTAGAGCTAGCCAGCTGACCAGTAGCAACAGGCTGGCAGACTGATTACCACGCAAAAAGCCCACTCGAGCCACAGAATATGATACTTCTTCCGTTCAAGTGCACCGTGTCACAGCTTTTCAAAGAATTAGTATAAATTAGGAACTACTGTTGCAAGAAAACAAAAAGCAAACTCTTGGAAAACTCGACTTCATCAGTTCTGCTCTTAAAAAATAAGAGCAGAGCCCAGTAATACCATGTATAGTTACCAATAACACTCGTGAGAAGAGCACAGACAAGTCAGAAGAGGTGGCTGCAGTACTTGTACCACACAGCTCAGCAGTAAGTCATTTCAAAATTTGGGCAAAGCATTTTTAAAATAGCACTAGTGAGAATACCAGACTTCATTAACATGGTCAGTCAAATAAAGAAAATTAAGAACATGATTATTTAAAAATGTGTGAAAAATTTAATGGAATTTTCTTACTTGGCATCACAAACATAAATCTAAGAGACAGAAGTAAAATCCAATTCTCCAGGCATGTAAAATGCCACTAAAATAAAGCCATTATTTTGTGCTCCTCCAGTTCCACAGGAGTATCAAGCTTTACTCCAAAGAAAGGGATTCCCATCATCAGAAGTCTCCTATCCTACCCAGCCTTACTGCATCCTTAAAAGCAAGCTTCTTTGCATGGAGCGAGACAACATGGACTCTCAAGGTAGTCATATGGTACACCCAGGAGCAGACAAGCCTTTGGGGCAGGACATGGGTTCTGAAGTGCATTGGAAACCTTCATTCCAACATCTTCTGAATTTAAATTGTTTCCCATTACAACAGTAAGACATTTATAGCTGTACATAATCTCCAGTTTCTAAGAAAAAGCAACCAATAAACGCGTTAAATTCTAAACCGAATGTGCTCATTGCATGCCCATTACACAAAGCTACCTTTCAGCTAACAGAGCTACAGCGAGTATTTGCCTCTCAAGAGACTAGAAGCAGCAGAGAAGTAAGGCATTATGCTATAAGATCGCACAGATACTTGCTAAGAGCAGAGAAACAAGAAGACATAGTACCCCAATTTCATGCCATGCTTTCTAAGGAGAAAAATCTAGTGAGTACAGTTTCTTCTGTCCCTTCTTCCTAAAACATGCCGCCTTTCCCATCCCATCTGGCAGTTTTTCACATTCTGTTGTTCACTTTCGCTTCTTTTCCCAGTGTCATTCTGAAGTCTTCAAAGCTTCCCATCCTGGTCGAACAGCTCTTTAGCAAGATACTTCGAAATGCCTTGCACCCCTTCATTCAATTCACATCTCCCTCCTACCCAAGCTTTCTGGCACTCCCATCCTCCTGCTTCCTTTTATCTCATTTGTAGGGTTAACAGTCTGGTCCTGGCCAGGGACCCACCTCCTACTCGGTTTCCTTCACTCCTCGATTTACAGAGGTACATTAGGATCAGAGGCGCTTCCAAATTCCTGTTAGGTCTGCTCAATTCTTACATTTGGTAACCACTATTTCAAAGAAACATTCCTTCACCGCTGTGTACCACACAGTATTTAGCACCACACTTCCTTGTGCTTCATTAAAAAAAAATCATAAAAATACTGAAATTTCAAAATTTGTTTTTTGCACAAATCCAGTGCATTCTAATGATTTTTCCCACTAGAAAGAGAACAAGGTAGTTATGTAATAGGCTGAAAAAAACAAAATACCAATTTAAAAAACTGAACCCAAACACCCCAATCGAGTCAAAAGCCAGGGATACAAAACCAATTCAGTAACGCTATCATATCTTAACAGACACACACACTAACACTTCTTTTACAGAAATATGCCATACAAGTCCTTTGGTAGAGTCTAGAAAAGCACAGAACATGCGGCTGTATTTCTAGGGTCTCCACTTACCCGACAAAATCTTGGTTTTACATAGTCAAAGGACAAAAATGGGAATCTAAATCAAGCAAACATGGTAAAGCTAACAAACATTGCATCTTTCCTAGAGAGATGTGTCTGAGAAAAGAATGCAGTTGCTAGTTTCTCTATTGCATTCATATAGTTATTGTATGTTGAGCTTTTGGATCACGCCTATGGAGCCTGCGACAAGAGATGCCAAGAGTGCTGGAGACTTGGTAGGACTTAATATTCTAGTCCTAGCTGCACAAGTCCTTATTTGCTATTTACTACAAAGAAACCACAACTATACATTACACACCAATCAGAAATTGTTTTAATGAAAATCATGCAAATTGTGCAATTTTACAGCAATGGGATGGGTAAAATGGAAATATTTCCCCAACGCTACTGCAGTTAGAAAATACTACGTAATAATCCTTTAGGAGAAGCCACATACTGGACTTGTCCAAGATTTATATGCTGCAATTTTCAGAAAAGCACCTCACTAGAAATGCATCCCATTCATTCAGAAGCAACCCAGAATCAGTACTATAGGAGCTGAAGGTAATGCTCAATGCAATGATTCATAGTTTCCCTTAGAGAAAGATTCAGCAGTTTTCAGTCGAGACCTTTATTCCCTCTCTGAATAAATGATGCCTGAAATTTTTATTCTTGTTCTAATGGAATTTCAATGGCCTTCACTGCAAATCTACTGGAAATTTTCGCATATTAAGTGGAAAAAATTAAATGATGTTAACCACATTTTAATGTGATTAAGGCTGACAGGGTCATTATTTCTGCTAATCACTCAGTTTAAAAAGCTCAAACAAAACTTTGTAACAGCCATTTTTCCTGTTTTTCCGTATGTCTACTGTAGTTGAGAATTAAAGCCACTACAGAATATGAAACACAGTGTATATCATAAAAAGGTTATATTTCAAGTGTTTTCTTCAATTCATCATTATAATTAATCTCAAGATTAAAGAAGGGGGGGGTCAATCTTGCACTTTTTGTCTTCTGCGATCAAAAGACAAAAAAGAACAGAGAATATCTCTCTTTTCCTGCAGTACTGGTGTTATTTGCTAGTGAAAAAGCTAAAGTAATTCTGCATGTCTTTCCTGTGAACCAAAAGGTATGTGCAATCATTGAAAGTGATTTCTTGGAAAGTATCTGTTGGGCTTTGTGATACGGAGTCCTGCTTGTTACCCTTCAGGGCGGCATAAGCTGCAAAACAGAATAAGAAAGTGGAACCGAGGCAAGTGGCAATGATGAAGAGCAAACAGTGTTTAGCTTTCATAAGGCCTTGGAGTCAACAACACAACAGAAAATGAAGGAGACTGCTGCTGTGGTCACTGGCTCCACTTGAGACATGCAGCCTTACACAGCCAGCCCTACCCACTCTCGATCACAGGTTTGCCACCAACGGTGGCACTGAGTCCCGATACAGCAGCTCCTCAAGATCAGTAACAGAACACAGAAGCCTTCAGGGTGACTGAAGAGCATGGAAGGACTTAAAAAAACCCCATACATAAGTTTGCCTCATTCACACTACTAGAGGAGGGAAGGATGTTGTTTGTGGGATGTATTTTTTGTTTCTTTCTGGGTGGGAGGTGGCTGTTCAGAGGGGCTTTTTGGCTTGGGTTTTAGGCTTCTTGGAGGATTAGCATTTTATATAAAGACCACCATTGTAATGATTATTCCCTACTTAATAATTAATACCACCCTCTGTGGATCCTCATTTCTGGACAACCTATACCTCTCATGCCATGTTGTCCCTGCCCTCACAAACCCAAAACTTACAGATGATTACACAAAAAACAACCAACCAAACAAGGTCATTTCAGCATCCAAATTCATTTTTCTACATAACTGACTATGTTTATACTTACGTTACTTTAGAAGAGCATGAAAGTGCAGACAGACTTATTCACATTGATCATTCCCATCTGGTTTAATAGATACATTTCAACCTTACTGAATCAGTACATCTAAAAACTGTATTACAGTGGATTCTTGAATTACAAAAAGCATTTTAAAAAACAGTAAACAAGATCATTACCTTCTTAACCTTAAAGTATGTGAAATTTATCTGAAAAATATTTTATTCCCTTCCCACTCCTTGGCAAAGTATCCAGTCGCATACACAGAGATTTTAAGGTCTACCTCATGATTGCAAAAAAAAAAAAATGCTGAGATAAAGACCATAATGAATCATGTGCAAGTCTTTTCATAGGAGACTTCTACCTTCATATCTCCCATGCAGAGCTAACACTGTATTTCAACAGCCAGCAGCCTTTTTTCCCCCCCCCCAAAGAATGTCTGCTTCCCACCTCGATATCTTCCATAACCAGGAAAAAAAAAAAAAAGTCCAATGACATTAGATCATTTACTACCAAGGAACAAACTACGTTAACATCAATATCATATTACAGCTGTAGGTTGTGATGTTCTCAAAAAGAAACATTATTGGTATTGTCGGACTTTCTAGTTTTTAGTGTGAAGTCATGCACTAGTGCATCAACTAACAACCTCACTGAATTCTTGTGCTCATCTAAGAAGGGACCCTGCTGAATGTCCTAATGCATCTTATTGTGAATCTTCAGCAAATAAAACTTCATGTATGAGCTCATGATGTGCTTTGCTGCTGGAAAGTCACAGGCTCTGTGGGAAGCTTTTTATCTTCCCAGCAGTCAGTTCTCTGAGAACATCAGTGCAGCTACTGTAGTTACCTGTAGATTACTTGTATTTTCTCACATCTGTGTCCAGCAATCTAAACCATGATGATAAAGGGTCATTAGGTTTTGAGTGAGGAAGGGGATGGACTAGACAATTTGCTCTGATAAGCTCCTTGTTGTGAGCGCCGGTTTAGAATGTGAAATGCAGGGTTATGCACATTCTCAACTTGAAAACCCGTGCTCTCAGTGCACCAATTAAAAAATCATACTCGGCCCATCTTCAACTACACAAACACATCTTACCTGAAATCTTTACAATTAACAATATTGTGATAAAATAATTCTGTCATAGTAAGAAGGACATCAACTGTCTATTAGCCACAAAAGAATTCAGGTACAATTACTGAGATAACTGCTGTTTGGAGCACAGCAAAGCAATTTCCCACAGTGGGACTTACAGTTCAATTTACCAGTTGGGCAAATATTTTGTGCTCTGTAGTGGTCTACAGAGTTAACAGTTACCTGTAACATTTGAGCAGTGTTATACTTGGAAAAAACTTTCTTCAGCCCTAACAGGTGCTTAAGCTTTATCTGTTCCCACGAATACATGGGGTTTTTTTCCAACTCTAAGAACTAATTTAAGACTTTTCAATTAACATTAAATGCAAATTTATGAAAGAGCCAATGGCTCTATTTTCCCATTCCAAGCTACTCACAATGAGCTCTTGTAAGTCAAAGGCTACTTGGAAGAAGGGTGAGAATAAGCACAATGTCACCTATAAAATTATGGTACTCCTCCAGTAACTTGATGAGGTGGTAGCAGGCTATTTTTCCTTACAAGGTATTCTTCATTCCATAAAATAGTAAGAAAACAGCCACATGAGTGAGACAATGCTGTCACAAAGGGAGAGACACAGATCCACAAATGGAGGGCCGTGTTTTCAAATGCAGGACAGGCTGTACCATGAACACAGTATGCAGTGAGTGCTCCCCTGGCATGGCCACTGATAGACCTGCAAGCATCCTTTACCATACTTCCAGCAAAACACCGGGTCAAACTCCAGAGAATATCATGGTATTTTTAGGCAACAGATACATGTTACATGTTATATGCTAACATGTAAGTCATCGCAAGACATTCAGGGACTTGAAGAGTATGGAGAATGTAGCTACTACACTCCCCTCTTCTCAGAATTAAAGATTACAATAATTACCATTCAAACACTAACTCATCAGTTTATATCGTTCAAAAGGGTGGGGACTTTTTTTTTTCCATTGCCCTTGCAGAGATGATGATATCCTGTTATGTTACTTTTGAGTCCTAATTTCAAGTCAGTGAAGAAAGCCACAAGACAACTGATATTTGACATGAAAAAATTAGGTCTAGTTCCAAAGCAGAATAATAGTAGCAATGCACACTCATAATGGATTTTCCACCAACATTCTAAGACAGCATTTGAAAAAGAGCTTTTTAATTTTATCGGTTATTTTTATTTCATACATATACAGCTCCTGGTTTTGATTTCTGCAAGAGGACTAGCTACATACGCCAGACTCATATTTTATTTTTTTTAATTACTACACGGCCTTTAATGAAAATGCAACATTTTGAGAACTAACATTAACAGTCTGCATCATGAGAGAAAATGAATCCTTAATAATTATTCATACACCAAGTAACTGTAAACCCAAATCATTTCAGAAGACCTGAATGTGTCAAGAACTTTGACAATTATGACTGGAGCCAGGAAACTGTAGCACTGCAGAATTTCTTATGAATTTTTCTAGTTACTTTTTATAAATGCTGTCCTAGATGACAGCTTAATGTGTACCACATGCAATATTTATTCTTCTTCAGTGTCAGACTGTCTAGCCATCCAAGGGAATACAAAGAATGTCACTTATTAGGATAAAAGCACAAGGAAGGTAATCAAGGACATATGTAACATCAGCCAATCATGCCCTATTTCAACATCCTATTCCATTCATAACAGTTCAACAATTATTTGCTTACTGATAACTTGCTTTCAGGCTGTTTGTGTTCCCCATAATGGCGGTTTGCATTTATTTTGCTCTTTAGAATTGGACACTTGCTGTGCCATGCATGTTTGTCAAAACTTCCTATCTTCTGTCAGAAATAGCTTTAGCATATCGAATCATTTCCGTTTGTCAGAAATCACTAATAGAACAAATCTTGCTACCTTCTATGTCAATAGGGTAGTAGCATAACCAGACATCAGAAACAAAAGGCTATCACAGAACCCCACGCTATGGCAAGGCAGGCAGCTAAACCCATGCTTCTGTTTAATACCCTTTGAGCGCACAGCGGAACCTTTGCGGAAAAGCTAATACAAAAATTAAGGCTTTGACCAGAATGGGAAAATATTTCAGAAAGACAAAGCACAAAGACATTAACCTTGAGTTTTTAAGCCTGGATAACTAAATTGCTTACTAGTCCTCCATGTCTCTCTACCCTTTTTATTTATTTATTTTACCAAATGCCTATGTGGAACACTTGAAGACATCTTATGTGCCTGTTCCAATCTATATGATGGATTGAGTTATGAAGAGGCATTGATTCACAAAGACAAGTAGAGACAGACAGATAGAGGGAGCCAAAGACAAACATTTACCCTCCATAAAGTTATTTTTAAATAATAATAATAATAATTTTTTTAATCCTATGGGAAACTGAACACACATGCACATGCATGCACACTTCATTAATATGAGTACTCTGGGACATAAAGATTTTATTAAATAAAAACAGGCATGAGTTAATGAGCCTCTGATATAAAACATAAGCTGGAAGAACCATCACATGTTTTAGATTGACAACATTGTGCAGGTTTTCAATGTATTAGGTGTAAGATTTTTTCTTTTTTTTTTTTTTAAATAAAAGCCATTTGTTTGGATTTAAATACATTTTCACATCAAAAGTGTAACACCGTCCCAGTGCATGAGAACAAGCATGAGACTTGATATACAGTGGACTTGATTAATGCATTTTCATTGTTCAACCCAATGAAGTACAAAACCAGCACATGATGTACTTACTCTCTTCCAAATATTTATCTTGTAAACATCTCATCAGGCTTTAGAAACTATTGCCATAGCATGGTAAATCCTAAATATCATTTAACTTCTCTCCAAATTAACAATAATTAAGGTCAACCCTTGGTAATAAAAGATAATAGAAAACCCATACCAAAAGTCTAAGTTGACAGTTCTTCATTAAAATACATAACATAGGAACTTTCCAACTTAAACATGAAGAAGCCTTTATTCCTAGTTTCAAAACAAGGATACATAGTTCGACTCTTTCTAAAACCAGTGACTATATCTGAGCATTAGTCATTAGCCTTAGTCATTAGAAGGAACTGAAGTTGTGAAAATAAAATACTCTGCCAAAACTTTAGAAGGTAAGTAGCCTTTCTGGGGAAAAGCAAGCAGTTAAATTAAAAAAGTTTCCCTATACTTAACTTATAAAACTGAGCTGGAGACAGCCACAGTATTAAAAATAAAACTATTTTTTACAAATGCATCAGATTCAAAGTAATCATCAATGAAAAACTGCATCTGTCAATTAAAAACAAAGTGCCAAGGCCAAAAGCCACAGTAGTCTATGTTCCCAATTGTATAAAAGAATCTCACTACTTAAACATTGTTTTTCTATTTATAATAGGTGGATTTGACTAGCTGATGTTCCCATTTACCCCCTATTTGTAGAAAACAGAACAATAATCCATAAAATATTCCCTCAGAAAATGAAGATGCTGCAGACTATTTATACAGAACAATTTCAAGATGCATTTTGTTCCCAGACCCCATACAATTCTAAAGTATCAACTGCAGTGAGGAAAGTTTATTTCACTTAGCATTCTCTAACTTCAACGATGAAAACTTAAGGAGATTAACCATGTTTGAAGACGTGATCCAGACAGACAAATTTGATAAGCTGAATTTGAGGTACATAATTATTTGCAAATTAGGTATGCCACTACCACGTAACAGATTATGAAAGAGAAGTTACTTCCTAATTTATTACAGACTGGTTTGGGTGTCAAGGGACCTCTAGGATTACCCAGTTCCAAGCCCCCCTGCCATGGGCAGGGACACCTTCCACCAGCCCAGGTTGCCCAAAGCCCCGTCCAACCTTGTCTTGAACACTGCAAGGGAGGGGGCAGCCAGAGTTTCTCTGGGCAACCTGTGCCAGGGCCTCACCACCCTCACAGTGAGGAATTTCTTCCTTATTTCTAACCTAAATCCACCCTCTTTCAGTTTAAAGACATTGCCCCTTGTATCACTACATGCTCTGGTAAAAAGTCCCTCTCCAGCTGGTCGTTTTTAAATGCTACATCACATATAATAATAATGGTCCAACAGATGTTAAAAGCTGGAGACACGTACCCATAGTATCTATTTTCCCCTTGATTTATTTGCTTTACGGACTATGCACAACTTCTGTTTCTATGTTGTCTAGCTGACAAAGACAGGCTAACAACACTCAGTTGTTCTGAAAGGCACAGGCTCAACAGATTAATAACAGTAAGTAATAATATGTAATTTATTTGTAAAGGAAAAAAAAAAAGGGGGGGGGGGTGCCCTTTATTAAAAAAACAAAAAAAATCCTACTTTCTAGGACAAGACCTGCCCATTAACATGAGAAATTCAAGTTATTCTTTGAGTTCATAAACCAAACCATGGCATATGTAGATCAGTCTCTACTCTTCTTTCCCTGTCAAAATTCTCTGGATGTTCAAACATGCAGAAAAAGGTAAATTCGTTCAGCTACAGCGTATTAGCAGATAGCATTTTAACTGCAACCAGTATAACTGGTCCTTTGCACCCTGCATCAAAAAGGAGATATAAAATAATGCAGAACAGAGCTCATCTTCTCCAAGTAGATATCGAGTCTCATTTTTAACCAAAGAGAAACCTCTATTCCCTGGCAAAATTTAATCCTGTAGACTATTTCACCTTACTTCCTTTTTTCCATCAATATTATATATCCAAAAAATCACTGCAGTGAAGGTGGCTGTGCTTGTAATATGTATGGCACAAAAAAGCAAGGAAACAAAAAGTGTTCCACTTCATTAGTAACACTGAAACGCGAAAGGGATTTTGACACAAACACCTATGGGTTTACACGCACAAACTGCTTAACTCTAAAATCACTAAGAGTGAAATCACTACTGAACTATTTACCATTGCAAGTAGGATTTGAAATCTGCATCTGAGTAATGCTAGTGTAGAGAGATGACAGCACTGATATGGCAGTTAGTACCCCAGTCGCCTCCAAAAATCCCTGAAGACCTGTTGATGGGGTTCCATTGATGATGCTCAGGAGTAACCATTATGGGCTGGAACATATTTTAAATTACAGAATCTGGTCCTCAACTGGGTGCTAAAGTTGCTTACCCTTCCCTTTTCTTCCATTCTGTAATAAAGTGGGGAAAAAAATATTGTTTCTGCTTCACTTTTTCCATTTCAGTGTTTAAGACTTCACTGGCTCAGAGTACTGAGAGAGAGAGATGTGAGTTCTCTTAAACAGAAGCTAGTCTGAATCTAAAAACACACACCATCAAAAGCAAGGTGAGACACCCTGAAGCTAAAAATCTCTTTTGAGTATCAAAAAAAGATATCAAGTTACCAGAAATTCCCAAACTCACTTAGCTGCCAGTAAAACTAACATAGTAAGGCTAAATAAATTTCTGCATGGTCAAAAGCTATGCTCTAACCCGCAACACACAAGAGAAGCATTCTAAAGAGTAACTGATTCAAAGAACTAGGAATCTGCATCCAGGCAAGCAAGTAGCACATGGCTTAGCCAGCTAAGTCTGTGACAGCAGCGTTCAGACCGTAATGACATACAGCACACACTTAAACCACTCCAAACATGCTGGGAAAGCCTTTGAAAAAGAGGACTGACAGAACACAGTTTCTTTACATACATCATTCAGGAGACCAATCACTGATACCATTTCAGAAAAAAAAACCCAAAACCACAAACACAATTACTAGCCAGTATCAATATTTCTGCTAGGTAACTTGATTTTTAAGTAGGGAACCTTTCCCAAAAACATTCTGTCTGTGATCTCACCAGCACCAACACTTTCAAGGAAACACTAAGGAAAATTGAGGCATAAAGCACAAGCTTCCCAAGCAGTGAAAAGAAAGTAGCAAAAAATTGAAGTCAGCCCTTTACACATCATACCATGAAGACAGAAAAGCAGTTGTTTATTAGTTTCTGCTTTCCCCTACGCAGTGACACAATCTATACTCTGACACATCTCTGCATCTCAGGTTTGTTTCTCAGCAGTTTAAGCATCCTTCAGTTTTAAACAGTCTGAAGTTTGAAAAGGATGTTGTAACTCATGATACACCTAGAGTCAGGAACACCTCTCACTGCAATGATTGTACCACCATCTTTGACAATGTCATCATATACCATTTTTCTGTGGAAGCCCCTCTCTTTGCTGCTTGTGTTATCCACATGTTGAATGAAGCCAAGTTGCATAACTGATTTGAAATTTAGTGCCACGTGGTACTAAATACTCTCCCCTGGTACTATGTATCTTAAGTAGCACGTGTTTAAAAAGGTGACAAAAACATTTAGCAAAAAGTCCCAATTCCAATGAAGATCAGGAAGAAACAAAGTTTGTAGAGTGTCTGGACAGTATATAGAAATAAAAGATGCCCTTCTTACCCTGCACAGGTTTGAACAACCTTACAAGTAGTTATGGTTTTGCTTGTTGATAGCTCGCATCTATCACTTTACATTTTGCCTATGAAAATCCAAGTGTTTAAATAAAATATCACACAAATCACTTGGTCCTCCAAACTGCCATGGTGGATTAAAAACGTATTGTTAGCAGGCAGTAGTCCACAAGACTACACAAGCTGATTGTAAAGCTAGTGAAGCATCAGAACTCCAAGCTGTGGTTGTTCAACGTTGCGACTGTACCCACAGAATTGTGTATAAACAGCTCAGAAATTATGATGATGACAGCCAGAAAAATAAAAACACTGAGAAGAGCATCTGGATAGAGAAGAAGAAAAGGAACAGAAGATGGAAAGCAAAGCTGAATTGTTCAAAAGGAGGTTTGGTATGACATGCAGCTGGTAATACAGGGCTCATACACAGCAACAGAGTTGAAAAGTTACTTATAGCTGCTTTCACTTGTTAATATGTAGTTGTTCTGCATTACTCTGAAAGTATCATCAGCTTGATGCACACGGATGATCTCAGAGAGTACAAGAGGCTTGTTGGGGTACGGCTGTATCAGGCTGGTGTTATGTGCTGTTGTATGCTGGGCTGGGTTCTTTACAGTCTGCAGCCTTTGATCAGCTGTAGAAATAACTTGAAGCTACCTCCACCTGCTCAGGACAGGCCTTCCCAAAAACCAGGAGGTTCCCCTCCACCACCACCACCCTTTTTAACTGTTGCAAGAGTCAATACATCCTAAATAAATTATTGAGACTTTATTTCCTGACTTCACAACCTACACTTCAGCTATTTATAACTGCCATGTTGTAACCAGGTGGGCTGAAATATTCTAAACCAGCTCTGCTATATAGCATTGACCATTTTTACAGCATCCCAGAAACATTTTATTTGAAAAACTTTACTGTCCTAATGCTTAGGAGTCCAAACTTTAAAGTTGACACAGAGCAGACTTGGTATCAGAGATAAACCATCACACTTACGCAAAATTCCATCCAAATCAGAAATTCATGTCCTCAGTAGCAAAACTGCTCAAATTTAACACTGAAGAGTCTCACATTGAATCTCTATAATCCACAGTGCACACATGCAAGCAGCACACTGGAGTGAAGTTAGGCTGTTCCTGGGAGGTGTTTCTGTGTCTGAGGAAAGGTTACACGCCAGTGCTGGAGCTTAGAGCAGGGTCCCATCTTCTCCCTGCTGAGACACACATCCCCAACACCTGCTGCTAACCTAACATATGCATTCACATCCTAACAGAGGGGGGACTCCAGAGGGGGAAGCAAAGCAAAGCAAAGCGAAGCAGGAAGCCTGGTGAAAAAAATCATCAAGACCAAAGGAGTGGACTGGAACTAAGCCAGCAAGAACGGGATGAAACCAGAGAAGAGGGACATAACAATCTGGCAAAAACCAATGGAGAACATGTCAGCTAAGAAAAGGGCGGGGAAAAAAACCTGGGATAGGCAGAACAACTGAATGAAAAGTCACTGGAACTGGAAAGAGAGAAGACTACAAGAAGTTAACTGGCAGTCAGGTAAAGGGGCTTGAAAGAAAAGAGAGAGCAATTATGGTGATGGATGATAAATTAATATGAAATCATTAATTTGTATAAGACAATAAACAGTTATGCTTTATTACAGGCAAACAATGTGCATTATCCCCTCTTAAAGAAGGTGGGTGCTCTACAGAAAAGATGCCTAGTTCATACAACCTGAACTGTAAGGTACTCTCAGTTGGCAGTAAAGGTGCAACAGAAGTCTAAATTCCGGGTCTTGTTATCTTTAGCTTCACAACTAGTATGTGCAAAACTCCATTTATACACAGATAATATAAATAATCTTTCAATTATATTTTAAAAAACATTTCAGTTGTAAGGCAGGGACAGGAAGTGCAACATTTTTAGAACTATATATTTTCCAAATCTGTCAGCATAGAAAACAGCTTTAAAAATCATAAAGCAGCTATGTCAAGAAAACATCTCAATACCATGATGGCATTACAACTTACAATTAATGTTTAAAGAACTCTACATTGCATTCTCAAAAATATTTATAAGAGTAAAACTGATGTGCTCAAACATCTGTGACTGTGTGGCCTATAGTATATTTAAATATACACTTAATGCAATTCAGAAAATGAACATAATTCAGAAGCTGAAGGCAGGAAAGCCACATTTTGCTCTCGCTCAGGTATCTCACCACATGACTAACATAGTGGTATTTACAAATAACTGTTTGTTCTAAAGGTTGTAGCTGGTTTAAGACTATACCCCATATATGAAACCAGTGTAACTCTGATTGTCTCTGCACTGCAGAGTTCACTGACAGCAGCACCCCTCCTTTTAGAAAAGAAACAACTTTCAGGTATTTGATCCAAACGAGAAGTTTTTTGTTTTAGAAAAATCTGCCAAGTTCACTTACTTCAGACAGCATTTGAAAAGGGGTCAAACCTGAACAGTGGAAGGAGACTGTGCTTCTGTGGGAGTAAGATGGAGCTGCTTCACACTTTTATTTGGTCACCATATTTCTAGTTATAAGAAACAGAGCTGGCCTGTAGCTGTTCCTTCCCTTAGCTTTAGTTCCTGTGAATTATATTTCCCAAGATTCTTAATGAACATATCCTTACACTGCTTGTTACATCACGTTTTGTTTCAAGGTATGTCATGTTAACACTACCATTTTCCCTTAGTTGTTGTTGCTTTTGGTTCTTAAAGTGTCTTTTTGAAAGGTCTTTCATGCCTTTTTCTTTTTAATACATCAGTATCAAATATTTATTGCTAACAAATCTAAGAAACATCTGTACAAAAAAAGTCTCTCTAGGACTTGTCTAAAATTAGACATTATTTAAGGGAAGAAGGGGAAGTTTGGGCACATAGTTTGTTGTTGAGTAGCCTTTCTCCTGCTGTCACCATCCTCTTGCCCTACCAGCTTATTGCTCTTTTGCAAAGACAGTAAACACCGAACTGTTCTGTTCTACCACTGAGCACATACCCACAGAACTACAACCAAGAACGCAGAGTCTCCATTTACCACCAGATGATAACTTTTCTAAATAGTTTAAAAGTGAAAGATTGAGTGAAGCAAATTAATTCATACTCAATCCTATTGAGTCTTCATTGTACTTTACCCTGATATTTCTTTCTCCCTGTCAGATTCCCATCTCACCACCCCCCTCTTTTTCTTTTAAAATATTTGGAACATCTGAAGCAATATGGAAAAGATGAATAGAAAGGGATTATTCACTCCCATGCTACAAGATCTAAGGAGCATCAAATGAAATTACGATGTGGCAGATCCAAAACAAGCATAAGGAAGTACTTCTCCATATAGCACATAGTTAAACTGTGGAAGTCCCTGCTCCAGGATATTAGGATGGCAAATGCATACTTGGGTTCAAAAGGTCAGTGGCTAAATTCATAGAATTAAAAGAAAAAAAGTCAAAAAATATTACCCACAAGTATATTGTGTCTGGCTTAGTCACTTCTACAAGAACAGATTGCACGAAGCTGGACGCATACACTCTGTTTGCTTAACCTGCTCCTATAATCTTCACTGGACATCTGTTAGTGGCCTGTCAGAAACATGGTGCCAGAAAAGACAGAGCTTTTACCTGACCCAATTATACCTAAAAATGCCTAATTACACCATAAAAAAATTAACAGGGAAAAGGTTATTACTATAACTTCTATACTACCTTGATAGATACACAGGAGTGAGATACTCCAACAGAGGTACCCTATCCCATCTGCACCCAGCTTTTGCTAACAGAATGTCATCCAGAACATTTTTGAGAAGCAACTCCTCAAAAATACCGTTAACACAGACTTGGATACTCAACAAAACTGAATTATATTAGAGAAAGCACCATTCAAGAATCCGTATCAAGCCTCAGATGCCTTAGTTCTTATCCTATAGTTATCAGGAAATCTGTAACAGCATAATCAGCTCTTTAAATTACAGTCTATGCATAGGATGAAAAAAAATCACTTGTTCGTACCCGAGAAGTTGAGATAAAAGATCAGTCTATGCAGCTTTGACACATAGAGAATTCCTGGTGTTCACTGCAAAGAACAAGTCCAAGATACTAAGCATGGTCCACTACATCCACTCATTAATTAGCTCGATATAGTTCCTAATTGGGTTCCATACTCTGACGTGCTAAAAGCACCCTCTTTAGCAAGACTAAAATGTAAACCTTTAATTACGTGAAGGGCTGATAAATCTCATGTCCTGGATTTATATGACATCCTGTGACACAGAAAGCAGTTTTAACTGAAAATTAATAGGCTTACTTAGAATACTTTTATGGTAAAACTAAGATACATGTATACCAGGTTACAATACTGCATCTACATAAAAACATTAGGAATTATTAAAAGAAGGGCTTAACTATTCATTGCAAGCACAGCACTATGTAGTAAGAATGGTTTCAGTGGATTCCCCTATACAACATCATGATTACTGTCATCTGATCATAACACAAGTGCAACTAACACAGCTGCCATGTCAGCTTCTCTTCAGGAGCTAGGTCTTAATCATAAATCAACTGAATGACTAATTCAACATTGTTAAAACCAGCAAGTAACTGCTTGGAGCCATTCCAGTTTTTACATCTTTCAAAAGGTCAATACACCTACTCAAATGCACAGTAGTCCTATCTTTCACAGTGTTTTCTTTTTTCCTGGATTGAAAAATAACATGTTAGCACTTAAATGTAAGTGTGTTTTAAATAACAATTAAAATGTTCGTTAATTCTGAAAGAGTGACCCATTAAAACAAAGACAATTTTAGCTTTCCTCTCTACCCACAATCAAAAAGCCTCTCCTCTCCTTCGCTGTTTTAAACACTTGTATAGTTGTAAAAGTCTTATGAAAACATTTTGCTACTGAGCTTTTTGTGCATTAACCTTACTTTTGTTATCATTACAATATGAATTAAGCTAAGAAAGAAACTTTTTCAAGTTGAACAACTACTCTAAATGTGGCTTGCATTTCAAATATGAACCTCTACCCCTCAAAATAATAACAGAAATCACAAATTAAGCGGCATCTAACAGTAAAATATATTCTAATCATTTGCATCTGCTTGCACCCCACAAATGACAAAAACCTACTGTTAGCATCCTTCATAGAAAACATTTATTCCACTCTTAAATATAAAAGCTATGTTGCATAAACAGAGGATTTAAAGCTGTGGCAGAGTGGCTGAATGAAAGAAAATGGCAATCTTTCTGGTTCTAGTAGATGCCTTTCCCTATCGCACAATGTTTCCCACTCATAAATACATGACAAATACTTCCTCAATCATTTTTTACGAGCAGGGATGCACAGGGGGTAGTCAATGGCTAGCTTGAGGGAAAATAGGAACAGCAGGAGGCAGAAACTGTACTGAAAATGGCTATGTGGTAAATTCTCTTCTGGAACATCACTCAGCTACCCAGGCTTTGATCTTTCAGCTACAATCACACTCACATCCATGAGATCTGGGTATACTTTTAAAAAACTAAATCATTAATTGTAATAGAAACAGTTAAACCGTTTCATTATCTGACTCCTCAACTCAAGCATCTGATTTTTTACAAATTAAAAACTGCCATTTATACAAAGATTTGCTTTCAATTGGGTTTAACTATGTCATCATCACAACCAGTCTCACAAAAAACATGGGGTGACTGGCGACAGCTAAATCACAGACTGGCGTCTCCTAAGTAGTCTGTCTACCATTAGGGTCTGGGAAATGGTATTTACTGTACAATTAGAGCCCGCGAGCTCTACCTGTAATCATCCAGATACAGGTGCGAGGATCCTTTTTTGGACAGGGAAACGGACTTGTCCATTTTCACATTAACTTCCCCGTCTGCACAGTTACAGCAAACCTTAGGAAACCTCAACATTTGTACTTCGGAAAAAACATCACCTGACAATACCAGAGCAAATGCTACTACCCTGATTTTAAAGGCTTCCTCGGGTAGAACCACTTTCAACATCTAAATCCTCATACCCAAAAAAAAGCAATCGGGGGAGGAACAAATTAATTTATAACTATAAAATTAGGCCAAATATGGAAATCTTACATTATTACGCTGCTTCGCAAGTTTATTCCGAAGTCTGCGTGTTTGGGCTGAGAAGCTTTGCTATTGAAATAGGTTAAATTTCGTTCTTTAATACTAACACAAAATGTCTTAGAGTATCAAAAGGACAGTTTTAGTTGCAGTAATTTCACAGAATTTATTCTAATGATTTATTGGAGTTAACCATCTGACATTAATTATTGTTTTGGCTTCCACTCTATGAATGTTTATTTTTCAGTTTAAAGCCTTCTCACTCTTTGATATCATATGGAAATGAGAATTTTTAATGGAAAATTGAAACCATGTGCATCTAAGTACTTAATGAAGTACAGGGAGAAACAGAGGGTGTACTTTAGGAGAATTCAGATATTCCGCTTTAGATACTTTTGATTTGTTTGGATGAGTTACATGCATATATCTGTTCACAAACATACATTTATACATCTTCAAAGTATCTCACAAGTACAGTGTTTAAAGATCTGAACATGAAGAAAAGGTTTGTTGTGTGGTTGTTTTTATTTTTAAACTAAATATACTGCTACAGATTTTTCTTCATCGTATACTACTTAATCTGTTCCCTCCTCCACAAACCAAGTATTATCCTATCTAGAGCTCCCAATGAAATGCTAAATGCCATACTTCTCAACAGCAGATTCCAACCATATGTCTACTGTGTTGGGACTGGATCTTCATCCAGTTCACTGAATGCCTGATAGGTTGATTTCATAACCATCACGTACTTAAGTCATAATATTGACATCAGGAATACTTGACTAAAACCTGCACTGCTCATGGCATTAAAGCCCATCAAAACAGGCCTGTAAACCGTAAGCAAAGTGCAAGCAGTGGCAAGGAAGCCAGGCACCCAACTGCAAGCAGAAGAGTACTGCTAAAACGTGCAATTTGCTACAGTTTCAGAGATTTCTGTGCAAGTCACATAGCTTCAGTCCTCTGGCATTCAATTCATTCCTTTGGAATGAAAAAGATGTTCTTCAATCAGCATTATGTAACATGATAAAACCATATGTTTATTTAAATCAGTACTTCTGAATCAAATCTCTTTTCTCTGCAGCTAATGGATTCATGTAGAAACGTAAGGAAGTAAAGCGTATTCTTTTCTACTCTGTGCTTTCACTGAGGGTTTCACATATGCATTGTGCTCAGGCAGCACATCAATGGGAGCATAACAAGTAACAAAAGTGCAACGTAAGTTTTCATCCCTATTTTCATTAATATTCTTGGTGATCCTAATGCACAAGGAATTATTTACCAATGAAAAACTTGAAATAGAAACATCAATTTAGGTATTTAACCTGAACAGACTCACCACTTGTTTTTCTTTCTAATGTAGTCTTTTTCAGAGAGGTTAACCAAGTAGATCATGGGTTTTGAAGTAAAAAACAAATGTTTGTTCAAAACGTCAATCTGAAAGTGAAAATATAGGAGAACAATTTTAAAAACAAGTTCTACCATCTTTAGCTAATTTCAGGACCATTTCCCTCATGGCACATCTGCAAAGGCAACAGAAGTGTAATATATAGATCACTGATAAATACAGAATCCCCTGAGAAATTTAACTTTCAATACACTATGAATACAAAATAAAAATAATTTTAAAAAGAACCTTTAAAAAAAGACAGTAACAGGTAGCAAAATTAGAAGTCAATCCATGGGGTAATATTTATAGCCTACCTCTTTGTCATTCCAATCATGATAGAAGCGGACAGCTTTCTTTTCATCTATTACCCATGTCTTGATTTTGCACATTACGTCCTACGCAAGATCAAGAAAAAAAAACAAAGTCAAAAACTCAGCTGGATATCAGACCATTCTTTTCCATAAACAAGGCGTGTGTACGTAAAGGTTCAAAATATACACACAAATTGAAAATTGGCTAGCACCTTTTAAAAGCAAATTTTTACTCTCCCAGAAAAATACAAATTGCTGCTCTAAAAGTCACTAAAGAGCAATATTGATTATTGAAGCAACACAAATCCCGTAATTAGGAAGTTAAATACACAACGCTCAAGTATCATCTCTCGTCACCACAAAAATTAGCAGACCTCATAAAACATATGTAAAAATCAGTCGATTTTAGATTGCTTTTCAAACTCTGTAAGACGCGACATTTCAGCATCCAGCGGGAGAGACCACGTACAACATAAACATACCATTAAGAAAAGGGAATGGGTGGGAAAAAACACAGCAATTTTTTTTTTTTTAAATTGTGAGCAAAAGAAATTGAGCCTATTATTGATGATCCACCCTTCAAGAAATTAATTCAAATGGCCAGAGCCCTTTTTATTCTGCATTAATTTTTCGCCAACACCTTCTCCCTCCCCCCCAAAATGAAACCTGCCAAAGCCTCCATTACACAATGGCAAGAGCCTTGCACTGGTGACCTCCAACCAGCTGCATTCACTTTCAGAACATCTCTCTCGGCAGGAAATCTAAAGGCCTTTTAGTTAGCAAGCTAGTGTGCATTCAGAAGGAGTAACTGCAGGAAGAGCCCAATGTGCTTTGTTTCTCTGGCCTTTCTTCACAGAAAGATTAATCATCTGTGAAATGGAAACGGCAAACAGCAAGTGACACAAACTGAACCCTTCAAGCCTTTCCTCATCAGTTTTGTGGTCGTGAATCCGAAAGCTGCGTGTGGCATGGTTCTCCTTACAGGCAGGTGTTAATAAAAGGCTCTTGGGTCTGAAAGGTCAAACTTGGCTCTTCTAGGAGTAGTACATTTTAGAGTCGCCTATTTTTTTGTTGTAGATAATTTATGATCATGCTTTAAATAATGCATTTTTGGGGTTATAATTGATGCAACTGAGAATGAAGATCTATAAAATACAAGGAAACATTCCCTAAACCATTGAGCACACAGCGTTTTTTGCACTTTGTGCTATGCAGTTGGAGTACATTTATAAACAACCACAAATAACATCAGTATTTACTACAGCCTTTTCTAGTCTTGCAGTTGCTTTAGTGAAAAAACAAAGAAAAAGCTCTTCTAAACCTTCAGATCCTGATTTGAAACCCTCCAGGAACAGGACTCCCCACAGATTTTAACAAGGAAGGGGCAAGCTAAAACTTTTAATGAAATCTAACACGTTCTGCCTAAGAATAATCACTTTTACTCTCCTATAACTGAATTTCACTCATAAATGTTTAAAAGTGGCTAATATAACACCATTTCCTACAAGGAGAAGATCAAAGTGCTATATTACAAATGCATTATGATTAAAAAAGCACTGTGCAGCTTTGCTATTAACTGTTCTTTAAACCCTAAAAGGCTTCCCATAGATCTCACTTGGCACTGCATATACAACCTTTGACAAGTAATGTAGACCATTTTTATTCATTGCCTAAAATTGTAGGCAATTATGTGCGTCACACTGGCCACCTGCAAATTCTGAATGCCTGCTCCAGTTGTCAGAGCAAAAAACTAATGTCGGAGGGGATTAATCTAGGGGGAGAGAGTCCTCTTTAATGGCTCCAGCAGGTGAAATGGCCCAGCTGGTTACTATGATGAGTGGCCAGAACAGCTTATGTAGAGACATGCAACAAGATTACACGTAAAGAAGAAAACAGTGGTACCATCTTATCTTTAACCCTATGTGCTTTTTATTTTTTAATTAATCAGTATAAACAAGATAAGGAAAGATTCTATCAATAGGTACTTTTCATTTAAGATCTTTAACCTCAGCTTTTGTTTAAGAGACATATAAAAATCAACACAATCTCTGAGTCTCTTGTCCAGCAGTGAAGGAATTCCGATTACACACTATTTCAGGTTTTAATCTAATTCTGTAGGCACCTGCCACATGGCTTTTGGCATTACAGTTCCCCCCTACCCCCTCAGCAATGCATTATTACATATAAATTGGAGTAAGTAAAAAAATTACAGAAAAAACATTATAGCACAAGTTACCAAAGCCAATATAGCAAACATAGCTTGCTCTTTCTATAACCTACCTAAGCACACTATTGCCTATCAGCATTTCTCTTTCACATTCACCCGCTACCTATGGTGACACATCTAAGCCTGCTTTGGCATGGACTTAATTTTTCGGCGTCCTCATTGAGGTACCTGATTTGATGCTGTTTGCAACTGTTGTTCTAAAGGAGAAATTACACAGCTAACCTCCACACGGAAGGCTGACCAACAACTGAGTATGTTGGGGAGAACCCACAGCTGTAAACGTACAATTTTAGATTTGGTTTTATAGAGAAGTGGACAACTATTGTAAAACTTTCTTTAGATAAAAGGACAGAAACATATAAGAAAATACAGCATTTACGCCTGAAGCTGGCAGGGCAGTAAGACACAAAGAAAGAGCATGGGAATAATTGCTCAATATTTTCTCTGATGGACTATATGGGCAGTTGTACTGCACAAAGTGTAATGCAGACAGCCCAGAAACAAAAAAGGACAGATAACTCAGGGTTTCCCCCATATCAATCACAGAACATTAGGAATTGGAAGGGACCTCGAAAGATTATCTAGTCAAAGCCCCCTGCAGAGCAGGATCACCTAGACTAAATCACACAGGAACACATCCAGGTGGGTTTAGAATGCTGGTGTCCCATTTAAACGGGTTTTAATGCAAATCCTTAACAAGAAATCAATAAATACTAATGACAATATGAAGAGCAGCTATTGCCACATACTTCTTTTTCACTCGAGCTGCCCCAATACCTAAACAAACACACAGAAAGCAAAAAACAAATTTTCAGGTTCTACCTTTTATCGCACAATTTTTAGTTTAATTGCTTCTGTTTAGGCCTGGTGAAAGAGCATGAACTGACCTTTTTATCTTCACTATCATTGTAACAGTCATTTAAACACATTTAATCATTACTCTAGTTAACTCCGAGATGCTTAATAACAGAATGCAGAGCAATGATCCACTTTGTTTCATTAGATCTGGCCTCCCCAGTTGCACACTTCGAGGTCAAGCTGTCACCAGCAGAATGATCCACTTCTCCTTGTTTGATGAGAGGGGTACTCTTGTCCTGGTTTTCAGCTAGCAACATTATAGCAAGCACCATTTAAAAAGCCACCAAAATCCTCTCCAAAATCCAATTTCCTTTTCATGAATATCAAATACCACTGTTTTAAACATCAGTTAATTTCTGACTACATCCTTGGCAATGTATTTTGCACATGTGACTACACAGTATATTTAGCCATATTGCAATACAGTGATTTTCATTTATTTTCTCAAGGCGGCAAGTAGTCAACCCACAAATGTTAAGCAGGACTTTAACAATAAGTCCCAACAGTATAAAATACTATGAAGAAACACATTTAAATTGCATTTAGGAGATTTATCAAGAGACACTACTGTGTAGGAAAATGTGCATACATTAATAAACTCTCTGGATGGATGATAGTAATAATGTGAGCCAATGCCAAATTCTTCTTACAGCATGAGGGACTAAACTGAAGCTTGGAAGACTCACTTGCCTACTTGGCATCAGAGAATTGTGAGTTTTTTGTTGTAAATTAGCAGGGCATGTAATTAACTTCCGCAAATTTAATAAAGAAGTAAGCAGTTGTGAGGATTATCACTTCACACTTGAAAGTGCCAGTGAATTCTCCGTGATCCTGCAGGCAGTGCAAAAGACTCCACTACTACAGAGAGTAACTGTGAGTACAGCTGGCTTTTTTACCCCCACCAAAGGGGATGTCTTTGGGGAAATATGTAGTGTTTCTCAGCACCTTACTCATCCCCTTTGAAACTTCTGAGATGTAGTAACCAACCAGCTCACTGTAAACACTTCAAAAGCGGTTAAATGTGTTTTATTAAAATGCCTTGATTATCCGACGTTCTATCATTTTCACTGCTCTGCTCCTCAGAAAAGCTATAAGGAGTACCTAAAACACTACCTGCATCTCTATTCATACAGAAGTCCACAGCACAGTATATCAATAACAAAGGCAGTAGAGTACAATTAATATATTCAGACTTCCTTACTGAATCTGGGTCAGCAACATAAGGTCTTTAATTCAAAAAACACTTCATGCACTAAATGGAGTCAACATCACCAAACCAATAGGTCTCAGAATGTAACTGTAAATGGAAAATCCAACAGGTGTTTTTCTGGTGGCTCTGCAAACAAAGTATCCCTATTTATTACCTTTCATTAACAGCCTAAGAAAAGACCACGTTAGTGACACAGACAACATAAACCATGTGTGTATTGACCAGAACTACTAGACAGATTCAGTGAAAGCAAACAATGTTTTTCAACAACAAATTCAAGTTCATATACTAGCTGAGTGGGGGAAAAGGGTGGGCAGACACACTATTTACTAGGAAGAAGGCTTCCCCCTTGTGAGAGTGGCTGAGAAGACTTGAAGTTGCAGGCAAACAAACTACTGTATCTAAAAAGACTAATACAAACTTTGAGTATATAAATAGGCAAATGTCTAATGTGAATAACTCTACACTTCTCTACTGAAATACTGAAAAACTGAGTAAAATTAAGGTTTTGAAAAAGTGCTTATACATGAAGACTCAGTATGCTTAAAACATACAGTTTTATTGTATGTCATATATATATAATTAATGGCTCAAAGTTGAAACCTGACAAACAGACTCAAGCTGTGTCTTATTTCTAAACAGCAAAGAAAACTCATCACTGGCACAAGCTATGGAATATGCAAAAGATCAAACTAGGTGGTAATAGTACTACTTCCAGCCTTCAAAGTCGCTAGGATGGTTCTTCACACACAGAGAACTGCACTGTTTGAGGTAACTATATAGCTAAACTGCGCTGTTCCAAAACCAGTTTACGGTGCGCACACCAGCTTCCTTGTTAATGTCAAGCTGTACAGCGTGCACCATGCCCACACTCCTTCCATTCATGACTTTCCTTGGAAATCTTTTTCACTTCTATTTAGCATAGCCTCAGTGCTCTACTTGTCCTGGAGGTTTTCTGGCGATTTAAAATAGTGAGCCTAAAGTGACAAAATAAGAATATATTGTGAAAACAATGTTTAGAAACAGTGGTATTTTTAAAATTCAATTAAGAAAAATTTTGCAGGGTTTGTTTTTTTTTTTTAAATAAAAAAGGCTAGATCATGTTTTTCAATTATGTTAAGTGCTTAAATAAGCTGTAGCAGCTGGGTGCAAGAAAAAGAACAAGTCAGGTACTGCATCAACTGGAGTGACAATGAGCTCCTCTGTGGTACAAAACAATGTCTAATCTCTTACAATTCCCTTGCTCACCGACTTTAATAAAAATACAATGGGAGAGGTAATGGATTTAGGACAAGTGTATTATTCTTTCTTCTATTCAATACCTTCTAACAGAGTCAGTACAAGCTGTACACGATATAAGATTTACTCAAGCTAGATGCCAATAATGTTTATGAACCACAGCAAGCACTCTCACGCAAAACACCCTACAAGCATTTCCAGGCAATGTAATACACGTCAATAATCCCCAAATTCTCCTGTGTGGGTCATCTGTGTGGGTTCTAAGACATTATGCATAAAATTAGAGTCACTTGTAGATTAACAGCTTTCAGCAGTCTTGCCTGCTTTCTTTTTTGAGAACCTACAAGTGATTATTTCTAGCAGTTCAGAAATTCAGAAGAGGAAAATTGCATTGAAAAAATAAAATGAAACATCTTCCATAGAGTTCAACCAAACTTTTCTTACTGCACTAGTCTACACACACTTCCAAATAAATCCATGTGTGAATGTATTTGCCCTAGATGTGGTTTAAGCCAACTGAAAATGGGGTCTCTTACAGAATCTCTCTCTTATATAATGTTTTTGGTGTGTATAGATATTATTTTTAAAATTACACCATAGTTTGAATCTAGACATACCCAGACAGACATTATTTACAGAAGTAATTTCTTTAAGCCACTATTCAATTCTACACAGGAAGGAACACCCTTGACAAAGTATTTAAGACTTCTCTTTGTCTGCTGAGCCTACCAAAAGAAATCCAAACGTGTATTTACACATTATGTAGTTTTAAGTCAGGCTTTACTACCGATTAATTCACAAACATCTGCCATGAATATTTTTCCGTTACATTCAAAATGTTCTTCAGAATGAACTTTAATTTCCTCTAAATACCACATTAAGCACAGTAAATGGTCCACTAAAGATTTTAGGCATAATTATATGCATTAAGAATATAAATATTTTCTTGATTCCCTATGATTTAACATTTAAGTTACTAATTGTAACAGTCATCAGCATAAAAGTATGTCAACAGTGTACGCATACTCTGCTCTTTCCCTTCCATCTCCAATGGCACAAACTAGCCTCAAACTCGCCTTATATAAAAGGAAAGGAAAGAAACTGGAAAGGAAAAAAGATACAATTCATTGCTGTATTTATCTTCAACTCAGAATCAAAGAAAGGTGAAAATTCCCAACTGACATCATCAGTTAGAGGAAATAAGAGTTCATCCATCCGTGAGAACTCTGGAGAGCTCTTGCAGCACGAGGTCATCGCATTCTGCTCGGCACCATTCCATTCATCAGAATATTGCTGGAAGGAAAGATTTTTCACCCCCTTTTCATCTGGTATATATTGGTAATGAGAAGAAACTGAATCTACCAGCTCTCTACTGTTTGAGAAGTATCTCCCATATCATAGAGGTAATTTTAAATGAACAAAAAACATCTTTCAGACAGTTATCGTATAATCAGGACCAGACCAAGACACTAAATGAAAGGGAAGAAGAAGAAAGAAGGGATTAAACCTACTTAAAACCCATAGGAAGACTTTGTTTTACTCCTCATCGTATGTATATGCTAACAGACACTTATATGCTATGCCTATGGTCACTGTATGGTCACTGAGGTGGGGCTCACCTGTCTTACAGGGGGAAGCAGATCCTTGCCCAGGAGATGGCAGGGCTCATTGATAGGGCTTTAAACTAGTTAGGAAGGGGGGAGGGGATATAGTGAGGCTTGCTAGTGTAGGGCAAGTAGCCTCGAGCTTTATATTACATTCGGAGGGTGAAGAGGGTGATATACCTCTACAGTGTCCCATAGGAACTTCTGGGGACTCCTCAGAGGAGGTAGTATGGCTGACTCCCCTTCTGGAACCTTCTAATGTCCCTCTAGGAGGCAGTGGGGGAAAGCTTCAGATTCCTCCCAGAGGCTTGAGGGAGGGCTCCTCAAAAAGGTATTGAGTCAGAAAGCCCAGCTGAAGTGTCTTTACACGAACGCGCGCAGCATGGGTAATAAGCAGGAGGAATTGGAAACCGTGATGTCACTGGAAAATTATGATCTAGTTGCAATCATGGAAACATGGTGGGATGATTCCCACAGTTGGAATACCCCTGTAGAAGGGTATTGCCTTTTTAGAAGGGATAGGCTAGGAAGGAAGGGTTGGGGGGGTTGCCCTCTATGTTAAAAAGTGGATAGACTGTGAGGAGCTCTCTCTGGAAGATGGCCAGGAGCAGGCTGAAAGCCTGTGGGTCAGGATTAGGGATGGGGCTAAAGAGCAGCTAGTGATAGGGGTCTACTACAGGCCACCTGATCAAAGAGAGACTACTGATGAGGCTTTCCTCCTTCAGCTGCAGGAGGCATTGCGGTCACAGGCACTCATCCTGATGGGGGACTTTAACCACCCGGACATCTGCTGGGAAAACCACACGGCGAGCTGCAAGAGGTCCAGGAGACTCCTGGAGTCTGTAGATGATAACTTTCTGGTTCAAATAGTGGACAGACCGACCAGAGGCAATGCACTGCTGGACCTGGTGCTCACCAATGTGGGGGAGATCATTAAAGGTCTTAAGGTTGGAGACAGCCTGGGCTGCAGTGGCCATGCCCTAGTTGAGTTTGTAATCTCAAGGAATGTGGGCCTGGCAAAAAGTGGGACCAGGACACTGAACTTTAAGAGAGCAAACTTTAGGCTGTTTAAGGACTTGTTGGCCAAGATCTCCTGGGAGGTGGTTCTTAGAGACAGAAATGTTGAGGACAGCTGGCTGCTCTTTAAGGATGCCTTTCTGAGAGCTCAAAGGCTCTCTATCCCTCTGAATAAGAAAGCGGGCAAGAGGGACAGGAGGCCAGCATGGCTAAGCAAGGACCTGCTGGTCAAACTGAGGGAAAAGAAAGGCAAATACAAGCTCTGGAAGCAAGGGTGTGTAGCCTGGAAAGAATACAGGGATGCTGTTCGGACTTGCAGAGATGGGATCAGGAAAGCCAAGGCGCAGATGGAACTGAACTTGGCAAGGGATGTTAAAAACAACAAGAAGGGATTTTACAGGTACATTGGCCAGAAGAGACAGGCCAAAGAGAACGTATACCCCTTGGTAAATGAGAAAGGAGAATTGGCTGCAACTGATGAGGAGAAGGCTGAGGTACTGAATGAGTTCTTTGCCTCCGTCTTCTCTGGCAGCCAGGATTCTCATAATTCTCAAATCCCAGAACCTTGCATCCCTGGAACTCAAGGTGGGAAATGGGGGGAGTAAATCGCCCCCCACTGTAAGAGCAGAGCAAGTCTGAGACCGCCTCATGAGACTGAATGTCTACAAGTCTATGGGGCTGGATGACATGCATCCCAGGGTCCTGAAGGAGCTGGCTGATGTGGTTGCCGAGCCGCTCTCCATCATATTTGAAAAGTCGTGGCTGTCAGGAGAGGTCCCTGGGGACTGGAAAAAAGGTCATGTCACTCCCATTTATAAAAAAGGGAGCAAGAAAGACCCAGGGAATTACAGGCCGGTGAGCCTCACCTCTGTGCCTGGGAAGATCATGGGACAGATCCTCCTGGACGACATGTTGGAGCACATGAGGGAAGACAATGTGATCCGGGACAGCCAGCACGGCTTCACCAAGGGAAGGTCGTGCCTTACCAATCTGGTGACCTTCTATGATGGAGTGACAGCATCAGTAGATAAAGGAAAGGCAACCGATGTCATCTACTTGGACTTGCGCAAGGCCTTTGACACAGTCCCCCCCCACATCCTTATCTCTAAATTGGAGAGAAGTGGATTTGATGGGTGGACCATCCACTGGATAAGAAACTGGTTAAGAGACCGTAGCCAAAGGGTGGTGGTCAATGGGTCTATGTCCAGGTGGAGGCCGGTGACAAGCGGGGTCCCCCAGGGATCTGTCTTGGGACTGGTGCTCTTTAACATCTTTATCAATGACATCGATGATGGAATTGAGTGCACCCTCAGCAAGTTTGCGGATGACACCACGCTGAGTGGTGTGGTCGACAGCCCAGAAGGAAAGGAAGCCATCCAGAGGGATCTTGACAGGCTGGAAAGGTGGGCCCGAGGGAACCTAATGAGGTTCAACACTGCCAAGTGTAAGGTGTTGCACTTGGGACGGAAGCATCCCAGACACAGATACAGACTGGGAGAAGAGCTTCTTGAGAGTAGCCCTGCTGAGAAGGACTTGGGGATTGTGGTGGATGAGAAACTTAACATGAGCCAGCAGTGTGCTCTTGCAGCTCGCAAGGCCAATGGTATCCTGGGCTCCATCAGGAGTGGCCAGCAGGGACAGGGAGGTGATTGTCCCTCTCTACTCTGCCCTCGTGAGGCCCCATCTGGAGTACTGTGTCCAGATCTGGGGCCCTCAATACAAGAAGGATGTGGAACTGTTGGAGAGGGTTCAGAGGAGGGCCACAAGGATGATTAGAGGGCTGGAGCACCTGCCCTACAAAGAGAGGCAGAGGGAACTGGGCTTGTTCAGCCTGGAGAAGAGAAGGCTGCGGGGGGACCTCATTGCAGCCTTCCAGTACCTGAAGGGAGCTTATAAGCAGGAGGGGATTCAACTTTTTAAAAGAGCAGATAATGGCAGGACAAGGGGGGATGGACTAAAGCTAAAGGAGGGAAGGTTTAGATTAGATATTAGGGGGAAGTTTTTCACAGAAAGAGTGGTGAGGTGCTGGAACAGGCTGCCCAGAGAAGTAGTAGATTCCCCGTCCCTGGATGTGTTCAAGGCCAGGTTGGATGGGGCCCTGGGCAGCCTTGTGTAGATCCATGCCTGGAGGTTGGTGTCCCTGCCTGTGGCAGGAGGGTTGGAGCTCTATGATCCTTGGGGTCCCTTCCAACTCAGACCATTCTATGAGTCTATGATTCATTCATCACCCATCACAGTAACAGAAAAAAAGCTTGATACCTTTCCTGTAAGTTAAATATGCACTCATTGGTTCTGGTACCATTGCATTAAAGAGGAGTCTCCAACTGTTCATAACTGCAATTACTTTTGCTCTTAATAAAATGTGCTTGATTTGAAAAATAAATCTTATTTTTAAATTGAAAGACTTTTTAACAATTGAATTTAGAGATCTCTTAGGACTTGAAAAAGCACTCGTTTCAACTGGAAACTAAGTTCAAATGCAGTGAAAACTAATCTTGATCCACATTTCAACTGAAAATTGGAAACTCCAACATTGCAGACATTTGGACATGGATACTCACCTAAAGATTAGTTCTTAATTAATAATATGTGTGAACTCAACTATAAATAATATTCCTGTGGTCAGATACATAAATCACCATACCATTACCCATAGGAATTCTTCTGTACTTGAATTCAAGATTTGGTGCACTAACAAAGGGCTGAAGGAATCTGCTGCAGAGGGTAAACCTCTAAGGACCAGAGCTGAATCATGCTGGAAGAGTAGTGGGAGAGAATCCTGCAACAATGTTAATACAGTATAATATAGTTACGCTAACAAAAAGACTTCTGTCTCCAGGACTGAAAATTCTATAAATTAAAAACATAAATTTTTAAGGCAACTTTAAAAATTTGTATATATTGATCTATAAGTTCATACACATTTGAATTTTACTTTGAAATCCCCTGCTACTCAAAATGACAGATGAATAACCTAATATGAGCTAGTTTAATTCACTCTCTTTTTCATGTGTCTGCATATTCCAGCACCATACAACTTTAAAATATAAATCAAAATTACTCTGATTGCTTTCTGAAATATCTGCACTGTTTTAATACATGCAAATAACAGGGGTGGTTTTTGTTCTATAATATCTCTTTAGAAGGTTATAGCCTAATAATATTTAAAGGCGTACTGAGTCAGAAAGAACTTAGTCAAAGCAGAGAGACATTTCTAAAAAGCCAGTGAGAACACTTGGAGAATGGACAAAAATACATGTGTAAAGGAAGCTATCCCAAGCCCGTGTCAACATTACGTGTTGCTGATCTTGGACCATAGTGTGTCATTGATTTTTAAGTAGAACTTGAAAATTATTTCATTGATGGCTCCTTAACAGCAGTTGGCTATTTTATTTCTGCTGACAGGGGATTGAGAAATCAATTCTCCAAGAGACAGCATGAACAGTTAACACCGTATTCAACTGCAAAGCCAGGTCACTGCGCAAAGGTGAACTTCCCAATGGTACGCAATGTGGGCTTACCCAAAGGGGAAATGATAATTAACAAGTTAGAACACAGTGGAGAGAAGGTGAGCGATCAAACACAAATCTCACATTTAAGAACTGTTGATTGATACAGAACAACAATTTCCTCCTTTTCTTCTCCAAAACCTTTTGGAGATTTCAGAATATCAAGTTACAGTTGTGGAGGCTTACTGATAAAGAGGATCCTCTAAAGTAGACAATTCATATTTATGAAATAAGAAGAATGACTTCCACTTTCAATTAAGTTCCACGAAACACACAGTGAAATCCCCTTTGATGCCAATAATAAGTTTACACAGGTCACACAGATTATGGCGTCTCTGAAATCAGTAACTTTTCCTCAGCTTTCATATTAAGGTTATTTGTTATATTGAGCAAACTACCAAAGGTAAAACATACTTGACCAAGATCAATATTATTTCTTTTCTTTCCTCACCTCCTTCTTCTTTGCCTAACCTTATATAGTGTTCTTCCTCAATAGATTTCAAAATGCTCTCAAAAGAAGTAGAAAGGAATGAAAAATGCGATTCAAGTGTTGGATGGTTTTGTTCAGCAGGGGAAAGCAAGCTAGTGAAAGGTCTGCAGGCAATACATTTAAGAAAACTTGTGATATCTTCATCTGAGCGAACCACAGAACTTTCACAACTCTCAACCAGTTAAAGCTTTTGAAAAATTGTCTTTACCATGAATTACTCCTGAAAAGATGGGAAAACAATGAAAAAGAGTAAAATGTTAACATTGCACCTTAAAAACAAAACAAAACAAAAAAATCAGAACAACCTACAAATACCAAGTTTCTTCTAGACTCCTAGATTTCCTGAAAGGAAAAAAGTCTGTGAACACTCCGAGCACAGACAAGAGCTGTTTGCTGCACACCTCTGCTGTGCCAAGAACAGAATATTAGCAATGGCTGTATATGATGCTGGTAAATTACTTAAATCCTGAGAAGTTCTCTCCCAGCCCCTTCCTTCTTCCCCCCACTTTCTTGAAGACAAACTGTTTGGGGGCGATGGAACCCAAAAAACATTCATTCCAGTCTGTACTGTCCTTTAATGACTCAAAGGAAGCTTTAAAGAGTAGCCACAAGCCACACAATGTTACAAGTTGTGCTGCACAGGGAACCCTCTCTTTGTTCAAGAAGCTAACTGTGAAATGTAACAGATTTGGGAAGTCCAGAATGATCCAACAAGGAAATACGCTGCTAACATTTGACTACTGCTTTAGGGAGATACAGTATTTAACTTTATGGGGGAGGTTTGCCACCAGTCCCATATGTTGTCTCTCCCAGACCCTTAAGTCACCTACTGCACAGTTAATCATGCAAAATACTATATAAATGCAGCCACAAGCCTTCTCTGCAACACAAAACATTAACAGAGAAGAGGCAAAACCAACTGTACAAGAGTGCCTCACAAGCCAGGGGCTGAACATTTAAATAAACCCCTGGAGTGGCTGGAAAAGCCCAAGAATCGCTGTTACAATCTTACAGCTACACAAATCTATTTGTAGAAGCTGTCTAACTATGCCAAATTATTGATTTACCAGAAAAAAAGAAAAGTAACCAGGCAGAACAGACAGACTCCTACCAATAAAAAAAAAAATAGTCTATTTTACTAAGGTCTACCATAAACCTTGTAAGTCAAGCATACAAGTCACAAAGGAAGACAAGGGAGAAGGTCGAAGATCAGCAGAACTCATGGGGTGATGCCCCACAGCACTTCCCTGAAGTATTCCCTAGTGACTGTAGTTTCTATGTGCAGCCTTTGTCTCAAAGGGAGCATTAATTTGCGTCTCTCCACTCTGATCAGCCACCCTTTTCGATGAAACAAAGGCATTTAATGCCTTTGAAACCTCTACTGTTGACAAACTCAGCTGAGACTGGTCAAGTGTAACAACCGTTACTAAGACCAGAACTGGTGGAGTAACACAACTTCAAGACCCTGGTGTTTTCTGTGTATGTATAGGTAAAGAAAGAATTGGGGGGGGGGGGGGGGGGGGGAATGGGAGGGGGAAGCCAAAACCAAGGAATGATGAGAAGTGGAGAAGTGTAGTGTTACAAATACAAAATGACAAAGTAATTTTGACAGGTTAACTACAGATGAAGTAGTAGTTAGGAGACCTAAGGAAGAGGCAAAGAGAAGGATAAGAAACCGAAACTGGGTAGACAGATAAATAAATTAATTAAAACTTTAAAATCAGCATTAAGTTGCATTTCTAGATTTGAGTTTTTTTATTTACTGTCTTGATCTGAGAATAACCTGACATTTCAAACATGTACCAACATCCTGCAGTTATGAGTAAGAGCAGCTCTATCACACAACACTAAGTGTACCTACCACCCATGACAGTTACATGATGAGTATAAAGAATTTTATTTAACCCACACCAGTTATGTCTTTTTGCAATCACAAAAAAAGTACTGACTTCTTCCTTAGCACAGGAAGAACAGAATGTAACAGGAAGCACTCTAAGCATACAGACGGGTACACTCCAAAACTGGCTAAGACCACCTCCATCATTGGGAACACCTTTGCTCAGCTCCTCAAGACAGCCACACAAGAAAGTGGGTGAGAAGAGCTCAAGACTGGGCACACACAAAGCAGCAGCACAACACTCCTCATTTTCATCATCTCATAACAATGTAAAATTTAGCCTTAGGCTGAACTTTTAATTCACTGTAGCAGGGTTTTTCCTTGCCCCTTTCTTTAAGGCTAATGAAAGGGTGAAAAACTGTGCGGATGTGATTTGAAACTGTAGGCATAAGCTGCACTGTTCCTCTAAGCAGGGGCAAACTTTTCTAACAGATAAAAATGTCTGCCCATATGTACCCAAGGCTGGGTTGACATGTCAGACAAAACCTTAAATGAAGCATACCTGCTTCTCTTTCTCTGAGCTTACATGAAAGCCTTCAAATAATCCAACAATATCTGTTGTTTCTGTCTTAGACCAACCAAGGAATAAACCATTTTTAAAGCCAGATGAAGACTAGCTCTTCACCAACTGAAGTTACCAAAGAAGTGCTTTTTAACACTGCATCATGGAGATGAACATTTTGGAGAAGGACGTTCACCTTCAGTTCCCATTCACTTCCAAACACTAGGCAGGGACAACAAATTTCCTTGCACTTCACTGCAGATAAACACCAGCACTGATATGACAGTGTTTTTGTTATTGCTTGCTATCTAAAAAGCCCTGGGAGAAAACAGAATTTTTATTACTTAATTGTTAAGCATAAATAGTCTGTTTCCACACTGATACACTGCTGTAATAATTAGAGAATGTGCTTTATATACCACCTGAAATATTTATAGAAGATTAATGAAATAAAGAAAAATTAGTAACTAGACTACTAGCAAAGTGTTGCAGACTTAAAAGTCAAGTGGAAGGAAAATAATAATTTACAAAAATATACTTTGAAGTTGATAATTATTATACATTTCTGATTTACAAAGAAACACCACTACTACCCTGCGGTAACTGAGCTCCTTTAGGCAGCTTTCCACAACAACATTCTAAAATTAATTTCAACTAGCGGTCTTTATTTAACACGCACTAGAAGATATGAAGTGCAACCACACCAAGAAGATATATTCACTTGGTGGCTACAGAAATACTAACATCAACATTAGCCTAGAACTTAACAGCAAGAATAATTCAGAAGTGACTGCTGCACTTCGAATTACAGCTAAGCACAACACAAGTTTGACGAAGCACTGCCAGTTCTTGTATAAGGCTGCGTTTGCAAGAAAATAAGTTAAATTTTAAAAATTAGCTTCATCGTTGAAATCTTACACTGTCAACACAGCAAATAACCCATTCTAATAGTTTTTCAACTCAGAATAATAACTACTTTACACATAAAAAAATGAGTGCTTCATAAAATACACGTGACACACCAATAACGAAACCCAACAGTACAAAAATTTCAATTCAATACAGAGTACTTAATGACCTACTTTTACAGAGCATACACTTATACTTACATATTCAGGTTTTAATTTCTTGTCTCCTCCTCTTACAGCTACTTTTTCAAGCTTGTCTATACTCTGCATGATAAGCTCCTCATCTTTCAGTCTAAGTTCTTCATGTATTATTTCAATGTCACGAACAGGATCTACACTTCCTTCAACATGAGTGATATCATCATCTTCAAAAGCCCCTAAAACAAAAGAACACTTAAATTATGTGTTGTCTAAATCACAGGAAATATATGTATTTACAACATACTAATAAGAGTCACAAGAGACAAGAAAAGTCAAAAAGTACATTTCTGTCATATTGCCCATATACAAGTACCACCTGCAATATTTCATAGCATAGTGGTTTTGTCTGTTAACTTAGTTATCAACCCAAGCATCAGAAGTTTCACATACATACATGCTCTGCCATTTCAGGAGGGTACTTAACATACCTTAAAGAGTTTCTTCTAAATAGGAGCAGGCCAGAGCACTTTTCAGAAAATAGGTACCACTGCATTTAACAGTATGTAACCTAGCAGCAGCAAACACAGTAGCTAAATTGAACACTGCAGAACATTTTAATACACGGAGTAATGACTAAAAGACTGGTGGAAAGAAAACCTTACAAATCACCCTGGCAGCCCTCACTGGCTGACCAATTTTATGCATTAAGGAAAAAAGAAGTTCTAGACAAAGAATTCTGAAGTTCTAAACGACTCGTAGTGTTTCCAAGGGAAACAGGGCTTAGAAAAAAAGGCCTGAAATCATCTGGCAGACCTCGTCCCTGTTTCAATCTACTTTATCACTGTGGTTCTGACGGTGATTAGATAATGAACCACTCAGACACACAATTTACACAGCAGCTAATTTCATCGGCCTGATTTGAGGGTATGGTTTTTAGGGGGCCATCAAAGAAGCAGATGAAGGTGCATTTGTCATATATGAGTGACAACCATTCACACTATCTGAACAAAATGGTGCTGGCCCTTATTAGAAACACATGCTATTATCACATATTTAAAGTGCAGTTGAAGCCATAATTTCAAATTGCCAACTGGAAACATAAGGGTAAAACAACCAGATATTACTGAAGCATGTGTGCTGACTTCATGCCCTTCTGAAGACAATCTGGCAACATAATTCAACTAGGATTTAAATTATCAGATAAGCAGCATCACAAAAAAAAACCCACCAAAAATTCTTTACATGTTTTAAAAATAAAAATATTAACAATTAAAAACCTTTTTTACTTATTCCAGAGTCAATTTTCAGCATATCTGCCTGCCTATCCTGTAAGATCAAAGCTATGCTGAGAAATCAACAAAAATAATTTTATCACCAAAACTAAAATCAACTGGTCTTTTTCCATGGGGGAGGGTGGGGGAGTGCAGGGGGAAGAAAGATGCATGTTTGTATCTTGACATTATATAAGATAGGAAACAGTAAACCACAAATAATTTCTTGACAGACAGACAGAAAATGTAGGTTCTTTGTTGTCATCCACATATTAATCTTCATCTTGCATTTGGACTTACTGAAAACAGTGGCATTAGCAATAAAGATTTTACATCAAAACAGGATACACAGGTTTAAACTGTTGTTGACAGACAAATGTCAAAATCATTTTCACATAAAATAATGAGAAGCCTTTAAAACAGTGGTTACCAGAAGTTTCCTCCCCTCCCATCAGCCGCCTCTCTCTGAAGGTCATCAATGAGCTCCAATCGTACAAGGAAAACCACCCCAGCAATAGATCCAACTCTGATGCTGGCTATGACACATAAACAGGCTGCTCCATCCAATGGAAACTCACTACACTAACCCAGTTAAGGATAAGATGCTGTGATTTTTGCTTTCCATAAATCCACATCCGCACACCTGACTCAATGGGACATGGGCTGTCCAGATGAACAAATACTGGAAAGTATAACTGAACAGCTCTGCTCTGATTTACAAGGAAAACACTAAATAAAAAGGGGGATGAGGGAACAGGAAGGAAGATGTCACAATACTGATTAAAGAAAAATCTACCTGCCCAGCCTTCTGAACAGGTGAGTAGTATTTATTCAGCTAAAAGCATTGACTTTTCTTCCATACTAAAGTGTCAGTCTAAATAAACACATTCTCAAGTTGTGAACAACTTCCTTCCGCATTTGGTGTCCGAAGGTTAAAAAAAAAAAAAAACAGAAGAACCCCACACATAAAAGCCAGGAGAAAAGCTCCAGTACTATAAAGATCTCACATTTTGAACATAAGAGCAAAGCAGACAGCTTGGTGTGGTCTTAAGGAGAAATGTCCTTTTTCTGGAAAAGCAAACGTAATGTGAATTAGTAAGAACCAAACACAGCTCTATACTAGCTACATTTTTCTGTTTTCTTCAACAACAGTAAAATACTTCTCCAGTTAGTATCTTCAGCTCTTCACACCTTCCCATTCCTTTCCACAAAAAAGAAAAAAATAAATCCAAGTTCTTTATTCATTCAAACCCAATTAACTTAGCCTAGTTGTACCCCTAGAAAACCCAATCTATACATTTTACTTTTGTTCTCAGTCCACTAAATGCTTTAATCCATAGACACTTAACATTCTGTCAGAGCTTCCTTTGCGTCTCCTGCTCCTGCCAGCTATCCTCATGCCTATTGTCACCAGTCATCCCACAGCTCATTTAGGCAACACTGAAGACAGATCCATGTACAGCAACAGGCAGTTGCCTGGTCAGGTGACAAGTCCCTCTACTGAGCTTCTGATTTCAAGGCTACAACTTAGCTTTCTCTCCTCTTCACTGGGTTGCTTGTCTCTTCTCACAGAATAAATGGATACTAGTTGCATATTCCGTTAAAATGTTGGATTTTGAGCTTAAATATTCAATTTATGTTTAGAGGAAAAGTACATATTCCTAACTTGGGAAGGAAAAAACATCTCATACAATTCCCTTACAGATAGGAAATCAATTAAATTAATCATGCCAGGTTTTATTTCTTTTTCCTTAAGTTATTAGGAACAATTAGAGGAAAGAAATTTAAATCTCTTCCCGTTGAGACAACTACAGTTTATTAGGGAAGCGGCAGGTATAAGATTTTATCTGGACAAAAAGCCAAACTGGTGTTAATGTCCACATTTTGGCATCAACTGAAGGACTCTTCTCGATAATCAAGAAGCATTGAGCTTTATTTGTGAAATCTCTTGTTCAGGGTTTGTCAATGCCAACTTCAGTTGCCAACCTAGAACAGATCAGCCTCTAACAACCTAGACAGAAGACAAGGGCGTACTCAAGGGCAAAGGAAGAGAGACACTGATGTGATGAAAGAGCCTTAGTTATAATTTCATCTCAATTTCTGTAAGATGTATCTTGGGCAACCCAACCCATTATGCCAGCCTCAAGCCTGCTCTGTAATGATGGTCCACCACAAATCATGTCGAGCATTGCAGGGAATTCAATTCTCTTCTGCAGAGCTGAGCACTGATGTAGCAAGCAAGAACTGGTCGTAACCTTAGGAAATTAGGTTCTGCTTGTGACAGGTGAGATCTCCAGGTTAAAAGCACAACTGTGAGAAATTAATGAAGTCTAACTTAATAGAATAATGTTTCGCTCAGCCCTTGGTTTTAAAGAAGTCTATATAAAAACATAAAGTAGTAGGGAAAAAAAGGAGTTGTAAAGCTGATTAAAGAAATGGGACATACCAAAAAACATGTATATTGTTTTCAAATTATAAAGGTGAGAATAAGAACTATATTAATCTTCAAATCTTACCTGATATAGATTCTTAACAGTTTATTTTATTTATTTATGTGTGTGCCTGGCTTTGCTTTATTAAGTGAGTGAAATTCCTCTGTCAAGTAAGGCCTTTAACTCTCTTTTGTTAGGGAAGATAATAAGATAACCCCTAGTTCCCTCCAGCAATACCAGCAGCTAAACAGAAAGCTCAAAGGCTCTATTCTAAAACAGAACAAATACCAGACTACAATGACCTCAATGTCCAACTAAAGACAGTGCAACACCTGTATGATGAACAATACCCACAGGGTGGACACTGGCCATGAACCTTGAGTAAGTAGTAGTGTAAGTAACTGATATCAAGCACTATGTAGAAAAGAAGCCTGCTGAAAATAAAAAGGACCCACTAAAATATGCTGAACTGGAAGAAGCAAGGAAGATGAGAAGGAGGTCTTGAGATGCAAGATGATAGTAAACAGATGAGAATTTCCATCTTCTGAAGGAAGAGGTAAGATTAACTTGGGTATCATGCAGAAAAAGAATACCAGTTAGTTGATGGACATTTGGGTCTCAGAAGAAAGCAAAATGAAAAATAAACAAAGAAATGCTGTTATTGGCTTGGCTGATACTGATCACTGCTTATAACTGAATTGGTGAGTTAAAGTAATAGAGAGTCATTTTGAGCTGAAGCAGATTACTAGCTCAAAAGATCTTGGTAGAAAAATGAGGAAGAAATGGTCCCTGAAATCATGCTAATGCAGCATATGGGTGAGGAAGAAAAGGACTCGAGTGAGATGCTGCAGAAGAACAGAGTGCACAAACACAGTCACCTGTCAGAAGTAAAATTCATTCTGATTATGAACTGTGTTTAAATATGGTGAACCTCAAACACAACGTGTCTGTCCTGTTATTGACATAATGAGGGTTTAACTTCTGTAAATGAGGACCTTTTCAAGGTTAGAGACTTGCCTACATGCTGTTCTTAGCAGCATACTCACACCTGCCAGGCTACTCGCTCTGCAGTCTAACTTCCCACATCTTCATTAGAAAAATCAGTTTTTTCCAACTTGTGCTAAACAATTTGTCTTACAAAAAAATGTGTTATGATATTCTGGAATTTCATCAAAGAATAAACTGATCCAACTATGCTACTTCATTTATTTAATTACTCTTTCCAGAAAAAAAAAAAAATTAAGAATATATTTAATACGAAGTTCCCCAAAACTAGCCATGCATTCTCAAGACAGTGTGACCTATGGACCACTACCTTCTCCAACTAATATAATGAAAATCTTTTGTTCTTCCCATGTCTTTGTCTACTGCATTTGCATTTTGAACAGAAGGATTCAGCATTTCTCAAACATTATCCCAAACCACAGTAGTCTCCTTTTGCTGTTCTGTGCTCCAAAACGGCGCTCTTTCTGCTAAAGGAAATTATACCATAGGACTATAATAATCTCCCAGAAAATGCTGATGGATTTACACTCTAGCCTGAACCACACCAAAGTAACAACTTCACCTGAAGTTGCAGAAAGCAGCTTAGAAATTCTCACTGCCACATCCAGGTCCCTTTTCTGCTGCCAGTGGACTCAAGCCTAAAGGATTCTTCACTTTCAGTGAGGGACTTATTTTCAGCTAAGCACTTTATCTGAGCTGTCTGGGTCCAAATGTGGTGGGTACAAAAGTAGTTTATAAGCCACATTAAAGTGGTAACACAGTAATAGCAGATAAAAGAGATTCAGAAAGTGCAATGACTGGCTGGAGAAGATGTGAAATCTAACTCTGTTTTCTTAACCTGAGGAAGAGCAGAAACTATTTGTCAGGTCGTGATGACTGCCAGGACACAAGGACTGTATCTTCTCCTCACATGCAAAAGTAATAGCAGATAAATATGTATACAGCACCGCAGTAACAAACACCACATCTTAAATGGTATCATCTAATGGCATGCTCATTTCTTTCCATTTCTTTCAAGAATCAGCTTCAAAATTCTTTGACAAAATTTACCTCTCAGCCTCAGAGATTTTTGCATTGCTTATGTTATACCTGTCAAGATCTGATGACTGTATGTTATGTATTCATCTGAACAGAACCACTACACTTAGTTACAGGCTATCATCAACCAATTCATTCTCTTGCTAAAATCAAGTCATCCAATTACTCCTTGACTAATCAAGGCTGTTTTGGCTTTTTCTTTTTTCAAAAGGTACTCAACAGCATAAACAGTTCACTTACAAGAAATGGAAAGGGGCTAATCAGCAGAATTATTGTTTTGCTGCCACAATTTGCAGTATTTAAATGTAGTTGCTGATTGGACTGAAAGTTTTATGATATAGCATATAAAACTAGTTTGACACAAAACTGAAGCTGCCTATAGCCTAAACTTTATTGTTTCTCGCTGCTCCAAGCTGCCACTGAGATACTAAAAACCAAACCAGAACACCACTACTAGACTTATCTTGTTCTGTTCTTAAGTGCAGTTACAGAAATGAATTAATATCTTAAAGATTAAGATATTTATATTTGATAGATCCATCGCTTAATTATCCTTATCCTTAAAGTAAAATGGAACCAAATATTCGGCTACTATTAAACTCCACCTAACAGCACTTCAGTATCTTGTATTCATTTACAAAAGGTAAGCAACTGCATTGGTATATGCTATGCCCTAATTAAGAGGGATATTTACAGTTATTCAGAATCTGAACTGCATCACAAGCTGAAACTCCCATCGGTATTTAGAGTAACAACTAGCTGTTCTCGTCACTAAGCTCTAAGAGAATGTTTAGTAACACCACCAAAAACCAGACCCAGAGAATAATTGGCACTTGCACTTCCTCTCCAGCATACATTCAACAACTATTATCAAAAAGCACTGCTCGTCACAGACTGATATGGCACATCACAATACACATACATACCCTGTTATAAGCCCTGAAATAAATGAACAGTTATATCTATGTGGCCACTTACTGGGGTGGGAATAGGGGGAGAGAACAAAAATGGGGTAACTGGGGGGGGGGGGGGGGGAGGGGGGGGCGATTTCTTTAAGCTATCAAAAGAAACAAGACTACAAGTGTCAAAAAACCGATTAAATTATAAGTAATATCTGTACTTAGACTGGCTTGACATGCTATCATCAGAATTAGAAAGATTTAAACAGTAAAAGATCCCGCTATTTCTGACAGAGGTATAAGTACGTTTAACATTATGGAATGCATTATACTTCGATGATGGTACATTTCACTATGCACACTCATGATCAGAAGGGCAAAAGAATACTCTCGGAGTCAACATTTAACAGCTTCCTAAACATAGCACGTGTTAACAAAGAACCAACAAATAAAGTAGGTTTAGCATGTTTTCCCTTGCAAGCTAATTTCAAGTGAAATTAATCACCTGTAACACAAACCTAATATTCTTTAAGCAGAGTAATTTTCAGTTGAAGAAGGTGCACCTGCCTACATCTTCAACATAAGCAAAATCAACCACAAAAAAAATTAAATAAAATGCTGTAGTAAACCTTGACTTCTGAAGAAAGAATTTTTTCAGACATCTTTTGTCGCTTTGTTTTGTGCTACAGCCCTTTAAGTTTTGTCTTCATAAAGCCCTAACTAGTTGTAATCACTCGCAGTCTAATTGTGGACATTTATCTGCTTTTCTTATGCATAGAACATAGCTATTAAAGCTGAATGGTGATGGTGTGAAGTATAGGTTAAATTGGGTGAAATTAAAGCAAATTACTCTGGGATGTGGAACTCTGAAAATAGAAACCGCCAATGATTTGCAACCCTCTTGATGATCAGCTTCACAGAACCCTAAATGACAAGAAAACTTACATATTTTAAAGTTAACTAGATTTTTTTTCAAATAATATGTATAAATTTATTTAAAATGCAAGCAGTCACTGTGGCAATAATTATTTTGTTTTACCTGCATCGTAGAAATATAAGAAAAGGTTTTAATTCCCATTAAAACCACTTGTTTTTATTCTCAAGTTTAGCTGATTTTTAGCAACAGAAACCCAGTTCAGAATATTAGTTGCAGCATTAATTACGTTGAGCACAACGTTACGGTTTATGTGTACCATATGGCTACACACACAGAGGACGGTAAAAGCAGCTGCTTCGGGCTCTCTCGACCAGTACAGTATCAGGACTCAAATTCATTACCTATATAAAAGATAAGCAGCTACATTCACCCTGCTGAGCACTAATACCGCACCAATCAAGACAGCGCAAATCAAGCACCCCTCCCCAAAAGTCTGAAATAGCGGCTGAACGGCAGTCCTTTCAATATCAAATCTATTGGGAGTGTTTGACAAAAAAGGGCAAGTCTATTTCTGCACCAGAAGACACACAATAAGAGCGTGTAGCAGCAATGCAGGATTTTAAATGACTGTAGTATCAACTTTGGGAGCATACAAAGAATTTACATTTGCATAAAAGTACTCATCAAGCGAGTACTACACAAGGTCAGGGATGGGAATTATAACCTCCCCAGGAAACACTGAAGCAAAGCAATTCACATCAGGACACATAAGCCAGCAGAAGAAACCTGGATTCTGCTCCTGGTAGAAGCAGTTTTAACAGAGAAAAGTAGTTACCAAGACAGTCGGTCCAATGAGCTTATCTGTAAAAACCTGTTCCAGAGCCCTTACCCTTGAGTCAGTCTGACAAATATTAGTTATTTATTTCAGATGTAAAATGTGTTTACTTGCCATTGCTCTTTCATCCTAGCACCACTGGGATGTAGTCAACACTCCACAGGCAAAACCTTCTACCTGCTGAGATTTGCTATCAAGTTGGTCACACTGGGTAAAGGACATTATTTGACAGCTGAAGGAATAAATCTGAGCCCTTCATGCCTCTGTTTGCAGAGGGCTCACTCTGACTGCCCTTGATCATGTATTTGAAATACTATCACTGCAATACCCACCAGAGAGTGCTTGGGACAAACTCATTCGTTACTCTTCTTGTTACAGACTTTACACAGGACCACAGCAACATCGTAATTCACATGGACTCGCTATCAGAAGATGACAGAAAGGGCAGCACTCGATATAAAACTTTGAGGTGGCCAACATACCACATAAGTTGTTTAAATAATAATTCCTTAGGAAAAACTAGTCTCTCTGCTCAGATTTTTCCAAAATACAATTGTGTTAATTGGAACAAGAAGGGACTTTTGGAACCTAGCCTGGACCATTGCTAAATGTACAAAAGCCAAAAAGGCTGATGAATGCGAGCACTTGCTTCACGTTACTTTTTTTGCTAATGACTGAAAACCTTCCTTTGTGAGCTAAAGTCCAGAGAAGAGAAGCAAGCAGGAACAAGGGAGTCTCAGCATTATCACCCTCCCTAGCGTGAGTGCTGCCTGCATAAAGGACACTGCGCTCAGGAAGGTCCGGCCACAAGTATCAGCAGATAACTTTAAACATGTCTCTGTGTTCCACATATCCAGACTCTTCACAGAGGGCAATGTCCCTGTGCAAAAGCAGACTAGGACTCATGTATTTGCAATCTGAAGGCATCTGCACTGTACCAACAACAAAGAGACTCGTACGCAGATACTGTTTGAAATAAATATATACATATATGCGTACCTGTGTACTCATGACTTCCACCATCATCATCTCTGTGGTACATTTTACCCCTTCTTTCTGAAGGTCAGTCATTTAGATGTATTGTTTATGAATACTCATGCCAAGCTCTATGGCATCAGTCTTAACTGAGAGATGAGACTCACTGTAACAAAACCTAACTGCTGACAATAACCGTGTTTTCAAGACAACAGTCACACAGATCATGAATAGCAACTAGCAACCATCACATGTTAACAATGAACCTTGGTCTCCCTACCTGAATGTTTCTCCTTTGAGGATCTATTTCATTGCACAATAGAGGTAAAGAGGAACAAGCATAGAAAGACCAGATATTTTATAACAAAGCTGAGAAATTGTTAATGGCATACCTAAGTTTGTAATGAAGTGCTGTGTTGCTACATGAATAATTAAAAACACAAGCAAATGCCTCTCAGTAAATTTACCTTCTAGAAGTGGGACTCACACAACCTTCCCTCTAGACACTGGCCCATGTTCATAACCTAATCTGTAAACTTAATACAAAAGTAGCAATGCACTTCATCCCCTGCAAATCAGTTCAAATTTTATGAGAGTGCTGCCTATTGGTTTCCATTCATAGAAATCTCATTAGTAATAAACAAAAAATGACAAATCATTAGCTGCTTAAGAGACAGTTTGTTCCTCATTCATGATTTTTTTTCACGTGCAATGATTACTTTTCATGTGAAAAAAGTAATGGTAGAGGCTTGGAATAACAAGAAATATCAAACAACTTTTTAGAACAGCAACTGTAATACTGAAAACAAAAGCAAATATATAACTTGCATTTTATTTGAGATGTTAGACCTGATAAAGAGGGTTTACAATCTATCCCAATCAATGTTCAAATCTTAATGTAACAGTTATTCAGATAAACCTCAACACTTATATTTTACTTTTGATGTTAGTGCCCTCCTCTTCCTTATAAAACTTAAAACAGCTTCCCAATGGAAAACTAAAGTATGCTACTTGCTATAGACTGCATTTACATGAGAAGTAAAGAACTCATTATTTTGTACATTATTTTAGTAAAGCAATCCCTAGCCCTCTGGGATTTGCTTTTCTTTCTAGTAACATTCTACTTCAATGGTAACTACACTGTGGAACATATCACTTGTGTTTTGTAACTATCTGGCACCATCTAGTAGCCAGTGGCGTCTTCTTTACTAAATCCCATTAACAGAACCTGTGACAAGGGTGATACCTAACAGATATGCACAAAAAAACAACATAAACTTTATCTGAATCTCACACAGTCAAGAAAACATTTTACCTGGAGTTAGGTACAGACTGCTATAGCCAGTAACTACATGTACATTGAGCAAAATGCCTTACACCTTCCCTGAAAAAAATGCGATAAATAGAATCCCAGAATAGCTTGGGTTGGAAGGGACCTTTACAGGTCATCTAGTCTAACCTCCACAGAATACTCCCATTCATGTTGAAGCTTCAAAATAATTTAAGAATCTGCTGGCAAATTTTAGCAGTAGCAGACAAAATGCATTGCTTTATGCATGTACACAAACATTTATTTTTTCTTCCTTTTCCTTATCCTGAACACACTCAAGTTCGAAACTAAAAGAACCAAATGCTTTGATTAACTTGAATCCTGGACATACAGAGCAGGTTTTTTTCCATGATTACTAAAGCAAAGCGTCTGATAGGCCCTAAAGTTGGGAAGGGGGTAGGAAGCAGCAATATGAACATATCGAGGCTACTTCTTTATGTTCCCAAAGTGTGACTCGGTAGGAATTTTCATTTCCAATAGTAGTACTCCTTCAGCCTGCGAGCAAACACAAATACACTGCCCCGCCGTTCTGCTCCTTGCAAAATAAATATATAAATGTGATACTTTTGCAACATCTAACCACAGCTTTTTAAGCTGAAACAGTTCTTCTCCTTTTACTTTAGATGTCAAATCCATCACAGAAAAGAATTTTGTTTTTAAAAGACTTCCTCAATGAAGCAGTTCATTTCTCTGCCATTTAGCTCACTGTATTTTTACAAGCACCAGGCTGAGCAAACTATGATTGAGAGAAGCCATCTTATGCACATTGCTGTTGTCCCACATCATTCAGAACAAACCTTTTTAGATCGTTAACTACCACAGGAGTGCTGATTACACAGGCACCAGCAATTTCCTAACCAATGACCACCTGAACAATGATGTGTTCAGCTTCTCAGACCCTGAAGCCTTTCAGAGGTGAATCATTTCACAGTTTGGAACTAGATCTCCATAGCAACTTCCCTTTGAGGGTTTTAGAATCACCATCCCGTAATTCTATGATCATCAAGCTCAACCATTCCCAATGGTTCTTTTCACAGCAGATGGAAAAGGAAGCCTTGAAATTTTACAGTCTATTTCAAGCAATTCATCTGGCAGCCTATTAGAATTCAAAATATTTCGACCTTCAATCACAAAGCATGTTATCTGAAGCTGTGGTGATCTCAAGTCAAGACAAGCAGACGTTTTAGTCTAATCATCCATGATGAGAAGAGACTGACAAAAACTCTTAATTCAACCACCATCAAAATGCTTATTTTAACTGCATGAAAGTCTTTCAACAGGCAATGAAAACACACCATGTACCATTTTATCACAACCTTCCATTCAAGGGAAATATGAATTCTGAATATTGGCATGGATCTTTGCACTCCCCGACGGCTTTTGAACAAATATCTCCTTCCTGAAAGTCAGTATAAATCCAATTCTACCACATTATTTTCAACAGCTGTCAAGAAAAATGATGGAAGCAAATTGCAATTAAACTTCTCATGACTGAGTCCAATAATGCTGTAAATGAGTTACTTATTGATGGATCCAGTTTGTTACAGGCATCTTCTAAAGAAATCCAAATCAGTTACATCTGAGAAAATAAATAGCAATTAAATTATGAAAACATAGCATTGGTTAAAATCTCGAAGCAAAACTCAGTTTCATGATAATCATAATCAGAGGGGGTTTTAAGGGTTTTTTTTCCCTCCTCTCTGTTCCCAATCCCCAACTCAATTCCGTCTGTTTAAATAAACATTTTCCTTCTCAAATGCTTCAGTCAACCACTGAAATAATCTCAATCAGGGGCACAAAAGCTTTAAATCTGAGAATCTTTTCACCTAAAGGCCAGGTTGATTCATTCATATTTTTATCAACCTTAATTACAAGTTATACTGAAACATTTTTATATCTCAGATATACACTGTCTTCTGTATTAAAAGTGGTGGCTCCCCTCAAAAAAAATACCTCACTTCAAACAGCTCTGTAAGGTTAACACTATAAATACTTTATTCTTGCTACTATATTTTCATCAAAGTACAAAGCATCAAAATGCAGTAGTGAACAATCGCTAGCTTTAAACACAAAATGTGGTCTGGTGACTGAAGAATCCAGAACACTTGCAACTTTCCATACAAAAATGTCACCAATAGTATTTAACAGCATCAGCAGTAAGTTTGGTTAAAAAAATATTAAAATGTAAGCAACTATTTTTTGGCAACATGACAATAAGAGTTTTATACTTAAAAACAACTGCTGTAAAGCTTATCAAACTTAAAAGAAACAGCAGAAGGCACCTGTGCCAAAGCCCGGGTGTCATCAATGAATGGTGAAATTAACAGGTACATTACACTGTATAACCTTTGTAGAGACAGGAACACCTAATTGTTTTATTTTCTTTGAATGTAAAACTGCATCTTCAGTGTCCCTAAGCAGTTAGTTAACTGCCAGAGCAGCCACAATTGAGACGCTCTCTACAGCACTTAAAATGCCACATTTTATTAGGCTACTGGGAAAAACAACAAACCCCCCAGCTGATCTTACCCTCCTAGGTATTAACATTGTTGAGCTCTACTCCTTCTCTACTTCAAAGAAAAGGTCTTTTTAAAGTTATTTAAAAAAAATCCATAACAACTTAAGATCTCTCAAACACAAAGACTTACTGAGAGTGAATATTTTTGGCAAAGTCAATTTGAAAACTTTTCAGTAAAAGAAAGGATAACAAATCTTTTGGCACAGTATTTATCTCCGTATATTTTGCACGATTTGCAAAGATAGCTCATGATCAGAGCTATATAGCTGCTTGCACTAACTTCTTGAAGATCTGAGGGGAGGTATGTGAACATAACCACAGAATTCAACTTTGGATGAAGCTAGAATTTAAGATATTGTAAAGCAAATGGAAAAGTTATGCATCAAGTGAAAATGTAAACTGTTTATTTCTATATACAATTGGACAAAATAAATACAGATTTTATTCTAGCAATCTGAGTAAGAAACACCATGGAAAAAACCTCTTGATTATTTAAAGCACCATCTCCTGCAAAGACCACTCATGAAGGCAATTACACATGAACAGTATTAAAATTCTTAGTGATTTCCAGTGTTAGATCAGTTACACCAAGGGCTAGTACAAAAACTACTGCAAGTATCTTCCTAAAGGAGACGAAGTTACAGGATTTGTTTTATAACAGACAAAAATTTTGCTTGATTTTCCCCCCAACTTTAGTTTAATATGGAAGGTAATCAAATGTATTTATCAGAAGTTTTAACTAATCTGTAAAGCTTAGCTTTATGAATTTTTTTGTTTGCTGACCAAACATAACACAACCTTTAATACAACCTTTTGCTTAGCATTGTTCTATTTGAAACTGAACACAGAACTGCCCACAAGCAGCAAGTTATTTAAACATTTTGCTAATTAAAAAGAACAACTGTGACTCCAGAAATCCTTCCATGTGCAGACAGAACTACTTACATGTAATCTACTAGCCATGCAGCTGCTACTAAATGTAATTTGAACAGGAACATTTTTTAAAAATTCTTAAGTGATAGTAAATGCCAAGTATCTCGCATTGAACAATTAGACTGTCAGCAAAGGATGCCTATTAGTAACACATACGCAAATCATCCGAAAGTTACATCTTTACAATCTATTCTATGATTATGCACAGTTATGATTCAAAGTATTTTCATGGTATTTTACCACATATTTCTTGTAAATAGTAATTTTAAAACCTAGCAGGCAATTCTTAAATTGTCTTCATGTACTAAGAATGAGACCACATTTACAGCTTTTCCTCCTCCCAATATCCCCACCACCATATCTGAAAAACCTCTTCTTAAGCACAGTAGTTATATACTAGCTCACCGTTTAACAATCTAGAATAACCTTAAGTTTATTTCATAACATATAATCAAGCAACATACGGTAATTAAAGCACACTGAAAACAGCAGTTACTAGCTAATTAACATTACAGAAACACTTTTCTTAATGATAGAAAAAGACAAAGATGTTATAAAGTACCGCAGCATAAGGAACAGTTTGTTACAAACCTTGTTTTTTAAAACATTAAAAACTTCTACTTAGGAATTTGAAATTACAGTACTTTACAAATTAAAGACCTCAATGCAAGTTATGCATGGTTAGGCAGCAGTTTAGGGACTCCCCTTTCACCATGTGCTTGCTTCATGTAGGGCAAGCATCATTCAAAGTGCTGCACTCCTCCAGAGGTTCAGCACTTGCAAACACACCCAAGCTCTCTATTACCCTTATTCATGCGAAGTTAAAGAACTAACAAAGTTTCACTATTTCCACGGCAGTGAGATGCATCTTGCCAAAACCACAGCGCCTGAACTGCAGCTAGGGACAAGCAGCAAAGAACTGGAGCTGTGACAATGGCACCTTGGGCTGGAGTTAGGGGATGGCTGCCAAGACAGCCACTGTGCACTTCTAAATGCACTCATTTGCAACACCAGCTCAGCAGTGTACTTTGTTGGGTAACCAGCTTATGTTTTGCATTTAAATTCTGCCTTTAAAGCAATGGCAGTATTTTACCTTCACGTGCTAATTTCAAACCCACCTTCTACTTATTACCTCATATTTGATATTTCCCATTTGTCTGTTAACAGTGACACCTAAAACTGCTTGCTAGGTGAAAATGTGTACGCACACACAACCATAGCAAGTAGCCTCTTTGGAGGCAAACACTTTCATATGAAAATATCTGATTTTTTTCCTCCCACTACTTGTATCCCACTATCATTCACCAACTTCTACATATGCTTATCTTTTTAAATTATTATTATTATTAAACAACTTCTCAACATCAGGAATTATTTTGTGTCACTCACATTCCTAACTGAGCTTTCCAAAGGTGTATAGGAAGTGTATGAGCTTTCCCCACATGAACACTAGATGGAAAACACAAGGGTAACAGCTGCAAATTAGTTGTTGGATAGTAACAAACCAGATCAGGCTTTCCATAACACTTAGCACACGACCACGATTAGCATTGTGCTCACATATAGCCACAGGACAGTGCACAAGCAGAAGCGTGGCCACCACAGAACAGGCAGCAAACTGCCCATCTCAGCAGTGTTGCCTTAAGTTTCCTAGTCACTTCTGGCTGCACTGGTACACACATCTTAGTAGGGACTTTTTTAATTTTGAAATCCAAAAGAACTGCTCATATAAACATATGCTCAAATTCCTAAAGTTCTCTACATATGAACATTTGTATCATGGAATACAAAAGGTCAAGCAGACCACCAGAAATCAGCCTTTTGCCCAAGGAGACATGCATCTTAAAACATTCCCTCTCTGATTTTATGTATCTGGAATCCAAACATTCCAGAATGAAAAATAATTAATGCTAATGTTGTCATCCTTCACTTGACCACTGCCTTGTTTAAACATTACTGATACCACAACCTGGGGGTTTTTTTAATAGGTTGTGACAAAACCTGTCAAACTCACAGGCAGTCAGAAAGGACTCTGAAAACGAAGTTGCTAATTCCAGCATGCAGCACCCTTTGTTGAAGGTCTGGTTTGACACTGGTCTAAACTTCTGATAAAATGAGCCTAAAAGTCACTCTTAGACAGAATGAAGATCCTCTTCATCTCAAAACACTTCGGCTTTCAAAGAAACTCTCCAGAAAAAAAGGAGCGTACTGGCCATCACGTTTCTGGCAATTTTTAAGTCTCTGAACAAAGTCCTTGTTCATTAGCACCTAAATCTACCAAAAGAAATAATCTTCATCCAATTATTTTAGCAAGGTTCCTTGCAATTTTGTTTGCCCAAAAGCTATCATGTAGCATTTGACTTGGACCTTGTCTATCCTGTCTATTCCATGTATTTATAAAAATACGTGGAATTACTTTACGGTTTCTAAAACTAGTAGACTCTCAGCAAATGCTAAACCACAATACTTACACCTTTTCACATTAGACTAAAAACAGGTTACAAAAACCCCACATTTCAAGGGATGTGAAAAAGGCATATACAGGATATAAGCACTTACAGAGACACCTAACATTACTGCTACAGATGGCTCCTCAAAACAGCAAGTCAAGCCCCACCATCACTTCATGAAGTTTCCCTCAACTTGCAGCCTGCTCGCCATTTGCCCACGGGAAAGAGGGCTGACAGGGGCACGCCAGAGGCCAGAAGAACTGTCCTAGCAGACTTCACATCACCTGCTAGTTTGAAAGGGGAGAAAATAAGATGCAAAATAAGATCTCTCCAGAGTTGCATCCTATTTTTCCAATAACCTTATGATTTCAAATAAGTATAAATTTGTTACAAAGACAAGAGTTCACTCTCAATTCTACCCTTTTTGTAACAGCCCTGGCAAAGAATACTATACATACCTTTTTACATAATGAAGTAACCAAAAATTGGATCAGGGATAAAAAAAATCCGTATCACATAACACAGAAAGAAAATGTTACCCATCTAAGATTCTTTCTCTTTCATTTGGCAGGAAAACACTGATGTTCAGAGCTTATGAAAATACCATGCAGAAACTTCAAAAAGGTTAGAAACACACCACAAATCAGTAAGAGACATTTCTGCTTTAAAAAAAAAAAAAACAAACAGATTTTTGACGAAAGCATAGTTGCTGCAACAGTATGAACACAGCCTGTATTTTACTACTGGCAAGCCAGTGTTTACTCAGTGATGATTTTTCAAACTATTTGTTTCTATGCAATAATTTTCTGAAGTTTTATGAGATGTTATTTCAGGAGAGGAGCTTCTAAGCAGCTATAAAGCTGTTAAGTTTCTGTTCCGCCATTTATTTAATTGTACCTACATACATAAAATATTTTTCTTTAAATAAGCTGGTAGGCAGCATAGCTAAGAAAAAACACATTAGCAAACAGAAGATGGATTACCTTTGACTAGGCTCTCGATCGTGGTGAAAAATCAGAACTCTGATCACAAGATAATTTTCTTTGTGGTTTGCTGATTACTAACCCTAAAAATGTTCTCCCAGACATTAAAATCATCTGTTTCTCTACAATGTGCTTTCAGTTACTGGTTTTCAATTTTGAGCACAATATTGCTGGTAACATTACAATATCCCCTCCTCCTAAGAGAGGCCTTTAGAGCCTGTTTGAATTTCACGGGAAGACGCTGCCTTGCTCTCAGATGCTGCCTTCCTCCCCCACACTGCCATCCACAAGCCCAGCTTGCTTGTCTAGTCACTCCATCAAGATATTAAAACTGGTGGCATACCATACATATGAGACTGATTTATGCATTCAAACTGCATCATACGAGTAATCTTTTCCCTTACCAAAGACTCCCAAAAGGCTCTTTCTTCTTAAACATGCTGAATATTTCATTCTAGTTCTGAGGAAATATTTCTATGCAGTGCTTGTATAACACAAAAATAACACACTTGCACATAATTATGCTTGTCCTGAAACAAAGAACAGCTATTTGTTCTCTAAGGCAAAGTTTAAAACACAGGCGGGGAAAGGAAAAAAAAAAAAGTAATTTCACAGTGGTTTTATGGGTGAGATTTGAAGTTTGTGTTAAACTGATAGGCTTAACTTATCAAATTTCCCCAAATTTACCATTGCCATTTAAAGCAGCACTCAGACTGCACAGAAATTATCACTTCTCATATTCTCCCTGCTATAGTACAATAAATTAACTTCATTCTAGTAAATAGCACCACCGATAGAAAATCCTGTTAACCAAGGTCAGCCTGCTGTTACATTGCAAGAAAACAAAAAGCAGGAAGAAAAAATCCCCAAACCGGCAACTAGTACCACGTGCAGAGGAATTCTAAAAAAGATCTCAAAAATTCCATAAACAGAGAGATGAGAGAAAAGCCTCACTTGAGGGTTTTAGCTGACAAAGGCGGCATTTCTCTCCAGCAGGGACGGAATTTGGTTGTTGCTTATGAGAACCAGATGAAGGGACATGAAGGAGGACAGACTTGTGTGTGACTGCAACACACAAGCTAGAAATGACAGTGGCCTGCAACAGCCTCTCAGTACGCCTGTGGCTCCAGCAGCCTTGAAGGCACTTCCCAGGCAGGCAGTGCCTGTCACCCCTGCATGCTCCCAGCATCACCATTCCTGGGAATCCCACGCTCCCTCAGCCAAATAAGGCCTGATATGCTCCTGACACACGACAACACAGCAGAAATCAAGTACGCTGTCCAGCTTGCAACAGCAAGAACCAAGCACAGGGCAGACAAGAACAGGCTTATATGCCATATATAAGCTTATCACCCTTACTATGGGGGATATAGAGACATCTCCATGGCATGAGAACCACAGCTTACCTACCCTGATCTCACTAGTATACACTGTGCTCTTGAAACTTAATTGGTTCCCTCAGGTCATTAAACAGCAAGCTGTGTGTTCCCATCTACAGCAATACTAGGAAAAGCTGTGAAATACTTGTCTGAAACAGCAGCTGATCAGTAAGATCAGACTTAAGATGTATTTACTTCTTGTCATGTCTAATCCATTGTAATATTCCACAACACTGGTTAGATGAGGTAGTCAAAAATCTCTTAGCATGATAACATTACTCTGACCACACAGGTGGAAAATGCAGACTCAATAATATCTAACACTTTAAAAAAAAAGTAGAGGGCTTCGTTGAAAAAAATTAAATAATTCTGCTTTTTTTTTTTTCCTTCAATTAATAACCAAAACACTGCTGAGGTTTAGTGAGCAGGACACCTGAAAAAAGCTGATTCAGATAGCAGGTACCTTTGCTCTGCTAGGCGTACTCACACTGCACTCTCCAGTTCTAACAGCAGCTCAGGCAAGTCCTACAGTGACACTGGAACGCTTCTGCATGAAGTAAAACATATACACATGTAACAAAACTCCCCAATTTATTCAAAGAGTGCAACTGCATCCATTAGAACTCAAAACCACTCACAGTGAAAACATACAAAAGGGGAGAATTTTAATTTAAACATGCATACCAGTGTTATTTATTTCAATGTGGGACAAATCAACTCCAAGGAAACAGTTTCTCTTTCTACACAACAAGAATGTCTATTTGTAAATGATCAATTAACTCAATACACTAAATTATTCATTCTATGTGGCACAGACACATTAATGTCAGTCTGCAAGTGTAATCCATACAAGAGAGGAGGGTGTTTATTTTTTTTTTACAAATATATACTGAATAGATTAGGTTCAGACCAAGCCATCTCTATTCACACTGAGCAGAATTTCACTGTGATTCGTGGAATTTAAAATCACAAACACAGTATGACTAAATAAAAGAATTGTGCCCTTGGAAAGGATATAGAAGTACTTCTAAAAGTCACTTTTGTTCTGTCTTCCTACTTTTTCACATGCACGTTCCAAGAACGACACGTGAAAGAATGAGCGCAGGAATCATTAATCTACCAGTTCGCAACTTAGATTGATGTTGGAATAATAAAATAAAAAATAATCACCTTGGTAAAGTGATTGTTGTTAATGGTTTATCAGTTTAAACATAACTGTGAAACACAAACATTAAAATAAACGTGTTCTTATCAAAGACACTGCGTAGGGTAAGAGACTATGGGAGTACAGCTGCATTTTTAATACTGCTCTGCATGGTCTTCAGTTAGCATTTATATACTTTTCATATCACATCACTACATGATTATTGTGGGAACAGTGCTGTAATCATGATTCGTCTGTAAGCTACTTGTTATTTGTTCAATCCACAATTACCTTGAAATACTACTGAATGTTTGTCCCCTTCCCTTGTAAAAGCTTTAACTAATAAAACAAGAAACTTGCCAACACCGTGATATCTGGTTTTAAGAAATCCAGTATCAAGCTTCAGTAATTTCTGTCCCAGTTGTAACCAGTGCAACAGCCATCTTGCTATGCCAGGGCCATACAAAGAGGTTGGAACACACAAGCAAACAGTCAGATTTGTCAACACAAGAGGAGGTTTGAGGAAAAAAAATGGAGCTGCTAAGGCAAGTGTTCCCCATTCCTCAGAAGGATAAGCTACTAAACCAACGTTCTGTGAAACAGGAAAGTTGAGCTCATGTGCTCTGGCCTCAGTTCTTCTGACCCAAGGAGGAGGGGTGCCCACCAAAGGCAGCCTTTAGTGCTCCAGAACTGACATGCAGTCACTGAGACTTATTTCAGCACAGTTTCAGTTAGAGCCAGTAACTCCTGCATACGAATTACTGTAGACTTACACAGCTGCCATGCATTCCCTATAAAAATAAAGCAGTTTAATATAAAAATGAGTAACGGTGTAGCTTTGTTATAGTGTGATTTCTTCAGATGAGAACTATGCCTTGAGAGTTCTAAATAGCTAGAAGTTTTGAAGAAATGTTATTCCTTTATTAATGTTATGTGGAACCAGACAGACCTATTGCATACTTAATAGAACCAACATACAAAAACCTGCACTACTTACACATGCTTTGTTGAACTTCCCACAAAAGTTATCCTTCACTTAAGGGTACAGAATTTGAGTAGGACACAGCAGTATTTTCCACAAACGTCTGTGGTGCTGGATATGCGTTTTAACACAAAGAAAACAATATTAAAAAATAACTTAGACACACACAAATTCCTCCTATTCACTTTTAAGTGGCAAGACGTGTAAATAAAAGAAAAATACAGCAATAACAGTGGGACAGAACATCACAACAGATTAGGTATTTCCACCAGAGATGGCTGTTCCATAGGTGTCTGTACAGTCACTGGTATAGTAGGGTCAGAATCAGTAAACCTGCCTGTGTTATCAAAACCAGGATTTGCTTTGGGGGTTTGTTTTAAACCATGCAAGCTAAAACCTATTCCATTTATGTCAAAATGTGTTCATACAGACCAAAAAGATCTCCTAAAGTCCAGATCATTTTACTCAAGACTTTTCTCTGCTGCAGTATCATCATGTGCTGCTCATTTGCTAGCTGGGAAAAAAAAATACTGAAGCCTAACATGTATTTATATCTACTTGTTAAAAAGAGTACAAGAAAAGACTTCCATAATGGAGAAGGGAGGAGGAATGGATGTGGTAGGAGACAAGAACAGGACACAAAAAACCCCCACCTTTTGCAAATACTGTTCAAGGCAAAAGGGACATGTCATGTTAAACAGTAGTCAATAGCTGTATACAACCAGTAAACAAATTCAGCTCTATGAAAAAAGAACTACATCACCATTTAGTGCTTGCAATTTAGATTATTCTAGCGTGTAATACTTTAATTGTATAAAACAAAGCTGATGTCACAAACACAAAAGAACTTCTTGCAAAGCAAGCACCACAAGTAATTTTTATGCTGCCACTGATGGCTGACAAGTGATGAGCACTTTGTTTGAATTTATACACTTACGCATCTAAGGCAACAGGTGGCTTATAAAAAGAAAACACCAAGAGCTTTTTAACTCTTCATTCTCAAAATTTTTATAATATGCTTTATCATAATGACTAAACAATCTCTACAAATAAAAGCTCAACAGACTAACTGCAAAGATGAACTATGGCTCAGGGAAAATTATCCCTTCTTTTGATAAAAGCAGAACCTGTGGTAAGGTTCTGGATCCCGTTGACTTGAGCTCTGCCTACACTTACAATGTTTTGTAATTGCACAAAGCACTCAATATTTAGAGAGTACCATGTGATATATAAATTAAATCAATTTAAGACAAAAAAAAATATTTCCTTGCTGACTGTCTTTTCTATATCCATCTCAAACAACAGCTGAATATTGTAGCACAGTTGGAAGGAAATTTTTACTTTCAGGTCTTTACACAGTGATGTGTTTTATTTGTTACTTGGTGTATTTTTGGACCAAGAGCAGCATCACAGAAATGCGTTAGTTTTTTTCTAAATACTGCACAGACCAGTGAACAGTTTTGTTTTAAGTGCACAGTGTTAATTAAAAAAACAAACAAAACACCACATCTACACTGCACAGAATGCAGAATTATAGTTCGCATTTGCATTTAAGTGCAAAAGACTTCCAGGCAAAATAAAAGACATAATTAACACACAGGTAATTCAGAATAAAATAAATAAATCATTAAAAAAAAATAAAGTGGTATTGACTGAATATGTTCCATTTTTAAAAAATTAGAAGATAAAAAAGCAAAAGATATCAAAAAAAATCTTTATATTCTACCTTGAAATTAAACTATGAAATAGCCATCTGATGATTAAAACATCTCAGTGTTTGCTGCTTTAGATTAAAAACACATACCCAAGATACCAGACTTTTTCCTCTGCACAACAATTTTACGATACCATCCCTAACAAAAAAATATGACACATCAATATTTTCATCTTGTACACTACATATATATATATATCCACATGCACACACAATTTCTATGGTGATTTCACTGGATTAATCTTTCTGCTTTACGACACTTCAAAGCAGCACAGAGCAACTCAACCCAGAGCCTTACACCACCTATCTTTTATATTCCCTCTGCTTCTTTCCATATTTTCTCTGAAAGCCCGCAATCCCTCTCAGGTAGCCTACATTCTGGTAGCTATACATTTCCCCCCTTTTGCAACACGCTCACACACACTTGACTTCCCTTTCCTACTGCTATTTAGTTTTGAGACATCAATTTTCACATCAAATTACCAAAGCTCAGTGCATAAAAATATTCAATAAGCCTCCAGGAACCGTTATCTCAGTAACAGCTATCTCAGTAAGTACTGAAATGCAAACCTATGCTCAGACACACTTTAAAAGTTTAACTAGTAATGTGAGCTTATCTGTCATCATCCTTACTGGGAGAAAAACCTGTATGACAGGGTGCAGGGGGGGAAAGAAGGAAGAAGGTAGAGAGAGGGAAGGGAGGTGGTGTTTGATTTTATAAAGAAAGCCTTTAAACTAACTTTTTAAACAAAAAAATAACCACATGACACTGGGATACTCAGAAAATTAATTCTAGGGATAAACAACTAAGGTTCTGAGGAATCTTGCTGCTATTGTATCCAACAGATGAAACCCCACTTTAGATGAAAAACTCAAAAGCGCTCCACAAGAACAAATGGTTGGGTTGATAATGCATTTTTTGTTGATTACCTCCAGGCACTGAGGCTTCAGGATGTCATTTGAGGCTAGAGACCCCTTGGCATCAATATTAAAACAGCAGCTTTCCAAGCATCTCTACCAACTACTGCTGACAAACATGTAGCACTTAAATCCAGCCCAATGCTAATTTTGTTCTTCCACATAGGATTTCAGGACAAAGATATATCCTGAAACACTAAAAAACAGCTGGGAAAAACCCAGGAGTAGCAAATGTAAGAGTGACAGCTTCCAAACACAAAACCAAAACAACCCAGACCATCAAAATTTCTGCTGAGATGCCAATGATAACTGATTAATTAAAGATCACCTGTAAAACCATGCAGAAATGTAAAACTTCTTCCTTAGCCAGTGTGAACCTGGGCTTCATTAGGAGGGAAGAGAAGTTTTGGAAAGCGTACTGGAAGAATACCATCTTTGTCAAAGGCTCACGGAAAGAAGTCAGCAGATTTCCACATCAATACTTTATCTTAAAACAATAGCATAAGGCACATCTGCAACCAAATCCTGCATGCTCAGTAACATCTCCAGCATACATAACAGTCATCAAAAAGTCAGTTTTCCCTCAGACTCCAGGGGAAAGCATGCAAGGTTTGAAGGAAAACAAGTCCAACCCTTGCAGATTTGGAAGAAAAAAAAAAAAAAAGATGCGATTTCCATCACGTATTTTCTGCTGCTGCCTTTTTACAAACATTTCTCAACTTACGGAATCAGCTTAATGCTCCCTCAGCCAGAGCAGCACAACTGTTTCCTGGATTACATGTTAAATCTGATTACAGAAATGACCTATTTTTAAAATAACTCAGCAAGGAGAATATGGTTATTTTTAAAAAGCAAAAGCCCTTTTACTACATGATTCTACAATCAGTTCCAACAGCAGAGAAGAAACTACCAGCATGTAGATGAGAAAAGGTGCTGCAGCATGGACCTGCTCCAGCTACCAAAAGACATACTTATCCAGTGTGCAAGTCAGACACAAAGTATGACTAGGGAAGGAGCAGACACCTATTTTTCTAGAAGTGACATTTTGGTCATGGTGGAAGTCAGGACAGCTCCAATAAGCAGCAATTCTGAAATAAAACTGAAACAAAGTTTTTTCTTGCCATAGGCTGAGAAAGGTTACATCTCAGTAGGATTACTGAACAGAGCTTTTGCTGGGGTGTGACTCCTAAAGCAGTTCCTTTGGTAGGCAGATACACTCTTTGGCTTTCTAACATGCAGTAACTGCCACCAGAGGCTTACTGGACTACAGGCAAAGAAAAAGGAAGCACTCTAAATTGACACTCCAAGAATCTCAGATATTCGCTTGATACACACCAAAAAAAAATTATATTTTAGTGAAGTATTACAATTAAATACCCTAACTAAGCTAGAAGCCTTGTTTAGTTTGTCTAGGATAAATAACTTTCAACTTAAACCCAGAGACAGCTTTCTCCTGGTCTGCATTTGCACTATACACTCCACTGTTCAGTACACAGCCATATCACATACACAGATCACAAAAATACCAATAAGTAGGCCAGGTGATCAGGGAGAATTTAATTCACATATTTTGAGGACCAGAAGACCTAGCAGAGCATAAAGTGCACTCAAAATAACTTACAAGCATAAAGCTTATTATAACTGTTAATACAATGAACATGTCATATGATGTGCACACATTTCTTTTAGGAATATGAACCTAACACAAGCACATGACATGGCAAAGCTCCTATTAATAAAATCAGCCAGCACAAAAGAACACTCAGTGCTTACCACTGGCGGTCTTCACAAGCACTTCAAATATATTTTATCCCTTCAACTAGATTGCTGCCATTCCAGATTTCTTTCTTAAAAGTCTTCAACTTCAGTTACTATTTAAAGGGACTGTCCCATTTTTGTTGGGGGATAGAGTTAGTTTTACTCCTAGCAGCTGGTCTAGTTTTGGATTTAGTATGAAAATAATCTTGATAACACACTGGTGTTTTAGTAGTTGCCAAGCTGTGTATACAATTATGTCAAGAACTTTTCAGCTTCCCAGGTCCTGCCAGTGAGGAATCAGGGAAGAAACTTCAGAGTAACTTAGTCTCTTGCCTCAAGGCACTAAAAGCAGTATTACTTTTACCTCTAACAGGAACAGAAACATTGGTTTCTCTCATCTGGAGACCACCATGCCCAGAGATGAGACACCACAATCACTTTGCGAGTGGTCCTTGTCTACTCTAATACAAAACCAGCTAAATTCATGTCAGCCTTCACAATCAGCTCATCTGATACTGACACACTTGCCTACTCCTTTGTCATGCTTAACTCTGGAGCAATGAGGACAGCGATGAAGAGCCCCAGAGTACCAGCAGTTAATTTCTACTGCTGTTTCCAAACCCAACCAGATCTATGCCCTTAGCTGTGTCAGCGAGCAGGGCCACTATGCATAAATTAGGAAACAGGCAAGTGCTTCAAATAGCTCATTTCAAAGTTTTCATTAGAACTCTGCACACAAACAAAACAAAAAAGAACCCTAAAAAACCCACAACAATAAAAAACCGGCTTTAACTCCATGGCTATTTTGAGGAATGCAGTTTTGAGAAAGCAGCTTTCTGAAAGGAAAGCTTTAATATTCTCAGTCTACAGACTACTCATCTTTCTGATGTACAACCATTGCAGCTAGTTAAAAGGATGCTGACAAACTGCCAGCGATTTAACTTTTCCTGGTCATGAAATCTTGCAAAGAATTATTCTCGCTTTTCTGAGGGGGCCATTTTCAACTACAGGAAAAATCAAGCTTTCACACTCCATATTACAACCAGGAAAAAAAAAAAAATTAAGAAAAAAACCCCTGCAGCATTCTTTCCTTCAAGCTTTTAAGACAGCCCATGGCACACCAAAGAAGATACTTACAAAGTATTAAACTGTCACTGTCTTAAAGACAGGATACCCTACACCATCAGTAAAGACATCCACTCAAGCACACAAGTGTTTCAAAAATAGTCACCTGAACACCCTCTAACACTATAACATACTGATAATTTATTACAGAGAAAAACTTACATCTCACATGTATTGCCTAAGTAGCAATTACACACTGCCAAATGACACACAGAAGTATAATAAAAGTAGTTGTAGGTCAAATAATAGCAACAGCTCAGTGAAGATAACCTGCCTGGTCTTTAGTCTCAGGGGAGGGGAGGGGTTTACTGGCCAAGTACTTTATGACTCACAGTACAGTATATTAGAATTTTTCTATGTATTCTTTAGAATTGAGAGATTGCCCTTGTAGAGCTCGGTAGGTAGCTCTCCTGTTTCTGGCCTACGAGGTCATAGCTTTAAGTCCCTGCTGAGGAAACTTAACAAGTTCCATCTATAAATAGAAAGGCATTAGATGCTGCTACTTGAGCGAGGGTGGTGGCCTTCAGACAAGAGATTTTTACGTTTTCATCTACTCTGATAAGGAAAAAAATGGACATACACAGGCAGGATATTAAGCTAAAGATGAATGACAAAGTGGGCTCAAAAATTCATTGTAACCATTTTGCATGAGCCTTACAATTTGAGCATTACTGAACTACAATAAGCAGTAGAGAAGAATGCAAGAACAATAATTTTCCTTCTCAGTGAGCATAAGTAATTAACTAAAATTACAGACTTGACAATATTTGAGACTGAAAAGAAACCTTCTATGTACTGTACAATAAAAATTCAACTTGTGACATCAAAAGGCATCCTCAATAAAAAACAAACCAGAGTTTCTGATAAGTAATGAAAACATTTGAACATTTAAGTTTTGAGGTACAAGCCTGTAAATTCTATTCATATATGCACACCAAAAGGAAAGAAACACCAGCAATGAAGCAGAAGATGAGGGTAATTTTATAATGTGACTTCCTACATCTCAGAGACACTAATATTATGCTCATGTAAGAACAATGGCAGGTCTTGCAAAAGGCTTCTGCAGTAGTTTAGTTTAGGAGGTTACCAGCTGTCCAGTATTAATCCGATTTGCTGAAGTGAAAAGTCTTATTAAAGTTTTCCACACCAAGCCTAATTAAGCTAGTTGATCCTGCACTGGCACTGATCTATTGAACAGGATGTGAGCATACAAAATGCCACCTTCTTGCAGCACTAGCTAAAACTGCACATAAGATTCACAAGAATCCAACCCATCCTAGTCCATTAATTCGACTGCCAAGATTTTGGTCAATGACATACTACTATCCAAAACACACACAAGGTTCTCTTCTGCTCTTCAGATGCTTCTACAAAGTACACTACATTGACAAATACTTTGCAGCATCAGCCTTCACCCTACAGCCTCTGGCAATAACATTTTATTTAAGAGTGGGCACAGGTGAATAACAGCCATTACACCACACAATGGGTAGCCTGGTCTTGCCCCTATTCACTTACATGCTGCACAAAACACTTAGTCCAATCCTACATAGTTATTTCTCACAAAGCTCCTTTGAGCAGATGTCTGCATAAACATTTCTCTCTATGAACATTTTTTCTGAGCAAGAAGATGGCTCCACTTCCATATTTGGATCCAGAAGGAAAAAAATCTGACAGCACTGGACAGCACTAGCTCTCCAAGATGGCTTAAGACTAGTACATGACATTAACGATGACTGCATGTGATTCCCTGCAACAAATCTTTTGTCAAGATAGTACTTCTTGAAAATCAGTCTTCCATGACTCACTGCTTCTTCCAATCCCTTTTCTATTGAGGGTTTTTTTTTTTTGCTGGGAGGGTGTATCTGTGTGTGTGCCTCAAACTGACAAAAAGCCCCAACACTTTATTCAAACATGCTTCCTTTTGGCTGCTTCACGTTATTTAAAAGGAGAAGAAAGACTTGTATGCATACAGAATTCCTCTATACAACATTGTTGCTTGCTTCAGAACCTCATCTGTTTTCACACTTCAACTTTGTGATCAAAAAAGTCTCCTATACAAACCGTTACCTAGAATCAAAACACTTTACAATATTTTACAAAGAGAACCCACCCAAGCATTAGTTAATACAATAAAATGTTTCCCACTGCCGCAACTGCCACTTTAATTTGAAAGCTTTCACCATTTTTGTTTTTAATACAAAGTGACTGAAAGCTAATTGAAAGTTTAGCTGATCTGTAAGCTACTCCAAATATTTTATTAAACATCAATTCGGTTACTCTTTGCAAGATAAAATCTCAGTAAGAACTATTATCTGCTCAGTAACATAAAGGAATATATCTTGATTGTGTAACACAAGTTTAATACATGCAATCTACTTTTAAACATTGACACTTTAGCACTGAAAGGTTGGTATTTGTAAACGAAGAACCCTAACTTTTTTTAACAGGTAACAATTACATTTAGCAATATAAAACAAAATAGGGAAAACAAAGCAAAAATATGAAACAGATTGAACTGAAGTACGCTAAAGGCAATGAAATCTGTAAGACAGGTATGTTCACATCATTTGAAGGTGAATTTTGAAATATTCTAAAGATGAAAAATAGCTTCAGATATTTGAAAGTGACACAGCCAAGCTACTAGCTGCATTAACAGAGCCACTGCAATTCCCAGTGCACAAAATACACATGCTGAAGGGACGAGATGCAGCTCATACTTTGCTCCCTGAAATCCTAGTACAGTGGAGAGTCTCTAAGTGATCCCATCGTATGCCTTCACTCTGCAGCAGTCAGCTTTCAGGAGCAGCAATCAGCAGGTGTGATTTCTTCTTAGAGAAGATGGCGGGGAAATGTATCGTGCCTCAAGTATTTAAAAGCTACAGAACTATTAGCATCTTTATACAGAAAATACAGAGTTTTATAGAAAGTAGAAGAAAAATGAAGTGGATGCATCTTATTCAGTTAATTAACACGAGTAGTACTACTCTAAGTTACCAACAACCTTCACGATGACAAAAAAATAAAGCCAGGTCAACTTCATTTTAAACACTGAGCAAAAATCAGTATAATATTGTCAAACTGTTTTGTTGAGTGTTTATCATCTCGAAGACCGAACTACACTCAGCTCACATGATCCATGCCTATCCAAGTTTACATGATGACAAATTGACCTACATTTTAAAGTCAGCAGGAGGCAGAATCAGGGGTTGTACTAAACATTTCCAGTTACTACAGACATAAAACTGGAGTAAAAGCAATTAAAGCTTTTTAGGAACCAATTCACATTGGTCACACCAGTCACTTCTATAAGACCACGGGGGATGTTTACCTAGCTTCATGGTTCTTTCACTTTTGTCACAAAGAATGACATTTCACGGATTAGCAGTTACCAAACTCCCCATCCTGCCCCTAAAAGGCAGCTAGCTACAGCTCCTCTGCTGTGGAGTCAGAGCACTCCCAGGCAGAGGAATGAAGTAGGAATTCCACACCCCTACCTGCCTGTGCTTACCCAGCATGGTATCACCCACAGCAGGCAGCTCCCACATTCCTCTGCAGAGCTGGAAGACCAAGTGATGGCATGCAGGTGAGCTCTCAAGATCCTTCACAAGAGTCAATGTTGCCCACCTTGTTCAATATTTGGCATCAAATCCTATCTCTTTTTTTTATTTATTAAAAAGGAGCATTTGATACCAAAGTAATTTTAGAGACAGATTTCCTTCCAATTTCTAAAACTTTGAAGAGCAAGACTGCATTTCATTAAAGAAACTAAATATAAGAGAAAAATGTGGAACATATTTTCCAGAGAACTAGAACTGCAGAATATCAGAGGAGAAACTCAAAAACAAGAGCAGTACTGGCTGTTTAACATCCAGTCTGTTCAAAAACTACAGAGCTGTAGCAGGGACTAAATACTGACATCTACCATTTTCTCCACTGAAGCATTATTTAACAGCAATTTGTAAATTTACACATGTAACAAGGTTGCCATTTTTAGTCCAACACACAAAGAAAGTAATTTTCTACAAGTACTTGTGACTGATGTGCCATTGAAGTTGAAAGGTGGTTAAAGCCATGCAACTTGGAAGAAACACTATTACAATCTTCAAACAGCCTGCTTTCTGCCACTGAGAAAACATTGCTGTCTCAGTTAAAACCGCTACACACCTGAAACATGGAAAATAGAACTGTCAGAAGTGTTTCAAATTAAGCAGTGAAACTGGGAAGATGAACAAAGGTCTAACTATTTTAAAGCACATGTCAAATTACTATGGTACTCATGCTGTAGACGCCACTATCCAGGGCAGAAAAGTTTTAAAATTAAATTCCTATTCCCCCAGCCAATAACCACCAAGTATATCTGTCTGAGGTTTTCATGATTGGATTTGGCCAAAAGAATATAGATCCCTAACCCCAAGAAACTGAGATAACCTTTGATATATTTGCATGTGTTGAGATCATATGGTTTATTTTGAATATCACTAATTAATTTTCAGTTTGTGGCCTTTAATAGAAGAAAAATCTATAGGAAGTATCAAAACCCAAGAATGTATTACTCTATTCAATATAGGAAAACCAGTTTGCTCAGCTAACAGAATCTACTTCATACCAGCACTAATTACGTCCAAAAAATAACTGGTGCTCAACACAAACTTCCCTCTCTTACTTGTGCCATTACCCAATCACTGTTCTCACACACACTGCTGGGTTTTTAGGTATACTAAAATATACCTTCAACATAAATAATATTTCATTGATTTAATGAACACTGTGAACCCAGGAAAGTAGCAGTGTCTCTAGGACATGGAAATTTGACAGCTGAAAATCCATAACCATTTCATGATAGGGATACTTTCCTTTTTTAAATGAAACAAGGGAAGTAGAGAATCAGCCAGACAAATCTCATTTCTCCTGAACTTTATGCCATCTAAAAAACAGTCTTGCTAAATACCAGACAGCACTACAACAGTTCCAACAGAAACCTACTACTACTTTGAGACTACTACAGTTGCAGCTCACCTCCGTGCCCTGTGGTGGGTAAACTGATAGGCAATACCTGCTTCAGAAACCATCTCAGACCACTGTAACATCAGTGAATTCTGATATGGCAGCTAAAACACCCTACCAACAAAAAAAAGATACAGAACAGAAAACAAACCCACAAACAAACTTTCTGTCATAAAGAAAAAACAGTTCCACACATTCTCAATGAATAAAGATAACAAATTATGGCTGACTGCAGTAAACAAAAGCTCTTTATTACTAGCTAGCCACTTCCTTACCTACCATTACCTTAGTTAAAATATAAGGGAGTTCATTCTCAAGCTGTTTTTTTGTAAAAATACCAACCAAACCGAGATAACTTGAAGCTTAACAAGCCTTTCTTTAGTATACTTCACAGATCTTGAAGCCCACAGCACAAACCCCAATGACTTGCTTCTGACTTTCTGCCTGGCATCCAGAATTAAGACCAATTCTCCAAAAGGCTCTGCTTCACATGCTAGCCATTAACATGGGCAGCAGTAGTGCATACTACAATAGGATAAAGACAGGGAGCAAAGGTTTCAGAGCTCAGAGGTGAAAATTTGTTCCAGATCAACTCAAAACCTTAGTGAAAATGCAAATTTTTTCATGCTTTGTAAAAGCATGGTCCCCAGATTCACTTCCTAGTGTGTTGCTTTTTAAGAGCATTTCACCGTTCTCATCTTCTCTTCATCTTCAGCAACACCTCCTTACCAGCTTTTTGATATAAAAAGCCTCATGTTCCAGTCCTGCAACCTGTCTGGGTTCCTCTTAAATTGGCTTCTCCACAACAGCAGAAATTCAGTGCCTAGCCACCAGGACAAAGACTGCCATCCAGTCTCAGGGTACAGGTTTCTAAAGACACACAGTCTATTAAGAACTTGGACCAAACCCTGGTAAAGGGCAACAAAGAAGCTTCAGCCTCTAAGATCTGGAAATTTTAGGGATTTACAAAAACAGCTTGGGTAGTTTCTGTAATTTGATAGAAACTACACAAACTCCAGGTATGCCGGACTCATAAAAAGGGATTTCAAGATTGGAAGTAATTTAGACAGGTGGGTGCATATAAAAACATTGCAGTATATATAAAAAAGGTTTAATCATTTTTATAATCTTAGTTGGCATGGTTTGGCGAAAATTCCAAGAGATACAGGGTTTAACTGCGTAGACAACAGATTTTTTTTTTTGTTGTATTTACTTGATAACTATTACTAAACTTTTAGTGCTAAATCTTCATTTCTATAGTACTGTGGGGAAAGAAAAGTAGAACTAATATGCACTTTGCAGGGGAAAAAATAGTTTTAGTATCTTAACAGCAAAATTTTGCATTAACTTATTATCACCCCTCCATAATATTTTGAAAGAACTTTGTTTATTGGGCAATTAACACACAGAATTTCTTCTTCAGTTTGGCACTAGCTTGTGTTCTAGCTAAAACATCTAGATTAAAAGGATTAAGATTTTTTAAAAAAAAAATAAAAAGGAAAAAGTGCTAATTAAAAAGTGGTTCCATTATCTTTTTAGCTCCCAAAGAAAAAGCCCAGCGACTATAATTTCAGAACCATTGTATTTCAGAACCCTTGAAAGAAGCTGAAACATGTAACATGTAAATCCAAGGCTAGATTAGAAGAAATAGATGTCAATACAAAGTATCCAAATGGCTTAAAACCACACAATAGCCTCATTCCTTTCAATCCCGAAGGAAAAATGCACATGGTGTTAACCCTTATAGTAGCTACCTACCTGGAAAGATTATTCAACATATAGATTAAAAAGTATCTTGTCCACTATTGTAGCTATCTGTTCCTTAACAAGCACTAAGGATACGAGTATAAAAACAGAGCAAGAATGAAGCAATTATCACTCGCTTTCAATTGACACCAGGTAAAACAGTAATTGCAGTACCAGGACAGCAATGAATTTGGGGAAATGGTCCCCCTTTTTTCTAGATATACTGTAGCAATGGCTCTTGGCTAGTTACAAATATTTTAACTATACCAATGTATTAGCAGAGCCTTCATATACTGAACTAGTTCCTAAACAGATGCTCAAGTTCAAAACTTACTTCACTCTACCTAGTAAGGATCTGGCCTTGCCTTTACAAAAATCTTTTAGTTTTACATACTATTAATGGCTTAGCTGCCATCAACAGCCCATAGTTTGCTAGTTTACAGAAACTGCGTCAAACGACTTCAACAGAAAATGGTAATACTAGATATAAAATATAAATAAGACCAAAATTTCAAAGGACAAGTAATGGTCCACACATGCACAGCTATAGATGGCTTACAGACACTAGAAGACCTTAAAAAAGGCCAATGTTCCTAAAAGCATATCCTGTTTTTCAACATCATAAGCCTAAAAGAAAAATACCCTTCCTCAGAAATTTGTCTCATTTGATTGAAAACAGAGCAGCAGCACTCTACAACAAATCAGTGTCTAGGTATTGCATTTGACTGAGGTAGCATTTACCAAACATGCAGACTACAGACACATTGTGTTTACTGCTTTGTACAAATATGCTTCAAAAGACAAGCTCATGAGAACAAGGGTTCTAAGTATCTAAATCAGTACTGTAATAGAATAATATTCCATGTCTTTGGGTTTTGTTTGTAAACACTCTGCCCACATAAAAACCTGTTTTCTTCAATCACTGAATCAAAAGTATTTGTTCAGTTTGTCCTATTGTTTCATCACAGTAAAACACTGGCCAACCAAAAGATACCAACAAAGGTGTCCCGTTTCCTCAAAGCCACACAAACATTATTAAGCTCAATCTTCTCAGACCAGAAGCCTTTTTCATAACTCAAAGTATATTACAAACCAACACAACCTTCCAAGAAGCTTTCAAGAGCCAAGTTCCTAAGTGCTGTTAATATGACTCTGAAGGTCAGTTCTGTGTTAATAGGTGATGGAGGAGTGAAACAAAGCCCTTGGTCTAACTGAGAATTAGAATCTCAGAATTCACTTGGATTGGGGGAGAGGTAAAGGTGTGTGCTTAATACTCAGTCACATGGAAATCCAAAAAAGGAAAGTGAGGCTTGCCCTGTAAGGAACAGAATCCCAGAGTCTGCTACTAACTCCATTTTATTTTTTTTTCTACTTCCATTTCAGCCTTTTATTATCACATTCCGTTCCTCCTCCTTTATCAAACTGAACATATCAACTGTCATGCGCTGAAAGCAAAAGGAAACAAGCGACTACTGCAGACTTCCCAAATCCTGTTCATTTTTAAGTCTTCAGCACAATGCCAATAAAGAAATAAGTACTTGTTATATAGCAGAGGATTGGGATTTTCTCAGTTGGAAAACCCTAAAAGCTGGTGACTTTGAATTGAATGCTAAGTTGTAGTGATAATGTGTTCCACAGTTCTCAGGGTACAACAACGCTGTCCTTAAGACAGAGAGCATATAAATAAGTTTACATACGCATCAGATGAAAGATCCCATCACAGGCGTTAATATGAGACAAGAAGGAATTTCCTAAGCCTTGGCCGGTGTGGGCTCCTTTCACGAGGCCAGCAATATCCACCACATTCAGAAAGGCTGGAATTTTGCTGAAATATAAAAGTTAATATGCTTCAGTAATGAAAACTTTATCCAAAACTTTTGGCACTGAAATTTAGAACATGAAAATCTGACTTTTTTTTTGTTTTTAGAAAAAGTTACATATGACAGTAGCTTTCTTCCTTATTTAACATGCAATGTATAGAAGACAGTATTCCCTCCCCCCAATTCAATCAACGATTCTTTAATTTCTCTGTAATTATTCATGTAAAATGAGAGAAAGTCATTTCTATATGTGGAATCTTACTGTTAACTATACAAATAATCAACCAGGCCTGGAACACTGAGGCATGAAGTCAGTCATCGGTAATCAGCAGTTTTCTTACTACCACTGGGCTAAGACATATATTGCACTTTCACACAACTCCAAGGTTACCATTTAGTTCAGTAAGTTAAGCAACTTTCTCACAAGACAAGTAACATCAGTATTTCTGTAAGTGTGGTAACCTAAAAGCAAAAGATCTTCCCCTGGTTTTGTTTTCAATCTTCCCCTAATACTGCCAAAAGAAAAACTATTTCCTGCAAGTAAACTGATTTCATGGTACAAGATCTGGACAAAATCTTTTACTTCACCAAGGTGAAGTTCAAAGTATCACTAAACCTGTCAAGTGTAATAAATTAGGAACTTAATATCTTTGTGACAAGCTTCAAAACAAACATGAATAAAACACAACATCCAGAAAGGTAAGTTAAAAAAATAAAACACTCAATATTTACAACACAGCATGAGTTACTTAAATTCAGGTACGCAATATGTTGCCATGAAGAGTTGTCTTTGGGAAGAAGCATGTCGTGTACTGCAAGTTAATGTTGTTAAACGCAGAGCAAACATGAATGTTAAGTATATTCTGAAGTAAACAAGCTTTGAAAATATCATTGGTTTTGTCCCACTATGGTTTTCTTAGCAAACTATCTGTTTTTAACTACCAGTACACAAACTCAAATGGAAACAGCAAATTCTTAAGTTTAAAATACTACCAAATGTAATGCACACACTGAAGACAGAAACCAGTAACTCTGTTGATACATTAACTCAGTTAACTCCTTTGCCTGACAGGACCACAGAGCAAACACATACCTCAGACCAGTCACGTTTGTTATAACTCTTTACTTTTTGACACAAACTAAGTCAAAGCAAAGTAGAAAAATGCCACTCTTTAAAGCACTTCGCCATTGTCATTTTAAACTGCTTCAAGAAAAACAAAGGTGGTGTTAGAAACGTTCTCCTTCTATGCTCCCCTCATCATTCTGGTAGGATTAATTTCCTGGCCAGCCATCAGAAGAATTTACACTTTCACTACAAAGATGCCACATTAGAGCAAGACAGATACCTTCATATGCAGATGACCACTCTATCACCAGGATCAACCTCATTTGCTAGACAATAGAAAGAAAATCCCAGCACCTTTATTTCACAATGGACTAACAGAGCCAGAAACCTTTGAAGATGAGTATCCGGGTTTCCAGGCTGTTTTCTCACCTTCACCTTGGGCACCACAAAGCTAACATTGTAAGCAAAATAAAAGCATCCCCATTTTTGGCAGCTCCTTTCTTAACTCTAAATATCTATTTCATCATAGCAAGACGAATACAGAGAAAAGCTGAGAATGGAGGAGGAATAGCATTATCTCTGGTATTAGTGCAGTTCACTACATTTAAATTTAGAAGACTTAACTGGATAGTTCTTTTTTTCTCACCTCCTCTAAACAGATTAATTTCCATGTCTTAAGATTCCTTAGTCAGCATTAGCATAATGTCACTGAGCCTCAAATGATCATCAGGAACAGGTGGCATCAACTGATCATTTGTACAAATCAGTACAATACCGACCTACCATAAAGGGTGCCACAGGAATTTATAGTATGAAACCAATTACCAAATCCAGAAGTAGCCCTATATTTCAAGCCCAGGTACAATCCTTGAGCAAGGGTTTTTTTACCTCACTTAGAAATACAGCAGCAGCAGTTTTGCTTTCCCTTCACTGTACAAGCTACTGTGCAACAACCAGCACAAGAGACTATATTTTTGTAGTCCAGTGATTGGGTTATTTATTCAGGAATAAGAGACCTGTATTCATAGGGTTATGCATTTTGCAGGGGAGAAGACCTATTTCTCCCGAACTTTGTTTCTTTGTTGACAACCTTGATGAGGGAATAGCATCCACCCTCAGCAAGTAGGCTGATGATACAAAGCTGGGAGGAGTGGCTGACACACAGGAACACTGCGCTGCCATCCAGAGAGACCTGGACAGGCTGGAGAGCTGGGCAGTTAGAAACCAGATGAAGTTCAACAAAAGCAAGTGTAGAGTCTTGCACCTGGGAAGGAACAAACATTTGTATCAGTACAGGCTGGGGGATGACCTTCTGGAGAAGAGCTCAATGGAGAAGGACCTGGGGGTCCTGGTTGATGACAGGTTGGCCATGAGCCAGCAGTGTGCCCTGGGGGCTAAGAGAGCCAATGGGATCCTGGGGTGCATCAGGAGGAGTGTAGCCAGCAGGTCAAAGGAGGTGATCCTGCCCCTCTACTCTGCCCTAGTCAGGCCCCACCTGGAGTATTGCGTCCAGTTCTGGGCTCCTTGGTATAAAAAGGACAGGGATCTCCTGGAGAGAGTCCAAAGAAGGGCTACAACATTCACTTTTTATTCATTTCCTGAGTAGTTCAAGAAATTTCACTCAACTCAAACTCTACCGGACCCTAGGTTCCACATGCCAAAAAAAGCCAGATTCTTCAGTATTAGGGTAAAACGTCCAGCTCCCCTTTTCTCTTCAGTAAAGCCAGACATGCTACTCATCTCATGGTTGTAGCACAGACTCTCCTGTCTTTAAATGCTGTTATTTGAAATCTGTTAAAAAAGGAGAAACTCTTCTTCTTTCCCAAAAGTTCAATCGAGTTAAGCAGGAACCATCTGTTAAGAGTTCACTAATGACCTGACCTAAAAGCAGCATAGAACATGTATATTGTGACTTCTTAGAAAACTATTCAACTCTCACTGTCCTCACCACTATTTTGGCTCATTTCCAAACAAGATTTCACAGTCCCTCCCTCTTCCAGGAGACCATACTAGCAGCTGTATCACGGCTTCTGCTGTCAATCTCACAAGCAGTTTTGACCAATGTAAGCAAATAATTAAAAAGGCCTCTGCTTCTGAAGAACTACGTGTTGCAGATGAACCCTGGTCATTCCTATGCAAAAACAATTTCCTTAATAGCATTTTATCCATGGTACTGACAAACAAAACTTGAACCTAGTAGCAAATGAACCAGAAGCAAAAACTCTGTTAATTAAATTTCACTTACATGAATTATAAAAAAGTAAAAAGATGCAGTGTAGACTAAGACTCTCAGTGCCTCGTGTGTATCAAAGCCTGCATTCTCAAACTATTCACTAAGTTATTACACTAACAAAATACAACTAATTAAATTTTGCCTTACCCCACCAGGCAGAAAAGATGGCTCAAGTCACCACTACTTAAGGTCTTTCATTCAGTGCTGGCAAATTATTCAGCTGCAATGCTAGAACAAGCAACACAACCAAGTTGATTTACACAAGCTCAGAACTAACCAAAGAGCAGGCAAACTCAGTAACACCAAAGGAAGCAGCACAGTAGCAACAAGATATATTTGCCAATTTTCAGTTGTTTTCTGTAAAAAAAATGGAATTCTCTTAGAGATGCTGATATACTGGAATTACATCCAGCTGTTACTAGTGTTTCACTCAAATTACAGGTGGTTTTAATTTAAATCTTAAGAGTCCCACATGATGTCATTCAAAGAGTCACACTCCTGACCTCATTTCTAAGTAGTACTTTCCACCAACTGATTACATAAATTGGACTTCAAAACTTTCAGGTATCTAAGCATGTGATCCTGTAACAAGCTTGAGAGAACTTTTATTTCATATTACACAGGACTTTCATGGTGTAGACAGCAATGGAAGTTACTCAGACTTAGACTTAGTGCAGTAACCATCACTTTAGCAGCAAAATCTGATTGTATGAATTTTAACAATCTACAATGCAACAGAACAAACCAAAGCAATCTTGTGATAAAAATGACAGAGAACCTGAAGTACACTGGACAGTGTTCGAGCTGAAGAGGATCGCTGCACTTCACATATTATCCTCGTGCAAGATAAACAAGATTGCTTTAAAATTTAACGTTGAAAAGGACACCCAAGATAGATTTCAAATAGTCTAAGTTAAACAGAAGTATTTGTGGTTGCAATAAGCATTGTTTTGTCAACATGTATGTACAGGGCAACACACCCACTTACAGGTGCAAACAAACAAGGAACTAAGTTAATACAGATTCATCCTTTGTCAGGTTATCAAACAATTTACATTTTACTCATTCCTATTTATAATCTCACTGGATTTAGCCAGAGGAGGAAGCAGAAACAGGCTTTAAAAAAATCACTTTCCTATTAATGCTTTCACACAGGTTGATTATTATCAGCTAATACAGTCCCTTGGTTTAAACTGTTTACAGTTAAAACATAGTTTAGGCTTACATTGTTTCTACCTGAGTACTGGTTTTCCTTAATCATATAGTTTAAAGAAGAATGATAATCAGTGCAGTAAGGAGATTATTTAGGACACACATAAGTTTTAAAAAAAAGTGAGGGAGAATAAGTTTCCTCCCCTCACTCAAAATCATTCTGAGGCTTGAATCACGCATGTCAGTGGTGACATATCTCCTGGTCAGACACAGTACACCACAGCTGTGGGTAGTAGGCAGGACCATACAGGCTAAACCTGGTACATATACACACTCATGAGGCTTCCAAGATATTTGTCAGTTAGGACACAAATCACTTGTCCAAATAACATCAGTTTGACACTCACATAAAAATATTTTTAGGCTGGAGGTGATTAACTAGCATTGGAATGAAATTTAGAACACGAAATTCACAGGACTAGCTTTATTAAAGTCTTCGTTAAACTAATACAGTTTCTTTAGATATGCTACTGTCGTGGTTTTACCCCGGCTGAGAGCCGGGATCCACGCAGCTGCCTGCTCTTTAAACGAAAAGAGCAGGGGAAAGGGGGAGGGGGGAGAGGCAAGGAAAAGGAAGGGGCAAATAGCAACCCTAAAACCAAGAAACCAAAAGGCCCCTGAGTTGGGATAAAGACAGTTTACTAGAATAGCAGAAAGATAAAATGTAACAATGCTAACAGGACTTTAGAGCAAAAAAATATATGAAACTGTTGCTACACAATGCAGTTTCTCATCGAACCCACAGCTCAGGTCGTGCCACCCAGAGCTGTCCCGGAACCCAACCGTCCCCCAAAAACTGCACGTCCTGGAGCCGCCCCTGCTCCTCCTCCCATCAGCCCCCCGTTGTACTGAGCATGACATAAATTGGCATGGAATACTCTCTTTGGCCAGTTTGGGTCACTGGTCCTGGCTTCACCCCTCCTTTCTCATGAATAGAGAAATATGAAGAGCTGAGAGAGTCCTTGACTGTCTGACAGCAACTAAAACCATCAAGGTGTTATCAGCACTGCTTTCATTTTAACTCTCAAACACAGCATTCCATCCGTTGCTGCAAAAGAAGTTAACTCCATCCTGACTGAAACCAGGACAGCTACACATAGTTCTGTTCTCATGTGAGAAACCTCCCACTTCCAAACGCAAAATGTCCCATTAAAATATTGACTGCAGCTAACAGATCACCTGTTTCTGGCTTCCAGGTCCCAATTTAAGTCAGGAGCTACCTGTTGAGATGAAGAACACCTCTCTTCCATTTTAGAATTAGCAGATCTCATATCTGCTGCTTGATTGAGATTCAGAGATGGCAGGGTGGGGGTGGGCAGGAATAAAC